>NC_141698.1:209382314-210582353 GCF_964263255.1 Lissotriton vulgaris
ATCAAACCTAGAATGGAACCTCACCTGTGTATTGATCAAAGAAGAGTCCATAGTTTTGCCCAAAATGTCTACCCAACTGAAGTACTTCGTACTGGTTAATTAGTAAGTGCTACATCATTGGGTGAATATCTAGGGCATATTCTAAACTACAGGTGCATAAAGGACCACAAGGTAATGTCTCCAATGACCTTGTGTACATGTAATTTTGGCAATTTGATTGTTCATCAAGCATCTTCATACAGAAATAAGTGGAAAAATGAATCATCATATAGAGAAGACGTTGAGAATCCAGACAAAGAGTTGAATTTCCCCAAATAAGGGCGGACATTACTTAATTATATGGAATACGTGCTCCTTGGTTTGGTGGAGATGTCCTCATACTCCTCTGCATTTAGAATGCTCTATCAAATCAGTGAGAAACCTGGTTGGGTCCTTTCGATATGTTGAGCTGTACATCAGCCTGCGAAATGGCAGCAAAATTGTTGCATACAACTAACATGGAAGAGGCAGGGACAAACCGGATGAGGTTGTTGTTTATTTGGAGCCTTTTGCATTCCCAGCAGCAATTAAAAGGGGGAACCATGGACTTTGCTCTCAGATCAGGAGATGATAAGAAAAAAACCACTCATCTTGGACAGTGACTTCAGAGGAGATTGTGCTCAAGAAAATCAACGATGCGTTCCCCTTCATCAAGGTTTTCAGATACTTTTTCAATGTGCAATTGTAGAGAAAACACACTTGCCAAGCACAAGAATTTAGGATGATTTGCCCTTTACATAAGTGGAGCTTCAACTGACCCACCTGGGGAACCTTTTTTTTAAAGGAGAGGGAGCCTACTTTGGACCCGGGGGTTGATTATTTAACAGTGGGTGCCCACCTGCCAAAAGCGCACTTACACATGCTCACTGACTCTGGGCTTTTATGCAACTGCGCCTTCTGCTCCATTGTTAGGCTACCCTTGACTCACTTTCACTCTGTCTCACAATCTCCTATCAATCACTCATGCTAACACACTCATACTCTTTCACTCACTCCCTCATGCTCACTTTCTACTATTCAAACAATCTTGAGCTCAGATTCTCACTCACTTTCTCTCTCATTGGCAATCTCAACCACACTCACTCCAGTTTTACTCTATCCCACTCACACTCAAAAAATTTGGGGACAGCAGGCAGAGCCCCAGCACCAGCGGTGCATGGTGCAGGAACCGGCATTGCTCCCACCCGGTGGGAGCAGCTATTTAAACTGATGACATCATTCAAGTTTCTTTGTCACACATATTGTGGTATAAATTGCTATGACTTTACATATAGCACAATTCACATTAACAATCAACTAAGTGACAGTTGATATGGCTTATTTATGCTCCACATTACTTTTTGGTTCTGCCACCCCATGATCTATAGGTTAGGGCACTCAATGCACTTCTGGCTGAAAGCCACAAAGTGTATTTAGAATGTTCTGGACACAGCCAGCAAACATGTCCATTGAGCTGTAGAGAAAGTGTTGGTAATCACTGATCCTAAGTGTATTACCTGAAAGCAGAGTTCATAGGACATATCTGAAATACGTCAGTTATGGTGAGACACGCAACCATGAACGCTCCCGATGCACTGATCATGCCTCATGCTTAAAGCCAACAATGACATGACAAATTACATAATTGTTGACATCACTAGTCACATTACATCTGATCTGTATAAATAACTGGAACTTTCCACTGACATTTTCTTAAGTCTATAATGGATGTTATAGAATCTAAGACAGCATCTCTGTAGATATAGTAGAGGTCCATATCAATCCTGGATCAGTAAATGTAAAATGTAAATTGATACTTGTATAGCGCACTACTCACCCGCAAGGGTCTCAAGGCGCTTGTACGAATACCGCTGTGGAACCCATCCTGACTTTCCCTGTGAGGCGTCCACTCCTGGGCACCCCCAAGGTGAAAGCCAGGCATCCTTAGTGTTGTGGGGGGCCGTTGTAGAGATTAAGCAAGCTATTGCCCAGAGTTGCAGAGTGGGACTCCATTATTGGAATAGGCACCGAGGCGAGATTTATCAGGTCCGTAGAATTTTGAGTCCAAGACCCACTGAGGCAGGGATTTGAACCCTGGTCCCGGGCCAGACCTCTGCATCAGGGTCTGCCACTCTAACCATTGAGCCACACTTCTCTAGTAACAAAACTGGTGCAGTTTGACAAATATTCACAAAGTTTGACAGACAAGTCGTTCAGCTCAGCTTCTTTACTTGAAATTCCTTGTGCATTATTCAAGAGAGGGCAAAATTATTGGGGAGATGAACATTTAACATTTTTCATTTTAACCCCCATAGGAATGTTTTCCTTGCTGGACCCCACACTTGCTGTCATGATGGAACATTACGCAGAAAAGTTCACTTTATCAAATTTCAATTGCTGCTTTATGACCAGATTATAAGAAAGCTGCAGATTTGGTCCCAAATACAGAAAACCGCTGGTGTTCGCTCATTTGAATCAGGTGGAACTACTCACAGCTATTCTGATTAACTGCAAAGATCAAATCGGATTGGTCCTCACGCAGGCACCTGTTCCCATAGACTGAAAAAGAGACTAGTCAACATTTCAAAAACACCATGTTGTTCCTGCTGTATGATAGGCCATTCTTCCAATCAATCAAATGAGAGCCTTATGTCAGCACCATTCTGTTTGTCTGCTTTCAGACTGCCTGGAAAGCTGCAGCTTAGACGGCCCACATTTCATGTGTGAACCAACAATTCCCAGTATGTGTGCCCCTATAGTACACTGTATGCCATTTGCACGGAGTGGTTCACAGAAATGCCTCTTAGAGAAAATGTATTTTCCACCTATTGCAAACTAAAAACAGCCATCCATGCCTTAATTTGAAAGGGTACGTGCCTGAATAGAAATGAAATGAAATGAAATGAAAATGAGTTTTGTAAAGCGCATTACTACCCGAAGGCCTCGTAGCGCTATAATTGCTTACTTCTGGGAGTCTACTGATTTATTTGGAAAAAAGAAAAGTTTTAAGGGTTTTGCGGAATTTTAAAAGATTGGTCTCATTCCCGAGCGTGGAAGGTAAAGAGTTCCAAGTCACAGCCGCATTCAGGGAGAAGGAGCGTCCGCCCCACCTGGCCCGTTTGATTTTGCGTGTTGTTGCCAAAAAGGCCGTGCTTGAACGCAATGATCTTTGAGGATAGTAAGGTGTGGCTAAGGAACAGATCATTACGGGGGCGTTTTTTCCACATGGCCTTATGCATTATGCACATCGCCTTGAATTTTACTCTGGCTTGGATGGGCAACCAGTGTAAATTTCTCAGGGCAGCGGTGCCCGAGTGACTACGGGGCAGGCCTAGCAGTAGACGTGCTGCTGCGTTCTGGGTGACTTGCAGCTTTTTGAGTGTGCTGATCGGTGCACCCAGATATAGGGCATTCCCATAATCGAGGCGGGACAGGATGATGGCCTGGACCATTATCCTGCGGGCCTGAAAAGGGAGAAGTAGTAGAATTTTCCGCAGCATACGCATCAGCCCGAAGCAGGTGGTGGAGAGTATTGTAGCTTGCTGGTTAAAAGTAAGAGTATTATCCAGCCACATTCCCAAGCTTTTAATTTGCTTTTTTGGTTCTGGGGGGGGCCCATACAGAGTGGCCAATGTAGAGTTGATCTGGGGTCAGCTGTGTTCCCCAGTTCAGTATTGTCCCCATTAAGTTTTAAATGGGAAGAGGCCATCCATTCTGTGACTGCTACTAGGCAACTGTTCAAGTTCGGCGGGGTGTGACCTGGCTGATTCAGGGCCAGCACGAGCTGAGTGTCATCAGCGTAGGTCACGATTTCAAAACCAAAAGGGTGAACGACCTCCGCCAATGGTTGCATATAAACGTTAAAAAGCGTGGGGCTCAGGGAGGAGCCCTGAGGCACACCTTGATTAAGAGGCCAAGTTTTGGAATGAATGTCACCTTCCACCACCTGGAAAGTTCAGTAGTACACAGATTCACGTGCTGAAACAGCCTTTAACATTTTAGAATTTAACACACTACAAATTAAGGTGACATGGTCTTTCATCAGGCATTTCGAAATGCATCAACTCTTCATATATATGTGGACCACTTGATGTTGATCGTCTGATGTGACTTAAAAATGAGTGTTGCGGAAACCATCATAAAATATGAAGTAACACATATAGGGGCATATTACCAAGTGCCATTATCGCCGCTTTATCAGGACTTTTTCCCGTTAAAGCGGCGATAATTTGATCGCCCAATTACCAAGCTGTCGCTAACACCAGTTAGCGACAGCTAGTAGGCGATAGCGATCATCTTGAGGCCCGCTTTGCATGTCAGCGATAATTATCACTAATGACATGCAAAGTGGGCATGCCAAGATTTTAGCGACTGGAAACAGTCGCTAATATCGCTATCTCCTATTACCAACAATGGCTTAGTTTTGGAAATATTCATGCTAAGCGCGAATATCTCCAACAGCTAACGCCTGCTTAGAGCAGTTCTTAGCCATGTTATCCAATGGAAGGTGGATAACATGGCTAAGAGCATTGTCACGATAATGTGTGAATATCGCTGTATTTACAGCGATATTCACGTATTTCGCCTGCTTTTTATCGTTTTAGAGATATACCTTGCTAATAGCAAGTTATCTCTGAGATAAAAACAGGTGAACAGCGGCGATAATATTATCACCTCTGAGCCTACTTAGTGAGAAATATCGCTGTAGGTTGGTAATATGCCCCATAGTTTTGTAACTGTGTGTTACACTAAAAATTAGGGCCAGGTGGCGGCATGGAGACTACACATACACCTCAGGGATGAAGATGCGGAACTACTCAAACTTTTTCCAATAGGGTTTATTTACAAAAAATGAAAAATCGCATAAGGTTCACCCATAGCACAGTCATTCACGCATTTTTAGGGACAAGTGTTTTACATAAAAAGCTTGCTTGCTGGAGTTGTCATCGGGCGATTAGTGACCTGTAGCAGGTAGCTGATCACTTTTGCGCACAGCTTCAATATAACTATTTGTGGATGTGAAACAATAAGCTAACAGGATACACCATATCCATGAATCTTGATAAAAAACCGGCCTTAGATCCCACCTTTCACCTGGACCCCGCTGTGTGCCCTGTGTACAGACAGTTCTGAAGAGAGGGGACTACGAACAGCAGTTAAGTCAGAGGTATCTGGGATCTGAGCCACAACAGGAAAATATAGAGAAGAAAGAAAAAGATCCATTTTCACCTCTGTAAGTGGCTCTACGAAGAAACATTTTTCTTTTGCTTTGTTTCTTTTTTTATCAAATTGAATCATGTGGAAAAAGACACAATAAATATTGTAAAGAAATTAGTTCTCAGGGAAAAACTTCTCAAGTAAAAGCAGTGGGCAGAAAGAGTCACTGGATTCATAATTTGACCTGATCCCTCACTAGCTTTCTCCGCCTTTACGTCCTCCTCTAACCTTAAGAAATATGTTGTGTCCATTTTTTGCAGTACTGAGTTGTGTGAAAGAGTGAGTGCAGAAATGTTCAATTTTTACAAAGATATGGAGCATTACTGCTCTCTCCTTGCACTGATGCAATGTGTGCAGCCCAGTGCAGCACAAGGGTGCCTGTGTTATAGGCACGATTGTGTTTGTGCAGGAAGGGGACACCCCGCTTCACAAAAACAAATCTTTGGGGCATTTTACTCTTTCTCCGTGTGCTGCAGAATGCATCCCACATAGAAAATGGAAATAATTAGGAGAAATTAAGATATTTCTGCTTGTTAGTCTTCTATTGGGAAGATGTACCATTTTGACGCATTCCCACATTTACAAGTATTTGTAGATCTGTGAATGCACCAACATTTCATTGCTGGATGCACGGGAAGGTCCATGCTCCACCCATGGAATACCTTCATAATGCAGAGTAACGCAAGACAGTAATTTGCAATACCTTGTGTTATTCTGGATTTGCTAAGCCTTGCAGAGCCATGTAAGGTGACTTTGCGTTGCTTAGAAAATCTCACTTAAGCTCTTGTGTCGTCTTGCATGGCACAAGGGTAATGCAAGGGCAATGTCCTTTAGGGTTTTTTTGTCCCAGGAGGGATCGTGAAAAAAATTCCAATCCATGAATACAATGACCCCTTAGAAGCAGATTAAAACTTAACTATTTTGAATGCATCTTCTCTCCTCTCCTAAATTGGGTCCAATTGAGGGAGAACTGTTTCTCCTCAATGGACTTTGTTTTCCTCCATCAAGCATTATTATAACAGAGCAGTTAAAAATGAGAACTCAACTGTTAGCAATAAATGATGTCTAAGTCGGGTCTGGTGAATAGTGGACTAAAGCGCCCACTGTCGTGCCTGTGTTCGACCTCATAATCACGGATTCAAATCCCGGCTGGTCAACTCAACCTTTCAGCCTTCTGAGGTCGATAACATGAGTTTAATTGAGTTGTGTAACAAAATTATGAAAAGAGAGAGGAACCCCTTGAAGTCAACAAGGGAATTGGGGTGTTAAACCTAAATCAAACAGAATGATTCCCTTGGGTCGTGTACAGGAGAAGCTTGGAATTAGCTATAACCACAATCAGATATAAACACACTAACTAAAGAAATTGATCAAAAATGAAGTTACATAACAATTTATTGAAACAATAAAAAGACAATTTACAATTACACTGGAAAAAATGTTAAAAAACAATTAAAATACTATATAATTTTGTGACCAGCACAAAAATGAAGGACAGACAAAACTCAATTGTAAAACATACAAATTAGAGATTACAAAGCGTACATTCACAATTAAAATTTCAACGACCCCTGGTTTTATAACCTTACAATCTTATATACACCGGGGGGGAAAAGATGAATTGTACAGAAAATTGCGTCGACGCGTTTCGGTGGTTTGCGTATTATTATGTGCCACCTTTATCAAGACTATTGATTTGTTGTCTGTCGTGTTACTGGATCCTTATGGTTGTCCTGTTTGGTGGGATTCCTTATTATGTAGGAGATAAAAATTCTTTCAGGATGTGAGGAGATATTCTTATTGGGCGGTAACTATCTGGAGGTTACTAATGATTCTCCTATCCGATAAGGATTAGAAAACTTTTCAAAGTCTGTAAATCTTCAGACACTTCTATGTCACTACTCTTTAGTTGTTCTTGAATTGTAGCGGGGATGAATATCAAGATCAATGGCGGTTGGCTTCAATGACCAGAACGAGTCTCTCTATAATGGTCAAAAAGAGATCTCGCAGTAGAAGGAATAAAAGAGGCGCGGTGAGCTGCCTTTACTTTTGTGAGCGTTGAGCATCGTTTGAAAACTCATTCATTTGAAAACGAAGACCCGATACGAACAGACGCTTTTGCTGTAGCAGGGGATACGATTATACCATTTTTTAAGAAACTACCCCAACGCTCACAAAAGTAAAGGCAGCTCACCGCGCCTCTTTTATTCCTTCTACTGCGAGATCTCTTTTTGACCATTATAGAGAGACTCGTTCTGGTCATTGAAGCCAACCGCCATTGATCTTGATATTCATCCCCGCTACAATTCAAGAACAACTAAAGAGTAGTGACATAGAAGTGTCTGAAGATTTACAGACTTTGAAAAGTTTTCTAATCCTTATCGGATAGGAGAATCATTAGTAACCTCCAGATAGTTACCGCCCAATAAGAATATCTCCTCACATCCTGAAAGAATTTTTATCTCCTACATAATAAGGAATCCCACCAAACAGGACAACCATAAGGATCCAGTAACACGACAGACAACAAATCAATAGTCTTGATAAAGGTGGCACATAATAATACGCAAACCACCGAAACGCGTCGACGCAATTTTCTGTACAATTCATCTTTTCCCCCCCCGGTGTATATAAGATTGTAAGGTTATAAAACCAGGGGTCGTTGAAATTTTAATTGTGAATGTACGCTTTGTAATCTCTAATTTGTATGTTTTACAATTGAGTTTTGTCTGTCCTTCATTTTTGTGCTGGTCACAAAATTATATAGTATTTTAATTGTTTTTTAACATTTTTTCCAGTGTAATTGTAAATTGTCTTTTTATTGTTTCAATAAATTGTTATGTAACTTCATTTTTGATCAATTTCTTTAGTTAGTGTGTTTATATCTGATTGTGGTTATAGCTAATTCCAAGCTTCTCCTGTACACGACCCAAGGGAATCATTCTGTTTGATTTGAGTTGTGTAACAAAAAACATCTGTTATTCAGCGCCAACATACTCTTGGGTGAACGTGCACTTTACAAATACATGTTATGTGGATATTTTGCATGAAAGGCCTACAGGAGATCAGTCTGCATCTTACGTTTGATCCCTGCAGGCGTCTGTGTACTGTGTGTGGACTCATGTACACCAATGAGCCCCATAAGTAAGACGCATCTTTGCTAAAATGAAGTCCTCCGATCAACTGAGGGTCATCCAAAAACAAATAAAATACAATAGGTTTCATGGAATCACTGACTTGTGTATTAAAGTCATATTTCTTCTGGCAATAAAAAGGCAAGGGACATCCAGGGACCTTTCAAAGTAATGAATAACCTTTCATTTTAGAACAATAGTTCTTTCTATTCCCATCTGCGCACATTGTCTTATTATGAAAGAAATATTTTTTGTGGGAAAGAATGTTGAGAGATGTAGAGACCTCACAGAAGAATCGCATTATGTTGAAAAAGAAATGTGGTGCAATTAATAGACCTAGGTGGTTGAAGATAACAATTACTTAATTGACTAATAGAGCATAGCATGTGGGGAACACCCTAATGTAATAAATAGTCGCTTTATTTGAAAAAACTGGTGCACGTTTTAAATGAAACATATATTGTCTGGCCCTAAGCTAAACAAAATAAAAGAAATCTCTACACCGTTGTGTTTGGGGCCAAACGGCTACATACTGTGCGACCTATTACCTATTCAGAGCATAAGTTAGAATTACGGAGCCTCTGCGGTTGAATGGGCTGCTCACTGCATGCATACCTTTGCTAAATTTTGTGACTTGGGAGCCAATGCTCAAGTGTGGAGAGAGGACACTTTTAAAAACAAAATAGGCAGAACTGAAAAGGAAATTTGAAGTGTCAATTGAATGATTTTGAGGAAGGCTTTGTTCCATGGTTAGTAAGAGGAACTCCCTGATAATGATATTCTTGTTGAAAATCAAATCTGATATTAGTGAAAAAATATTTGCATTGAAATCTGCATTCCACTTTCACATACTGGGTTTTATTACTATATCGGACACAGTTGCGGAATCTGGAGCAACCGACCTCCGATCAGCATTACAATGCGACCGCACATGGTGCAGTCGCATACTCCCATTTCTCTATGGGAGCTTGTGCTGCAGCCGTAAACCAACCATAGCAAAAGCTCCCATAGAGAAATGGGAGATGGCAAATAGGAAAATCTGTTCATCCCTGCACCGCATGGCAGGCACATCAAGGTGCCTGCCATACAGTGCAGGGAATATTAGGTGGCACCATAGGTGCCCCCTTGGCCCCCAACTGGAGGCTGCAAAGTTAAGTGACACCCAATGACACTTTCCAAAAGGCTTTCCATGTCGTAAAGCACAACATGGAAAGCGTGGCGGAATCCAGCACAATAATCCCTATGGTGTAAAGACCGTCCAAAGGGATTATGAGCAGGCCTCCGATTGGCCAACAGGCTCCTTGCACCCATCGTGATGCAGCCGAAATGACCGTCAGTTTCACTATTGACCTCCTGCATCGTAATGCACGGTCGCAAGTGAAACCTGCAATGAGACTTGCTTTCCGTGTCTCATGGTAATGAGGCCCATATTATCACCATGTACATCCCAGCCAATCAGTCCCAAACTAACCCTCTGTCACTAGCAAGCATATATTGTCTGTGCTTCTCTTGAATGAAGGTCTTTGAGGGCCATACCCATGGTATGTCCTTCACATCCAGGCCATTGATCTGAGCTAGGTCCTGATGAACACCTGCACTCTAAACCTCCTTTCACATCAAGTCTCATGCCAATTGTTGTAAAGAAAGCAGTGGTTATCTCACTGCCATAAGAAAACCTCATCAAGGTACAATGGATCCTCTGATTTTAACTATTTCCTTACAGTTGTTTTTGAAAACCAGTAGTTGGGTTAATCTCCCAGTGGTTGAGCTACCATCTTAAGTCCACAAACTTCCTGGATTTGGAGCAAGGTGGTTTTGTATTGTATTGCATTGCATTGTATTGTATATTGGATTTATATAGCGCTTATCACCCAGGGGTCTCTAAGCGCTTGCCTTGGGAACCCGTCCTGGCTTTTCCCTGTGAGATAGCCCCTACAGGGCATCCCCAAGGTGAAAGCCAGGCATCCCGCCGCGGGGGCCGTTGTGGAGATTAAGCAAGCTTAATGCCCAGAGTTGCAGAGTGTGAACCCGTGATTAGGTCAGGCACCGAAGCGAGAATTATCGAGTCCGTGGACATTTGAGCTCAAGACCCTGCCGCGTTGGGAATTGAACCCTGGTCCCGGGTCTGACCTCTGCTTCAGGGTCTGCCTGCTCTAACCAGTGAGCCACACTTCTCCATCAAAGACACAGATTCCACCCTGGTGCTTCCCTTTAAAACATGAGGCTTATGTTTGACCCAAGCAATGCTGAAGACCTTTCTTAGTTGGACTTGATTGCATCATTTGGCACAATTGACCATTACACAGTCATCTATCACTAGGTCCCTACTGGCATTCATTTCAGTGGTTGTGTCCCTAACTACCAAATTACAACCTACCAAATTACTCTCAGATCTTCCACCTTCAGTATTTTGCCTTAGTTCTGCCCAATCACATGCAATGTTTCCCAAGCATTTATACTTTCACTCTGCATTCCATATTACATCCAGCCTCAGTTCCTTATTCGCTCAATTGGCCACATGCAATGTTTTGTGGGTATTGCACAAATCTTGCTGTGCCACATTCAGAACGATAAAATAGCCCTTGTCCTTTAGGTGATAATCTGTTTCCTATCTCATTTTAGTTGCACAAAATCTTTCTCAAAATGAATGCCAAGAAAACCGAGATACTGCTGGTAAGCAGTGGCAAGATGGCAGGTGTCTCCATAATTTGGTCTCAGGACCTTAGCAGTCCAACAACTCTTAGTTGATGTGGTTGCTCTAGTAAATTCAGTAGTTTTTTCCTGATTTCGATATCTTCAACTCTGGAAAAAGAAATATTTTCATCACTTCTGACCATCGCCACATTGTAGACAGCATTTTCAATTCGTCCCAGGTAGGCAATATGAATGCAATTAATTTGATTTACCTCTCTGCACCGGAGGAACAACGCACTTTGCACTTTATTGTTAGCCCCTGCTTGGGCTGCCGGAGAGCAGGCTGCACTTTTGCCCGGCCCTACTTGAGCACAGAGTCAGTCACGCATCGTGGAACGTGTGGGGTGAAGACGCAGGTGAAAACTGGGCCAAAACGGGCCCGTCTGCGCCCGTCAGAGGCCGAAGGAGGTGGGGCTGGGCCACACTATTGAAAGCTACGGACCTAGAGCAACCTGGTAGTGTCTAGTTAAGGTACTGATTCATAGTTATAACTAGCATGGATATTAACATTAACATTATCACTGTCTGTAGACTGAAGGGGGTTGAAAATGAGCAGGCCCAAATGTGGAAATAGACAAGGGGTCATGGGGACCCTGGACGCTTTTTTACTTAGGGCTGAGTCTGCACACATTCATGAAATAAAGCTCACTGAGCACAGGCTGTCCCTGGAACCCAAAACCCTCAGAATCGTCATGCTTCTGCTGTCTATGTGCTACAATTTAACCCAGAAGTAATACATACCAGCACGTCACACGCAACAGTTTCAGATTTAGAAATTATTAATGCCTCTAATGTATCCAATGCTTCTGACATTATTGATGTTATTGTCAAATCTGTAAAATCTATTGTGCCAAATGTAGTGACACGGGGTCAGAAAGCAAAATCTACTCATGGAAACAGCCAGGTACCACCGGCCAAGAAAAGGAAAGGACAGGTCTCTATTAAACAAAACTACCTTTTACCTAAACCGTTGGGGCGTAGGAGTAAACCAGCTGATAAAGAGTGTAATCTGGGGCCTGTTCCATCCTTAAAAGAAGTGGCACCTAAAGGAGTTTTATCATCACAAGCGGGGGAAGACTTTTGGAAAAAAGTAGAGCTATCAGTTTCAGCTTTATAAGAACCAATATTGCAAAAGTTAATTGAAATTGAGGCAAGACTAATTAATCTTGAAAAGCTAGAAACCAAGTAATAGTTCCTCTCAATCTTTGCTTGATCACTCTGAAAAGAGAATAGATGTTATGCCCCCATAATGATTCATCTAAGAGTATTGTTGAGAGAGGGGTTGTGCACCATCCCGATCCCCTCTAAAACATTGAGATGGTTCACAACTCCCAGGGGTAGCATGAACTTTGCCAAATGGCACTGAGATTGCACAACGGACAAAAAGTTTGACCACTAAGCAGGACCAGAACACACATGCCTCAGGTACTGCCTGCATTGATAAGTCTAGTCGTACCCAAGGTGAGAGATCCCGGTTTACAAGCACACTGGAAGGACTGACCCCTGACCCTCCAGCTAAAGTGGTACGCAACCTGGGAGTTATGGTTGATGAAAATCTCCAAATGGATATACAAGCCAACAAAACTGCCAGTGTGTGCCTTTCTTTGCTACAAGTATTGCAAAAGATCCTCCCCCTACTCCCAGAAGACACTTGACCCCTTGTAGTGAGAAGTGTAATACTGAGCAGGTTGGACTATTGCAGCTCTCTGTATCTGGGAGTACCACAATATATTGTGCAGGGGCTGCAGAGAGTACAGGCAATGGCAGCAAAGCTGGCGCTGAATAGACAACGTGGGCCCTCTACGACACAGGCGCTAAGAGACCTTCACTGGCTACCCATCAAGGAGACAATTTTCTTTTAAATCACTCTGTATTGTATATATGGCAGCACATGGACAGGGTCCTATTCCCTTGCAAGAACTGTTCATTTGGTATAACCCAAGGAGGCAGCTCCCATCGTCAAATACCAATTTGATTACAACAACCAGGTTTAAGAGAGGGGTAGAGCCTTCAGAGTACTTGCCTCACATATCTGGCCTCTGACTCTTAGGCAGGAAAGCTCACTGATCGGGTTCAGGAAGAGTCTGAGAAATGGCAAGCCTAACGTTCGGCACATGACACACCCAAAGGCCATCATCATCAACCGGACCATATCAAAAATAAAATGGCCCGCCCACATGCACATCCGATCGAACATGACATCTCTCCCATCAGGTCACCCTATAACTTCAGGAATGTGATGCCCTCTCCAAACTCAGAGTTCAGCAATATAAGACATGTCGGATATATAAAATAATGCCTGCATTCCACATAAAGAACATGCGATGCCAACCCATCGACGAGATAGAACAATGTGTGTTTATAAATAACCCGGAGACGCGGTAAGCGTCAGGCACCATAGCAACGCGGTGTTCAACCAATAGGAAGTCGGCTCCCACACTCCCCGGGAGGCCGACCCATTAGAAAAACAGAGGCGGAAACCCAAGAATTCAAACAACCAATGACCGGGGCTCGTGTTGTAACCAGGAAACAGACGAGCCCGTGCCCTCTCCAAACTCAGAGTTTAACAATATAAGACATGTCGGATATATAAAATAATGCCTGCATTCCACATAAAGAATATGCGATGCTAATCCATCGACGAGATAGAACTATGTATGTTTATAAAGGACCCGGAGACGCGGTAAGCGTCAGGCCCCATAGCAACGCGGCGTACAACTAACATGAAATCGGCTCCCACACCCCCTGGGAGGCCGACCAATAAGAAAAACAGAGGCGGAAACCCAAGACTTTAAACAACCAATGACCGGGGCCCGTGTTGTAACCAGGATACAGACGAGCCCAGCACCGAAGTAACGCCGTGCAACGAAAAGATGCCTTCCAACAGCCGCCGGGGAACATAACTCACACACAGCAGGCCAGCCTACAACCAACAGAAGGTATGACATGCCGTAAAGCCAGATAACACGACCTTTCTGAGCATGACCCCAGGGTGCACCCTCAACTAACCCCTCACGCGCACTGGCCCCAAAGTGCCTCCGTAGTACCCCATAGACTTGGGAATCATTCATCATTTTACCCTGAATATTTTTCTGCTCAATGTTAAACACAAATATATAAACGGGCTTGTGAACATGATGCTCCTAAATTAAAAGGAAACCAACCATGCCGTTTTTTTATCTCCCTCCGCCCGACCAGTACAACCCTGATCAACTCAGGTGAAGATTCTGCTACGCAGGCTACCCCATAGAAACAACACGACGCTGGGCTCAGCGATCGACGTAATGTTAAAAGAAATAAGTAAAGACAAGAGAAACTGCCACTTCACCATATGGGTACGTGACTCTCACATTCTTTTAAATTTTAGTTTTTTTAACATTTGCACACAAGACTCCTGACCCCAAAACTAAAATATGGTATAGCATGATGTCCTACAATAAACTACAGTGAGCCCTGATGAAGACCTTTGTAAATCCATTTCCTGTCACCCTATAGAAGGTCGAAACGCGTAGGCTTATTATTTCTTAGGCCAGGAGAACTGGATGCCCTATGACCTAGTACACCAATAGGACATACAGAGAGTGATGTATTTTACATCACGGCCAAAAAAAAGTTTAAAAGATTTCTCCGACCTAATACAGGATTTTATTTATTCTTTCTTTGTGGTAAACAATAATTCCTCAAAGAGAGTTAAGTTAACGATTTAAAGTAGGACCCTTCTTTCTTTCTTAAATTTGGAAGATTTTGTGTAACCCAGTAGTAAAAATACGAGGACAAAAAGTCCCTTCATTATTGTGTACAAATAGAAAGTACTGTGTAATGTTGTCCAGTCGAATGTTATGTCTATGTAATGAATTTATTTATACTTTTTGATATATGTTGAATGTTTGTCTATTTAAGGAGATGTTTTGAAATATGTGCTAACACCTAATTGTGCTTTATTGAATAATTTTTGATGAAAATGCTAAAATATAAACTGCTGACAATGTCAATAAACTAGGACATTGTTTAACATCAAGTGTTAAATTTGTGGTGTCAGAGGCATTTGCTATTTGTTATAAGAGTCTGAAAACCTGGCTCTTTCCAAGGAACGCTTCTTAGCTTCCCTACTCCTGACAACTGACTCTGCTATTTGATGTGTTCTCTTTGATCCAAGCGCCAGGATACCCGTAGGGTGGCAGTCTTGCACTACATATATTCCCATTCCATTCCATTCCAAAGAGGCCCTCATGGCCCCCATACCAATCTACACTTACCACCAGAAGCAACTCCATATAACCTGGAATTGGCTAACGTCCTCCCCCACTGCTGCCCGGTGAGTCAGGACACTGGTCAACGTTGAAGGATAAATCCTTGCACTTTCTGAGTGTTAGGAAGGGGATAAGTAATAACGTGCTATTCTCAGAATTTAAGATGGTGCGTCGGATTGGGTGGGTGTGTAAATCTATTAAGACCCTACCTGGAGATTGTATAGTTTTATCACTCAGATCCCCAGGTCTGGTCAAGACAATATTAGACAGAATGGATAACTGGGATCGGGGGCCAGATGGCCACTGATGGACTGTAGTGAGTAGTCGCATCTCACTCCTCCTCCCCACCACAGTTTTCGATGGGTGGAAAGTGACCCTCTCACGGCGATAAGATTGGATCCCTGGGGTCCTAAAAACGGGAAACTAAGCTGCATTTCCAGCGGGCCGGATATAGTATCCTGGAGGCAGCATACCGGCGAGTTTATTAAAAGGGCAATTCTCCAATCCCAGGAAAGGTTTACGGCTTTTATTGCGCTGGCCTCAAAGAAGCTTTCAGTATGCCACCGCGCCCAACGAAAGGTAATGAGGCGAAAGTTGTGGCAGCACAGAAGGATACCAGCAGCATAGACAAGAATAAGAATGACCATAAAACGGCAACCGGCTCTGTCCAGAAAGGCAACAATGCGAATAACAATGTCAACCTCACAAAAAAGACTTTGGGGAAGAAGACGGGTGAGACGCGGGCTGGCAATGAAGGAGTACCTATGCCTGGCGCCCCCCACGATAATGTCCCCCCTCGATTCACACAATCTGAATTGAAGCTGCGAGAGAGTGCAATGCGGCAGCCCACAGTGGCAGAGAGTTTTGCAATCAAACCTGTGGAGATCGGTGAGGCTGCAGCGGGGAACGTGCGGAGTATTGGAAAGGAGCTCGTTATGCAGAACGTCCTCGTGGACGCCGGCACGTCGGTAACCAAGCAACCGGAGCAGGAGCTGGCTCTGGCGGCGAAACAGAAGCTGGCACGATGTATCGAGAGAGGGTCAGAGGCCTCCGCGGATGTTACTGGTACTGGGGGCAATCTGAGTGAAAAGGCCGCTGGGGACAGATTCACTGAGCAGAGCGGGAATGGAGGCTTAGAGGGCGCTGGGATGGAGGCAGTTTGGACATCCCGAGTAATCAGCACAATCCCCCCACAGGTAAAACCCAGGGCGAAACATCAGGCTCAGAGCAGGCAGATGGGGGACAAGGTGGAGGTGGTGTGATAACTACCTGGGGGAGCAATTCAGGCTTTGGCAGCTCTGCAAATTGAATTGGCTTTACCAAGGCATTGTGAGAGCGGTATTGGTGGCGGAGCTGCTTCACCAGACCGCTTCTACTCAGTCAATGAAGACTCGGAATCATTAGACACAGATGAGGGGAGCTCAGGAGAGACTACTGACTCGGGGAGCAGTTCCACGGCTCCAAAATGCAGACAAAAAAAACGCAGATCTAGGAGGAAACCCAATCCCCTAGGCAGCCCTTCGGACCCATCTAAAAAACTTCTGTGGGACTATTCAGCCACTTTGCAGACATACCAAGACCCGGACGGTGCCCCGCTTCCATCAGGGGTCAGGTCACTCCCCTTCTGTCACCTCAACGAGTCTCATTGGACTTAATTTTTAGTACCCTCAAATCTATGCAAAGTGAGGCCAGGGTCGAGAGCCGGAGGGCGAGACAAGGGGCAAAGAAGATCCAGAATACCCTAAGAAAGATGAATAAGCTCTACAAAGAGGTAGCTGAGAGGGTCACTCAAGTAGAAGAAAGGACAGGGAAGCTAGAGGACGATTTCAGTAGCTTCCAGACATTTAAACAAGAGCAGCAGAAAGTGGCAAAGGACGTGCAGTGGAAGATTGAAGACTACAAAAATTGTCAACGATGTAATAACATCAGACTTTTGGGGGTGCCTGAGGGACTGGAAGGGTAGGATGCCAGGCTATATGTCATGAGCTTATTAAAAGGGGCCTTTCCAGAGCTATCTTCGTGGCAGTGGGAGGTAGAAATCCAGAGGGTGCATCGCTTTCCCTTTACAATTAAGAGAGGACAGTCTGGGTCTCAAGAGGGTAGGCCTAGAGCTTTTCTCATATTTGTTGGTAACTTTTTGCTGAGACAATTGATCCTAGAGAAGGCAAAGCGGTAAGCCAAGCGCTCCTTTAGCAATGTTAGTTTTTTTGCTAGGCCTGATTATTGCCATGTTACGGTTGAGCAGAGGTGGAGATTAAGACAGCTTATCGCTCCCCTACAGGCCCTGGGATCAGAGGCCTACTTGCTGTACCCAGCCAAGCTGAAAGTGATCACCAAAGGGCAGGTGAAAATGTTTTTTCAGAGATTAAGGTAAAGGAATGCATGGTGGAAGTGCTGGGGTACAGGGAAGGGGGAAGTTGAGAATAATGGCTCTCTAGAGGCCTGGTAGTAGCGTCTCATCATAAAGGGCACAGAGCTTGCAGTGTTAAATTTCAAGGGGAGGATCACTTTTTTCCGTTTTTCTTTACCTTTTGGTGTTTAGTACGTAAGGGAGAGAGGAGGAGGCGACAGCTGCAATCTAAAGCGACCACATATAGGCCATGGTTGACCTATTTACCCGTAGGGGGGTGAGAACTGGGGAGGAAGGGGCAAGGGGAGAAGGGGGTAAGGGGGTTAGGCGGGGGAGACGGGGCACGCACAGCACTTACAGCACAGCACTTTCTTTTTTTGTTTAACTGAAAAGTCGGCGAGAAAGTTAGAACAACCATTTGTCATATTTTAATGTCTTGCCGAATTGCATCAATTAATGTTTGCTGGCTGAATGATGCGTAGAAAAGGCTTAGGGTGTCTGCACTACTGAAAACAATGAAGTTGGATCTTGTATGTTTGCAAGAAATGCATGTTGAGGGAGGGAAGGGATATTTGCTTGAGCAGCTAGGGTTTATTTTATTAGCGCATACTAAACAAGGCTCTAAGACAAGAAGGGTAGCTATTCTGGGTAAAAGGAGGAATTGCTTGATAACTAGGAAGATCGAGGACCAGTGGGGTAGGTGGGTCATAGTGGAATTCAGATATAAGGGGGAGAAGTTTACTCTGGTCTCGATATATGGCTCCACAGAGGATGACCCGGACATATTTGAATTTCTGGATACAGAACTATCTAGATGGTCCAAGCCTATTATTTGCTGTGGGGATTTTAACATTAATAGTCTTTCAGGCTCTGAAATTCAAACCGGGCAGGGTTACACTAGGCGAAAGAAGAAATCATTTTGTGCTTTAGTAGCTATGGCACAACACAATGCAATGATAGATCTCTGGGCCAATCTATACCCGTAGCTGGATGGAAGTACATTTTTTTCAGCCCCACACAGAATTAGTGTAAGATTGGATTACTTTATGGTCTCTAACTCTCTATTATCTAGAGCCCAAATTGTGAAACTCCCCTTAATTATTTCGGACCACAACCCCTTAATCTTATCTATTTACTTAGTGGGGGCAGCTGTTAAACAAAATATTTGGACATTCGAGGGAGCCCTTCTTAAAGATAGTGGATACATTAGCTATATGAACAATTGGATTAGGGAATTCTGGATCATTAACAGGGGGAGCACAACCTCAGATAATTCCTGGGATGCGTTCAAGGCAGGAGTTCGTGGGGAGACACTTAGTTACTCAATTCATAAGCAGAAAGTCGAGAGGAGTAGAGTGGAGGAATTAGTTAGAATTTTAACTAAAGCTGAGGAAGAGCTGAACCTACTAATCCAGCAGGGTACATCCTTGGAGCAGCAACTATTAAAAATATTGTCCCTAAAAGCGGGAGCAATAGAAAGACTAGCTAGTAAGGCTGCAGCAAACTATCTGGTTAAGAAGGAACAAGCTTTTGAATTGAGTGAGAGGGTAGGACACATTCTGGCAATCCGCACTCGACAGCAAGCAGCAGCAGGAGATATTAAGGGTATCCTGGATAGGCAAGGGAATATGGTATCCGATCCCGAGGGCGTTCGAGAGGTGTTTAGAGAGTTTTACACAGATATTTATGACACAGAAGAGGGTAGTGGAATCACGGATATTAAGGACTATCTCAAACACAATCTAGTCCCGGAATTGCCCGAGGAGGAGAAGGTAGTCTTAGAATCCCCAATCAATCTAGGGGAATTAACCTTAGCACTAGCGGATCTCCCTTCAGGGAAAGCGGCAGGTCCAGACCAAATCTTTGTTGAGTTTTACAAGGTATTTCAGAAAGTTCTCACTACAGATCTATTAAATACAGTCACGCAGGCACAGCAGGGGCTCTCAATTCCAGGCTCATGGGGAGGGGCTGAAGTAATAGTTATTCTTAAAAAAGGTAAACCTCCCTCAGCTCCAGCGTCTTACAGGCCCATAGCCTTAATGAACTCAGATGCAAAGATCTATTAAAAAATGTTAGCGAAAAGACTGGCAAGGGTGATTGAAGACATGTTTAGTCCCGTACAACATGGGTTTATTCCAGGCAAGGGCACCACAGAACATATTAGGCTGGTCATTACTTTGTTTTATGCCACCGGAGACCCATGAAATCCTATTGCAGCCTTATTTTTAGACGCAGAAAAGGCGTTTGATAGGGTCTCTTGGGATTATCTCTGGGTGGTAATGAGATGGTATGGACTAGGTGATGGCTATATTCGTGCAATGCAAGCACTGTATAGGGAACCGACAGCCGTATTAGGATTAATAGGGGGCTTACCTCAATGGTGGAGATCAGTAGGGGTACTAGGCAGGGCTGCCCCTCGTCACCTCTGTTGTTTGCTCTTTATATGGATCCCTTACTACGCAAGCTAGATGGTAACCCAAAAATTCCCACTGTAAACGTAAATGGCATGCAGTTTAAAACTCTAGCATACGCAGACGATGTGGCAATAATTACTCCCAATCCCTCCCTAGCAATTGCAGAAGTAGAATTTGAAGCACAAAGATTTGGTAAGATATCAGGTTATAGGCTCAATAGTAACAAAACTCAGATAGTTAAAAATTCCTACGTTCTGTGTTATGACTCTCGGGTAGTCAGCACCGCCGTTTATTTGGGGGTGGAGATCTCGGCATTCCTAGATACGGTAGTGGAACGTAATATGGCACCCCTAATGTCTAAAGTAGGTACGGTTTTAGTGAGGATGAATAAACACCATCTATCTTTGGTAGGGCGCACAAATGTAATTAAAATGTTAATTCTTCCTAAGTTTTTATATTTTTTTAGGGCTATTCCACTGTTATTTGAGACTAACTGGTTTAATAAATTAGAGGCACTCCTGAATAGAGTCATCTGGGCGCACGGGAAAACTAGGAGGGCGTATATGTTTATGACTGTACGTGGGGCTAGAGGAAGCTGGGGGGCCCCGGACTTTAGACACTATTACTGGGCAGCGGCACTGCAGTTTATGCAGGGATTGGTGGGAGAGATCCTAAAATTACATCCTCTTCTACCAAAGTTTACGTGACCATTCTCGGCTCGGATACGGAGAAAGCCTTTCTTAGCTGCACCGACTATTCCTACTTCAAAAGGACAAGGTTCAAGACTGTCCGGGCCGCTCATAATATCTGGACTGCCTTTTTAAAGAAATTTGGGATGGGGAGGTTTAACAGATATACGCAGCTGTATAAAAATAGAACTCTACCCCCGTTGATATTTGCTGACTCAACTATGGCAGACTGGGCAAGTAAAGGAATTGTTAAGATTGGGGAACTGTTGGGATTGGACGGGGGGTTACAGCAATTCTCAAGATTGGAGGCTAAATTTCATATAAATAGGAGGAGCTTCTTTAAATATCTTCAGGTACAGAGTTTTTTTTAAGTTATAAGAAAAGTGGGGTCATAGGGTTTGCTAAAAATAACATCTTGGAAGCCATAGAAAGGGGGGTAGTGCTCAATTTGCAGTTTTTATGCAGCCCTCGTAGTAATTAAATCAGATGATCTGGAAAAGCATGGAGCTAAGTGAGCAAATAAATTGGATATTGATGCAGGTTATTTTCTAGACTTTTTAGAGGTAGGGCGCTCAGTACTATGTTACGCTTCTCTCCAAGCTCAACATTACAAAACATTATTCTCTCTCTTTTTTACCCCGGCACGAATAGCACAGTGGGGAGGAACCTCTGGGACTACCTGCCCACAATGTAATGTACTAGAGGCAGATATTAAACATATATTCACCACATGCATTCAGCTCCACACACTTATTAAGGGCAATGAAGGTTTTTTGACTCGCTCGCTTGGGATTAACACTACCCTTACACCACCTCTGATATTACTTGGCGTTAGTATAGAGCCAGATAGTTTGCATGGGGAATTTTTGTTTGTGGCCATGGCGGTTCTTAGACTTACGATAGCTTGGGTGTGGTTGGATAAAACGCCTCTGGCAATGCAACAGTGGCTGGCTACTCTCCTGGCTGTCTACAACCTAGAAAAAGGCATATATGCTAGAAGGGGTAGGAGGGCAAGGGGTTCGGGAGGAAAATCTGGGAGCCAATACTGACCAGGAAGGAGGGTGTGTCTGGAAGCTGATTTATCAGACTTGCAGTTTGGTGTCCGTTAGTTCTTTTTCATTGCTGGGTGTGTAATTATAAGATCCCGCAATATGTAGTTCGATGTGTAAGATGCGTTTTGGTTATTTTGTGTTCATTGATACATATTGGTGTCTAATGTAATATTGTGCTGTGAATGTTCGTTTTCCTTTATGTTTCTTCTGTATTATGCTGTGCGTACATGCAAAGAAAAAGTTTTCAATATAAATTTTTTTTTTTTAAACAGAATGGATAACTGGTCAGTAGATACAAGGGGAATATCCCTCTTACCCCTGGGGTTCTTCTATCAACCGCCCAGACCTCCACGGCTTATTGTAGAGGAAGAGAGGTACATGCGAGCAAATGAGCACCCTCGGCAACCTGCTTGGTTTCACCCAAATCGTTTTGAGGCATTGAGTGGGCTTGTAGATATAGATTGACAAACTTCGGCTCTGAAAAATTCGGGCAAAATGGATACTCCCCTGAAAAATGTACAGAAAGCCCCTGATTTAGCAGATAGTGCGGCGGCCTCCTCTCAAACATATGATCATGATCCTATAATAGCTTACACCCTTCACCAGTGCCAGCAATTACTGTTATTATTGGGGAAGCCAAGGTGGAGTATGACTATAACAAAGCAAAACCAAATGGGATGATGGACGGAGTGTTGAACATTGCAAACACTAACCCCCAGTCAACTGATCTGGGTTTAATCCATCATCATTCTTTAGCTCACTCCGCCACCCCAGTTCAGACATGGCCATATGCAAATCAGTCTGACCCTGTGCCTCATGGAAACAGTCCAGCCTGAACTGCCAAGCCATGTCTTCGCTGGACTGGAAACAAGCATCCTGGGACCGGTTTCTGGCTAATCAGCCGTCATCAGCCAGGCTAGCTTGAATCCAGTGGCAACGTGAGAAAGGGACCCACGTCTGGGCAACCCTGCCAACTTAGGGCATACAAAGCAAAACCAAAGGGGATGATGGATGGAGTGTTGAAGAATGATTATAACACTTGTCCCCTTAGACTCATCTCTTGGAACATCGCAGGCATCTCCTCAAAATTAACTGATGAGACCTGGTTACAATATGTTAAGGCATTTGACATAATTTGTGTCCAAGAAACCTGGAGTATAAACGATATTGATATAGATGGATATTGTTCTTTCAATGTACAGGCAACACCTTCAATTGCAGGGAGAGCAAAGGGAGGATTGGTAACATTGATTTCTGTCAAATATGGGTTACTAAAGACAGAGAATTTAATTGACTCCCCCTGGTACCAGCTCATCTTGATTTCAAACTTGATTGATGGTACAATTTTATTGGTACACTGGTATTATAATATTTTTTATCCAAATGATTGTGAGGTCATTAATATTCTCAAAGAGGAAATTGATTGATAAGGTCGCAGGAAAATGTTATCCTTTATGTATAATCTGGGGAGGCGACTTCAATTGTACATTATGCGGGTATAACTCAACTGAAGTTTGTGGGGTTATTGATATTGAGAACCAACCCTTGCTGCATTTTGAACATACTGTGCAGGGTGAAGCATTAAACTCTATCATTGTGGTAAATGATTTATGTTTGCTTG
This sequence comes from Lissotriton vulgaris, assembly GCF_964263255.1. Classification (NCBI taxonomy): domain Eukaryota; kingdom Metazoa; phylum Chordata; class Amphibia; order Caudata; family Salamandridae; genus Lissotriton; species Lissotriton vulgaris. The sequence goes on from NC_141698.1 coordinate 209,405,754, forward strand.
ATACCTTGGTTAGTACCCCACCCATACAATATCCAACCTATCAGGGTGGAGGTAAAACAAGTACAATTGATTTCTTGCTAATATCTAAAAAATGTGCTTGCCTCGTAGAGAGGCTTGCGGTTGAACCAAACCCAGTTAGTGACCACAATCCCCTCACTATTTCCCTATATGTAACGGCACAGGAGGGCAAGGGCGATAAGCGCCCACTCAAGTATAATCGTAACCAGGGAGTGAGACTAAAATGGAGTAAAATAAATCCTTCCCAGTTTGAGGAGAATATTGTTAGGGCTAATTTAAGTCAAATCATGTCATGTTTATCTCATGATTCCCACCCAGACATGGTCATAAAGGATTTTGAATTAATTTGCAAAAACGTTGCTGAAGACCTAACTAAGTTGGTGAAAAAGAGGGACCCTCAACAAATAAGATGGTTTAATGCTGAGTGTTCCGTGGGCACATAAAGATCTCAAGAGTACCTTGCATACAATACCCCATAACCGAACTTTAATTAAGAGAATGAGGCAAACCTATAAACGTGTAACTGAGCAAAGAAAGGATGAACTGAGAAGACTAGCCTGAGAAGATCTTGAGAGAGCTAGTGATCTCAGGGATTTTAAAAGTTTTTGGGAGGTTATCAATCTCCCACTCTTCACCGATGAGGCAAAGAGCATGGAATAAAAAATACTGGGGGAAGCCTGAAAACTTCACTTTTTTTAACCCAAACTGCATCTCACCACATGCACAAAGGGATGAATTAGTAATTAATTCAGATACAGCATATCATCTTACTTCCTCCCTGACTGTAAGTGAGGTTGAAGATGCTCTAATAAAGGGTATTTCCTCAAAAGCACCTGGCCCGGATGGGGTGCCCCTGGATTTATTTAAAAGCAGTCATGAATTATGGGCACCGTTGATGGTCAATGTTTTCAAAGCTGTAATAGTGGGTCATATTCCTTTATCATGGAAGGAGGCTGTAGTGGTGCTGATTTATAAAAAAGTTAATAGAAACGATCCTGCATGCTACATGCCCATATCCTTAATTGATGCCAGGTGTAAAGGCCTGGGAGGGTAATTCTTGCACGCCTGGAATCTTGGGGTAATGCCTCTGGACTTATATCCAATACACAATATGGCTTCAGAAGGGGTGTGGGAACAAATGAACATTTTTGAAAAGATTATTAATGATCCCTATTAGTTCGTCCACTGCTTTTAGCCACTCAGAAGTGGGGATGGATTTTGTAAAAAATAAAATAAATATCGCTCCCCTGATCCTCTGGGGAAAAGCGTGGACCTCAGAGGACTAATCATTCTCAAGGAGTATTTGCAGAGATGGTATGGCCTTTGAAAGGGCACTTGCTTTTCCCTGGCTTCGATATGTTAAAGACAATTTTTATAAGATTGGGTTAGGGTATTACTATGATAATCCCGATTGAATTCAACCTATTATGAAATTGATGATAAAAAATGCTTATTATGAGGAATTAAGTATGTCTAATCAGGATTGTGAAACACGTAATTCTGTAGGTGGGCGCCCAAACCAGCCGCAATTCTATCTGTCTTTTACTATTCAAGTACATTCATGTTTCCTCATGACTAGATTTCGACTCTGCACATTGCACTTTCTTGTGGCTTTCCCTAAACAGGTGAGTTGGTGTGAGAGACCAACTCCCTCTAATAATTTAGCCCAACAAAGCACAATGCACTTTGTGTTGTTCTGCACACTCTACAAAGATCCAAGGGCACGTTTTATTAAACCTGTCTTGCGCGATATTCGACCCTGTTCCTTTCAGGAGGGATTTAGTTTTTTATGCTCTTTATCAACTGCTGCTATTTGTATTGCTGTGCTTAACTTCACTCAAACTGCTCTATCAATTAGGAAACGTTATGAACTGTAATGGGAAATCAAGTTTTTAAATGATTTAAAAGCACTATTTATTTAGTTTTTATGTGCGGAATACTGATATGATGAATTAATTTGTATTAAATACGGCATTTATGCAGGGGGAGTCAGAACTATGTTCGAGGATGATATATGTGTTGAGTACTAAATTCTAAAGCCTATTTGTGTACTTTGTGCCAGTCTTTTTGTATAGGCCTCTTAAGAATTATTTTATGTATGTATGCAAACTGTTATGATTCTGAAGAATTGAATAAAGTTATTTGACTGACATTTATAATCATAATCACAGTGTACTTTCATTAGACTTAAAGGTCTTACAAAATTCTGACATTCTCATATTGGTGGTTACTTGTTTTCAGTACTTGTTCCAAAACCTCTCGAACTCTATTCCTTCCTAACCCATGCATCATCATGCTGTGGAAAGTTTTTGTAGTTGGCTGTCTCTCTGCACCATGTTTGCTTTGTATTTAGTGCTATGATGCCCTTATGTGGGCAGGCACTATATATGTTTTGCTTTATTCATTCTTTCTTTCATTGTTTCCTGAATTCATTCATTCAGTCAAAAGCCTTAACCAGTAAACCAAATGTAGACTTTATGGTACATGTCAAGACAACCAATTTAACATAACCAAAATCATTGTGCTACATTGAATAATGATCATTTGGAAATAGTTGCAGTTTGATAATTAGCCCACAGCTAGCAATCATATGCCTCTAAGAGTCACCAAACATCTACACATTTATGTTACTGAAGTGCCACTTCAAATAAAGACAAGTGGATTGAGATGAACAAAGTAACAGGAGGTTCAATACAGCTCGGCGATATATTTTTCAACATTTCAGGGCGGGGGCAGAACTAGTACGATTGATTTTATGTGGGTTACCAGAAGATATTCTGATCTTCTAGAACATTTCCTGGTTGAACCGAATGCTGCCAGTGACCACAATCTTCTAACAGCCTCTCTAAAAATTATGGCCTCAAAGGGGATGGCTATGGACTGTCCTATGAAATATAACTGTAATCAAGGGGTACGGTTAAAATGGGATACTTTGGATCATGAAAAATTTGAGGAGAATATAATTAAGTCTAACTTAACTGATGTGATGATCTGTTTAACTTATTTACCCCCCCCCCCGAAATCCATGATAGGGAGTTTTGAAATTATATGTGAAGATGTGGCAAAAAATCTGCTGAGACCAGTAAAAAAAATGAATCGCCCCGAACATAAATGGTTTAATTTGGAGTGCTCAGCAGCAAATAGAGCTTTAAAAACAGCATTAAGCCTAGTACCACGGGATAGGGCCTTGTTTAAGGAAGTTAGACAGTCTTACAAAAACACAATAGAGTGTAGAAAAGAAGAATTGAGACACCAGGCCTGGGAAGATTTAGAGAAGGCAGGAATGCTAAGAGACTCCAGGTCCTTTTGGGAGGTGATCAATCATCCACTCTTCACCGATGTAAGCAGAAACGTGGAATCAAATATAATGGGTTTAGCTTTGGAGTCCCATTTTACGAAGATTTAAATCCCAAATGATATTAGTCCACAGGTCAGCCAGCCAGATATATTTTTTTAATCCTGAAACCGCCATGCAATTAAGTGCATCCCTAACTTTAGGCGAAGTGGAGGAGGCTCTTAGAATGTGCATTGCCTCTAAAGCCCCAGGCCCAGACGGGGTACCTTTGGACCTCTTTAAAAGAAATCCGGCACTTTGGGGGCCTGTACTATTAAATATCTTTAGAGCCGTTATAACTGGCCAGACCCCTCAATCTTGGAAGAAAGCTGTGGTAGTGCCAATATCCAAAAAGGGAAATTCAAACGATCGGACCGGTTACAGGCCAATTTACCTTATAGATGCCACATGTAAGGTGATGGGGAGGGTGAATCTGGCACGCTTGGAGTTATGAGCTGATAATGCTGAGCAATTATCACATACACAATATGGGTTTAGGAAAGGAATGGGAACTGTCGAACAGCGCCTCAACTTGTCGATGATCATGGGCAAGTACAGGAAGGCCAGGGGAGCGTCGATCCACCTGGCTTTTATGGACTTGTCCAGTGCCTTCGACACGGTATGCAGGAGCACGTTGTGGGCGTTGATGGAAGATATGGGCTTCGAGGAACCACTTGTCACTCTCCTCCGCAGACTAATTGCTTCCACTTCTGTAGTCATTCGGTATGGCTCAGGGGGAGAGAAGACAAAGCCCATCGTGTCGACAGAGGGGGGCTGGCAAGTCTGCATCCTAGCCCCGTTTTTATTTTTTGGTTTATACAAATGGGCTGGAGCAGTTTCTGTTAAACAAACATTTGGACTTCCCAAAAATAGCAGGTGCCCAAGTACCTTTATTGTTGTATGCTGACAATACGTTCCTGATGGCCTTGACTGCCAACAGCCTTCAGGGATGTTTGGATGCTTTCACCGAATATATGACGTCACTAGATTTTTTTTTTGTAAAACATTTTATTGAGGCACGTAAAGCAATCCACATTATCTCCAAGCAGATATACACCATGTACAAAAAAAAAGCAGGTAACAGAGACAGCAAAACAAGGTGTACATGTAATTGTCCATTAGGATCGCATAGCAGGATAGCATGTATACAGCAGTGTAGATTTTTTCTGATAAGGCAACAGAAATGAAAACATAGCAATATTAATTGGACGTAAATGAGAAAAAAAAAGAAAAAGGGGAGAACGAAACAGAACTCCATGTGTGATTGTCTTGCGAGAACAACATTGCAATTCAGGCAGTATGACAATGTATAGTGCTATTGGCAACAACCGCCCTGGAGTAAAGACAGACGATGTCAGACACCACCCTTCAAAGGTACAAGCAACCATCTGAAGCCAACATACGCGGCAGAGGACAGAACAGCCCACCAGTCGGATCCAGCACAGCACCCCAGCCTGCCACACCAGGGAAAGATGGTTCCAGTGTCAGGAAGGAGAAGGAGCCCCCGGCCCACAAGAACTCGGCCACCACCCACCAGGAAAATGAGTGTGCCGCCACGAGGACAACACCAAAGCAGGGACAAAGAAGGAGGGTCCACCTCCTAACCCACCCCGGTTGAAGTGTTGGGATGCAGGGATTGAGAGGGTGCAACCTCCGCCCTCCCAGCCAGATACTGGCGATATGGACCCCAGATATCTAAGGGGCGGGAGGATGTCGGAAGCTGTTCCGAATACTCCACGCTGTTCACATTACAGAATGCGACGCTCCTGAGCCATGACGCGACTGTAGGAGGGCGTCGCGAGCACCAAAGCAGTGCCACCTCACTCTTGGTGTGCAGGAAGCAAATAGATGCCAATTTGCAAATTTTGCAGGGGAAATTGGACACATACCCCAGCAGGGCAATCTCAGGCGTGACAGTCAGTGATAGATCCAGTATTTCACCCAACGTTCTGTGCACCTCAACCCACTAAGTGTACAAATTCGGGCAGGTCCAGGAAAGGTGTGCAAAGTCAGCCTGAGGGGCGTTGCACTTAGGGGAGGGGTGGGGTCTGGTGGGGTCAATCCTATGTGAAAGCGCTGGAGTGTGGTACAGTCTTCGAAGAAATTTAAAATGTATAAGTTTGTGTTTGCTATTCATGGAGACCTCCCTGGTCATTAGACAACACGCCTCCCATTGGTCATCTGTGATCTGTGTGCCTATGTCAAGTTCCCAAGCGGTGCGAACCGCAACATCTGACGAGGAAAGTGAAAACAAGCACAGCTTGTAAAGTTTGGACACCATGTGGGCCCCTGATGTGGTCTGTATGATGTGTGTAAGGGCTGGGGTATCATCTGGCGGGAGAGGGAATGTATCGAAGGTGGCTCTCAACAGCGCCCGCACTCTTGTAAGAATGAATGTGTCCATAAATGTACAATCAGTGAAGCGGGGGTCCTCAGTGAATGTGAAAAAAAAGCCATTGGGGAAGAGGTCGCCAATTGTGTGCAGCTGGAATTTCGACAGTGATCTGCTTACAACGGCTTCGCCCGTTATGGAGAGCCAGTGGGCATTTGGCAGCGGGAGGGCGAAAGAGTATAGCGTGTCTACTTGAAGCAAGCGTCTGGGTTTTTCCCAAGCCCAAGTCGTTGTGGTTAGCGGGAGTATGTCCCGGGGTTCTTGGGGGAGGCCCCTGGGAAGAATCGTTGCGAAGCTCACCGGGAGCGCCGCATCAGCTTCGGGCCATAAATGTGGAATCCTGGCATCAGGATGATACCAAGCGTGAGCGTAGGAACACTGGGCGACCAGGTAGTAAAGGTAGAAATCCGGGACCCCAAAGCCACCTGCTCGTAGAGCAGAGTTAGCGTGCGCCAGGTTAGTCGTGGGCGTTTTCCCCCCATACTAATCTCAGCAAGGCTGTACGCATTTGAGTAAAAAAAATCTTGGTAAGAGGAATCGGAATGTTATTGAAAAGGTACAAAAATCGTGGGAGGACAACCATCTTAACAATGGCAATGCGCCCAGTCATGGAAAAAGGGAGACGGAGCCACCTGTCAGTGTTATCCTCCAGAAAGTCGAGGGCTCGCGGATAATGGACACAGTGTCAAGGTGTATGGGAATCCCCAGATACTTGACGGACTCTTCGCACCACTCCAGTGGGAGGGAGCAGGGCCACTGCGCGGTAGCAGGTGTGAGGGGAAACAGTTGTGACTTGTGCCAATTGATCCTAAGACCAGAGTACTCACCAAAGCGAGCAATCTCGGATAGCAGGGGTTGCAGATTGGTCTCCGGGGCACGGACATATAAGACCATGTCAACCGCATAGAGCGAAGCCAAGAGAGGGCCCGTGCGGAACTGCAGCCCTCTGTGTAGATGTTTTTCTTGTAAGTGTCTCACCAGGGGGTCCATTGCCAGAATAAAGAGCAAGGGAGGAAAGGGGCACCCTTGGCGGGTGCCTCTGGGCAGCGCAAATCTGTCGGTAATGGTACCGTTTAGTCGAATGCGGGCCGCGGGAGCAGTGTACAGCAGCTCCACCGTCGCGACAAACATCGCGGGCATGCCCATCCTGCGCATCACATCCAGAAAAAAGGGCCACTCTAACGTGTCAAAAGCTTTTTCGGTGTCTAAAAAGACTGCGGCAGTGGGGGTGGCCGGGTCGATTCTGTGTAGGACCGAAAAAATTGTGCGAAGGTTCAGTGATGTTGACCTCTGAGGGACAAAGCCCGATTGCGCTGGTGAGATAATGGTGTTAACCAGCAACGCTAACCGCATCGCCAGCGCCTTGGCCAAGATCTTGTAGTCCAGGTTTAGAAGTGAAAGTGGGCAATAAGACCTGCAGATCGTGGGGTCGCGTCCTGGTTTGGGCAGTAGGGGAAGAATACCAGAGTCCAGGGCCTCGGCGTACACCTCCATAAATATGGGCACTAGTTCTTCCTTATATTCCTGATAAAAATCGGCCGTGAAGCCATCAAGGCCAGGCGCCGAGGACCCCTTTAAGGAGTCGATCGCTTCCGCAATCAGTTCTGGAGTGATGGGATGAGCCAAGTAATCTTGCATGTATTTTTCCAGATACACCATGGTGATCTCGTTAATGTACGGCCCCGGGTCTCGACAGTCTGTTGTAAGGGCAGGTTTGTAAAGCTGACGATAGTATGCCAGAAAGGTGTTGCAAATGGCGGGGGTAGTAAAATGGCGGACGCCCTGCGCATCCGATATTTCTGTAATATACGCCGCCTGTCGGCGAGGGCGCAATAGCTGAGCCAGCAATCTACCTGGTCGATCGCCCTCACCGTACTGGCGTGCTGTGTGATATTTGCTCAAATACTTCAATTCCTTGTCTGCCGCGTCCCTGAATTCTAGGAGTAATTCTAGGCGGCGTGCTACGTGGTGTGGGGAAGGGTCAGCGAGGATCACGTTCTCAACAGCCAACAACTCCTTCTCCAGGCGGGACAAGGTAGTACGGATATCTCGCAGCGCCCCAACATGTTTGGTGATGCAAACCCCTCTTATAGTAGCCTTAAACCCTTCCCACAGTGTGGCCCAGGTGGTTACCGATCCAGTATTGAGTTCAAAGTATTCTTCCATTGCAGCACGCACCCCCTCGGTAAAGACCGGGTCCGTTAGTGCACTCTCAGGAAACCTCCACTGTCGTTCGTAGCCGCCCAGTCGGGGGATCGCGAGGGACAGGACCACTGGGGAATGGTCTGAAAGAGTGCGGGGAAGAGTGCAATGATCTGTGACCCAGCCCGCCAACCCTGGAGAAAGTAGCCAGTAATCTATTCTGGTGCTGGTGTTGTGGTAGCTGGAATGATGTGTATAAGCAGGAGAGGCGGAGTGCAACTTGGCCTCTATGTCCAAAATAGAAAAATGGGAGCATATGGACGCCACCGCAGCGCGGGAGAATGGTTTTGCGATCCGGGGAAGGGGACGTGCTACCCCTACTGGTGTCCATCAGCATGTTGAAATCTCCCCCTATCGCTAGCATGTCTATATCAGAGTGTAAAAGGGAGAGGTACAGGCCCTCAAAACAGGCCGGGGACTCAGTATTCGGACCATAGACTACCACAAAAACAATTTTATGGCCATACAACAGCCCAGAGAGCAGAGCATACCTGCCTTCGCTATCAATTTTGCTATTCATGAAGACAAATGGAATCCGCTTATGGATGAGAATTGCCACCCCACGTGCATTCCTACTGTAGCATGAAAATACTCTGTGAGAGCCCCAGCTCCTAGCAAAGGAGGCCGTGTCCGCCTGAACCATGTGAGTTTCCTGTATAAAAAGGACATCAGTCTTATGTCTCTCAGCGTATTGCAGAACCTGTTTCCATTTACAGGTGGAATTCAGCCCAAGAACATTCCATGTCATCAACGTCAAAGTCGATGGACCAACCTGCAAACCTATCCGGGCCATAGCGCCAGATCAAGATGTATGAGCAAGGAGCGGTCATTCAACAAGCCAACAGCATGCTCTTCGCAAGCAAACGATAATGGAAAAAAAAGGGGGAACCAAAAAATAACCCACATCCCCACCTCCACCCACCACCCAGCCTCCCCGCACCCCAAGAGAGGCAAAACCCAATTAGTTTCCGAGCAACAGTGCAGAACAACAATAAACAGTAATACAGAGCATCTGGATATTTCTGCAGAGTGAAGCGTGAAACGCCCCAGAAGAAAGAACAAAACACATAGGCATATGCCATGGGGGAAGCAACGCTATCCCCCGGGCGGGCAACCCAACCGCACAAAATCGGAGATAACAGCAAGCATGAAAATCTGGATGTAACAACACACCCCATCCGACAAACATGAATCCCTAGTTGGAGTGTCATAGGCAATCAGCCCCGGCCAGAGTCAGCAAATAAGTCGGCGCTAGCTTGTGTGCCCGGCTGCTGTGGAGATGTAGGCCTGGAGCCAGAAGCCGAACCAGGACCCTGTTTGTATGAGCGGCAGAATTCTTGAGCCATAGCCGGGAAATCAAAAATGCGGAATCTGCCATGACAGGGTAAAGCATGCTGTATTTGAGGCTGAGGTTGCGGAGAGCCGCCTTGACGCTGGTGTGTTGCGCCTCCTGTACCATCAAGGTGTAGTCAGAGAAAAAGGACAGCTTGCTCCCCTGCCATTGTACTTCACCCATCTCCCGTGCAGCCCGGAGGGCAGCATCTCGGTCTCGAAAGTTCATGATCCTGGCGATGATGGGCCGAGGCGGCAGCCCCGGATTTGGTTTAGGCCCCAAGGTTCTGTGAGCCCTTTCCACCACGAAGCCGGGCGTGAAAGTGTCCTTGCCGAACAGTTCAATGAGGAGCTTCTCCACAAAGGTGTCGAACCGGCCCGTGGCAGTTGTCTCCGCCACACCAAGGATTCGAATATTATTGCGCCGGCTCCGCGCTTCCAAATCTTCATTCTTGATGGCCACGTCCTTAAGAATCTTCTCGACCCGTTCCAGCCGTTTCAGAGCCTTGGAGGACCCATCTTCCAGGTCAGATACCCTGGACTCCGCTAAGTCCAGGCGCCGGTCGTGAGCCTGCACCGTGGAGCTGATATCAGACAGTTTTTTTTCCAGACTGTCAAAGCTAGTGTCCAGCGCCTTAAAGCCGGCGTGCATCTCCCCCATCAAGGCGGCCATCATGGATGTTGCGTCGCCACTATCATGGGCACCCTGTGCACCAGGAGCCGCACCCGGAGGGGGGGTCAGCGGCGGGCGGTGGCAGTTTATCAAAGTTAAGCGTTATCTGGGCCGGGTCCTTTTTCCCCATCGCTGCAGGTACGAGGCGGGGCCGCAGACGCTGCGACAGTGGCGGAGAGCCGGGATCAATGGTAGGGCAGGCGGTCGGTGACGATCCTCACCAGGGCAAGTGCAGTAGAGAAAGTGCGACAGGAAATGATGTGGCCTCAGACCAGGAGAGACATTACAATAAAATGCGGGCCAGACACAATAAGCTCAACGGAGCGCCACAGGCCGCCTCCACGGGCTGGATGTCGCCACCTCAATCATGGGTGTGCACTGAGGGAGTGCGGTGTAGCTCCACGCGGCAGCGCAGTTGCGTGTATCACCGAGGCACGGCGGGGCCGCTTAGTAGTGCCGGATAATGCTCCCAGCCCCCCCAGCAGCTGCGCGACCCATCCCCCCCACCCCCGGCAGGGCCCCACAGGCACCACCCCAGATCCGCGCAGGCCCGTACTCCAGGCCCCGGCTCCCACACACGTCCAGGCCGGAGGCCCAAACGCGGACGGGGGGCCGGGGAACCTGGGAAACAGGGACCGCGCAGCAGCAGCGGCGCCCCCGACAGCCCAGCAGGGAGTGCAGCAGAGGGGGACGGGGCCGCGGCCAGCAAGGCGGAGCAGGACTCACCCGGCGCTCCAGCGCAGAAGGAAGATGACGCCGATGCCTGAAGGCCTCAGATCCCCTCCGCCGTGATCTCAGCGTCCGGCCGCTCCAGCGACTCGGAAATAACTCGTCGGTGGCCCACAGTCATCCGGAGGCGGGTGTTGGCATTAGTTGTGGTCAGGAGCGCCAGGTCACATCTCCGTTTGTCGTCTTCGGGCGCCCGCTCGGAGGAGCTTCACTGCGGAGCAGCCATTCCGCTCGACGCCGTGGCCACGCCCCGTGACGTCACTAGATTTGAAGGTGAATTATAAGAAATCCTTTGTCATGGTATGCGGGCCCAAATTAACGAAAACATGAAACTACACAGGGAATGGGATAGCTATTGAGAAGGTAAAAAACTTTAGTTATCTGGGGAATATTTTTAATTCTAACCTAAATTGGGAGCAACTGTTAGTACATCGGGTGCAACAAGCTTCAAGAGGTATTGAGGGTCTGTTTCGATTTGCAGCCAAACTTGGTCATAAGCCTGTTGCAGAGCTGATAATGGTGCAGGAGTGTGGGGATACCAAAAGAGTACACAGATCCAAATAATTGAGAACAAATTTTTGAAGAGACTCTTATTTATCCTGACTAGTTCGCCTCATTTTGTCACTCGGAGGTGAGCATGGATTATATTACAGACAGAATACACATGGCACTCCTGTTTTTATGGGGGAAAATCAGATTTTCAGAGGAACTTAATTTCTCCCGACTTGTCTTAAAAGATTGAATAAATCTAGGCAATGCAATGGCGGTACCCTGGTTACGCTATGTTAAACAAACTTTTTATAAAATAGGGTTAGAAGATTTTTATGATAAGCCTGAGTGTATACCGCTAAACATGAAAATGTCCATTAAAGAAGCTTTTGGATCTGAGCTGAGTATATCTTTTAGGTCCACAGACAGACCGGACCCCCCTTTTTTAAAACAGCAACAACTTTATTTGTCTTTTAGCTTACAGGGAAATGCACATTTTTTAATGACACTGCACTTTTTTGTGGCTTTTCCAAAACAGGTGGGGTGGTGTGAGAGGCTACCGCCCTGTCCTTGTAACAACACAGCCCAACAAAATACTATGCACCGTATGTTATTCTGCACATCATATTAAGACCCCAGGGCGTGTTTTCTTAAACCAATTTTAAATGAAAATTGTTTCCGCTCCCATAGAGAGGGTTTTAATTATTTACATTCCCTAGCAAATGTTTCCATTTGTAGGTCTGCGCTTAGTTTAAAAAAAATTGTTTTTATAATAAGGAAACTATATGCAAGGTAAAAGTATGTAAGTGGGTGTTTTATTGTATATACTTTTTTGTAAATATTGTCTTATTTTATGATTGTATGTCTTCCTTGTGAACTTTTATAATTCATTTGGAATCGAATAAAGGTTTCTGACTGGCTGACTGACTGAAATGAGGTGACTAACCAATGCCTCAATGTTAGCAGCCCTTTTTGATTTAATGTGCAGCCTGGCAATTGTTTTGCCTCTGCCCCTTATTGTAGCTCATCTCTAATGTAATGGTAAATACGAGAATATTGTGCTGTTCCTTGACATAATGGTGGCTATTTCAGCCTCTTTTACAATTATGGAAGCCTGTCTTCTTATAATGATGACCTTTATATAATATGGCCTTCCTTTACATGATGGTTATCCATTGCATAACAATGTTCTGGGTATATGGTGTCCATCATTGTCTTTTGATGGTCATCCTGGCTTCTGATGATTATTCTTGCTACACACTGGTTCTATTTGATATCTGGTGGCAGGCGCGGTCGGCAGTAGGAGTTCCTGCAGGGCAGTGACGTGGGGAGGGGGAGGGGTAGGGTGGGGGGTAGTAATGTATGGATTACAGAGTTTAACAGGTAAGTAAACATATAAATAAAATGAATTTTGTTGCATGCACTGCATCACCAAATGCGATGCAGTGCGCGCAACGAAATTTGTTTTATTTATTTAAATGTTTACTTACCTGTTAAACTCCGTAATCCATACATTACTACCCCCCACCCTGCATCTCCCCCTCCCCATGTCACCGCCCTGCAGGAACTCCTACTGCCGACCGCGGCTGTCTGGTGGTTACCTGTGGCTTATGACAGGTAATCCTAAAGGATGCTTATACATGACCATGTGAGGCGTAATCTGTTGAAGTTGTGTATTTGTAGGTATTTAATGAAAATGACAGACTGAAACTTGTGCACAGTTTTTTTAAATGAGTGCTTGAATTTGATTTGATGATAAAATATCGTACCTCAAAATATCCCCTTACCAAAATATTGTGACCAAAATATTGAGGTCAAAAATATTGCCATCCTATACTTATAAAGGTAAGTACAAAAAAATTGAAAAACAAATATCATTGTAATAAATATCATTGTATTAAATATTGTTTTTAAAATATATATTAAAATAATAAATATTAAAAATACTAAATAGTAACATTCATTTTAAAAAAGCAAATAGATTAAATATATATTAAAAAATACCAAATAAACATAATTACAAAAAAATTAAACAGAGATAATTACAAATAGCTACTTAAAAACAATTATTAAACTAATATTTTAATTTGTATAATAATTTTTACATTGTACCTTAATATAATATATATATATATATATATATATATATATATATATATATATATATATATATATATATATATATATATATATATATATATATATATATATACATATATATATATATATATATATATATATGCTTACTGTGAGCAAGGAAGTAGAGGCTTCCGAAACGCGTAACAGCAGTAAAGCGACACTGTGTACCACTTTACCTCTGAGTGCGCGTCTAACTTGGATAATTCTGGAAAAATATATATATATATATATATATATATATATATATATATATATATATATATATATATATATATATATATATATATATATATTTATATTAAGGTACAATGTATATATATATATATATATATATATATTTTATATTAAGGTACAATGTAAAAATTATTATACAGATTAAAATATTAGTTTAATAATTGTTTTTAAGTAGCTATTTGTAATTATCTCTGTTTAATTTTTTTGTAATTATGTTTATTTGGTATTTTTTAATATATATTTAATCTATTTGCTTTTTTTAAATGAATGTTACTATTTAGTATTTTTAATATTTATTATTTTAATATATATTTTAAAAACAATATTTAATACAATGATATTTATTACAATGATATTTGTTTTTCAATTTTTTTGTACAATCTTAAAAAAAAAACATACAAATGAAATAAAAAAGATAAACAACTTAAAATTTTGTAAACATATTTTACACATTAAAACATTAATAATTACAACTATTATAATTGTAAATACCCAAAAACATAATATTATGAATTATCTATACTACTATTATAAAGAGAGAACTTGCACCTTTTGGCCAGGTAAACTCGAGAACCACAGCGCCAATCTACACACCCGATACAGCTATAAAAATGTCAGAGTGTGTAGATGGACATAGGCTATATAAATTTTAAAAAAAGTACATTTCAAAAATTACGTTTGTAAACAAAGTAGTCCCCTGAAAGTAGCGCCGGCCGGGACCTAGCGCTGGCCGCGATGCGACGTGCGTGATGACGAAGGAGGAGGGCAGTGCAGTGACGAGCGGCTGTGCAGTGAGGAGCGGCGGCACAGGTAAGGAAAGGGAAAGTGAGACTGTGATGCAGGGGGAGAAAAGAAGGAGGCAGCAGTAAATGAAAATGTCGGGGCGGGAGTGGGGCACGAGTGAGTCTGGGCGGGAGGGGGGCACAAGTGAGTCTGGGCGGGAGGGGGGCGCAAGTGAGTCGGGCGGGAGGGGGCACGAGTGAGTCGGGGCGGGAGGGGGGCGCGAGTGATTAGGGGCGGGAGGGAGTAGGTGCGGGAGGGGGTCGGGGCGGGAGCGGGTGTGCTGCCCCCAGCCCCTTTCTGCCCCAGGCAACGCTGGGGCAGGCTGCTAGTAACAATATAAAATAGATGATAACATATAAAACTTAATACAAATACTGTTCCCACTAATATGTATACAAAACTACGCAAACTATTATAATAAATATATACAAAATATACTACTCCCACTTCAAGCAATGCAAAAATAATAAAAGTGGGTACAATTTACGAATTTCCCTTCAGTATCCAACACTAGGGAAAGTGCTGGATTGCACATAGGTAAAAAGTACTATTCACACTCCAGTCTGTACAACAGTAGGGAAAATGTTGGATTGCGTCGGGGTAAAATATACTATTCCCATTTCAGTCTATACAACAGTAGGAAAATTGTTGGAGAATGGAGGGGTAAAGTTTACTATTTCCACTCCAGTTAGCACAACAGTAGGAAGCATGTTGGAGTGCTGTGGGGTAAAATTTACTATTCCCACTCCAGCCAATACAACAGTAGGGAAAGTGTTGGACAGCGGAGGGGTAAAGTTTACTATACCCTCTCCAGTCAGGCAACAGTAGGGAACGTGTCGGATTGCTGAGGGGTAAAATGTACTAATACCACTCTAGTCAATACAACAGTAGGGAAAGAGTTGGATAGCAGAGGGGTAAAATTTACTATTTCTACTCCAGTCAGGACAACAGTAGGGAAAGTGTTGAATTGCAGAGGAATTGCATTTACTATTCCTACTCCAATGAGTGCAACAGTATTGAAAGTGTTGGATTACGGAGGGATAAAGTTTATTATTACCACTTCAATAAGTGCAACAGAAGGGAAAGTGTTAGATTGCAGAGGGGTAAAATTTACTATTCCCACTCCAGTTGGTGCAACATTAAAACTAAACAAAATTTCTTGAACATAATGAAATTATTTCAAAAACAAAGTAAACAAAGAAAAACATAAGTATATACAAAAAATCTTTACCTATAATTAATATTAAAAATAAAAAATAAAAACATATTACAATGTTAAAGAAATATCACAAATACCAAAAGTAATATTATAAATAAAATACAAATATTAATTTTCATACAATAGTTTTTATTTAAAATTATTTTTAAAAAAAAATTCATTATTGCACAAATTGAATTTAGTTACTTCCCACCCTAAAACCCCACAAAACTCACAACCTGCACCTAAAACTTAAATTTTAAAAAGCAAAATATGTCCAGTATTAATATAAATATTGATAAACAAACTATCATTAATTAGATAGTAATTAGATAGCGATTATTAACTCATTATATTCAATTAACTTCCCACAATATAACCCCCCAAAGCACACAACACACTCATAACATTTCACAGAAAATTGTTTACACAATGATCTTAATTAATGATCAATTTAATAATTAATAATAATTCAAAATTAATTGCTAATTAGTTAAAATTATTTTACTTTATACACCATACCGCTACAAAAACCACAGCCCACATCTAAAATCCTAAAAATAAAATAGTTGCACAATTAACATAATTTATCATCAATTAAAGAAATATTCTTAATTAAAAATAAACTATTAGTTACATCCGTTACCCTTTTAAACGCACAACCCGCACCTAAATGAAACTTTAAAAAAAGTAATTACATATTTAAAATACGCAATTGTCAATTAAATAATTTATAGTATTTAACAACTAATTATTATTCCATTTAAATTAATGTTCTCCTCACCCTTTACCCTTAGTAAAGTAGAGTGACAATCATTGCAAAACTGGATGTATTTATTGCTTATAAAATGTCATTATCTCCATGGTGCACCGGCTGTCTTGGCTTATATTTTATGGCTGAAGAGGAAGCACTTCATCATCTACACTGGTTCACTTGATTAGATTATTTCACCTTTCGCCTTTGATGTATGCACCTCTAGGGTTGGTGTAACCTAAGCGATATGCCTCCTCTCATGATCCATCTATCTCCATAATGTGAGTTGTGGCTCTACTGTCTGAGCATGTTAGGTCTGTCCACCATGGCTGTGCTGTTTACAGGCTGAGGTTGTGCTAGCGACATTTATAACTGATATATTTCCCAATATTCCATTTACAATATGCAAGTATAATATATAAATGAGAATAAGGTTCAACGGGTTAACAAATAAGTTCATGTAGAAGGCAGAAGTGAAAAAGAGGCTAAAAAAGCTGAAATCACAGAAGTTCATACACGATTGCAAACCATGACTGCAAAACGGCCTGGAAATCCTTTGTTTTAGCCAATTTTCTTTGGACATTTTGATGAGAAATACACAATTTAGCTTTCAATTGTTAAAAATGTACTTGGGAGTTAGCCATGCGGAGTGTCTGGCTTGTTTTACACTCTATGAAGATATTGAAATATTTGATGCCTAACACTTAGAAACTGTCTGTAAAATCAGAGGATATATAGCAATAGTATTTGAAAAATGTTCTGTAAAATGCATGATTTGCCCGGTTTTTCCAAAGGTTTCTGGGCTGAGAACCTCTTGAAGCTCCAAGAGGTAGCTCTGGGCTTGTGCACTATGCTGCAGTTTGTGGCAGCTACTTATGCCCCTCATTTGTAAATGTTTACCAGCCACCACTGCAAAATAGCATCCCACTGCAATATAAAATATCTGCCTACAAAATACTATGGCCCACCCAAGCATCACCTGGGAAGTGTATGCAATCTGTTCCATGACAATCTAGCACTCCTACAGTTACTTGCGGACAGTAAAGAATACAGACTTTCATATTCTAATAAAATAGACTGAATGTGCCAAGTGCCTACGTTTACCCATATGAGAAATTAGAGGGGCTTCACTTAGTAGTCAATTCAAATGCCTGCTGTTTGTTCTATTCAGAAAAGGAATTAAATATTCCAATTATAAAATGATATTCGTAACTAAAATAAGATAACCAGAAAGGTAATGGGTAAAGTATCCTGTAGAGGTAATATTTTAATTTGACAGATCTTCAATCTCTCAGAACTCATACATATTTACATTTTTGTTGAGTACACCAGTACCTCCTTGGCTACATTGAAAGCGCAAAAGACGTGATTGGCTTAAGAAGAAAGTATATAGAAACACTGCAGAAAACCTACATGCGCCCTGTGATCGACCTGTAACCAGTAACATGAAGAAATGTCCAGCGGGCATCAGTATTTTATGCAGAAGAAAATGGGATTTCAAACAAAGGAACACTTGATGTCAAGTGAAATCCCCTCAATGCTCATGTTTTTGATTCAGGTGCAGCATTTCAGATGCATTGCCCTTCAGCTGTCTGACAGCTTGCTTGAAGGCCAGAGCACAAACATGCCCCCTGGCACTGAGGCTGTGAGTTAAGGTGGGTAACCTTTACACAGCAGTACGTTGTGTTTGTTTAACAGCTGGGAATGCTTAGACATCTGTTTAGCCAATGTTTAGCCAAGCAATTGCACATTGTTTAGGTCATAACATGCACAAGAAATCAATACGATTCCTGAAACGTACGCCGCTTCTAATGTTCAACACAATGCAAATGCAAAGAAAGTTTGTGAATCGTTTTTGGTTTAAGAACATCAAAACAACTTGCTCGTTATACCGACGTTGTTCAATTATCGTATATATACTATCTTAAAACGTGGGGTTATTAAATAAAACTCTTTTGTTTCACCTTTTTACAGAGATGGTGCTTAATATTTTAGTACAATAGGGCCTAGATGTATCAAGATTCCATTTTGCGAATCTTAAATAGCGATTTTTCGCGAATCGCTATTTAGAATTCGCAAAATGGAATGTATGTAAAAAATTGCATTTTTTTTGCGATTCTTTAATTATCTTTATTTGCGAATTCGCATTTTGCGAATTCGCAAATAAGGAATAATTCCCCATGCATTCCTATGGGCCAGGAGGCCCATAGGAATGATTGTGCAGTATTTCTCAAATTGCGAATTCGCAATTTGCTAATCGCAATTTGAGAATTATTTCAAGGGTGCAGGGGTGTCTCATGGACACCCTGCTGCACCCCTGAAACTTACATGTGTGTGCATATGGCACACATACATGCCCTATGGGCATGTATGTGTGTCACATGCCACCTTCAAAATAGTCATTTTTTTTTTTTAAAAGGATTTCGCAAATTAACACGAACCTCAAATTGGTGTTAATTTGCGATTCCTTAACCCGAATTAGCAATTTTAGAAAGTTTCATACATGCTATTTAAGGAATCGCAAAATTTCGATTCCTTAAATGCATAAGCAAAATAAGGAATCGCAATTTTTTGCGATTCCTTATTTTGCTAATTTCTGATACATCCCAAAAGATGCTAAATGTCCGTTTGCGATTCCTTAAGGCCGAAATTCGCAGAATTTCGGCCTTAACGAATCGCAAAAGGCTTGATACATCTAGGCCTAAGACTCTGGTGTGTTTTTTGTTGTGTGCGGGCCTGGATGGGATTTTAATTCCGTGAGCGGAATTGGAGAATTTATGAACTCGGCATTGCGGGGCATATCATTAAGGGGCGACGATAATATTATCGCTGCTTTAGAGACGGTTTCAGGGGGAAAGAGTCGATTATATTATTGCATTATCATCAAGGAAACGCTAGCGTGTGATTCCTTGACTTATCGGCCGTTTTTCACACGTCTCGCCTCTCATCGCATCGATAATGAGATGCAAAGGAGGCATGGCTGTGAAAACAACATGGGATAACTTTGCAATATTATCAAGGAGGGTTAGCGATATATAAAATTCCTGACTAAGGCATACCTAACATGGGGGAGTGGATTGTGTGGCTAAGACCACAGACCCTATCATCTAGGATATCTCCATTTTCCACCATGGAAAACAGCGATATCCCCACTATCTCTGGAATTTTTATCGCCTCGGCCATGCGCGTTGTTGATAACGCGCTAACCGGGCGATGAATTCCAGAGATAGCCGGCGATAAATATGTAAGCACGCTTTGCAATATTTATTGCCGGCCCTTGATAATATGCCCCTACTTTTGTAACGCAGATTTCCTGCAATTTTTTTCTGTTGAGCAACCCGATGACAAAAAGAACACAAGGTGGCATATTATCAAGTACAGCGTTAAAATTATCGCCGGTTTAGCAGCAGAAAACTGCTGCTAAAGCGGCGATAATGAGCTTGATAATATGACAAGAGAATTCCAATGAAAGCCCATCTTCACACCAGAACATCGACTTCTATTGGAATTCTCAAGGGCATATTATCAAGCCCATTATCGCCGCTTTAGCGGCCGTTTTCTGCCGCTTAAACCGGCCATAATTTTTAACGCCGTTCTTGATAATATGCCCCGAGATTTCAGAATGCGCGCTGGTGAGCATGAGAGAGTTAGGCATCCCCTACAGCGATTTCCAGTTGCTAGGAGGACTTCCTGTGAGATTTTGTCATGCAGGCGGTCACAAGCTATTGCTGTCAGTGGGATGCTTCTGGAGTAGATTTTCTGAGTAGGTATTCTACCCGATTTTTTGTTGCTGCTTGAAATGCATATGTTTTCTTTTACTTAATTTATCAACAAGAAGCAGGTGCCCCAAAGACTCCATCTTCCTCCTCCTGTCCAGAAGGCTCCTTGCACTGCTTTGTCTATGCCTTGGTCACTTTCCATTTGGATTTTGAGGGAGAGGAACACTCTCTTTGTCTGCCATCCCTGATATATTCATATATATATATAAAGAAAACAATCTCTTCTTCCTGAAGCAATCGGAGGGACACAGCAGGGATACCAGGAAAGTCCTTTATTAGAACAGTGGCATGACGCGTTTCGGCGAGTGTGCTTTTGTCAAATGCCTTCTACAACAAAGATTTCCTCCAATCCCCTTTTAAGATGTTCAGGCGCTCTCTCATTAGTGGAAATCCAGTTGGCCCGGGGTTGCAATCAGCACAACACTTCAGCCTACATCGGTGGACTGCAGCTCCCAGCAAGCATCATACCGGCTAACTGGGTAAGTGTCTTGTACCGGCCTTATTTGATCTCGTAGTGAGGGCTGGATGTTGGAATTGTTCAGAGCGTGTTTAAAATACAGTTTGGTGAAAACACGATATTCTCCTTGGTCCCCAAACGCCCAGCTGCACAAGTCAAAGTCATACGTGCACTGAGACATCAATGCCGTGATCTAGTCTCTCGGTGTAGTCACGGAATGCCTCTACAGCGTTACCTTGCATTCTCTGGCTGCGGCGGTCTGGAGTCAATCCAATACCTTGGAAATATTTCACAATTTATGCCCCTGTTGCTCCAGACACTTCTTGGAAGGCTTCCCCAGTGCATCAAGGGCCAGCGCACAAAGTATAAAGAAAACGATCTCTTCTTTCTGAAGCAATCGGAGGGACATATTGTCAGAGATTGCAGACAAAGTGAGTGTGCCACTCCCTCCAAATCCAAATATATATATATTCACTGAAAAAACCATAGGTTATAGACCATATCTAGTTAGGAATTTGCATTTACAAAACCTTATTTTACTCGCATAAAACCATTGAAATTCCATATATAGTTAGATGCGCTAACTATAAATCGCGCACCCGCAATCCACTGCTGATGATGTCACATATTACATCATTCATGACATGGTTAGTGACATCACTGATGACATCACTGATGACAACATCCAGTGACTGTATGTTTCTGTAAAGTTAAAATGTGACTTACATATTGAAGAATGAGTGGATGTATAAGTGTCTGGAAAAAGGATTTAGTAGGTGCATAACTGACTGTATGAGAGAATGATTAAATGTGTCTTAATGAGTGCATGGGTTAGTGACTAAACTATCTTAATTTGTGCATCATTATATCTGTTGTTCTACAAACTGCTGCATGTGTTGATCAGTAGCTATATGAATAACTGTATGGGTTATTGATTGGTTGTCCAAGTATTTGTATGGGACACTGAGTGAGTGTGTATGGGTAGCTGGGAGGTGTGTGACTCTGTACATAGATCTGTGAGTAGTTGATTCACTATATGTATGGGTTCAAAACTGCATGTGGAAACAGCTGTATGGGCGGATGACTGTGTGCATTAGTGTATTAGTGAGTGAATGAATATGTCAGTGCTACATGTCAAAGTAAGTACATATGTAAAACACAGTACATGTGAGAGTTGATATATATAAATAAGTGTGCATAAGAGCCAGTGAATGTGTGAGTGGCTGTTTGGATCATTGTAAACTTGTATCAAGGATTGTATGAGAGAGCAAATATGTGTTAGTATATGTTTGAATAAATAAGGTGTGTATAACTGTATAGTTG
Source organism: Lissotriton vulgaris (assembly GCF_964263255.1). NCBI lineage: Eukaryota > Metazoa > Chordata > Amphibia > Caudata > Salamandridae > Lissotriton > Lissotriton vulgaris. The sequence continues at coordinate 209,427,590 of NC_141698.1, forward strand.
AGGAAATGGAAGTCTGATTGATTGTTTGCATGACTGACTAGGTGTGTGAGTAACTCCATGGATGAGTGACAGTCTGTGACTGTCTGTTTACACTGATTGTATCTAAGGTTATATTAGAGTCTGAAGAGGTTCATGGTATTATCACATGAATGATATCATCAGTGATGTGATCAGTAATGTCAAATGAGATGTTATCAGTGATTTTATCAGTGATGTCATTTGAGATGTCATCAGTGATGTCATCAGTGATGTCACTAACCATGTCATGAATGATGTAATATGTGACATCATCAGCAGTGGATTGCGGGTGCGCGATATATAGTTAGCGCATCTAACTATATATGGAATTTCAATGGTTTTATGCGAGTAAAATAAGGTTTTGTAAATGCAAATTCCTAACTATATATGGTCTATAACCTATGGTTTTTTCAGTGAATTTTCAAGGTTTTGTAAATGCAAATTCCTAACTATATATGGACTATAACCTATGGTTTTTTCAGTGAATTTTCAAGGTTTTGTAAATGCAAATTCCTAACTATATATGGTCTATAACCTATGGTTTTTTCAGTGAATTTTCAAGGTTTTGTAAATGCAAATCCCTAACTATATATGGTCTATAACCTATGGTTTTTTCAGTAAATTTTCAAGGTTTTGTAAATGCAAATTCCTAACTATATATGGTCTATAACCTATGGTTTTTTCTGTGAATTTCAATGGTTTTTTAATAGCAAATATCAAAAGCTGTCAAATGTCAAGTACGTGATAGGCAAAAACGTTTTCGTGTTTATGCACGCTGATGTGCTTTGAACGCTGCCCCCCCCCTCCCCTCTTTTCTCTTAGTAATACTCTCTCTTTGCAGATAGTGAAGGGTAGTTAACGCAGACCTTTACCCCCGTTGTAATCCGTCGTACCTGCTTGTCTCTCCATTTCATTGATTGTTATCCAAGCATTTACTGTTTTAGAATTGGTTCTCTTTGGATCATTCTCTATTTACAAACAAGCACAAAGTCGCAATACTCTGTTTAGTCTTTGCAGATAGTGAAAAATCGTGTAAAAAAATAAAAGTAATCGAGCAAAATCAGTAGACCACTAATTGGATCTCTTTTCAACACCAGCACCCTGCTCGACAACCTCACCAACCTGGGACTCAAGCAACTGGTGTCCACCCCCACCCACCTCGCCGGACACACACTCGACGCTGTCTTCTCATCCAGCAAGGACATCAACTTCAGCCACACCACAGAGCTTCAATGGACGGACCACAGCTGCGTCCACTTCACCTTCAAGAAAACAACGACCCACCACCACCAGCAACAGACCGCCCGCAGAAGCTGGAACAAGATCACAGCAGACCAGCTCGCCACCTCCCTGAGCCAGCACCCTCCTGCCAGCTCAGCGAACCCCAGCCAGGCCGCCGACAACCTCACGAAGTGGATCAGCAACTGCGCGGACGAACTCGCCCCACTGAGGACCCCGCCCAGCAGACCCGGCAGCAAGAAAGCCCCATGGTTCACCGACGAACTCAAGAGCTCCAAGAAGAACTGCCGAGCCCTCGAGAAAGTCTGGAGAAGGGAACCGACACCGGACAACAGGACCTCCTTCAAACTTGCCACCCGGAAACACCACCAGCTGATCCGCGCCGCCAAGAAAACAGCATTCAAGGACCGGTTGGACAACAACGCACACAACTGCAAGGAACTCTTCAACATCGTCAAAGAGCTTTCCAACCCCAGCGCAGGAAACAACGACATCACCCCATCGCAAGACCTCTGCAACTCCCTGGCTTCATACTTCCACAACAAGATCGCGGACATACACAACAGCTTCAACAACCAACCAACGCACACCATGACCGAACAACCACCCCCCACCACCACCCTCCACGCCTGGACCCCGATCAGCACCGAAGACACCATCCGCACGATGAACTCCATCCACTCCGGATCACCGACCGACCCCTGCCCTCACCACGTCTTCAACAAAGCCGACGCTGTCATCGCACCCCACCTGCGAGACATCATCAACACATCCCTCGACACCACCATCTTCCCCGAGAGCTGGAAACACGCCGAACTCAGCGCCCTACTCAAGAAACCAACAGCGGACCCCACCGACCTCAAGAACTACCGCCCCATCTCGCTCCTCCCGTTTCCAGCCAAAGTCATCGAGAAGACCGTCAACAAGCAGATGGCCGCTTTCCTCGAGACGAACGGATCCCTCGACCCCTCACAGTCCGGCTTCCGAGCCAACCACAGCACCGAGACCGCCCTCATCGCCGCCACCGACGACATCCGAGCCCTGATGGACAATGGAGAAACAGCGGCCCTCATCCTCCTAGACCTCTCCGCGGCATTCGACACGGTCTGCCACCGCACCCTAGTGCAGCGCCTCAGCAACGTCGGAATCCAGGACAAGGCGCTGGAGTGGATCACCTCCTTCCTCGACGGGAGAACACAGAGAGTCCGCCTACCACCGTACAAGTCAGAGGCCACCGAAGTCATCTGCGGCGTCCCCCAAGGATCATCTCTGAGCCCCACCCTCTTCAACGTCTACATGAGCCCCCTCGCGGCCATCGTACGCAAACACAACCTCAGCATAATCTCCTACGCCGACGACACCCAGCTGATCCTCTCCCTGACCAACGACCCCGCCGCCGCCAGAGCCAACCTGCACGAAGGGATGAAAGAGGTAGCCGAGTGGATGACGACCAGCCGCCTGAAACTGAACTCGGACAAGACGGAGGTCCTCATCCTGGGCCCCTCTCCCTCCGCCTGGGACGACTCCTGGTGGCCTCCCGCCCTGGGCACCGCACCCAAACCGACAGACCATGCACGCAACCTGGGCTTCATCCTGGACTCCTCCCTCTCCATGACCAGGCAAGTCAACAACGTCTCCTCGGCATGCTTCAACATCCTACGCATGCTACGGAAGATCTTCTGGTGGATCCCCACCGAGACCAGGAAGACCGTCACCCAGGCCCTCGTCACCAGCCGACTGGACTACGGCAACGCCCTCTACGCCGGGACCACCGCCAAGCTCCAGAAGAGACTCCAGCGGATCCAGAACGCCTCAGCCAGACTCATCCTCGACATCCCACGAACCAGCCACATCTCCGGACATCTGCGAGACCTTCACTGGCTCCCCGTCAACAAAAGAATCACCTTCCGCCTCCTCACCCACGCACACAAAGCCCTACACGACCAAGGCCCGAGCTACCTCAACAGCCGAGTCAACTTCTACGCTCCCAAACGCCACCTCCGATCAGCCAACCACGCCCTCGCCGCCGTCCCCCGCATCCGAAGAGCGACTACAGGAGGAAGGTCCTTCTCCCACCTGGCCGCCAAGACCTGGAACTCCCTCCCGACCGACCTGCGCCTGACCCAAGACCACCTCTCCTTCAGGAAGAAGCTGAAGACCTGGCTGTTCGAGCAGTAGCGGCTCCCCCCCCCCCAGCGCCTTGAGACCCCACGGGTATGTAGCGCGCTTTATAAGTGTCACTGATTGATTGATTGACCTCGCTAAAATACAAACATTAGGAACAACCCTTCATGAGAAATACGAAAATAGTGAGATGAACTAAGCTCCACACCATGATGGCTGCAAGACAGATCGACTCCGCCACCCACCCCGCGCAAAATAACAACAAACCCTATGCAAATATTATAAATAGATACAACACACCAGCAAAGTAAAAGGGTAAAACATTTTATTAAATAACTATTTACATAACTATTTTATACTTTTTGTTGCCCGATCCGGCAAGCTCAATCGATCGAGCATGAAACTCATGCACTGATAGCAAGCGTTGCTGCTGATGCTATGCAGACAAAAACTGGTTTTCAGTTTGTACATTCTTTAAGATTTTTCCATCCAAAGCTGGTTGAGAGTTTGTAGAACGATGGCTTCAGATTTTCTACATACGGTGTGGTGGCGCGGACTGGGAGGGGGCGCTTCGCTCCTGCCCCCTCCCCAAGTAAGATTTTCATACGTGAGTGTTCGTTCATGCTTTTGGTCCCTGAGTTGCTTCGATGTCACTGCCTTATACAAATGGCATAAGTCCTGGATGTTGAGTGCCATACTTCAGAGTTCTAAGCAGCGCTTGTAACACTGTCTAAACCTTATTTGCACCTGCTGCAGCTTCGCTATTCAAAGTAAGTGGGGTCCGTTTGTGGACCTGACTGCATTAGAAAACAATGTGATACGGTGCCTCCCTAAACCGCTCCATGGAGGCCCCCGAGGGGCGGTGAAATGGTGCGGACTGGGAGGGGGCGCTTGGCTCCTGCCCCCTCCCCAAGTCGTGTTGCCCTGGTGTGGCCTGAGATCGCCCCCGACATAGGCGGCCGGCTCCCGGGGTCCGGCGGATTTTTTTGCCTTTTGATGACTCTTCCATTCTGGACCTTGTCCCACAATCCGTTTAACCTGAAGACACGCTGTAGTGGGGCGCCCCTTTACCGTTTTAGTTGCCATTTCTCCCGCTTTTGCTACTCTGTGCCTCTTCCGCCATTCAGCTGTTTACCGCCCGCTCTTGCGACTACAGCGTCTCGCTCACCATGTAGTTGAGTTGCTCCCGCTCTTGTGATTTAACAGAACTTTTTGGACTGCTGAAAACGGTTGTACTCCGACCGCTGGTTGGTGGAGATATTTTGACTATATTCTGGACCTGCGTTGTCGCGTAATGCGTCATATGACTCGCCGCGTTAGCGCACCCGGAAGTGCTCCGGTGCGCAAGGCGCAGCTTCCCGGAAACGATCCAGAGCGCGCCGCGCAGCGCGTAACGTAAGCATAGCAGGTCATGTGACTTGTTAATAAAACTTTTCATTGGTTCATTTTACTTTTGTTTTCCTAATGATGTAAGACTAGGTCATGTGACCTAAAAATAACACTTTTCATTGGATTAAAAAAAATGTTTTTCCCAAACGATGAAAGCCCCACCTTGTTTCTGGATGTTTCATGCTGAAGCTGGCGTCACCATGAGAGCACCACCATCTCGTAGCTCCGTCGTGGCCATTCCGCAAGCAATCATGGCAGCCGCTCCCCACCGGAAGCCTGCGGGAGTCGAGATCCCCAAGACTTTTGTAGAATCTTCAAGGCTGAGGGGACGCTTTCGAGAATAGGACCCAAGCCCTGGCAGACAAGCGTCCGAGTTCCAAGGTGTCCCAGGGCCATTTTTCTGGACCAGGCCCAAATCCGAAGAGCCGGCCGCCATTTTAAGAGTCCTGTGGCAGCCGCCTATCGCTGCACCGCAAGAGTGGGAGCAACTCAACTACATGGTGAGCGAGACGCTGTAGCCGTAAGAGCGGGCGGTAAACAGCTGAATGGCGGAAAAGGCACAGTGTAGCAAAAGCGGGCGGAATGGCAACTGAAACGATAAAGGGGTGCCCCACTACAGCAGACGAGCCTCCGCCATGTGCTTCAAAACTGCATACGTATCTCGTGATATCAAGGTTGGGCAACCAGTACACAACAAAGGAGTTACGAGTCCCATTTATACCGGCGCCATTTTGGGCGAGGCCGGGCAGGTCCAAGATCTACTGAAACATAACAAATGAGGCTGACGTCTCTGAAGCAGTTGACGCACAGCAGGACATAGCAAATAAACATGAAGTCTCTAAAGCTGTTAACTCACTGCAGGACAAATCAAGTGAACCTGAAACCTCTGGAATAATTGTCGCTCAAAAGAACAACACACAAAACTCTGTAGAGCCTGAAGAAAGAAAAACAGAAGGGCACTGTAGTTTCAGACACACTTAACACTAATGACTAAAGAAAGATATCGTCTGTTTATGAAGCAGTTTTCATGTTCACAGAATTGACAAAGAAGTGTGCAGACACCAATGCTATTAGGAAACACAAGGAAATCCCTAACGCATCAGCATTCTCGGAAAAGGTTGACACAGATAACATCTTAAGGAACGAAGAAAGACAAAATAAGGATGAGGAAGTTAGTTTCATCAGCTAGCGACAGCAAAAAACACATTGTAATGGAGATTAGAGAGGCTACGGATGGATAACTAAATTATCAAAAGAAATAGCGACTCCCCCCTTTAGCAGATTAGCTAAATCTTTGCGTAATTTGGACATTAAAGTTATATTATTGTTGTTGTTGTTGTTATGGTTATAGTTCTGGTTAATTTCAGCAAGAAACACATTGTAATGGAGAATAGAGAGGCTACGGATGGGTGAATAAATTATCAAAAGAAATGGCGACTCCCCCCTTTAGCAGATTAGCTAAATGTTTGCGTAATTTGGGCATAAAAGTTATATTATTGTTGTTGTTGTTGTTATCGTTATAGTTCTGCTTAATTTCCATTCAGACTGTCCTACACAGCACCACTCTAGGTAAACACTACTTTATGTAAAACCTGCACTTAGTTGGTCACCATGGGGTTTAAAAAAGGGATGGTTCTTCACCTGGGTGCCGTCCACAACTCAGCACGTTGTACTGCCTTGGGACTATTCGCACAAAAGACAGCTTCGGACCATTGTTGTTTTTTTTTGTCAAAAAATGTTTAAATATATTTACAGTTTTTGTTGCGTTTGTTATATTTAAAAGTTAATAAAGTTTTATAATCCTACTTTTTTGGAGTACTATATATTATTAAAAAATCGGGTGAATGGGGCCTTGAATCGGGTTATTGTCATGTGTGTGCTTTGCAAGTGTACTGCTACAGGATCGGACATTTCAAACTCAAATGCACGTTCTTTTTCTTACCTTTCCGAAGCATGGAGCGCAATAGCAGACAGAGAAAGGGTGATGCAAGTGTTGAACACTGCCTGGCCTGGCAAGTTGCTGGCAGTGCCCCCCCCCCCCGCCCGCTCCTGAAAGAGGGCACACACACACCGCCGCCCCGAGTACTTCACAGATCTTTAAAAGACCATGCGCTTGTTCATGAGGCTTAAATGGTTTATCACCCCTTCTAGAACCCCTGCATCGACCCTCTGACGTTTCCAGAAAGAATTAGCACGTAACACAATACCAAGCCCTGTCAGCTGAAACCCCCGAGGAATCGTGGAGCATATTATCAAGGGGGTTTATTTCCGCTTTTTTGGCTTTAAAAGCCAAGAAAGCGGAGATAAAATTATCTCCCTATTACCAAGCTGTCGCTAACTCCAGTTAGTGCCAGCTAAAAGGAGATAGCGACCATCTTGGGCCCCCCTTTGCATGTCAGTGATATCTATCACTAATGACATGCAAAGTGGGCGTGCCAAGATGTTAGCGACTGGAAACAGTCCATAACATCGCTATCTCCTATTACCAAATTTTGGAGATATTCGCGCTAAGCGCGAATATCTCCAAAAGCTAACACCTGCCCTGAGCAGTTTTTAGCCATGTTATCCAATGGGAGGTGGATAACATGGCTAAGAGCATTTGCTGGATAATGCATGAATATCGCTGACTTTTCAGCGATATTCATGCATTGCGGCCGTTTTTAATCGCATTTGCGATAAACCTTGCTAATAGCAAGGTTTATCTGCGATAAAAATCGCCGATGTGCGGCGATAATTTTTGTCTCTAAACAAGTTAGAGACAAAAATTATCGCTAGTTGTTGGTAATATGCCCCCGGGTTTTTGCTTGCAGGAATCGGGAGGCGGGAGACTAGCACTGAAATCAGTAGTCTCACGCCTGAATCGGGAGGGTTGGCATGTCTGGATTCTCTACAGCTGGGGCCATAAACTACATCCGCAGGGCTAGGTGATAGCCTGGGACCGGCCTGGCATCTAAAATGGCTGCCGTGCACGACAAAATTGTGGCATTGGAAAAAAGGCAAGATGGCGCAGACAATGTTTAACAATAAGGATTCATTTATAACAAAATATTTTATCGCACTGACAAATTGGTGGTCAACACTTCCTGATTTCCATCGAATCGAACGTTAACAGACGTCACGCAGCAAAAAAAAAAAAAAGCTCACGCACAGCCGCTGGAAGACATGTATCAACATATATGAGCCTCCTCAGCCACCCTCAGAAAACATAAGGGATTAGGATACGTCTCCCGCAGCCCCTTATACCTAGTAATTTAATTAAAACGAAGCACAAAATGGTCTCCCGCACCCCCTTATACCTAGTAATTTAATTAAAACGAAGCACAAAATGGCGAATTCCCGTTTCGCTACCAGTTTGCGGCCCAGTTCGCGGCCCGGGAAGCGCTTCTACCGTGAAAAATATATATTTTTTTATTTTCCCCACGGGACCCTTTAATAACCCCAACAAGATTCCTAGGGGGTCAAGAGGGGTATACCTTGCCCCCTTTCATTAAATTCCCCCTTCGTTTTCCACCTCTTCTTCTCTCTCGATCCTACCGAGAGATAAGATGGCGGCCGCTCCGGACTGTTTAGAATGTTGACAGACACCGGGGAGCCAATCAGCTTCGCATCGCAAAGTTCCGTTTCGCGAAAAGTAAGCGGACCGGAGCGCAGCCCGGAGCGCTGTTACAGATATATATCTTGTTTTCAACGTTAATTTCTCAAAATCCACTGGAGCACATATATTGAGACCTAGCAAAGGCACATCGGGCTAACAGTCCCTACAATTTTGCCAAGTTTCGTGCAAATCCATTCAGCCGTTCGAGCTAAAAGTGAGGCCAAAGGCCCTATGGAAATTAACATGGGAAAAACGCGTTTTGGGACCCCCCTTTTTTCTCGGCCCCCCCTTGACGAAACCCCCCCAAATTTTCGGGGGCTGCTCAGAAACAAAATGTGCCATTTTCCTGAAAATTTCAGCCGAGTCCGTCCACAAACGCCAAAGTTATTAGACATAGAATTTTCAAAAGTTCCATAGACAAATAATCCTAACTATATATACCTACTGGCGACACGTGTCTTGCATGCTGGGAGTTGTATTTCTCATGCTTGTTGGGAGCCATTAGAAAAGCGATTGTTACTATTCCTTAGTGGAGTCCCAATCCTTGATGGAGAATTTCATTGTGTCCGGCCTCGCACACTGTTAGGGTCGGCAAGGTTCCAACCCACAGCCTCTTCTGTCTAATCTCCGTTTTCGGTGACAGACGATGGTGCATCCTGTCGCGGTAAGGACCCCGCGCTGTAATTGTGATTCACCAATGCCCTAGAGCTTTTCAGGACACACTCGTGCTCCGCCTGCCATCCGGCTTGTTAGGACAATCTTCTCCGCCATTTCACGGGTGTGTTTGCTGCTTGCCTGACGCGTTTCGGGGCGGGTTGCCCCTTAATCATAGGCGACTCCGCATGTTCCAAAAGAAAACTCAGCTTTATTGGTTTATTTAAATGCACACCTCCCAATGGTTTCTGGGTCTTAATCTAATTGTCTTGCATGCTGGGAGTTGTATTTCTCATGCTTGTTGGGAGCCATTAGAAAAGCGATTGTTACTATTCCTTAGTGGAGACCCAATCCTTGATGGAGAATTTCATTGTGTCCGGCTTCGCACACTGTTAGGGTCGGCAAGGTTCCAACCCACAGCCTCTTCTGTCTAATCTCCATTTTCGGTGACAGACGATGGTGCATCCTGTCGCGGTAAGGACCCCGCGCTGTAATTGTGATTCACCAATGCCCTAGAGCTTTTCAGGACACACTCGTGCTCCGCCTGCCATCCGGCTTGTTAGGACAATCTTCTCCGCCAATTCACGGGTGTGTTTGCTGCTTGCCTGACGCGTTTCGGGGCGGGTTGCCCCTTAATCATAGGCGACTCCGCATGTTCCAAAAGAAAACTCCGCTTTATTGGTTTATTTAAATGCACGCCTCCCAATGGTTTCTGGGTCTTAATCTAATTGTCTTGCATGCTGGGAGTTGTATTTCTCATGCTTGTTGGGAGCCATTAGAAAACCGATTGTTACTATTCCTTAGTGGAATCCCAATCCTTGATGGAGAATTTCATTGTGTCCGGCTTCGCACACTGTTAGGGTCGGCAAGGTTCCAACCCACAGCCTCTTCTGTCTAATCTCTGTTTTCGGTGACAGACGATGGTGCATCCTGTCGCGGTAAGGACCCCGCGCTGTAATTGTGATTCACCAATGCCCTAGAGCTTTTCAGGACACACTCGTGCTCCGCCTGCCATCCGGCTTGTTAGGACAATCTTCTCCGCCAATTCACGGGTGTGTTTGCTGCTTGCCTGACGCGTTTCGGGGCGGGTTGCCCCTTAATCATAGGCGACTCCGCATGTTCCAAAAGAAAACTCCGCTTTATTGGTTTATTTAAATGCACGCCTCCCAATGGTTTCTGGGTCTTAATCTAATTGTCTTGCATGCTGGGAGTTGTATTTCTCATGCTTGTTGGGAGCCATTAGAAAAGCGATTGTTACTATTCCTTAGTGGAGTCCCAATCCTTGATGGAGAATTTCATTGTGTCCGGCTTCGCACACTCTTAGGGTCGGCAAGGTTCCAACCCACAGCCTCTTCTGTCTAATCTCCATTTTCGGTGACAGACGATGGTGCATCCTGTCGCGGTAAGGACCCCACGCTGTAATTGTGATTCACCAATGCCCTAGAGCTTTTCAGGACACACTCGTGCTCCGCCTGCCATCCGGCTTGTTAGGACAATCTTCTCCGCCAATTCACGGGTGTGTTTGCTGCTTGCCTGACGCGTTTCGGGACGGGTTGCCCCTTAATCATAAGCGACTCCGCATGTTCCAAAAGAAAACTCCGCTTTATTGGTTTATTTAAATGCACGCCTCCCAATGGTTTCTGGGTCTTAATCTAATTGTCTTGCATGCTGGGAGTTGTATTTCTCATGCTTGTTGGGAGCCATTAGAAAAGCGATTGTTACTATTCCTTAGTGGAGTCCCAATCCTTGATGGAGAATTTCATTGTGTCCGGCTTCGCACACTGTTAGGGTCGGCAAGGTTCCAACCCACAGCCTCTTCTGTCTAATCTCCGTTTTCGGTGACAGACGATGGTGCATCCTGTCGCGGTAAGGACCCCGCGCTGTAATTGTGATTCACCAATGCCCTAGAGCTTTTCAGGACACACTCGTGCTCCGCCTGCCATCCGGCTTGTTAGGACAATCTTCTCCGCCAATTCACGGGTGTGTTTGCTGCTTGCCTGACGCGTTTCGGGGCGGGTTGCCCCTTAATCATAGGCGACTCCGCATGTTCCAAAAGAAAACTCCGCTTTATTGGTTTATTTAAATGCACGCCTCCCAATGGTTTCTGGGTCTTAATCTAATTGTCTTGCATGCTGGGAGTTGTATTTCTCATGCTTGTTGGGAGCCATTAGAAAAGCGATTGTTACTATTCCTTAGTGGAGTCCCAATCCTTGAGGGAGAATTTCATTGTGTCCGGCTTCGCACACTGTTAGGGTCGGCAAGGTTCCAACCCACAGCCTCTTCTGTCTAATCTCCGTTTTCGGTGACAGACGATGGTGCATCCTGTCGCGGTAAGGACCCCGCGCTGTAATTGTGATTCACCAATGCCCTAGAGCTTTTCAGGACACACTCGTGCTCCGCCTGCCATCCGGCTTGTTAGGACAATCTTCTCCGCCAATTCACGGGTGTGTTTGCTGCTTGCCTGACGCGTTTCGGGGCGGGTTGCCCCTTAATCATAGGCGACTCCGCATGTTCCAAAAGAAAACTCCGCTTTATTGGTTTATTTAAATGCACGCCTCCCAATGGTTTCTGGGTCTTAATCTAATTGTCTTGCATGCTGGGAGTTGTATTTCTCATGCTTGTTGGGAGCCATTAGAAAAGCGATTGTTACTATTCCTTAGTGGAGTCCCAATCCTTGATGGAGAATTTCATTGTGTCCGGCTTCGCACACTGTTAGGGTCGGCAAGGTTCCAACCCACAGCCTCTTCTGTCTAATCTCCGTTTTCGGTGACAGACGATGGTGCATCCTGTCGCGGTAAGGACCCCGCGCTGTAATTGTGATTCACCAATGCCCTAGAGCTTTTCAGGACACACTCGTGCTCCGCCTGCCATCCGGCTTGTTAGGACAATCTTCTCCGCCAATTCACGGGTGTGTTTGCTGCTTGCCTGACGCGTTTCGGCGCGGGTTGCCCCTTAATCATAGGCGACTCCGCATGTTCCAAAAGAAAACTCTGCTTTATTGGTTTATTTAAATGCACGCCTCCCAATGGTTTCTGGGTCTTAATCTAATTGTCTTGCATGCTGGGAGTTGTATTTCTCATGCTTGTTGGGAGCCATTAGAAAAGCGATTGTTACTATTCCTTAGTGGAGTCCCAATCCTTGATGGAGAATTTCATTGTGTCCGGCTTCGCACACTGTTAGGGTCGGCAAGGTTCCAACCCACAGCCTCTTCTGTCTAATCTCCGTTTTCGGTGACAGACGATGGTGCATCCTGTCGCGGTAAGGACCCCGCGCTGTAATTGTGATTCACCAATGCCCTAGAGCTTTTCAGGACACACTCGTGCTCCGCCTGCCATCCGGCTTGTTAGGACAATCTTCTCCGCCAATTCACGGGTGTGTTTGCTGCTTGCCTGACGCGTTTCGGGGCGGGTTGCCCCTTAATCATAGGCGACTCCGCATGTTCCAAAAGAAAACTCCGCTTTATTGGTTTATTTAAATGCACGCCTCCCAATGGTTTCTGGGTCTTAATCTAATTGTCTTGCATGCTGGGAGTTGTATTTCTCATGCTTGTTGGGAGCCATTAGAAAAGCGATTGTTACTATTCCTTAGTGGAGTCCCAATCCTTGATGGAGAATTTCATTGTGTCCGGCTTCGCACACTGTTAGGGTCGGCATGGTTCCAACCCACAGCGTCTTCTGTCTAATCTCCGTTTTCGGTGACAGACGGTGGTGCATCCTGTCGCGGTAAGGACCCCGCGCTGTAATTGTGATTCACCAATGCCCTAGAGCTTTTCAGGACACACTCGTGCTCCGCCTGCCATCCGGCTTGTTAGGACAATCTTCTCCGCCAATTCACGGGTGTGTTTGCTGCTTGCCTGACGCGTTTCGGGACGGGTTGCCCCTTAATTTTAAGCGACTCCGCATGTTCCAAAAGAAAACTCCGCTTTATTGGTTTATTTAAAAGCACGCCTCCCAATGGTTTCTGGGTCTTAATCTAATTGTCTTGCATGCTGGGAGTTGTATTTCTCATGCTTGTTGGGAGCCATTAGAAAAGCGATTGTTACTATTCCTTAGTGGAGTCCCAATCCTTGATGGAGAATTTCATTGTGTCCGGCTTCGCACACTGTTAGGGTCGGCAAGGTTCCAACCCACAGCCTCTTCTGTCTAATCTCCGTTTTCGGTGACAGACGATGGTGCATCCTGTCGCGGTAAGGACCCCGCGCTGTAATTGTGATTCACCAATGCCCTAGAGCTTTTCAGGACACACTCGTGCTCCGCCTGCCATCCGGCTTGTTAGGACAATCTTCTCCGCCAATTCACGGGTGTGTTTGCTGCTTGCCTGACGCGTTTCGGGGCGGGTTGCCCCTTAATCATAGGCGACTCCGCATGTTCCAAAAGAAAACTCCGCTTTATTGGTTTATTTAAATGCACGCCTCCCAATGGTTTCTGGGTCTTAATCTAATTGTCTTGCATGCTGGGAGTTGTATTTCTCATGCTTGTTGGGAGCCATTAGAAAAGCGATTGTTACTATTCCTTAGTGGAGTCCCAATCCTTGAGGGAGAATTTCATTGTGTCCGGCTTCGCACACTGTTAGGGTCGGCAAGGTTCCAACCCACAGCCTCTTCTGTCTAATCTCCGTTTTCGGTGACAGACGATGGTGCATCCTGTCGCGGTAAGGACCCCGCGCTGTAATTGTGATTCACCAATGCCCTAGAGCTTTTCAGGACACACTCGTGCTCCGCCTACCATCCGGCTTGTTAGGACAATCTTCTCCGCCAATTCACGGGTCTGTTTGCTGCTTGCCTGACGCGTTTCGGGGCGGGTTGCCCCTTAATCATAGGCGACTCCGCATGTTCCAAAAGAAAACTCCGCTTTATTGGTTTATTTAAATGCACGCCTCCCAATGGTTTCTGGGTCTTAATCTAATTGTCTTGCATGCTGGGAGTTGTATTTCTCATGCTTGTTGGGAGCCATTAGAAAAGCGATTGTTACTATTCCTTAGTGGAGTCCCAATCCTTGATGGAGAATTTCATTGTGTCCGGCTTCGCACACTGTTAGGGTCGGCAAGGTTCCAACCCACAGCCTCTTCTGTCTAATCTCCGTTTTCGGTGACAGACGATGGTGCATCCTGTCGCGGTAAGGACCCCGCGCTGTAATTGTGATTCACCAATGCCCTAGAGCTTTTCAGGACACACTCGTGCTCCGCCTGCCATCCGGCTTGTTAGGACAATCTTCTCCGCCAATTCACAGGTGTGTTTGCTGCTTGCCTGATGCGTTTCGGGGCGGGTTGCCCCTTAATCATAGGCGACTCCGCATGTTCCAAAAGAAAACTCTGCTTTATTGGTTTATTTAAATGCACGCCTCCCAATGGTTTCTGGGTCTTAATCTAATTGTCTTGCATGCTGGGAGTTGTATTTCTCATGCTTGTTGGGAGCCATTAGAAAAGCGATTGTTACTATTCCTTAGTGGAGTCCCAATCCTTGATGGAGAATTTCATTGTGTCCGGCTTCGCACACTGTTAGGGTCGGCAAGGTTCCAACCCACAGCCTCTTCTGTCTAATCTCCGTTTTCGGTGACAGACGATGGTGCATCCTGTCGCGGTAAGGACCCCGCGCTGTAATTGTGATTCACCAATGCCCTAGAGCTTTTCAGGACACACTCGTGCTCCGCCTGCCATCCGGCTTGTTAGGACAATCTTCTCCGCCAATTCACGGGTGTGTTTGCTGCTTGCCTGACGCGTTTCGGGGCGGGTTGCCCCTTAATCATAGGCGACTCCGCATGTTCCAAAAGAAAACTCCGCTTTATTGGTTTATTTAAATGCACGCCTCCCAATGGTTTCTGGGTCTTAATCTAATTGTCTTGCATGCTGGGAGTTGTATTTCTCATGCTTGTTGGGAGCCATTAGAAAAGCGATTGTTACTATTCCTTAGTGGAGTCCCAATCCTTGATGGAGAATTTCATTGTGTCCGGCTTCGCACACTGTTAGGGTCGGCAAGGTTCCAACCCACAGCCTCTTCTGTCTAATCTCCGTTTTCGGTGACAGACGATGGTGCATCCTGTCGCGGTAAGGACCCCGCGCTGTAATTGTGATTCACCAATGCCCTAGAGCTTTTCAGGACACACTCGTGCTCCGCCTGCCATCCGGCTTGTTAGGACAATCTTCTCCGCCAATTCACAGGTGTGTTTGCTGCTTGCCTGACGCGTTTCGGGGCGGGTTGCCCCTTAATCATAGGCGACTCCGCATGTTCCAAAAGAAAACTCTGCTTTATTGGTTTATTTAAATGCACGCCTCCCAATGGTTTCTGGGTCTTAATCTAATTGTCTTGCATGCTGGGAGTTGTATTTCTCATGCTTGTTGGGAGCCATTAGAAAAGCGATTGTTACTATTCCTTAGTGGAGTCCCAATCCTTGATGGAGAATTTCATTGTGTCCGGCTTCGCACACTGTTAGGGTCGGCAAGGTTCCAACCCACAGCCTCTTCTGTCTAATCTCCGTTTTCGGTGACAGACGATGGTGCATCCTGTCGCGGTAAGGACCCCGCGCTGTAATTGTGATTCACCAATGCCCTAGAGCTTTTCAGGACACACTCGTGCTCCGCCTGCCATCCGGCTTGTTAGGACAATCTTCTCCGCCAATTCACGGGTGTGTTTGCTGCTTGCCTGACGCGTTTCGGGGCGGGTTGCCCCTTAATCATAGGCGACTCCGCATGTTCCAAAAGAAAACTCCGCTTTATTGGTTTATTTAAATGCACGCCTCCCAATGGTTTCTGGGTCTTAATCTAATTGTCTTGCATGCTGGGAGTTGTATTTCTCATGCTTGTTGGGAGCCATTAGAAAAGCGATTGTTACTATTCCTTAGTGGAGTCCCAATCCTTGATGGAGAATTTCATTGTGTCCGGCTTCGCACACTGTTAGGGTCGGCATGGTTCCAACCCACAGCCTCTTCTGTCTAATCTCCGTTTTCGGTGACAGACGATGGTGCATCCTGTCGCGGTAAGGACCCCGCGCTGTAATTGTGATTCACCAATGCCCTAGAGCTTTTCAGGACACACTCGTGCTCCGCCTGCCATCCGGCTTGTTAGGACAATCTTCTCCGCCAATTCACGGGTGTGTTTGCTGATTGCCTGACGCGTTTCGGGGCGGGTTGCCCCTTAATCATAGGCGACTCCGCATGTTCCAAAAGAAAACTCCGCTTTATTGGTTTATTTAAATGCACGCCTCCCAATGGTTTCTGGGTCTTAATCTAATTGTCTTGCATGCTGGGAGTTGTATTTCTCATGCTTGTTGGGAGCCATTAGAAAAGCGATTGTTACTATTCCTTAGTGGAGTCCCAATCCTTGATGGAGAATTTCATTGTGTCCGGCTTCGCACACTGTTAGGGTCGGCAAGGTTCCAACCCACAGCCTCTTCTGCCTAATCTCCGTTTTCGGTGACAGAGGATGGTGCATCCTGTCGCGGTAAGGACCCCGCGCTGTAATTGTGATTCACCAATGCCCTAGAGCTTTTCAGGACACACTCGTGCTCCGCCTGCCATCCGGCTTGTTAGGACAATCTTCTCCGCCAATTCACGGGTGTGTTTGCTGCTTGCCTGACGCGTTTCGGGGCGGGTTGCCCCTTAATCATAGGCGAGTCCGCATGTTCCAAAAGAAAACTCCGCTTTATTGGTTTATTTAAATGCACGCCTCCCAATGGTTTCTGGGTCTTAATCTAATTGTCTTGCATGCTGGGAGTTGTATTTCTCATGCTTGTTGGGAGCCATTAGAAAAGCGATTGTTACTATTCCTTAGTGGAGTCCCAATCCTTGATGGAGAATTTCATTGTGTCCGGCTTCGCACACTGTTAGGGTCGGCAAGGTTCCAACCCACAGCCTCTTCTGTCTAATCTCCGTTTTCGGTGACAGACGATGGTGCATCCTGTCGCGGTAAGGACCCCGCGCTGTAATTGTGATTCACCAATGCCCTAGACCTTTTCAGGACACACTCGTGCTCCGCCTGCCATCCGGCTTGTTAGGACAATCTTCTCCGCCAATTCACGGGTGTGTTTGCTGCTTGCCTGACGCGTTTCGGGGCGGGTTGCCCCTTAATCATAGGCGACTCCGCATGTTCCAAAAGAAAACTCCGCTTTATTGGTTTATTTAAATGCACGCCTCCCAATGGTTTCTGGGTCTTAATCTAATTGTCTTGCATGCTGGGAGTTGTATTTCTCATGCTTGTTGGGAGCCATTAGAAAAGTGATTGTTACTATTCCTTAGTGGAGTCCCAATCCTTGATGGAGAATTTCATTGTGTCCGGCTTCGCACACTGTTAGGGTCGGCAAGGTTCCAACCCACAGCCTCTTCTGTCTAATCTCCGTTTTCGGTGACAGACGATGGTGCATCCTGTCGCGGTAAGGACCCCGCGCTGTAATTGTGATTCACCAATGCCCTAGAGCTTTTCAGGACACACTCGTGCTCCGCCTGCCATCCGGCTTGTTAGGACAATCTTCTCCGCCAATTCACGGGTGTGTTTGCTGCTTGCCTGACGCGTTTCGGGGCGGGTTGCCCCTTAATCATAGGCGACTCCGCATGTTCCAAAAGAAAACTCCGCTTTATTGGTTTATTTAAATGCACGCCTCCCAATGGTTTCTGGGTCTTAATCTAATTGTCTTGCATGCTGGGAGTTGTATTTCTCATGCTTGTTGGGAGCCATTAGAAAAGCGATTGTTACTATTCCTTAGTGGAGTCCCAATCCTTGATGGAGAATTTCATTGTGTCCGGCTTCGCACACTGTTAGGGTCGGCAAGGTTCCAACCCACAGCCTCTTCTGTCTAATCTCCGTTTTCGGTGACAGACGATGGTGCATCCTGTCGCGGTAAGGACCCCGCGCTGTAATTGTGATTCACCAATGCCCTAGAGCTTTTCAGGACACACTCGTGCTCCGCCTGCCATCCGGCTTGTTAGGACAATCTTCTCCGCCAATTCACAGGTTTGTTTGCTGCTTGCCTGATGCGTTTCGTGGCGGGTTGCCCCTTAATCATAGGCGACTCCGCATGTTCCAAAAGAAAACTCCGCTTTATTGGTTTATTTAAATGCACGCCTCCCAATGGTTTCTGGGTCTTAATCTAATTGTCTTGCATGCTGGGAGTTGTATTTCTCATGCTTGTTGGGAGCCATTAGAAAAGCGATTGTTACTATTCCTTAGTGGAGTCCCAATCCTTGATGGAGAATTTCATTGTGTCCGGCTTCGCACACTGTTAGGGTCGGCAAGGTTCCAACCCACAGCCTCTTCTGTCTAATCTCCGTTTTCGGTGACAGACGATGGTGCATCCTGTCGCGGTAAGGACCCCGCGCTGTAATTGTGATTCACCAATGCCCTAGAGCTTTTCAGGACACACTCGTGCTCCGCCTGCCATCCGGCTTGTTAGGACAATCTTCTCCGCCAATTCACGGGTGTGTTTGCTGCTTGCCTGACGCGTTTCGGGGCGGGTTGCCCCTTAATCATAGGCGACTCCGCATGTTCCAAAAGAAAACTCCGCTTTATTGGTTTATTTAAATGCACGCCTCCCAATGGTTTCTGGGTCTTAATCTAATTGTCTTGCATGCTGGGAGTTGTATTTCTCATGCTTGTTGGGAGCCATTAGAAAAGCGATTGTTACTATTCCTTAGTGGAGTCCCAATCCTTGATGGAGAATTTCATTGTGTCCGGCTTCGCACACTGTTAGGGTCGGCAAGGTTCCAACCCACAGCCTCTTCTGTCTAATCTCCGTTTTCGGTGACAGACGATGGTGCATCCTGTCGCGGTAAGGACCCCGCGCTGTAATTGTGATTCACCAATGCCCTAGAGCTTTTCAGGACACACTCGTGCTCCGCCTGCCATCCGGCTTGTTAGGACAATCTTCTCCGCCAATTCACGGGTGTGTTTGCTGATTGCCTGACGCGTTTCGGGGCGGGTTGCCCCTTAATCATAGGCGACTCCGCATGTTCCAAAAGAAAACTCCGCTTTATTGGTTTATTTAAATGCACGCCTCCCAATGGTTTCTGGGTCTTAATCTAATTGTCTTGCATGCTGGGAGTTGTATTTCTCATGCTTGTTGGGAGCCATTAGAAAAGCGATTGTTACTATTCCTTAGTGGAGTCCCAATCCTTGATGGAGAATTTCATTGTGTCCGGCTTCGCACACTGTTAGGGTCGGCAAGGTTCCAACCCACAGCCTCTTCTGTCTAATCTCCGTTTTCGGTGACAGACGATGGTGCATCCTGTCGCGGTAAGGACCCCGCGCTGTAATTGTGATTCACCAATGCCCTAGAGCTTTTCAGGACACACTCGTGCTCCGCCTGCCATCCGGCTTGTTAGGACAATCTTCTCCGCCAATTCACGGGTGTGTTTGCTGCTTGCCTGACGCGTTTCGGGGCGGGTTGCCCCTTAATCATAGGCGAGTCCGCATGTTCCAAAAGAAAACTCCGCTTTATTGGTTTATTTAAATGCACGCCTCCCAATGGTTTCTGGGTCTTAATCTAATTGTCTTGCATGCTGGGAGTTGTATTTCTCATGCTTGTTGGGAGCCATTAGAAAAGCGATTGTTACTATTCCTTAGTGGAGTCCCAATCCTTGATGGAGAATTTCATTGTGTCCGGCTTTGCACACTGTTAGGGTCGGCAAGGTTCCAACCCACAGCCTCTTCTGTCTAATCTCCGTTTTCGGTGACAGACGATGGTGCATCCTGTCGCGGTAAGGACCCCGCGCTGTAATTGTGATTCACCAATGCCCTAGAGCTTTTCAGGACACACTCGTGCTCCGCCTGCCATCCGGCTTGTTAGGACAATCTTCTCCGCCAATTCACGGGTGTGTTTGCTGCTTGCCTGACGCGTTTCGGGGCGGGTTGCCCCTTAATCATAGGCGACTCCGCATGTTCCAAAAGAAAACTCCGCTTTATTGGTTTATTTAAATGCACGCCTCCCAATGGTTTCTGGGTCTTAATCTAATTGTCTTGCATGCTGGGAGTTGTATTTCTCATGCTTGTTGGGAGCCATTAGAAAAGCGATTGTTACTATTCCTTAGTGGAGTCCCAATCCTTGATGGAGAATTTCATTGTGTCCGGCTTCGCACACTGTTAGGGTCGGCAAGGTTCCAACCCACAGCCTCTTCTGTCTAATCTCCGTTTTCGGTGACAGACGATGGTGCATCCTGTCGCGGTAAGGACCCCGCGCTGTAATTGTGATTCACCAATGCCCTAGAGCTTTTCAGGACACACTCGTGCTCCGCCTGCCATCCGGCTTGTTAGGACAATCTTCTCCGCCAATTCACGGGTGTGTTTGCTGCTTGCCTGACGTGTTTCGGGGCGGGTTGCCCCTTAATCATAGGCGACTCCGCATGTTCCAAAAGAAAACTCCGCTTTATTGGTTTATTTAAATGCACGCCTCCCAATGGTTTCTGGGTCTTAATCTAATTGTCTTGCATGCTGGGAGTTGTATTTCTCATGCTTGTTGGGAGCCATTAGAAAAGCGATTGTTACTATTCCTTAGTGGAGTCCCAATCCTTGATGGAGAATTTCATTGTGTCCGGCTTCGCACACTGTTAGGGTCGGCAAGGTTCCAACCCACAGCCTCTTCTGTCTAATCTCCGTTTTCGGTGACAGACGATGGTGCATCCTGTCGCGGTAAGGACCCCGCACTGTAATTGTGATTCACCAATTCCCTAGATCTTTTCAGGACACACTCGTGCTCCGCCTGCCATCCGGCTTGTTAGGACAATCTTCTCCGCCAATTCACGGGTGTGTTTGCTGCTTGCCTGGCGCGTTTCGGGGCGGGTTGCCCCTTAATCATAGGCGACTCCGCTTGTTCCAAAAGAAAACTCCGCTTTATTGGTTTATTTAAATGCACGCCTCCCAATGGTTTCTGGGTCTTAATCTAATTGTCTTGCATGCTGGGAGTTGTATTTCTCATGCTTGTTGGGAGCCATTAGAAAAGTGATTGTTACTATTCCTTAGTGGAGTCCCAATCCTTGATGGAGAATTTCATTGTGTCCGGCTTCGCACACTGTTAGGGTCGGCAAGGTTCCAACCCACAGCCTCTTCTGTCTAATCTCCGTTTTCGGTGACAGACGATGGTGCATCCTGTCGCGGTAAGGACCCCGCGCTGTAATTGTGACTCACCAATGCCCTAGAGCTTTTCAGGACACACTCGTGCTCCGCCTGCCATCCGGCTTGTTAGGACAATCTTCTCCGCCAATTCACGGGTGTGTTTGCTGCTTGCCTGACGCGTTTCGGGGCGGGTTGCCCCTTAATCATAGGCGACTCCGCATGTTCCAAAAGAAAACTCCGCTTTATTGGTTTATTTAAATGCACTCCTCCCAATGGTTTCTGGGTCTTAATCTAATTGTCTTGCATGCTGGGAGTTGTATTTCTCATGCTTGTTGGGAGCCATTAGAAAAGCGATTGTTACTATTCCTTAGTGGAGTCCCAATCCTTGATGGAGAATTTCATTGTGTCTGGCTTCGCACACTGTTAGGGTCGGCAAGGTTCCAACCCACAGCCTCTTCTGTCTAATCTCCGTTTTCGGTGACAGACGATGGTGCATCCTGTCGCGGTAAGGACCCCGCGCTGTAATTGTGACTCACCAATGCCCTAGAGCTTTTCAGGACACACTCGTGCTCCGCCTGCCATCCGGCTTGTTAGGACAATCTTCTCCGCCAATTCACGGGTGTGTTTGCTGCTTGCCTGACGCGTTTCGGGGCGGGTTGCCCCTTAATCATAGGAGACTCCACATGTTCCAAAAGAAAACTCCGCTTTATTGGTTTATTTAAATGCACGCCTCCCAATGGTTTCTGGGTCTTAATCTAATTGTCTTGCATGCTGGGAGTTGTATTTCTCATGCTTGTTGGGAGCCATTAGAAAAGCGATTGTTACTATTCCTTAGTGGAGTCCCAATCCTTGATGGAGAATTTCATTGTGTCCGGCTTCGCACACTGTTAGGGTCGGCAAGGTTCCAACCCACAGCCTCTTCTGTCTAATCTCCGTTTTCGGTGACAGACGATGGTGCATCCTGTCGCGGTAAGGACCCCGCGCTGTAATTGTGATTCACCAATGCCCTAGAGCTTTTCAGGACACACTCGTGCTCCGCCTGCCATCCGGCTTGTTAGGACAATCTTCTCCGCCAATTCACGGGTGTGTTTGCTGCTTGCCTGACGCGTTTCGGGGCGGGTTGCCCCTTAATCATAGGCGACTCCGCATGTTCCAAAAGAAAACTCCGCTTTATTGGTTTATTTAAATGCACGCCTCCCAATGGTTTCTGGGTCTTAATCTAATTGTCTTGCATGCTGGGAGTTGTATTTCTCATGCTTGTTGGGAGCCATTAGAAAAGCGATTGTTACTATTCCTTAGTGGAGTCCCAATCCTTGATGGAGAATTTCATTGTGTCCGGCTTCGCACACTGTTAGGGTCGGCAAGGTTCCAACCCACAGCCTCTTCTGTCTAATCTCCGTTTTCGGTGACAGACGATGGTGCATCCTGTCGCGGTAAGGACCCCGCACTGTAATTGTGATTCACCAATGCCCTAGAGCTTTTCAGGACACACTCGTGCTCCGCCTGCCATCCGGCTTGTTAGGACAATCTTCTCCGCCAATTCACGGGTGTGTTTGCTGCTTGCCTGACGCGTTTCGGGGCGGGTTGCCCCTTAATCATAGGCGACTCCGCATGTTCCAAAAGAAAACTCCGCTTTATTGGTTTATTTAAATGCACGCCTCCCAATGGTTTCTGGGTCTTAATCTAATTGTCTTGCATGCTGGGAGTTGTATTTCTCATGCTTGTTGGGAGCCATTAGAAAAGCGATTGTTACTATTCCTTAGTGGAGTCCCAATCCTTGATGGAGAATTTCATTGTGTCCGGCTTCGCACACTGTTAGGGTCGGCAAGGTTCCAACCCACAGCGTTTTCTGTCTAATCTCCGTTTTCGGTGACAGACGATGGTGCATCCTGTCGCGGTAAGGACCCCGCGCTGTAATTGTGATTCACCAATGCCCTAGAGCTTTTCAGGACACACTCGTGCTCCGCCTGCCATCCGGCTTGTTAGGACAATCTTCTCCGCCAATTCACGGGTGTGTTTGCTGCTTGCCTGACGCGTTTCGGGGCGGGTTGCCCCTTAATCATAGGCGACTCCGCATGTTCCAAAAGAAAACTCCGCTTTATTGGTTTATTTAAATGCACGCCTCCCAATGGTTTCTGGGTCTTAATCTAATTGTCTTGCATGCTGGGAGTTGTATTTCTCATGCTTGTTGGGAGCCATTAGAAAAGCGATTGTTACTATTCCTTAGTGGAGTACCAATCCTTGATGGAGAATTTCATTGTGTCCGGCTTCGCACACTGTTAGGGTCGGCAAGGTTCCAACCCACAGCCTCTTCTGTCTAATCTCCGTTTTCGGTGACAGACGATGGTGCATCCTGTCGCGGTAAGGACCCCGCGCTGTAATTGTGATTCACCAATGCCCTAGAGCTTTTCAGGACACACTTGTGCTCCGCCTGCCATCCGGCTTGTTAGGACAATCTTCTCCGCCAATTCACGGGTGTGTTTGCTGCTTGCCTGACGCGTTTCGGGGCGGGTTGCCCCTTAATTATAGGCGACTCCGCATGTTCCAAAAGAAAACTCCGCTTTATTGGTTTATTTAAATGCACGCCTCCCAATGGTTTCTGGGTCTTAATCTAATTGTCTTGCATGCTGGGAGTTGTATTTCTCATGCTTGTTGGGAGCCATTAGAAAAGCGATTGTTACTATTCCTTAGTGGAGTCCCAATCCTTGATGGAGGATTTCATTGTGTCCGGCTTCGCACACTGTTAGGGTCGGCAAGGTTCCAACCCACAGCCTCTTCTGTCTAATCTCCGTTTTCGGTGACAGACGATGGTGCATCCTGTCGCGGTAAGGACCCCGCGCTGTAATTGTGATTCACCAATGCCCTAGAGCTTTTCAGGACACACTCGTGCTCCGCCTGCCATCCGGCTTGTTAGGACAATCTTCTCCGCCAATTCACGGGTGTGTTTGCTGCTTGCCTGACGCGTTTCGGGGCGGGTTGCCCCTTAATCATAGGCGACTCCGCATGTTCCAAAAGAAAACTCCGCTTTATTGGTTTATTTAAATGCACTCCTCCCAATGATTTCTGGGTCTTAATCTAATTGTCTTGCATGCTGGGAGTTGTATTTCTCATGCTTGTTGGGAGCCATTAGAAAAGCGATTGTTACTATTCCTTAGTGGAGTCCCAATCCTTGATGGAGAATTTTATTGTGTCCGGCTTCGCACACTGTTAGGGTCGGCAAGGTTCCAACCCACAGCCTCTTCTGTCTAATCTCCGTTTTCGGTGACAGACGATGGTGCATCCTGTCGCGGTAAGGACCCCGGGTTGTAATTGTGATTCACCAATGCCCTAGAGCTTTTCAGGACACACTCGTGCTCTGCCTGCCATCCGGCTTGTTAGGACAATCTTCTCCGCCAATTCACGGGTGTGTTTGCTGCTTGCCTGACGCGTTTCGGGGCGGGTTGCCCCTTAATCATAGGCGACTCCGCATGTTCCAAAAGAAAACTCCGCTTTATTGGTTTATTTAAATGCACACCTCCCAATGGTTTCTGGGTCTTAATCTAATTGTCTTGCATGCTGGGAGTTGTATTTCTCATGCTTGTTGGGAGCCATTAGAAAAGCGATTGTTACTATTCCTTAGTGGAGTCCCAATCCTTGATGGAGAATTTCATTGTGTCCGGCTTCGCACACTGTTAGGGTCGGCAAGGTTCCAACCCACAGCCTCTTCTGTCTAATCTCCGTTTTCGGTGACAGACGATGGTGCATCCTGTCGCGGTAAGGACCCCGCGCTGTAATTGTGATTCACCAATGCCCTAGAGCTTTTCAGGACACACTCGTGCTCCGCCTGCCATCCGGCTTGTTAGGACAATCTTCTCCGCCAATTCACGGGTGTGTTTGCTGCTTGCCTGACGCGTTTCGGGGCGGGTTGCCCCTTAATCATAGGCGACTCCGCATGTTCCAAAAGAAAACTCCGCTTTATTGGTTTATTTAAATGCACGCCTCCCAATGGTTTCTGGGTCTTAATCTAATTGTCTTGCATGCTGGGAGTTGTATTTCTCATGCTTGTTGGGAGCCAATAGAAAAGCGATTGTTACTATTCCTTAGTGGAGTACCAATCCTTGATGGAGAATTTCATTGTGTCCGGCTTCGCACACTGTTAGGGTCGGCAAGGTTCCAACCAACAGCCTCTTCTGTCTAATCTCCGTTTTCGGTGACAGACGATGGTGCATCCTGTCGCGGTAAGGACCCCGCGCTGTAATTGTGATTCACCAATGCCCTAGAGCTTTTCAGGACACACTCGTGCTCCGCCTGCCATCCGGCTTGTTAGGACAATCTTCTCCGCCAATTCACGGGTGTGTTTGCTGCTTGCCTGACGCGTTTCGGGGCGGGTTGCCCCTTAATTATAGGCGACTCCGCATGTTCCAAAAGAAAACTCCGCTTTATTGGTTTATTTAAATGCACGCCTCCCAATGGTTTCTGGGTCTTAATCTAATTGTCTTGCATGCTGGGAGTTGTATTTCTCATGCTTGTTGGGAGCCATTAGAAAAGCGATTGTTACTATTCCTTAGTGGAGTCCCAATCCTTGATGGAGAATTTCATTGTGTCCGGCTTCGCACACTGTTAGGGTCGGCAAGGTTCCAACCCACAGCCTCTTCTGTCTAATCTCCGTTTTCGGTGACAGACGATGGTGCATCCTGTTGCGGTAAGGACCCCGCGCTGTAATTGTGATTCACCAATGCCCTAGAGCTTTTCAGGACACACTCGTGCTCCGCCTGCCATCCGGCTTGTTAGGACAATCTTCTCCGCCAATTCACGGGTGTGTTTGCTGCTTGCCTGACGCGTTTCGGGGCGGGTTGCCCCTTAATCATAGGCGACTCCGCATGTTCCAAAAGAAAACTCCGCTTTATTGGTTTATTTAAATGCACTCCTCCCAATGGTTTCTGGGTCTTAATCTAATTGTCTTGCATGCTGGGAGTTGTATTTCTCATGCTTGTTGGGAGCCATTAGAAAAGCGATTGTTACTATTCCTTAGTGGAGTCCCAATCCTTGATGGAGAATTTCATTGTGTCCGGCTTCGCACACTGTTAGGGTCGGCAAGGTTCCAACCCACAGCCTCTTCTGTCTAATCTCCGTTTTCGGTGACAGACGATGGTGCATCCTGTCGCGGTAAGGACCCGCGCTGTAATTGTGATTCACCAATGCCCTAGAGCTTTTCAGGACACACTCGTGCTCCGCCTGCCATCCGGCTTGTTAGGACAATCTTCTCCGCCAATTCACGGGTGTGTTTGCTGCTTGCCTGACGCGTTTCGGGGCGGGTTGCCCCTTAATCATAGGCGACTCCGCATGTTCCAAAAGAAAACTCCGCTTTATTGGTTTATTTAAATGCACTCCTCCCAATGGTTTCTGGGTCTTAATCTAATTGTCTTGCATGCTGGGAGTTGTATTTCTCATGCTTGTTGGGAGCCATTAGAAAAGCGATTGTTACTATTCCTTAGTGGAGTCCCAATCCTTGATGGAGAATTTCATTGTGTCCGGCTTCGCACACTGTTAGGGTCGGCAAGGTTCCAACCCACAGCCTCTTCTGTCTAATCTCCGTTTTCGGTGACAGACGATGGTGCATCCTGTCGCGGTAAGGACCCCGGGCTGTAATTGTGATTCACCAATGCCCTAGAGCTTTTCAGGACACACTCGTGCTCTGCCTGCCATCCGGCTTGTTAGGACAATCTTCTCCGCCAATTCACGGGTGTGTTTGCTGCTTGCCTGACGCGTTTCGGGGCGGGTTGCCCCTTAATCATAGGCGACTCCGCATGTTCCAAAAGAAAACTCCGCTTTATTGGTTTATTTAAATGCACGCCTCCCAATGGTTTCTGGGTCTTAATCTAATTGTCTTGCATGCTGGGAGTTGTATTTCTCATGCTTGTTGGGAGCCATTAGAAAAGCGATTGTTACTATTCCTTAGTGGAGTCCCAATCCTTGATGGAGAATTTCATTGTGTCCGGCTTCGCACACTGTTAGGGTCGGCAAGGTTCCAACCCACAGCCTCTTCTGTCTAATCTCCGTTTTCGGTGACAGACGATGGTGCATCCTGTCGCGGTAAGGACCCCGCGCTGTAATTGTGATTCACCAATGCCCTAGAGCTTTTCAGGACACACTCGTGCTCCGCCTGCCATCCGGCTTGTTAGGACAATCTTCTCCGCCAATTCACGGGTGTGTTTGCTGCTTGACTGACGCGTTTCGGGGCGGGTTGCCCCTTAATTATAGGCGACTCCGCATGTTCCAAAAGAAAACTCCGCTTTATTGGTTTATTTAAATGCACGCCTCCCAATGGTTTCTGGGTCTTAATCTAATTGTCTTGCATGCTGGGAGTTGTATTTCTCATGCTTGTTGGGAGCCATTAGAAAAGCGATTGTTACTATTCCTTAGTGGAGTCCCAATCCTTGATGGAGGATTTCATTGTGTCCGGCTTCGCACACTGTTAGGGTCGGCAAGGTTCCAACCCACAGCCTCTTCTGTCTAATCTCCGTTTTCGGTGACAGACGATGGTGCATCCTGTCGCGGTAAGGACCCCGCGCTGTAATTGTGATTCATCAATGCCCTAGAGCTTTTCAGGACACACTCGTGCTCCGCCTGCCATCCGGCTTGTTAGGACAATCTTCTCCGCCAATTCACGGGTGTGTTTGCTGCTTGCCTGACGCGTTTCGGGGCGGGTTGCCCCTTAATCATAGGCGACTCCGCATGTTCCAAAAGAAAACTCCGCTTTATTGGTTTATTTAAATGCACTCCTCCCAATGGTTTCTGGGTCTTAATCTAATTGTCTTGCATGCTGGGAGTTGTATTTCTCATGCTTGTTGGGAGCCATTAGAAAAGCGATTGTTACTATTCCTTAGTGGAGTCCCAATCCTTGATGGAGAATTTCATTGTGTCCGGCTTCGCACACTGTTAGGGTCGGCAAGGTTCCAACCCACAGCCTCTTCTGTCTAATCTCCGTTTTCGGTGACAGACGATGGTGCATCCTGTCGCGGTAAGGACCCCGGGCTGTAATTGTGATTCACCAATGCCCTAGAGCTTTTCAGGACACACTCGTGCTCTGCCTGCCATCCGGCTTGTTAGGACAATCTTCTCCGCCAATTCACGGGTGTGTTTGCTGCTTGCCTGACGCGTTTCGGGGCGGGTTGCCCCTTAATCATAGGCGACTCCGCATGTTCCAAAAGAAAACTCCGCTTTATTGGTTTATTTAAATGCACACCTCCCAATGGTTTCTGGGTCTTAATCTAATTGTCTTGCATGCTGGGAGTTGTATTTCTCATGCTTGTTGGGAGCCATTAGAAAAGCGATTGTTACTATTCCTTAGTGGAGTCCCAATCCTTGATGGAGAATTTCATTGTGTCCGGCTTCGCACACTGTTAGGGTCGGCAAGGTTCCAACCCACAGCCTCTTCTGTCTAATCTCCGTTTTCGGTGACAGACGATGGTGCATCCTGTCGCGGTAAGGACCCCGCGCTGTAATTGTGATTCACCAATGCCCTAGAGCTTTTCAGGACACACTCGTGCTCCGCCTGCCATCCGGCTTGTCAGGACAATCTTCTCCGCCAATTCACGGGTGTGTTTGCTGCTTGCCTGACGCGTTTCGGGGCGGGTTGCCCCTTAATCATAGGCGACTCCGCATGTTCCAAAAGAAAACTCCGCTTTATTGGTTTATTTAAATGCACGCCTCCCAATGGTTTCTGGGTCTTAATCTAATTGTCTTGCATGCTGGGAGTTGTATTTCTCATGCTTGTTGGGAGCCAATAGAAAAGCGATTGTTACTATTCCTTAGTGGAGTACCAATCCTTGATGGAGAATTTCATTGTGTCCGGCTTCGCACACTGTTAGGGTCGGCAAGGTTCCAACCCACAGCCTCTTCTGTCTAATCTCCGTTTTCGGTGACAGACGATGGTGCATCCTGTCGCGGTAAGGACCCCGCGCTGTAATTGTGATTCACCAATGCCCTAGAGCTTTTCAGGACACACTCGTGCTCCGCCTGCCATCCGGCTTGTTAGGACAATCTTCTCCGCCAATTCACGGGTGTGTTTGCTGCTTGCCTGACGCGTTTCGGGGCGGGTTGCCCCTTAATTATAGGCGACTCCGCATGTTCCAAAAGAAAACTCCGCTTTATTGGTTTATTTAAATGCACGCCTCCCAATGGTTTCTGGGTCTTAATCTAATTGTCTTGCATGCTGGGAGTTGTATTTCTCATGCTTGTTGGGAGCCATTAGAAAAGCGATTGTTACTATTCCTTAGTGGAGTCCCAATCCTTGATGGAGAATTTCATTGTGTCCGGCTTCGCACACTGTTAGGGTCGGCAAGGTTCCAACCCACAGCCTCTTCTGTCTAATCTCCGTTTTCGGTGACAGACGATGGTGCATCCTGTCGCGGTGAGGACCCCGCGCTGTAATTGTGATTCACCAATGCCCTAGAGCTTTTCAGGACACACTCGTGCTCCGCCTGCCATCCGGCTTGTTAGGACAATCTTCTCCGCCAATTCACGGGTGTGTTTGCTGCTTGCCTGACGCGTTTCGGGGCGGGTTGCCCCTTAATCATAGGCGACTCCGCATGTTCCAAAAGAAAACTCCGCTTTATTGGTTTATTTAAATGCACTCCTCCCAATGGTTTCTGGGTCTTAATCTAATTGTCTTGCATGCTGGGAGTTGTATTTCTCATGCTTGTTGGGAGCCATTAGAAAAGCGATTGTTACTATTCCTTAGTGGAGTCCCAATCCTTGATGGAGAATTTCATTGTGTCCGGCTTCGCACACTGTTAGGGTCGGCAAGGTTCCAACCCACAGCCTCTTCTGTCTAATCTCCGTTTTCGGTGACAGACGATGGTGCATCCTGTCGCGGTAAGGACCCCGGGCTGTAATTGTGATTCACCAATGCCCTAGAGCTTTTCAGGACACACTCGTGCTCTGCCTGCCATCCGGCTTGTTAGGACAATCTTCTCCGCCAATTCACGGGTGTGTTTGCTGCTTGCCTGACGCGTTTCGGGGCGGGTTGCCCCTTAATCATAGGCGACTCCGCATGTTCCAAAAGAAAACTCCGCTTTATTGGTTTATTTAAATGCACGCCTCCCAATGGTTTCTGGGTCTTAATCTAATTGTCTTGCATGCTGGGAGTTGTATTTCTCATGCTTGTTGGGAGCCATTAGAAAAGCGATTGTTACTATTCCTTAGTGGAGTCCCAATCCTTGATGGAGAATTTCATTGTGTCCGGCTTCGCACACTGTTAGGGTCGGCAAGGTTCCAACCCACAGCCTCTTCTGTCTAATCTCCGTTTTCGGTGACAGACGATGGTGCATCCTGTCGCGGTAAGGACCCCGCGCTGTAATTGTGATTCACCAATGCCCTAGAGCTTTTCAGGACACACTCGTGCTCCGCCTGCCATCCGGCTTGTTAGGACAATCTTCTCCGCCAATTCACGGGTGTGTTTGCTGCTTGCCTGACGCGTTTCGGGGCGGGTTGCCCCTTAATTATAGGCGACTCCGCATGTTCCAAAAGAAAACTCCGCTTTATTGGTTTATTTAAATGCACGCCTCCCAATGGTTTCTGGGTCTTAATCTAATTGTCTTGCATGCTGGGAGTTGTATTTCTCATGCTTGTTGGGAGCCATTAGAAAAGCGATTGTTACTATTCCTTAGTGGAGTCCCAATCCTTGATGGAGGATTTCATTGTGTCCGGCTTCGCACACTGTTAGGGTCGGCAAGGTTCCAACCCACAGCCTCTTCTGTCTAATCTCCGTTTTCGGTGACAGACGATGGTGCATCCTGTCGCGGTAAGGACCCCGCGCTGTAATTGTGATTCATCAATGCCCTAGAGCTTTTCAGGACACACTCGTGCTCCGCCTGCCATCCGGCTTGTTAGGACAATCTTCTCCGCCAATTCACGGGTGTGTTTGCTGCTTGCCTGACGCGTTTCGGGGCGGGTTGCCCCTTAATCATAGGCGACTCCGCATGTTCCAAAAGAAAACTCCGCTTTATTGGTTTATTTAAATGCACTCCTCCCAATGGTTTCTGGGTCTTAATCTAATTGTCTTGCATGCTGGGAGTTGTATTTCTCATGCTTGTTGGGAGCCATTAGAAAAGCGATTGTTACTATTCCTTAGTGGAGTCCCAATCCTTGATGGAGAATTTCATTGTGTCCGGCTTCGCACACTGTTAGGGTCGGCAAGGTTCCAACCCACAGCCTCTTCTGTCTAATCTCCGTTTTCGGTGACAGACGATGGTGCATCCTGTCGCGGTAAGGACCCCGGGCTGTAATTGTGATTCACCAATGCCCTAGAGCTTTTCAGGACACACTCGTGCTCTGCCTGCCATCCGGCTTGTTAGGACAATCTTCTCCGCCAATTCACGGGTGTGTTTGCTGCTTGCCTGACGCGTTTCGGGGCGGGTTGCCCCTTAATCATAGGCGACTCCGCATGTTCCAAAAGAAAACTCCGCTTTATTGGTTTATTTAAATGCACACCTCCCAATGGTTTCTGGGTCTTAATCTAATTGTCTTGCATGCTGGGAGTTGTATTTCTCATGCTTGTTGGGAGCCATTAGAAAAGCGATTGTTACTATTCCTTAGTGGAGTCCCAATCCTTGATGGAGAATTTCATTGTGTCCGGGTTCGCACACTGTTAGGGTCGGCAAGGTTCCAACCCACAGCCTCTTCTGTCTAATCTCCGTTTTCGGTGACAGAC
Source organism: Lissotriton vulgaris (assembly GCF_964263255.1). Lineage (NCBI taxonomy): Eukaryota > Metazoa > Chordata > Amphibia > Caudata > Salamandridae > Lissotriton > Lissotriton vulgaris. Next base: position 209,459,335 of record NC_141698.1, read on the forward strand.
GATGGTGCATCCTGTCGCGGTAAGGACCCCGCGCTGTAATTGTGATTCACCAATGCCCTAGAGCTTTTCAGGACACACTCGTGCTCCGCCTGCCATCCGGCTTGTCAGGACAATCTTCTCCGCCAATTCACGGGTGTGTTTGCTGCTTGCCTGACGCGTTTCGGGGCGGGTTGCCCCTTAATCATAGGCGACTCCGCATGTTCCAAAAGAAAACTCCGCTTTATTGGTTTATTTAAATGCACGCCTCCCAATGGTTTCTGGGTCTTAATCTAATTGTCTTGCATGCTGGGAGTTGTATTTCTCATGCTTGTTGGGAGCCAATAGAAAAGCGATTGTTACTATTCCTTAGTGGAGTACCAATCCTTGATGGAGAATTTCATTGTGTCCGGCTTCGCACACTGTTAGGGTCGGCAAGGTTCCAACCCACAGCCTCTTCTGTCTAATCTCCGTTTTCGGTGACAGACGATGGTGCATCCTGTCGCGGTAAGGACCCCGCGCTGTAATTGTGATTCACCAATGCCCTAGAGCTTTTCAGGACACACTCGTGCTCCGCCTGCCATCCGGCTTGTTAGGACAATCTTCTCCGCCAATTCACGGGTGTGTTTGCTGCTTGCCTGACGCGTTTCGGGGCGGGTTGCCCCTTAATTATAGGCGACTCCGCATGTTCCAAAAGAAAACTCCGCTTTATTGGTTTATTTAAATGCACGCCTCCCAATGGTTTCTGGGTCTTAATCTAATTGTCTTGCATGCTGGGAGTTGTATTTCTCATGCTTGTTGGGAGCCATTAGAAAAGCGATTGTTACTATTCCTTAGTGGAGTCCCAATCCTTGATGGAGAATTTCATTGTGTCCGGCTTCGCACACTGTTAGGGTCGGCAAGGTTCCAACCCACAGCCTCTTCTGTCTAATCTCCGTTTTCGGTGACAGACGATGGTGCATCCTGTCGCGGTAAGGACCCCGGGCTGTAATTGTGATTCACCAATGCCCTAGAGCTTTTCAGGACACACTCGTGCTCTGCCTGCCATCCGGCTTGTTAGGACAATCTTCTCCGCCAATTCAAGGGTGTGTTTGCTGCTTGCCTGACGCGTTTCGGGGCGGGTTGCCCCTTAATCATAGGCGACTCCGCATGTTCCAAAAGAAAACTCCGCTTTATTGGTTTATTTAAATGCACGCCTCCCAATGGTTTCTGGGTCTTAATCTAATTGTCTTGCATGCTGGGAGTTGTATTTCTCATGCTTGTTGGGAGCCATTAGAAAAGTGATTGTTACTATTCCTTAGTGGAGTCCCAATCCTTGATGGAGAATTTCATTGTGTCCGGCTTCGCACACTGTTAGGGTCGGCAAGGTTCCAACCCACAGCCTCTTCTGTCTAATCTCCGTTTTCGGTGACAGACGATGGTGCATCCTGTCGCGGTAAGGACCCCGCGCTGTAATTGTGATTCACCAATGCCCTAGAGCTTTTCAGGACACACTCGTGCTCCGCCTGCCATCCGGCTTGTTAGGACAATCTTCTCCGCCAATTCACGGGTGTGTTTGCTGCTTGCCTGACGCGTTTCGGGGCGGGTTGCCCCTTAATCATAGGCGACTCCGCATGTTCCAAAAGAAAACTCCGCTTTATTGGTTTATTTAAATGCACGCCTCCCAATGGTTTCTGGGTCTTAATCTAATTGTCTTGCATGCTGGGAGTTGTATTTCTCATGCTTGTTGGGAGCCATTAGAAAAGCGATTGTTACTATTCCTTAGTGGAGTCCCAATCCTTGATGGAGAATTTCATTGTGTCCGGCTTCGCACACTGTTAGGGTCGGCAAGGTTCCAACCCACAGCCTCTTCTGTCTAATCTCCGTTTTCGGTGACAGACGATGGTGCATCCTGTCGCGGTAAGGACCCCGCGCTGTAATTGTGATTCACCAATGCCCTAGAGCTTTTCAGGACACACTCGTGCTCCGCCTGCCATCCGGCTTGTTAGGACAATCTTCTCCGCCAATTCACAGGTGTGTTTGCTGCTTGCCTGACGCGTTTCGGGGCGGGTTGCCCCTTAATCATAGGCGACTCCGCATGTTCCAAAAGAAAACTCCGCTTTATTGGTTTATTTAAATGCACGCCTCCCAATGGTTTCTGGGTCTTAATCTAATTGTCTTGCATGCTGGGAGTTGTATTTCTCATGCTTGTTGGGAGCCATTAGAAAAGCGATTGTTACTATTCCTTAGTGGAGTCCCAATCCTTGATGGAGAATTTCATTGTGTCCGGCTTCGCACACTGTTAGGGTCGGCAAGGTTCCAACCCACAGCCTCTTCTGTCTAATCTCCGTTTTCGGTGACAGACGATGGTGCATCCTGTCGCGGTAAGGACCCCGCGCTGTAATTGTGATTCACCAATGCCCTAGAGCTTTTCAGGACACACTCGTGCTCCGCCTGCCATCCGGCTTGTTAGGACAATCTTCTCCGCCAATTCACGGGTGTGTTTGCTGCTTGCCTGACGCTTTTCGGGGCGGGTTGCCCCTTAATCATAGCCGACTCCGCATCTTCCAAAAGAAAACTCCGCTTTATTGGTTTATTTAAATGCACGCCTCCCAATGGTTTCTGGGTCTTAATCTAATTGTCTGCATGCTGGGAATTGTATTTCTCATCCTTGTTGGGAGCCATTAGAAAAGCGATTGTTACTATTCCTTAGTGGAGTCCCAATCCTTGATGGAGAATTTCATTGTGTCCGGCTTCGCACACTGTTAGGGTCGGCAAGGTTCCAACCCACAGCCTCTTCTGTCTAATCTCCGTTTTCGGTGACAGACGATGGTGCATCCTGTCGCGGTAAGGACCCCGTGCTGTAATTGTGATTCACCAATGCCCTAGAGCTTTTCAGGACACACTCGTGCTCCGCCTGCCATCCGGCTTGTTAGGACAATCTTCTCCGCCAATTCACGGGTGTGTTTGCTGCTTGCCTGACGCGTTTCGGGGCGGGTTGCCCCTTAATCATAGGCGACTCCGCATGTTCCAAAAGAAAACTCCGCTTTATTGGTTTATTTAAATGCACGCCTCCCAATGGTTTCTAGGTCTTAATCTAATTGTCTTGCATGCTGGGAGTTGTATTTCTCATGCTTGTTGGGAGCCATTAGAAAAGCGATTGTTACTATTCCTTAGTGGAGTCCCAATCCTTGATGGAGAATTTCATTGTGTCCGGCTTCGCACACTGTTAGGGTCGGCAAGGTTCCAACCCACAGCCTCTTCTGTCTAATCTCTGTTTTCGGTAACAGACGATGGTGCATCCTGTCGCGGTAAGGACCCCGCGCTGTAATTGTGATTCACCAATGCCCTAGAGCTTTTCAGGACACACTCGTGCTCCGCCTGCCATCCGGCTTGTTAGGACAATCTTCTCCGCCAATTCACGGGTGTGTTTGCTGCTTGCCTGACGCGTTTCGGGGCGGGTTGCCCCTTAATCATAGGCGACTCCGCATGTTCCAAAAGAAAACTCCGCTTTATTGGTTTATTTAAATGCACGCCTCCCAATGGTTTCTGGGTCTTAATCTAATTGTCTTGCATGCTGGGAGTTGTATTTCTCATGCTTGTTGGGAGCCATTAGAAAAGCGATTGTTACTATTCCTTAGTGGAGTCCCAATCCTTGATGGAGAATTTCATTGTGTCCGGCTTCGCACACTGTTAGGGTCGGCAAGGTTCCAACCCACAGCCTCTTCTGTCTAATCTCCGTTTTCGGTGACAGACGATGGTGCATCCTGTCGCGGTAAGGACCCCGCGCTGTAATTGTGATTCACCAATGCCCTAGAGCTTTTCAGGACACACTCGTGCTCCGCCTGCCATCCGGCTTGTTAGGACAATCTTCTCCGCCAATTCACGGGTGTGTTTGCTGCTTGCCTGACGCGTTTCGGGGCGGGTTGCCCCTTAATCATAGGCGACTCCGCATGTTCCAAAAGAAAACTCCGCATTATTGGTTTATTTAAATGCACGCCTCCCAATGGTTTCTGGGTCTTAATCTAATTGTCTTGCATGCTGGGAGTTGTATTTCTCATGCTTGTTGGGAGCCATTAGAAAAGCGATTGTTACTATTCCTTAGTGGAGTACCAATCCTTGATGGAGAATTTCATTGTGTCCGGCTTCGCACACTGTTAGGGTCGGCAAGGTTCCAACCCACAGCCTCTTCTGTCTAATCTCCGTTTTCGGTGACAGACGATGGTGCATCCTGTCGCGGTAAGGACCCCGCGCTGTAATTGTGATTCACCAATGCCCTAGAGCTTTTCAGGACACACTCGTGCTCCGCCTGCCATCCGGCTTGTTAGGACAATCTTCTCCGCCAATTCACGGGTGTGTTTGCTGCTTGCCTGACGCGTTTCAGGGCGGGTTGCCCCTTAATTATAGGCGACTCCGCATGTTCCAAAAGAAAACTCCGCTTTATTGGTTTATTTAAATGCACGCCTCCCAATGGTTTCTGGGTCTTAATCTAATTGTCTTGCATGCTGGGAGTTGTATTTCTCATGCTTGTTGGGAGCCATTAGAAAAGCGATTGTTACTATTCCTTAGTGGAGTCCCAATCCTTGATGGAGAATTTCATTGTGTCCGGCTTCGCACACTGTTAGGGTCGGCAAGGTTCCAACCCACAGCCTCTTCTGTCTAATCTCCGTTTTCGGTGACAGACGATGGTGCATCCTGTCGCGGTAAGGACCCCGCGCTGTAATTGTGATTCAACAATGCCCTAGAGCTTTTCAGGACACACTCGTGCTCCGCCTGCCATCCGGCTTGTTAGGACAATCTTCTCCGCCAATTCACGGGTGTGTTTGCTGCTTGCCTGACGCGTTTCGGGGCGGGTTTCCCCTTAATCATAGGCGACTCCGCATGTTCCAAAAGAAAACTCCGCTTTATTGGTTTATTTAAATGCACGCCTCCCAATGGTTTCTGGGTCTTAATCTAATTGTCTTGCATGCTGGGAGTTGTATTTCTCATGCTTGTTGGGAGCCATTAGAAAAGCGATTGTTACTATTCCTTAGTGGAGTCCCAATCCTTGATGGAGAATTTCATTGTGTCCGGCTTCGCACACTGTTAGGGTCGGCAAGGTTCCAACCCACAGCCTCTTCTGTCTAATCTCCGTTTTCGGTGACAGACGATGGTGCATCCTGTCGCGGTAAGGACCCCGCGCTGTAATTGTGATTCACCAATGCCCTAGAGCTTTTCAGGACACACTCGTGCTCCGCCTGCCATCCGGCTTGTTAGGACAATCTTCTCCGCCAATTCACGGGTGTGTTTGCTGCTTGCCTGACGCGTTTCGGGGCGGATTGCCCCTTAATCATAGGCGACTCCGCATGTTCCAAAAGAAAACTCCGCTTTATTGGTTTATTTAAATGCACTCCTCCCAATGGTTTCTGGGTCTTAATCTAATTGTCTTGCATGCTGGGAGTTGTATTTCTCATGCTTGTTGGGAGCCATTAGAAAAGCGATTGTTACTATTCCTTAGTGGAGTCCCAATCCTTGATGGAGAATTTCATTGTGTCCGGCTTCGCACACTGTTAGGGTCGGCAAGGTTCCAACCCACAGCCTCTTCTGTCTAATCTCCGTTTTCGGTGACAGACGATGGTGCATCCTGTCGCGGTAAGGACCCCGGGCTGTAATTGTGATTCACCAATGCCCTAGAGCTTTTCAGGACACACTCGTGCTCTGCCTGCCATCCGGCTTGTTAGGACAATCTTCTCCGCCAATTCACGGGTGAGTTTGCTGCTTGCCTGACGCGTTTCGGGGCGGGTTGCCCCTTAATCATAGGCGACTCCGCATGTTCCAAAAGAAAACTCTGCTTTATTGGTTTATTTAAATGCACGCCTCCCAATGGTTTCTGGGTCTTAATCTAATTGTCTTGCATGCTGGGAGTTGTATTTCTCATGCTTGTTGGGAGCCATTAGAAAAGCGATTGTTACTATTCCTTAGTGGAGTCCCAATCCTTGATGGAGAATTTCATTGTGTCCGGCTTCGCACACTGTTAGGGTCGGCAAGGTTCCAACCCACAGCCTCTTCTGTCTAATCTCCGTTTTCGGTGACAGACGATGGTGCATCCTGTCGCGGTAAGGACCCCGCGCTGTAATTGTGATTCACCAATGCCCTAGAGCTTTTCAGGACACACTCGTGCTCCGCCTGCCATCCGGCTTGTTAGGACAATCTTCTCCGCCAATTCACGGGTGTGTTTGCCGCTTGCCTGACGCATTTCGGGGCGGGTTGCCCCTTAATCATAGGCGACTCCGCATGTTCCAAAAGAAAACTCCGCTTTATTGGTTTATTTAAATGCACGCCTCCCAATGGTTTCTGGGTCTTAATCTAATTGTCTTGCATGCTGGGAGTTGTATTTCTCATGCTTGTTGGGAGCCATTAGAAAAGCGATTGTTACTATTCCTTAGTGGAGTCCCAATCCTTGATGGAGAATTTCATTGTGTCCGGCTTCGCACACTGTTAGGGTCGGCAAGGTTCCAACCCACAGCCTCTTCTGTCTAATCTCCGTTTTCGGTGACAGACGATGGTGCATCCTGTCGCGGTAAGGACCCCGCGCTGTAATTGTGATTCACCAATGCCCTAGAGCTTTTCAGGACACACTCGTGCTCCGCCTGCCATTCGGCTTGTTAGGACAATCTTCTCCGCCAATTCACAGGTGTGTTTGCTGCTTGCCTGAAGCGTTTCGGGACGGGTTGCCCCTTAATCATAGGCGACTCCGCATGTTCCAAAAGAAAACTCCGCTTTATTGGTTTATTTAAATGCACGCCTCCCAATGGTTTCTGGGTCTTAATCTAATTGTCTTGCATGCTGGGAGTTGTATTTCTCATGCTTGTTGGGAGCCATTAGAAAAGCGATTGTTACTATTCCTTAGTGGAGTCCCAATCCTTGATGGAGAATTTCATTGTGTCCGGCTTCGCACACTGTTAGGGTCGGCAAGGTTCCAACCCACAGCCTCTTCTGTCTAATCTCCGTTTTCGGTGACAGACGATGGTGCATCCTGTCGCGGTAAGGACCCCGCGCTGTAATTGTGATTCACCAATGCCCTAGAGCTTTTCAGGACACACTCGTGCTCCGCCTGCCATCCGGCTTGTTAGGACAATCTTCTCCGCCAATTCACGGGTGTGTTTGCTGCTTGCCTGACGCGTTTCGGGGCGGGTTGCCCCTTAATCATAGCCGACTCCGCATCTTCCAAAAGAAAACTCCGCTTTATTGGTTTATTTAAATGCACGCCTCCCAATGGTTTCTGGGTCTTAATCTAATTGTCTTGCATGCTGAGAGTTGTATTTCTCACGCTTGTTGGGAGCCATTAGAAAAGCGATTGTTACTATTCCTTAGTGGAGTCCCAATCCTTGATGGAGAATTTCATTGTGTCCGGCTTCGCACACTGTTAGGGTCGGCAAGGTTCCAACCCACAGCCTCTTCTGTCTAATATCCGTTTTCGGTGGCAGACGATGGTGCATCCTGTCGCGGTAAGGACCCCGTGCTGTAATTGTGATTCACCAATGCCCTAGAGCTTTTCAGGACACACTCGTGCTCCGCCTGCCATCCGGCTTGTTAGGACAATCTTCTCCGCCAATTCACGGGTGTGTTTGCTGCTTGCCTGACGCGTTTCGGGGCGGGTTGCCCCTTAATCATAGGCGACTCCGCATGTTCCAAAAGAAAACTCCGCTTTATTGGTTTATTTAAATGCACGCCTCCCAATGGTTTCTGGGTCTTAATCTAATTGTCTTGCATGCTGGGAGTTGTATTTCTCATGCTTGTTGGGAGCCATTAGAAAAGCGATTGTTACTATTCCTTAGTGGAGTCCCAATCCTTGATGGAGAATTTCATTGTGTCCGGCTTCGCACACTGTTAGGGTCGGCAAGGTTCCAACCCACAGCCTCTTCTGTCTAATCTCCGTTTTCGGTGACAGACGATGGTGCATCCTGTCGCGGTAAGGACCCCGCGCTGTAATTGTGATTCACCAATGCCCTAGAGCTTTTCAGGACACACTCGTGCTCCGCCTGCCATCCGGCTTGTTAGGACAATCTTCTCCGCCAATTCACGGGTGTGTTTGCTGCTTGCCTGACGCGTTTCGGGGCGGGTTGCCCCTTAATCATAGGCGACTCCGCATGTTCCAAAAGAAAACTCCGCTTTATTGGTTTATTTAAATGCACGCCTCCCAATGGTTTCTGGGTCTTAATCTAATTGTCTTGCATGCTGGGAGTTGTATTTCTCATGCTTGTTGGGAGCCATTAGAAAAGCGATTGTTACTATTCCTTAGTGGAGTCCCAATCCTTGATGGAGAATTTCATTGTGTCCGGCTTCGCACACTGTTAGGGTCGGCAAGGTTCCAACCCACAGCCTCTTCTGTCTAATCTCCGTTTTCGGTGACAGACGATGGTGCATCCTGTCGCGGTAAGGACCCCGCGCTGTAATTGTGATTCACCAATGCCCTAGAGCTTTTCAGGACACACTCGTGCTCCGCCTGCCATCCGGCTTGTTAGGACAATCTTCTCCGCCAATTCACGGGTGTGTTTGCTGCTTGCCTGACGCGTTTCGGGGCGGGTTGCCCCTTAATCATAGGCGACTCCGCATGTTCCAAAAGAAAACTCCGCTTTATTGGTTTATTTAAATGCACGCCTCCCAATGGTTTCTGGGTCTTAATCTAATTGTCTTGCATGCTGGGAGTTGTATTTCTCATGCTTGTTGGGAGCCATTAGAAAAGCGATTGTTACTATTCCTTAGTGGAGTCCCAATCCTTGATGGAGAATTTCATTGTGTCCGGCTTCGCACACTGTTAGGGTCGGCAAGGTTCCAACCCACAGCCTCTTCTGTCTAATCTCCGTTTTCGGTGACAGACAATGGTGCATCCTGTCGCGGTAAGGACCCCGCGCTGTAATTGTGATTCACCAATGCCCTAGAGCTTTTCAGGACACACTCGTGCTCCGCCTGCCATCCGGCTTGTTAGGACAATCTTCTCCTCCAATTCACGGGTGTGTTTGCTGCTTGCCTGACGCGTTTCGGGGCGGGTTGCCCCTTAATTATAGGCGACTCCGCATGTTCCAAAAGTAAACTCCGCTTTATTGGTTTATTTAAATGCACGCCTCCCAATGGTTTCTGGGTCTTAATCTAATTGTCTTGCATGCTGGGAGTTGTATTTCTCATGCTTGTTGGGAGCCATTAGAAAAGCGATTGTTACTATTCCTTAGTGGAGTCCCAATCCTTGATGGAGAATTTCATTGTGTCCGGCTTCGCACACTGTTAGGGTCGGCAAGATTCCAACCCACACCCTTTTCTGTCTAATCTCCGTTTTCGGTGACAGACGATGGTGCATCCTGTCGCGGTAAGGACCCCGCGCTGTAATTGTGATTCACCAATGCCCTAGAGCTTTTCAGGACACACTCGTGCTCCGCCTGCCATCCGGCTTGTTAGGACAATCTTCTCCGCCAATTCACGGGTGTGTTTGCTGCTTGCCTGACGCGTTTCGGGGCGGGTTGCCCCTTAATCATAGGCGACTCCGCATGTTCCAAAAGAAAACTCCGCTTTATTGGTTTATTTAAATGCACGCCTCCCAATGGTTTCTGGGTCTTAATCTAATTGTCTTGCATGCTGGGAGTTGTATTTCTCATGCTTGTTGGGAGCCATTAGAAAAGCGATTGTTACTATTCCTTAGTGGAGTCCCAATCCTTGATGGAGAATTTCATTGTGTCCGGCTTCGCACACTGTTAGGGTCGGCAAGGTTCCAACCCACAGCCTCTTCTGTCTAATCTCCGTTTTTGGTGACAGACGATGGTGCATCCTGTCGCGGTAAGGACCCCGCGCTGTAATTGTGATTCACCAATGCCCTAGAGCTTTTCAGGACACACTCGTGCTCCGCCTGCCATCCGGCTTGTTAGGACAATCTTCTCCGCCAATTCACGGGTCTGTTTGCTGCTTGCTTGACGCGTTTCGGGGCGGGTTGCCCCTTAATCATAGGCGACTCCGCATGTTCCAAAAGAAAACTCCGCTTTATTGGTTTATTTAAATGCACGCCTCCCAATGGTTTCTGGGTCTTAATCTAATTGTCTTGCATGCTGGGAGTTGTATTTCTCATGCTTGTTGGGAGCCATTAGAAAAGCGATTGTTACTATTCCTTAGTGGAGTCCCAATCCTTGATGGAGAATTTCATTGTGCCCGGCTTCGCACACTGTTAGGGTCGGCAAGGCTCCAACCCACAGCCTCTTCTGTCTAATCTCCGTTTTCGGTGACAGACGATGGTGCATCCTGTCGCGGTAAGGACCCCGCGCTGTAATTGTGATTCACCAATGCCCTAGAGCTTTTCAGGACACACTCGTGCTCCGCCTGCCATCCGGCTTGTTAGGACAATCTTCTCCGCCAATTCACGGGTGTGTTTGCTGCTTGCCTGACGCGTTTCGGGGCGGGTTGCCCCTTAATCATAGCCGACTCCGCATCTTCCAAAAGAAAACTCCGCGTACAGGTGCGCGTATGTACGCTTACCGTGCGCGTACCATGCGCGTACCCCGCAATTTTATAAAAAAATAATAATAATAATTTTGTTTTGTGCTCTCTTGTGCCTCAGTTCTACTGAGAAATGAGATTGCTACTCAGATGGTACCAGAAGGATATTAACATATAAAAACGTTATTCGCTAATAGAATTTGCATTTACAAAACCTTTGAAGTTTTTTGAAAAAAATATAGGTTTCACGCCAGATATAGTTAGGAATTAGCATTTAAAAAACCTTGCAAATTCACTGAAAAAAACATAGGTTTCAGGCCATATATAGTTAGGAATTAGCATTTAAAAAACCTTGCAAATTCACGTAAAAAACCATAGGTTTCAGGCCTTATGTAGTTAGGAATTAGCATTTAAAAAAACTTGCAAATTCACTTAAAAAACCATAGGTTTCAGGCCTTATATAGTTAGGATTTAGCATTTAAAAAATCTTGCAAATTCACTTAAAAAACCATAGGTTTCAGGCCATATATAGTTAGGAATTAGCATTTAAAAAACCTTTGAAATTCACTGAAAAAACCATAGGTTTCAGGCCTTATATAGTTACGAATTAGCATTTAAAAAACCTTGCAAATTCACTTAAAAAATCATAGGTTTCAGGCCTTATGTAGTTAGGAATTAGCATTTAAAAAACCTTGCAAATTCACTTAAAAAACCATAGGTTTCAGGCAATATATAGTTAGGAATTAGCATTTAAAAAACCTTGCAAATTCACTTAAAAAACCATAGGTTTCAGGACTTATATAGTTAGGAATTAGCTTTAAAAAAACTTTGAAATTCACAAAAAAAAAGTTTTAGGGGTGTTATAGTTTGCTGGACATTTCACTCATACAAAACCATTGAAATTGCTCCTATATAGTTAGTTGGACTAACTATATTTCGCGCACCCGCAATGCGCTGCTGATGATGTCACATATTAGATCATTCATGACATGATCAGTGACATCACTGATGACATCTCAAATGACATCACTGATGACATCACTGATGACATCATCCACGTGACAATCACATACACCTTTTCATACACAAGTAAAATCTTTCATCACTCTTTGTAAAATACAGAGTATCATATTTGAATCCATTGTCACAGCAATACAAGTATCTAAAATCCCACTCAGTGATTCATAGATGTATGCACACATCTAATCACTTACCTGTAGATTCACTCATACATGCTGTCAATGAACCAAAGAACACTATCAAAAATACTTATACACCTATATGAACATTACACAGGAGCACACATCTTATTCACATATGAAGTCATCCTACTCACTTAGGCAAACAATGGATCATACTTACATACTTACTTAACTACACACGTATACAAACACCACTTCATCTATTCATTTAGATAGTAAGTCATACTTAGTGAATTATAAAATCATTATTACAAGTATATAGTTATCCATACAGTCACTCACACAATCATTGAGTCTTATGGATACTTATTTATATACAACAACTGACACATACACTGCCTTTTATTTTTCTAGTTTGTTGGACATGTACCATTGAGAAATATATTTGCTCATCACCACACCCTTAGGGAGATTCACTCACCCAAACTGTTAGAACATGTAATTTTAACTTCATATATCTACTGAAACAACTATTCACACATCTTTGGACAGTCACACACACCCCAACGAACCACACACACTTTCACTCTCCCATACAAATACTGAGTTATCTAATCAATAACTAATATAGACTTTCACATAGCTAGTAACCAACTGGATAACCAGTTTACACAACAACTGACAAAGTGATACAGATATTCGCACAGTTTAGTCCGTATCCACTATATTTAGTGAGACACTATAAATTGGTCAAGTAAACAGTCAATTACACTGCTACTAAATCCTCCATCCAAATATTTATTTATATATATCCACTCATTCTTCTATGCAAATTGCTAAATATATAATGCATATTTAAAATAGGAAGCAAACCAAATTCACTGGATGATGTCATCAGTGATGTCATCAGTGATGTCATTTGAGATGTTATCAGTGATGTCACTGACCATGTCATGAATGATCTAATATGTGACATCATCAGCAGTGCATTGCGGGTGCGCGAAATATAGTTAGTCCAACTAAATATATAGGAGCAATTTTACTGGTTTTGTATGAGTGAAATGTCCAGCAAACTATAACACCCCTAAAACTTTTTTTGAGTGAATTTCGAAGTTTTTTTTAAAGCTAATTCCTAACTCTATAAGGCCTAAAACCTATGTTTTTTTCGGTGAATATATATATATATATATATATATTGCCATTGGGGATGTTGTGACCACTATCCCCCGAGCACATAACTACGAACAGCAAAATGTAATGCTACACTCCCAGGGGACTTCAGAATTACGGATTTTATTTGGCATCACAAAATGTCACCAGCATATACCCCACACGTTTCAAGCAGTACAGTAGTTATAGTTAGGACCTTGTTTCCATTCAAAAATATTTTTTCCTTTTCCCAATAACTTTTGCGCCGGTTGGCGAATCTTCACGAAATTTTTAAAACTTGTGGGGCGCTCCGGTCAGCTCCTATCTTGAAAGTTTCGGGGTGATTCGGCAAGCGGGGGCTGAGAAAAAAGGAGGGTCCCAAAACGTGTTTTCTCCATGTTAATTTCCATAGGAAACTTTAGACACAGCTGAATCCCAAACTGCTGAACGGAATTACACCAAATTCGGCAAAAAGGCAGCTCTTGGTTCAAAAATAAAAAAATAGGTAAAAAAATACATTTCCCATAGGAAACTTTAGACACGGCTACAGTTCGAACTGCTGAACCAAATTACACCAAATTTGGCATAAAAGCAGCCCTTCTTCCAGAAAGACCTCTTCTTCTTAAATGGTGTAAATCCATTCAGTAGTTGCTGAGAAAATCAAAAATAAAAGTTTTGATATATAGAGGCACGGAGGATCCGCGCACCCTCCCGACCATAAGCTTTATGCTATATGGCTGTCAACACTCCAAACCAGGAAGTGTTGGCAGCCATCTTGTGCCTCGGTAACCGAGGCACAAGAAAACAGGGAACCAAAGAAGTAAAATAACAAAAGGGGGAAATGTAGAAACACCCTGACCCCTAGGCCTGCTCAGGGGATCCCACAGCGACCCCCAGGGCCAAAATTGGCAGAAGTTGCCGCGGATCCGCGGCTCCAGGTGCGAAAATAAAAAAATGATTCATGGGCTCATGTGCTTTGTTATTATTTAGCCCCCCCCGGGTGGGCCAAGTACTGGGGGCATGCTATAGTTATTGTGATCGCGGGGGCCCAGGGGGCCCCCACAGACCCGGAAACAAACACCGGGGTTTTCTTTAAACATTTGCTGTGGCACATGGCCCCCGCAGCTCCAGGGACTGCTACCCCCAGGGCTTGTTATTAAAATGGGTGGGGGGCCTCCAAGGCTCCCCAAACCCCGGGGACTGCCACCCCCGGTGCTTATGTTAATTTGTCATTTGAGATGTCATTAGTTATGTCATCAATGATGTCACTGACCATGTCCTGAGTGATGTAATATGTGACGTCATCAGCAGTACATTGCGGGAGCGCGAGTTATAGTTAGCTGAACTAACCATAAAGGGGTATTTTCTCTAGTTATGCGCGAGTGAAATGTCCAACTAACTATAACTGCCCCTAAAACCTACGTTTTTTTCAGTGAATTTCTAAGGTTTTTTTAAATGCTAATTTCTAACTATGCCTGAATCCTATGGTTTTTTTCAGTGAATATATATATATATATATATATATATATATATATATATATATATATATATATATATATATATATATATATATATATATATATATATATATATATATATATATATATATATATATATATAATATATATAGGTAGGTATATATAGTTAGAATTTTTTCCCTATGGGACTTTTGAAAATTCTATGTCTAATAACTTTGGCGTTTGTGGACGGAATCGGCTGAAATTTTCAGGAAAATGGCACATTTTGTTTCTGAGCAGCCCCTGAAAATTTGGTGGGGTTTCGTCAAGGGGGGGCTGAGAAAAAAGGGGGGTCCCAAAACGCGTTTTTTGCATTGAGTTTTCCATAGGGCGGTTGGACTCACTTTTAGCTCGAACGGCTGAATGGATTTGCACGAAACTTGGCAAAATTGTAGGGACTGTTAGCCCGATGTGCCTTTGCTAGGTCTCAATATATGTGCTCCAGTAGTTTTTGAGAAATTAACGTTCAAACCAAGATATATATCTGTAACAGCGCTCTGGGCAGCGATCCGGTCCGCTTACTTTTCGCTTATCGGAACTTTGCGCGCAGAAAGCTGATTGGCTCTCCGGTGTCTGTCAACATTCTAAACAGTCCGGAGCGGACGCCATCTTGTCTCTCGGTAGGATCGAGAGAGAAGAAGAGGTGGAAAACGAAGGGGGAATTTAATGAAAGGGGGCAAGGTATCCCCCTCTTGACCCCCTAGGAATGTGTTGGGGTTATTAAAGGGTCCCGTGGGGAAAATAAAAAAAAAATGATTTTTCACGGTAGAAGCGCGGCCGCGAACTGGTAGCGAAACGGGAATTCGCCATTTTGTGCTTCGTAAATTAAATTACTAGTTATAAGTGGGTGCGGGAGACGTATCCTAATCCCCTATGTTTCCTGAGGGTGGGTGAGGAGGCTGATATATGTTGATACATCTCTTCCAGCGGCTGTGCGTGAGCTTTTTTTTTTTTTTTGCTGCGTGACAGTCCGGAGCGGCCGCCATCTTGTCTCTCGGTAGGATCGAGAGAGAAGAAAAGGTGAAAAACTAAGGGGGAATTTAATGAAAGGGGGCAAGGTATCCCCCTCTTGACCCCCTAGGAATGTTGTTGGGGTTATTAAAGGGTCCCGTGGGGAAAATAAAAAAAAAATGATTTTTCACGGTAGAAGCGCTTCACGGGCCGCGAACTGGGCCGCAAACTGGTAGCGAAACGGGAATTCGCCATTTTGTGCTTCGTTAATTAAAGTACTAGGTATAAGGGGGTGCGGGAGACATATCCTAATCCCCTATGTTTCCTGAGGGTGGCTGAGGAGGCTGATATATGTTGATATATCTCTTCCAGCGGCTGCGCCATCTTGCCTTTTTTCGAATGCCACAATTTTGTCGTGCACGGCAGCCATTTTAGATGCCAGGCTGGTTCCAGGCTATCACCTAACCCTGCGGATGTAGTTTATGGCCCCAGCTGTAGAGAATTCAGACATGCCAATCCTCCTGATTCAGGCGTGTGAGTACTGATTTCAGTGCTAGTCTCCCGCCTCCCGACTTCTGCAAGCAAAAACCCGGGGGCATATTACGAACAACTAGCGATAATTTTTGTCTCTAACTTGTTTAGAGACAAAAATTATCGCCGCACATCGGCGATTTTTATCGCAGATAAACCTTGCTATTATCGCAGAAAAGTCAGCGATATTCATGTATTATCGACCTAATGCTCTTAGCCATGTTATCCACCTCCCATTGGATAACATGGCTAAGAACTGCTCAGGGCAGGTGTTAGATTTTGGAGATATTCGCGCTTAGCGCGAATATCTCCAAAAGTTGGTAATAGAAGGTAGCGATGTTAGGGACTGTTTCCAGTCGCTAACATCTTGGCACGCCACTTTGCATGTCATTAGTGATAAGTATCACTGACATGCAAAGCGGGGCCCAAGATGGTCGCTATCTCCTTTTAGCTGTCACTAACTGGTGTTAGCGACAGCTTGATAATAGGGAAATAATTTTATCTCCGCTTTCATGGTTTTTAAAGCCAAAAAAGCGGAGATAAACCCCCTTGATAATATGCCCCACGATTCCTTGGGGGTTTCAGCTGACAGGGCTTGGTATTGTGTTACATGGTAATTTTTCCATGAAACGTCAGAGGGTCGATGCAGGGGTTCTAGAAGAGGTGATAAACCATTTAAGCCTCATGAACAAGCGCATGGTCTTTTAAAGATTTGTGAAGTACTCGGGGCGGCGGTGTGTGTGTGCCCTCTTTCAGGAGCGGGCGGGGGGGCACTGCCAGCAACTTGCCAGGTCAGGTAGTGTTCAACACGTGCATCACCCTTTCTCTGCCTGCTATTGCGCTCCATGCTTCGGAAAGGTAAGAAAAAGAACGTGCATTTGAGTTTGAAATGTCCGATCCTGCAGCAGCACACTTCCAAAGCCCACACATGACAATAACCCGATTCAAGGCCCCATTCACCCGTTTTTAAAAAAATAGATAACACTCCAACAAAGTAAGGTTATAAAACTTTATTAACTACTAACTTTAACAAACGGAACAAAAACTAAAAACATTTAAACATTTCTCAACACAAAAAGCAACAATGGTTAGAAGCTGTCTTTTGTGCGAATAGTCCCAAGGCAGCACAACGTGCAGAGTTCTGGACGGCACCCAGGTGATGTCGCCTGGGTGCCGCACTGGTTTAGGGATCCTACAATGCTGCTCCGAAAATTGGCGTGGGGCGTCCCGGGTGGGGCGGGGGGAGGCCTCGTCAGTAGCGGTCTGTTGTGCGAATAGTCCCAAGGCAGCACAACGTGCAGAGTTCTGGACGGCACCCAGGTGATGTCGCCTGGGTGCCGCACTGGTTTAGGGATCCTACAATGCAGCACAGAAAAACAGCGTGGGGCGTCCCGGGTGGTGCGGGGGGAGGCCTCGTCAGTAGCGGTCTGTGTCCAGTGTCACATGGCTGACACAACATGTACGACAGGCACCCAGGTGATGTCCAGTAAACTGCCGCACTGGTTTTGGTATCCTACAATGCTGCTCCGAAAATTGGCGTGCGGTGGCCCGGGGGGGGGGGGCGTGGGGGAGCCGGCGTGAACGGGCCTCCCCAGGTGGGGGCCATCTAGCTGAGTTGCGCTCGCTCTTGCGGCCACAGCGTCTCGCTCACCATGTTGTTGAGTTGCTCCCACTCTTGCAGTGCAGCGATAGGCGGCTGCCACATGGCTCTTAAAATGGCGGACGGCTCCTCGGTTTTGGGCCTGGTCCACTGAAATGGCCCTGGGACACTTTGGAACTCGGACGCTTGCCTGCTAGGGCTTGGGCTCCATTCTCGAAAAGCGTCCCCTCAGCCGTGAAGATTCTACAAAAGTCTTGGGGGCCCCCGACTCCCGCAGGCTTCCGGTGGGGAGCGGCTGCCATGATTGCTCGCGGAATGACCACGACGGAGCCACGAGATGATGGTGCTCTCATGCTGACGCCAGCTTCAGTCTGAATGATCCAGAAACAAGGTGGGGCTTTCATCGTTTGGGAAAAAAAAATGTTCTAAACCAATGAAAAGTGTTATTTTTAGGTCATATGACCAAGCCTTCCATCTTTAGGAAACCAAAAGTAAAATGAACCAATGAAAAGTTTTATAAACAAGTCACATGACCTGTTATGCGACATAGGGCTACAAAAAGCGTAGAAAATCCGTTGGCACGTGAGGCGGCGTCAGTAGCGGACCGATGTGCGAATAGGCCGAAGGCAGCACAACGCGCCGAGATCCGGATGGCACCGAGGTGGTGTCCAGCAAATTGCCGCACTGGTGTGGCCATCCTACAATGCTGCGCCGAAAGACGGCGTGTCCAGCTGAATTGCGGTCACTGTTGCGGTACAGTGACTCGAACGCGCCGAGATCCGGATGGCGCCGAGGTGGTGTCCAGCAAATTGCCGTACTGGTGTGGCCATCCTACAATGCTGCGCCGAAAGACGGCGTGTTCAGCTGAGTTCCGGTCACTCTTCCGGCACAGTGACTCGAACGCGCCGAGATCCGGATGGCACCGAGGTGGTGTCCAGCAAGTGGCCGCACTGGTGTGGCCATCCTACAATGCTGCGCCGAAAGTCGGCGTGGGGTGCCCCGTTGGCTTATGAGGTGATGTCAGTAGTGGACTGATGTGTGAATAGGTCGGAACCAGCACAAGGCGCCAAGATCCGAATGGCAAGTCCTGGATGTTGAGTGCCTCAGTTGAGATTTCTGAGCAGTGCTTGTAGGACTGTCTGAAGCTTATTTGCACCTGCTGCAGCTTCACTAGGTCCGGCGGAACTTTTTGCCTTTTCCTTTCTGCTTCTTTTCCTACAATGCGTTTCATCTGAAGACACGACCAGGTCCCTGAATGTGTGCAGGGGGACGCTATTGATTGAATGAACGCGCCGAGATCTGGATGGCACCGAGGTGGTGTCCAGCAAATTGCCGCACTGGTGTGGCCATCCTACAATGCTGCGCCGAAAGTCGGCGTGGGGTGCCCCGTTGGTTTATGAGGTGATGTCAGTAGCGGACCGATGTGTGAATAGGTCGGAACCAGCACAAGGCGCCCTGCACTGTTGAGCCTTTTTCAATGTCTGTTTTTTGTTGTTTCCCCTCCATCAAAAACAAAACAAAAATACAAGGCGCCAAGATCCGAATGGCAAGTCCTGGATGTTGAGTGCCTCAGTTGAGAGTTCTGAGCAGTGCTTGTAAGACTGTCTGAAGCTTATTTGCACCTGCTGCAGCTTCACTAGGTCCGGCGGAACTTTTTTCCTTTTCCTTTCTGCTTCTTTTCCTACAATGCGTTTCATCTGAAGACACGACCAGGTCCCTGAATTTGTGCAGGGGGACGCTATTGATTGAATGAAAATGGCGGCTTGACACAAAGCTGACTCAAGCGTTACTGTTGGTGCTATACAGACAAAAATTGGTTTTCAGTTTGTACATTCTTCAGGTTTTTTTTTTCCATTCAAGTCTGATTGAGAGTTTGTAGAAAAATGGCTTCAGATTTTCCACATACTACTCTTCAACATTCTTCCTAAATGTAACAATGTGAAACTCACTAGGAGAACGGCTGTTTCTGTTTCCTTTCAAAATGCTGCCACCAATATTTTCTGAATGGAAGACACCATCTTGTAGCATAAAGGGCCGAAAGGGGTTCTGGTCTGGCCGATGGTTGGTGGAGACATTTTGACTATATCTTGGACCTGCCCGGCCTCGCCCAAAATGGCGCCGGTATAAATGGGACTCGTAACTCTTTGCCCGCAAATGTATATCTAGAAAATGTTATTGTAAGTGGCCCTGTCGTATTTTAATTACAAAATGTACGTCCACCGATTCCGCAACTGTTAGACACCTTTGTTCTTGTCACCTAATGGCCCGCTCGTTACGTTCTTCTACAGTGTAAATGTCTCCTCATCATATACGATTTCAGTTTGCTCCGTGGCCGGCCCACGTGGTTATAGGCCCGTATTTGTATACTGACATTTTCACAATAAAGGTTTTTAAAACAAAACACGGTAGTAGTATTTTCATTTGTAAAGTTTTTACTTTTAGTGACTGTTTTCGAATCAGTAAAAGGCAAGTGAAATAAAGCAGTCCAATTACATGACGGATAAAAGGTATAATATGTAGGAACGCAGTAAAGATAAATGGTCAAGGGCAGTTGTGTTTTTCATGTCTGCAACATAAAGTGATCGATAAGAATCTGATAATCAGGCGTATCGGCGACTAAGACAGCAGGCCGAATCTCTTTTACTCAACGGCTCCGTCATGGAAGGAAGAAACGCCCTTTTTCTCGAAAAAGGAATATATTTTACTTGCAAGACAGTTGTAAATTTTCCGGGAAAGTACATTAGCCTGGAATATTATAACATATGTTTGAAAAAAAAATATTGTTCGAAAATAATAAAAAGCGTAATTTTTAGGTCATATGACCAAGCTTTTCATCATTAAATTAACAAAAGTAAAATGAACCAATGAAAAGTTTTATTAACAAGTCACATGACCTGTTATGCTTACGTTACGCGCTGCGCGCCGCGCCTCGGATCACTTCCGGGTGCGCTAACGCGGCGTGTCATAAAACGCATTACGCGACAACGTAGGTCAAGAATATAGTCTAAATGTCTCCACCAACCAGCGTTCAGAACACAACCCCTTTCAGCAGTCCAAAAAGTTCTGTTAAATGACAACAGAGGGGACAGGCAACAAGAACCATCAGTCAAAGAGGGGAGGGCAAGTTCTTCTCTTCCGGGTCATGTTGGGGCGCTACCGGAACTGATCGAATTGGTAGTCTACAGTGTTTCTGGATGTTTCAGACTAAAGCTGGCGTCAGCATGAGACCACTACCATCTCGTAGCTCCGTCGTGGCCATTCCACGAGCAATCATGGCAGCCGCTCCCCACCAGAAGCCTGCGGGAGTCGGAGGCCCCCAAGACTTTTGTAGAATCTTCACGGCTGAGGGGACGCTTTTCGAGAATGGGACCCAAGCCCTAGCAGACAAGCGTCCGAGTTCCAAGGTGTCCCAGGGCCATTTTAGTGGACCAGGCCCAAAACCGAAGAGCCGGCCGCCATTTTGAGAGTCCTGTGGCAGCCGCCTATCGCTGCACCGCAAGAGCGGGCGCATCTCAACTACATGGTGAGCGAGACGCTGTAGTCGCAAGAGCGGGCGGAAAACAGCTGAATGGCGGAAGAGGCACAGTGTAGCAAAAGCGGGCGGAATGGCAACTAAAACGATAAAGGGGCGCCCCACTACAGCTTGTCTTCAGGTCAAACGGATTGTGGGACAAGGTCCAGAATTGAAGAGTCATCAAAAGGCAAAAAGTTCCGCCGGACCCCGGGAGCCGGCCGCCTATGTCGGGGGCGATCTCAGGCTACACCAGTGCTATAAGACTTGGGGAGGGTGTCGGAGCCAAGCGTCTTCTCCGAGTCCATGGCCATCACACCGCCCCTCAGGGGCCTCCGTCAAGCTGTTTAGGAAGGTAACATATCACATTGTTTTCTAATGCAGTCAGGTCCACAAACGACACTCACTTACTTTGAGAATAGTGAAGCTGCAGTAGGTGGAAATAAGCTTCAGACAGTGTTACAAGCACTGCTCAGAACTCTTAACTATGGCACCCAACATCCAGAACTTATGCTATTTGAGAATGGTAGTGACATCGAAGCATCTCAGGGACCAAAACCATTAACGTACTTTCACGTATGAAAATCTTACTTGGGGAGGGGGCAGGAGCGAAGCGCCCCCTCCCAGTCAGCGCCACCACACCGTATGTTGAAAATCTGAAGCCATCGTTCTACAAAGTCAACCAAACTTGGATTGAAAAATCTAGAAAAATGTACAAACTGAAAACCAGTTTTGGTCTGCATAGCATCAGTAACAACGCTTGAGTCAGCTTTGTGTCAAGCCGCCATTTTGATTCAACAAAGCACAGGCATTGAAAAAGGCTGAAATTCTGAACTCTAAACTATGGCACCCAACATCCAGGAGCTTGCTATCCGGATCTTGGAGCCTTGTGCTGTTTTCGATCTATTCACACATCGGTCCACTACTGACATCATCTTATAAACCAACGTTATGTAAATAGTTTTTTAATAAAATGTTTTACCCTGTTTCTTTGCTGGTGTGTTGTCTATATTTTTAATATTTGCATAGGGTTTGTCGTTATTTTGTGCGGGATGGGTGATGGAGCCGAGCTGTCTTGCAGCCCTCATGGTGTGGAGCTCAGTTCATCTCACTATTTTCGCATTTCTCAAGAAGGGTTGTTCCTAATATTTCTATTTTAGCGAGGTCAAAAAGAGATCCAATTAGTGGCCTACTGATTTTGCTCGATTACTTTTATTTTTTTACACGATTTTTCACTATCTGCAAAGACTAAACAGAGTATTGCGACTTTGTGCTTGTTTGTAAATAGAGAATGATCCAAAGAGAACCAATTCTAAAACAGTAAATGCTTGGACAACAATCAATCAAATGGAGAGACAAGGAGGCACGACGGATTACAACGGGGGTAAAGGCCTGCGTTAACTACCCTTCAGTATCTGCAAAGAGAGAGTACTACTAAGGCAAAAGAGGGGAGGGGGGGGGGGGGGCAGCGTTCAAAGCACATCAGCGTGCATAAATACGAAAATGTTTTTATCTATCACGTACTTGACATTTTAAAGCTTTTCATATTTGCTATTAAAAAACCAATGAAATTCACAGAAAAAACCATAGGTTATAGTGGATATATAGTTAGGAATTTGCATTTACAAAACCTTGAAAATTCAATGAAAAAACCATAGGTTATAGGCCATATATAGTTAGGAATTAGCATTTACAAAACCTTATTTTACTCGCATAAAACCATTGAAATTCCATATATAGTTAGCTAACTATAAGCGCTAACTATATATCGCGCACCCGCAATCCACTGCTGATGATGTCACATATTACATCATTCATGACATGGTCAGTGACATCACTGATGACATCACTGATGACATCTCAAATGACATCACTGATGACAACTCAAATGATATCAATGATGACATCTCAAATGACATCACTGATGACAACTCAAATGACATCACTGATGACATCTCATTTGTCATCACTGATCACATCACTCATGTGATAATACAATGAACCTCTTCAGACTCTAATATAACCTTACATACACTCAGTATAAACAGACACTCACAGACTGTCACTCATCCATGGAGTTACTCACACACCTAGTCAGTCATGCAAAGAATCAATCACACCTCCATTTCCTCAACTATACAGTTATACACATCTTACTTATTCAAACATATAATAACACATATTTACTCTCTTATATAATCCCTGATACAAGCTCACAGTGATCGATACAGCCACTCACACATTCACTGGCTCTTATGTTCAGTTATTTATATATCTCAACTCTCACATGTATTGTGTTTTACATACGTACTTACTTGCACATGTAGCAATGAGAAATCCATTCACTCACCAACACACCCATGCACAGTCAACCGCCCATATAGCTGTTTCCACATGCACTCTTGAACTCATACTCCTAGTGAATCAACTGCTTACACATCTATGCACAGAGTCACGCACCTCCCAGCCACCCACACACACACTCAGCCTCCCATTCAAATATTTGGGCAACCAATCAATAACCCATATGGCCACTCTTATAGCTACTGATCAACACATGCAGCAGCTTACACAACAACAAACATACTGATGCACGAATTAAGACAGTTTAGTCACTAACCCATGTACTCAGTGAGACACATTTAATCACTCACTCATACAGTCAGTCATGCACCTACTAAATTCTTCATCCAGACACTTATACATCCACTCATTCTTCAATATGTGAAACATATTTAAACTTTACAGACACATACAATCACTGGATGTTGTGATCAGTGATGTCATCAGTGATGTCACTGACCATGTCATGAATGATGTAATATGTGACATCATCAGCAGTGGATTGCGGGTGCGCGATATATAGTTAGCGCTTATAGTTAGCTAACTATATATGGAATTTCAATGGTTTTATGCGAGTAAAATAAGGTTTTGTAAATGCTAATTCCTAACTATATATGGCCTATAACCTATGGTTTTTTCATTGAATTTTCAAGGTTTTGTAAATGAAAATTCCTAACTATATATCCACTATAACCTATGGTTTTTTCTGTGAATATATATATATATATATATATATATATATATATATATACACACACAGACACCAGGGATTGCAGACAAATCGCTGCAAATCCAAATGAAAAGTGACCAATGGATAGTCTGCTATCCCTGCTATCTATCTATCTATCTATCTATCTATCTATCTATCTATCTATCTATCTATCTATCTATCTATCTATCTATCTATCTATCTATCTATCTATCTATCTATCTATCTATCTATCTATCTATCTATCTATCTATCTATCTATCTATCTATCTATCTATCTATCTATCTATCTATCTGTCTGTTTGTCTGTCTGTCTGTCTGTCTGTCGGTCTGTCTATCTACGCACACACATATACATATGTATATACATTGATCAACTTCGGCAACCACAACCACATTGCCAGACATCAAGTGCACTCACTGGTGAAATTTTGAACATAGTGCTTTATTCTCAAGCCAAATGCACTGACAGATGTGTTTCGGCATGATGCCTTCTTTTATAATTATATTCACTGAAAATAACAAAGGTTACAGGGACGTGATAGTTAGGTTCACATTTCACTCGTACAGAACCAGTGAATTCAGCAGTTAAAGTTTGCTGAGCTAACTATAACTTACCCCCCTGCAATGCACTGCTTATGACATTAGATTTTACATCTACGTGGCCACCATCCATGTGGTTTATGCAGTGTGTGCCCACAGACCATCAAAACGGAATCCATGGATATTGGGACCGGTCGACCGTGGATTCTGAAAAATCACACTAATTGCAATACAGATCATGTGATCTACTTGATCACATGCTCCTGCTCACTGTGGTATATCGGCCACACCACTTGCAAAATCAAGCTGCGCATTAGTGAGCACAAAAGTACAATTCGCTGTAATAAGCAATCAACGTGCCTGACAAACCATTTCTTGTGTCTCAAACATCAAGCAGATGACATGAGATGGCTGATCCTTGAACGCCCTATGATTCCCCAACATGTGACTGACATCTCCAGATTTCTGTTTATTAAGGAGCAGAAGTGGATTTTCAAGCTTAAAACTGACACAGAAGGCCTGAATGACAACATTCCGTGGGTCTCTATATAACCCCTTCGATGCTCATGACGAGCTCAGCTCGTCATGAGGTACACCTCTCGTACACTCATGACGAGCTGAGCTCGTCATGAACAATGGGAATCTATGATGGTCAGCGCAAAGTGTAAATCTGCACCGCACCGATGGTGTTAACATGCCTCTCATAGTGGTACTTGGGCCATTAGTACACCGTGCTGGCCTTGTATGGTAGATCAGGCTTGATCTACCTGTAATACATCCATCAGTTGCCACGTTAATTGTTGGCAACTTTGAATCATTTTTTGTATACTAATAAGAATACTTCCAAGTATTGCCTGTCCTATGGCATTTCGCTGTAACACACGATTACTATTATGCCATAACAGGTGATCAAATGCGTGCACTTAATGAAGATTGACACAGGAGCTAATCCAACTATGTGAATTTAGCTGTCAGACTCATGGCACAAGCAGTAGTAGACAGCGATTTATTATATTCTACATATGGCACCATCAGCCTAGGGCCTGATACCATTGTGTGCTAAGTATTTACTGCTTCAGATTATGAACACTTGATATAATGATACAATCACGACGATGCCTCCTTGTGCTGATACTAGTATTGCCTTGACGTAGAGCTGGATATGGGGTCAATGATAGCGCTTTAATTTCAACCAAGTGATCAATAATTAGGTAAAAGTACAAGAACATCTAATAGTTGAGAATAATCGAACCCTGGTCTCTTATCTCAAATATTGAGCACTTATAAAAAGTTGCAGAATCGAGAATTGTCTGTACCCTGCAACTAGTGCATTTGCATTATTGGTATTTCATCTATTAATTAAAATTATGTTTTGTGACATATATCGAGTTATCCAATAGATGTATTTACCGCCATCTCCAAGTGAAGGGGCAGGGAAGGTAGATCTAACTAATTAAAATCCTTTTTTAGAAAAAAACTTCAATGTATTGTGTTCCGTACCGCGACTTGTACTGACGCTGCCACATTGAACTTAGAGCGGGGCGCGCATGCACATAAATCGACAATAGGCAATAACGCGCATGAGCGCGTGAATAGCATCCTGACTGCACGCTGCCACTCGAGGGATCAAGCACGCCTAGAGAGCGGCGTGTTAATGGAGCGCATGCGCACTTGAGGTAAAATGTACAGAGAAAGCGTCTGAGTATGACGCTAGGCTAAATATTTGATCCAACATGAATACGCGTTAAATGAATGCGCAAAGCACAACATAACAATGCGGGCATCTATTGGCTAAAGAACTAATTGAGACCCATTAGGCCAATTAGCTCCGCTATAAGAAGGGACATCAAACCGTCCTCGGTACCTCCCACACTGCTTGCATACTGCAAAGAGGTACCGACGGACAGGAAAGATGAATCTGGTTGGTTTTGCTGGTTTAGGCTTATCCTTTATTCAATCATTGGGTCTATTTCTTGCTTAAAAATAATCTTGGTTATTGTTGTGCCTGCCTTATTCTTAATGGACTCATATCTAAATGGGAACTGTAGCTTTAGCTATGGGTTGAACTACACCCCTGCAATATGACCGGCTTTTGATTTATAACACCTGTGACAGGACACCTCTTCACTGGGTCCATCTGCTCCAAGCTTGTTATAGCTATAAAATCAAGGGGCATATTAGTGAGGGAGTCCTTTCTGATACTCTATACATAATCTCCCATTTAAATCTCAAGTATTGGTCTATAATCAATAAATGACAAATACTATATCAAAAAATCGAAACACTTTAACAAAGAACTTTATACGTCAGAGGCCAGCCTGCTTCCTTTCATTGTGTTGAATGTCATGGTCTTAGTCTTTTTGATTTTGGTTTTATAAATTTGATTTCTGAGTATAGCAAAGAGACATATGATGGATGATGCAATTACCTCTTGTTCCCTTGTTTTACCTACAAATAAAGCGGGGCCTCAACCACCGAGCAGTTGCCGGGTGAGGTGAGCCTTACTCCCACAGCAACGATTCAGAAAAGGGGGTGGTGATGAACAGAGTGTCTGAATTAAGCAGACCACTCTTACCCAGTCCAAAGATCAGGGCTTGATCCATCACCGTTATTTATCTCACTGCACCATCCCAGCTCAGAACCTGGCTATATGCAAATCAGTCTGTCCCTGGCCCAGTGCATCATGGGAACAGGGCAGACTAAACTACCAAGCCAATTCTTCACCAGAAAGGAGACAAGCTACCGGGGACCGGTTTCTGGCATTTCAGCCGTCTTCGGCCCGGCTTGCTTGAATCCTGATGGAGCAGTGAGAAAGGGACTGATGTCTGAGTATACCCTGCCACACCTATAGTGGCCAAAAACGATTCAGAAAAGGGGGTGGTGATGAACAGAGTGTCTGAATTAAGCAGACCACTCTTACCCAGTCCAAAGATCAGGGCTTGATCCATCACCGTTATTTATCTCACTGCACCATCCCAGCTCAGAACCTGGCTATATGCAAATCAGTCTGTCCCTGGCCCAGTGCATCATGGGAACAGGGCAGACTAAACTACCAAGCCAATTCTTCACCAGAAAGGAGACAAGCTACCGGGGACCGGTTTCTGGCATTTCAGCCGTCTTCGGCCCGGCTTGCTTGAATCCTGATGGAGCAGTGAGAAAGGGACTCATGTCTGAGTATACCCTGCCACACCTATAGTGGCCAAAAACGATTCAGAAAAGGGGGTGGTGATGAACAGAGTGTCTGAATTAAGCAGACCACTCTTACCCAGTCCAAAGATCAGGGCTTGATCCATCACCGTTATTTATCTCACTGCACCATCCCAGCTCAGAACCTGGCTATATGCAAATCAGTCTGTCCCTGGCCCAGTGCATCATGGGAACAGGGCAGACTAAACTACCAAGCCAATTCTTCACCAGAAAGGAGACAAGCTACCGGGGACTGGTTTCTGGCATTTCAGCCGTCTTCGGCCCGGCTTGCTTGAATCCTGATGGAGCAGTGAGAAAGGGACTCATGTCTGAGTATACCCTGCCACACCTATAGTGGCCAAAAACGATTCAGAAAAGGGGGTGGTGATGAACAGAGTGTCTGAATTAAGCAGACCACTCTTACCCAGTCCAAAGATCAGGGCTTGATCCATCACCGTTATTTATCTCACTGCACTCCCACAGCAAGCAGGGTGAGTACTTACTAGTTTTAAAGATATGATTGCCTAATCAAAATTATGTAATGAATAGGCACAGTCGATTACAATGCGTAATTGAATTATTGACTTTTTTACCCCTATGCTCCGAATGTTTCTGTTCACTATTGTAAGTTTGACCTCCTTTTGACAAACTCTTTTTGTTTTAGGAATGAAGAGATAGCTCTTACCTACATACACATGGGATTCATGTCTGGTAGGGTGGTAATACACCACTGATCTATTTATCTCATTACGTGAAAAACTGGATGTATAACACATTTTCACTAACTAATTTTTCGTGCAGTAGCACTTAACATCTACAAGGTCCTGAAGAAAGCCGGGCAAGTTGGCCACACGGCTGAAACATGTCGACCTCACTCTTTGCCAGGAGATAGTAAATTCTTCCCATACTATCAGGCGGTTTTTATTTTATGGCATTGGGACAATACTTAATAAACATATTTTTTGTCCTTTTAGTCATTTTTATCTCACACACGTTTATCACTTGCACTGCACCCCATCAGTTGTCTCATATCTTGAACAATCATGGTGGCTGAGATCTTTTGAGAGCATGAGGTCAAGTATCCATTCATGTTAGCCTTGGAGCAACATTGGCTACATCTGACCCTCCTTTCGTAGTTTTCCAGATGACGAAGCTCTGCCAAATGGGTGGGCTGATGGAGACTTTTCTCATGCCAGTTATTGGGCAAGCTATTTGAACCTGGTGAGCAGTTTATTTGGCGCCTTTGAGGATTTTTTGTCACACTAATAGACTGACTTTCTCCCCGTTTTTGTATATATTAGATTTTACATCACTATGACATGGTCTGTGACAACACTGATGACATCTAAATAATATGTGAGGTCAGAAAAAGCTCATTTTGGGGATGTAAGTTAAACTTAGCCAGGTAACTATAACTGCTGAATTTCAATGGTTTTGTACAAGTGAAATGTGAGCCTAACTAAACGTCCCTGAAACCTTTGGGTTTTCAGTGAATTTCTAACTTATTTCTAAAATGTGTTTATAACTCTAACCTGGAATATTTTTACAGTGCATGTGTGAGCACCTGTGGGGGTCTGTTAGTGAGTATATGAGTATGTGTGTGGGTCTGTGAATGGGAGTGTGTCAGTGACTATTTGAAGTGCTCTATGAGTGCATGATTCGGTCTGTGAGTGACTGTGTGAATGTCTCTGTGGGGTTGTCACTGGTTGTGTCAGAGCTTGTGTGTGTCTGTATGTGACTGTACGATTACTGCTTTGGATGTTTGGGTGGGTATTTTAGTGAGTTTATGGGTGTACGGGTGCATGTCTGAGAGGTGCTAATCATTTTGCGGATTTCTGTACTTAACATATTTAGGGACAGAACCATGGTCTCTGCTCTTACAAGGAAATGTCATTATAAAATCCATTCGTCACACTCACTGCAGTTCAGCTATTACTCCAGTTTATTTATGATGCATTTACTTCTGTTAAGGATTTGTGATCTTTTTTCAATATCGATTTTTAGAGGGAGCATTATTGGTTTCTATTCACTCAGCCTAAGAAGATAGATTAATTTCCATGTTTATCAAGTGGAGCTTTACCTGGGGCATGCGCTATGTTTATATTTGTAAATGTTCCATGTAGAGATTTAATTTATCTAAAATGAACGTAAGGATCTGAATGGAATCTCATTTGTTTAAAGAAGAGTTGATTGAATTCTGGAAATTGCGTACTCATCTGTGTTTCTTTGTACTGGGAAATTACTTACAATTTTGTCATTCCAAAATGTCTACTACATATTATTCACTACACCTGGATGTAATTTTTTTGCTTAAACAAATTTAATTCAACAAAAAAGATGAAAAATGGTTCTTGTCAGAACTGCCTTTTTCAGTTAAAAGTAAGTGGGTCAGTGAGTGGGCGCATACAGTCTGACACTTGCTGTGTCTCTGTCTGAGAGGGTCTATGAGGGAGTGTGTGTCTGTGTGGGCCAGCGAGTGATTGTCTGTGTGGGTATGTGAGTGGGTGTGTGAGTGTCAGAGTGGATCAGTGAATGGGTACATGATTCTGTGGGTGAGTCTGTAAGTAGGAGCATAAGTCTCTGAGTATGTGTGTGAGTGGGTGTGTAAGTCTCTAAGTGGGTCTGTGAGTAGATGCATGAGTCTCTGAGTGGGTCTTTGAGTGGGTCAATTAATGTCTTAGTGTATCTGTGAGTGGGAGCATTAGTCTCTGAGTGGGACTCCGATTAGGTGTGTGAGTGAGTCTGTAATAGGGTGCATGAGTATCTGAGTGCATCCGTGAGTGGGAGCTTCAGTCTTAGAGTGGATCTGTGAGTGGGTATTTGAGTTTATGAGTGAGTCTGTGACTGGGTGCATGAGTGTCTGAGCAGGTCTGTCAGTGGGTGCATTTTTGTCTGAGTAGGTTTGTGAGTGTATGCATTAGTGTTTTAGTGGGTCTGTGAGTGCGTGCATCACTTTCTGACTGGGTCCATGACTGGGTACATGATTGTCTGGGCAGGTCTGTGAGACAGTGCATCAGTGTCTGAGTGGGTTTGTGAGTGGTTGTGTGAGACTCTGACTCAATCTGTGAGGGGAAAACAACCTTTACAATGCAGTCATTACATCACATTACATTTACAATGCAGTCATTACATCGCAACAACCTTTACAACGCATGTCACTACAACGCAGCCATTACATTGCATGTCACTACAACGCATGTCATTACAACACATGTCACTACTATGCGGGTATTACATCGCATGTCATTACAGCGCATACCATTACAATGCATACTACCCCTACACTATCCATCACTTACCCTACTGTTGCACCCTCTGGAGTTAGAATAGTAATTTTTGCCACTACACTATCTAACACTTACCCTACTGTTGAACCCCCTGGAGTTAGAATAGTAATTTTTAACCCTATACTATCCAACACTTACCTTAAATTCAATGTAATGTTATGAGTTGTAATGGTATGCGTTGTAAAGGCAGTTTCTAAAAATGCGATGTAGTGGCATGCAATATAAAATAATGCATTGTATAGGATGTTGCGATGTAAAAACTGTGTTGTAAAGGCATACATTGTAAATGTATGCGTTATAACATCATACATTCATCTGTGAGTAGGTACATGAGTTCCTCAGTGGGTCTGTGAGTGCATGAGACTATGAGTGGGTCAATGAATGAGTGTTTGACTGTCTGTATGAGTCTGTGAGTATTTGAGTGCATAAGAATAGGGTCTGTGAGTTAGCTCATCAATTTCTGAGTGGGTCTTTGAGTGATTGCATGAGTGTCTGAGTGGGTCTGCTGTAGGTGGGTGTTTGAGTGTCTGAGTGGGTCTGTGAGTGGACGTATTAATCTATGAGTGGGTCTATAAATGACTGTATGAGTATCTCAGTGGGTTGAGCATGAATGTCTCAGTAGCTCTGTGAGTGGGTGCATCAGAGTCTGAGTGAGTCTGTGACTGGGTACATAATTGTCTGTGTAGGTCTGTAAGTGGGTGCATGAGTGTCTGAATAGGTCTGTGAGTGGGAGCATAAGTGTCTAAGTGGATCTGAGAGTCAGCACCTAAGTGTCTGAGAGAGTTTGTTAGTGAGTGCATGAGTGTCTGAGTTGGTGTGTGAGTGAGTGCATGGATCTCTGAGTGGGTCTGTGAGTAGTTGTGTCAGTAACTGAGTGGGTCTGTTTGTGGGTCTCTTAGTCTCTGACTGGGTCTGTGATTGGGCACATAAGTATCTTGCTGGGTCTCTGAATGAATGTGTGAGTGTCTTAGTGGGTCTGTATGTAGGTGTATTAGTGTCTGAGTGGGTCTGTGAGTAGGTTGGTGAGTGTCTGCGTACATCTGTGAATGGGAGTGTCAGTCTCAGAGTGGATCTGAAAGTTGGTGTGTAACTGTCTAAGTGACACTGAGGATCGGTGTATAAATATGTTTTTTTTATATTTTCAGTGATATTCACAAAGTCATCAAGACATATTTTTGCAAATATATCATGACGTTGAACAGGGGCCGCGCTGACAGTTACAGCAAATCTGCAAATACCATGAGTTGAAAAAAAGCCTAAACTGTTTTTTACATATTATACTTATAAGAGGTTCCTCAAATACCCTAATATTCCTCTCATGTGGTCAGGGCACATCCACCCTGCCCCTTATGTCACTTTCTGCCATTTGATTTGAGCTCTGGGGAAAGTACCTATGAGGTAAAATGACAGCTGCAATGCTCTGCTCAGGTTGTGGCCAGCCAATCATGGCGTTCCTGTCAGAGTGGGTATCTGTGATTCATTGCAAATTTGTCACAAATGATCCCCAATTACTTATCAACAACTACTTAATGGACTGACAACAAACAACTGAAAGCGTGATATGCGTAACCAAATCTACCTTTTTGCCAAATTCAGTGTAATTCTATCCAGCGGTTCGGGCTATAGTCATGTCTAAAGACGCTATGGGGGGGGCGTGGCTTTAGAGCCTATGGAGATAGCTGCTCTGGGTCGGAGCTTCGCCGAGGTGTCGAGCCGGTTCCAGGAGGCATTTCACTATCCAGGTCTCCATTTCACTAGGGCAGACGTCGGAACTCTGGCTGCCTTCAATGTAGTGCTGGAGACCGCAAACGGTGAGGCCGGTGCATTTATTTTAACAATTTTACTGCCGCGTTCCAGTGAATTCATCGCGGCCGCCATTTTCTTTCCCCTCATTTCAATGTTAGAAGTTATTTCCTCACAGGAAGCGCTTCTTCGCTGCTATAGTATATGTTTTTGGATGATGTTAGTGCACACATGTCCTTTAATAACCTGCCAACAGACACAAATTAATGGTTTGCTGCAGCTCCAGGATTTAATATCTCAGCCACCATTTTGTATTATGGTGGTTCAGTTTTTTCCCTTCATTTGAATGTGAGATGTTCTTTCCTCATGGGAAGCGCTTTTTCTTTGCTACAGCATATATTTTTGGGCGCTATTTGTGCACACAAGTCTTCTAGTAACCTGCCAACATACATAAATTAATGGTTTGCTGCCGCTTCAGAACTTATTATCTCAGCCACCATTTTGTATTACGGAGGTTCTGCTTTTTCCCCTCATTTGAATGTGAGATGTTCTTTCCTCACAGGAAGCGCTTCTTCTTTACTGCATCACATTTTTTTGGAGGCTCTTTGTGCACATAAGTCTTCTACTAGCCTGCCAGCATACATATTTTAACGGTTTGCTGCTGCTTCAGATTATGATATTTTGTCCGCCATTTTGTCCCGCCTATAAGCAATGAGATGTTATTTCCTCACATACTTAACTTATTTTTCTGCTGGAGCACTCATTTTTGCAGATGTGTGATCACAATATTCTTCTTTTCATCTGCTAATCTTTACTGTTTTGGAGGTTAGTCCCTTTTTTAATTGTCCCAGATGGCCATGCCACGCAACAGTCGCACTGGGTCTTTTCAACCTAAGGAAGCATCTTTAGAAGATTTTAACCCATTTAATGTCCTACAAGACCCAACAGAGGAATTTATTAATGAGACTGCAGCTGTTTCTAAAGGCTCTGCTCCTACTGTTTCTTGTGTAGGTGCCAAACAAAATAATAAGGCTTCCTCTGCTTCATCATCTACAACTGGTAAATGTGTGAAGGTAAATCCACCCTCTCCCACAAGTTCGCCATCCTTGATCTCTATGGAACTCATCCTGGATGAAATTTGTGCTCTAAAACCTCATATGGAAGAGACTAATGTTCGTCTGCATTATTTGGAAACTAATTGGTCGCTTACCGAGCAGAGAGTTGGTGAATTGGAAAGTCGTGTGCACCTTGTCCAAGGTCTTACTAACCAAGTCCCTCTCATGTCCAAATAGATAGTTCAGCTTAAGCAGCAGATAAAAAATTTGGAAAATCGCAACAGGCGTAACAATTTACGCATTTATGGCCTGGCTGAGGGCCTTGAAGGTCCAAATCCGATTTCCTTTATTCAAACCTTTTTGCCAGCGGTTTTGGGTCTTCCTGACAGTCCACCATTGAATATTCAACGTGCACATCGACTTGGTCCAAATTCTCGCTCCACATCATCTTCTGCAAAACCTAGGGGCGTTATCTTATATTTCCTTGAATATACTGTTCTTCTCCAAGTACTTCAAGCTGCCAGACAACGTGGAAAGATCATTTGGAATGGTTAGACTCTCTTTTTTGCGCAAGATTATGCCAAAGTCACCGCTGATCGTCGGAAAAAATTCTTGGACATGAGACCTGCGTTACGTAATATAAATGCTAGATATGGACTGTTCCATCCCTGCCTGTTCAAAGTAACTTATAACAACAAAAGGACCCCTTTCGAGGATCCTGATCTTCTGCAACAATTCTTGCACAGCTGCTGAGTGGAGTCCATGGAAATTCCTCGATCTTAAGTTACTCTTCTCCAGCTTTCTGTTGCCGAATATTTTATTTTGAGTTCTACTCTCTCTAACTTATTATTTCTTCCCTTCCTCATTATGTGATCAATCTATGTAATGTCGTGTTTCTCTTGATCTTGTTGTTCCCCTTTTCACCTTCTCTCCTTTTATATTTTATCTTAATTCATTATTTGTATTTGTTAGTACTGTTAATTATTATCATGTCTTTTGTTTATATTTGGTGATTAATCTCCCTTTCTTTTATATTCTTCAGGTTGCCGGTTTTTATGACCCCTCATCGTTTTCTCCTTTCAGCCTCCCTGGAAGTTGTCTCCTTCCTTTCCATCTCGTTTTGGAGTTTTCTGCCCAGCGTTTTCATCTCCCTTATGTGGTTCCACCATCCCCTTTAATCTTTTCTTCTTGTGGTATGTCTTTTGTTGCAGTTTTTCTTCATTAATTGTTTCCTTTCTCGTAGTTCTTCTCTTCTACTCTGTTCTTTCTTTTTTCCCTTTTCACCCTCTTTCCTTTGTCTGCATTTACCTCTGCTTGTTACCCTTTTGTCTATCTTCTTTTTACTTACTTTTGTCCCTCAATACATGTCCTATGTTGCTACATTTCTATTTTCTCCTTCTGGACCTCTTGCTGTTTTCTATTTCCATTCATTTTCTATTTCCATTCTTTTTCTATTTCGATCAGTATGCTCATTTTGTTTTTGTTGCACTTATATTTACTAATTTTCGTACTATTTTGCGTTATTATAGTTGTTCATTACAGTTTACAGTTCTAGATGTCAGTTAATATAATTTCTTGGAATGTTAAAGGTTTGGGGTCCCCAATTAAGAGACAACGTTATTTATCTCATTTAGCTCATTTAAAGGGAGATATAGTGTTATTACAAAAAATTCATATCAAAGAAACTGAGATCTCCAAGTTACTGTTAGGAATCGGGTTAGTCCCTTTTCTATGATCATGCCTTGACGTCACATGATGAGGAAGTAGGATAAAAGGTGGTCCTACCTTTAGCTCGATGCTTGATATTGCCAGTGTTTGGATTCCTCCCCTGGTTGTTGGCTGCCGATTTTGTTGCTGGATTGAGAATTTCCCTGCTGTTCTGAAGCCCCTTTTTTTTTGATCTTGCCTTTCTCACGGGCTCGTGAGAAAGTTGCTGTTTTTCCTTATTTTCCCTTTTTTGTCCCCTGATTAGTTCGTGAGGTTGTGTTGGGTTCCCGGGGTTCCCTCCCCTCCAGTATCATTCTTTTAATTTTTCCAGCCTTCTGTTTTGTTTAGTGTGTTCGGGGGCCCCCGCTCACACTCGCGTTGCGTTAAGACGCTGTTTTCCCGTTTTGAGGAACGAAGCAACGCGGAAGTTAAACGGAGCTTCGGTGGTTCCAGCGCGTCTTTGGCTGGGACTGCTTTCGGCCTCGTTTTGAGCGGAAGTGACGTTTCGGGTCACTCCGCGAAGGCTGTGCTGGGTTTGTTTTGGGGATTATCGGATGATTGTCCTCTGTTATTATCCTTTGGAGACTAAGCGAAGGGGTTTTTTAGGCGGCGGTTTTTCATCAGCATAAGACCTTTTTCCCCTCATCTGTTAAAATATATTTTTGAACTTTGCGGCGAAAGCTCCCCCCACTTACTGCATTTTACAATACACCATTGCAGACACAGGAGTGCTACTTACATGACGTGGAACTCCGTAACTTTACGAAGCCAAACCTGCACAGTATAGCGGTAAGAGGGGTTGTTGAATGTGTTGTAAGGCATGATAATGGAGGGCAGGTGGTGTTAATATCTACAGTGATACATGAAGGGATTGTTTTGTCTCCCCTAATACAGTGGTGCAGAAGCGTAAAGAAAGAAGGGAGCTGTGTCCTTTTCGTCGCCAAGGGTGGAAGACTTGGTGTCTCCTCAACTTTACCACCCTCTTTTCGGGTCCATTGGTGCCCACATAGTGTTTCACCTGTGGGGGTCCAAGGGGCAAGTAAAGGGGATTGGTGCATGCTACATTCCTGCAGTGCTTGGGCTGGTTGGAGTCTAACAGAATATCAAGCCCACGATATTATAGCACTGCCCGGACTAGCATGGATGATGATGGGAATCCGTTAAGCGGGGGAACGGGTGGTCCTACTATGCAGGATATTATGGGAGCTGTACATACTCTCCAGGCACAAGTGCAGGAGCTGCAGCAGGAGAACGTAGGACTAAAACAGGAATTGGTGGCTGTTAGGGCAAGAGAACAGGCCTCTAGCAGGGGAACGGGCCCTGTTATACAGCCGGCTACGTTTCAGTATACCGGAGGGGCAGGAGCAAGTACTGCGAGTAGCAGTAATCCCATAGCGGTAACAGTGACGACCCCCGTGGCAGTCCCTTTGGCCCCCCCTGAGAGATTTACAGGAGACCCTGATAAGTTTGGCACGTTTATGAACCAGTGTCAGCTGCACTTTATGTGTAGGACTAATGCCTTTCCCGATGACTCGGCTAAGATCGCTTTTATACTGTCGTACCTGGCTGGCAACGCGGCTCAATGGGCAATTCCTCTGGTAGAAAGCAACGACCGTGTGCTATATAACTATCAGGCATTTAAGGACTTAATGCGGGTCTGTTTGCAAAGCATGCATTTATGCAGGCCAGTGATGCTGAACTGTTGAAACTGCGGCAGGGCAGGCAGGACTTATTGTCCTATATAGCCAACTTTAATCGATTGGTAGCTGAGACGCATTGGCCAACCGAGAAAAGAACGTCTCTGTTTTATCAGGGACTTTGTGAGGAGTTGAAGGACATAGTGTCGCAGGTGGTGGATCCGCCTGAGGATTGTGCAGCGTTTATCGATCTCGTGGTAAAACTGAATCACCGTGTGACAGAACGGCGTGGAGAACGTAACCGGTTTCTGTCTCCCCGCAGTAGTTATGTGAAACCAGAGGTGAAGTCAACAGGGGAGAGTAGATCAGCACCGGAACCCATGGAAATAGGTGGAGTAAGAGCACCCCTGACTCCAGAGGAAAAGAAAAGAAGAAGAGAACTGAATCTGTGTCTTTATTGCGGACAGGGGGGCCATTTTGCACGTGATTGCCCTGTGAAACCATCAGGGGTTGGGTTTGGTAAGAAGGTGGCGTGCATATATGTGGACCAAGGTTCAGGTACTGATAGAATAGAGCAGTATGAGGTGGTAGGGGCCTTAGATCAAGCTCCAAGGCATTTTGTGATTAGCGCCCATTTGCTGCTTTCAGCACAGAAACGCATTCCGGTGTCAGTATTGTTAGATTCTGGGGCCACCGGAAACTTTATAGACATCTCGATGGCTGAAAAGTTGATGGGTCCTTGTCATCTGAAGGAACAGCCTGAGCCAGTAAGGGCTATAGATGGGACAGAGTTGACATCAGGGTGTATTACTAGACAGACCGTTCCACTTGGTTTGTTGTGTGAGAATGGACATGTGGAAAGTGTGGTCTTTGATTTGATCGATGCCCCTTCTTTCGGATTGGTGTTGGGGGTCCCGTGGCTGCAAAAACATAACCCGAGGATTGACTGGGTACAGAGATTGGTTACGTTGGACTCAGTACACTGTTTGAGGAATTGCTATGTTGTGGCAGCTGAACAGATCAATCCCTTGTCTTGTGCTGTGATTGAAAAGAGTGTTGTTCCTCCCCAGTATTCGTCCTATGAGGATGTGTTTGACAAGGTGTGCGCTCAAGGTCTTCCTCCGCATAGATCGTATGACTGCAAGATCGATTTGATACCAGGTGCACCATTGCCATGCAGTCGGGTTTATGCATTGTCTGAGCCTGAGGAGGCCCATTTGAAAACATATATAGATGAGATGTTGCTCTTGGGTTATATACGTCCTTCCTCCTCGCCAGTGTCATCAGCTATATTTTTCATCCCAAAGAAGGAGGGGTCTTTGAGGGCATGCGTTGATTATAGAATTTTGAACTCGGCCACTGTTAAAAACCGGTACCCTCTTCCACTCATCTCCGTGCTGTTAGACCAGCTCCGCAAGGCGACAGTATTTACTAAATTAGACCTGCGGGCGCATACCATCTTATACGGGTCCGGCCAGGAGATGAATGGAAGACGGCTTTTAAAACAAAGTATGGACTGTTTGAGTATACGGTAATGCCGTTTGGCTTGTGCAATGCACCAGCGGCATTTCAGTTTTTTATCAACGAAGTCCTAGGCCGGTATCTGGATCAGACAGTCATAGTATACTTGGATGATATACTAATATATTCGGAGAAGGGGATTGACCACACCAGGCATGTGTCACAGGTCTTGCAGACTCTACAGGAACATCACTTATACGCTAAGTTGGAGAAGTGCCAGTTCAGTACTTCCGAAGTAGAGTTTTTGGGGTTTGTAATATCTGCTGCGGGCATCAGAATGGACCCGAAAAAGATTCAGGCTATTGTGACCTGGCCGGTACCAACAAATGTGAAGCAAATACAGGTACTTCTAGGTTTTGCTAATTTCTACCGGCGATTTATACTACATTTTTCTGACATTGTGGCTCCAATGACTCGCCTATTGAGGAAGGGTGTCCTTTTTGATTGGACAAGTGAGACTCAGGATGCTTTTCGTACATTGCTAGAGTGGTTTGTGTCTGCACCGGTATTGGTGCATCCTGACCCTGCCCTGCCGTATTTCGTGGAAACAGACGCATCTTTGTGTGCTGTAGGTGGGGTATTATCACAGCGAGATGAAGCCACTGGCCATATGCATCCGATTGCGTTCTTTTCTAAAACTTTGTTGCCAGCTGAACGCAATTATACTGTGGCAGAACGCGAGCTGCTGGCGGTCAAACTGGCGTTCGAGGAATGGCGCCATTATTTATGGGGTGCCAGACATGTCATTACTATCTACACCGACCACAAAAACCTGGAATTCTTTCGTTCTGCTAGGGCCTTAACTCCTCGCCAGATGAGATGGGTTTTATTCTTCAATGAGTATGATTTTATCATAACATACAGACCTGCAGCCCAACAGGTGAAAACCGATGCTCTTTCCCGTATACATGTTGGTATAAAGGATGAAGGCTCCCTGGGTGAGAGCAGGGCGATGATAGCAGAAGAAAGGATTGTAGGGGCTTTGGTTACGGAAGACTTTCCTGCTCTCGTGAAGGAGCGATTGAGCCAAATAGATCTGGCGCCCTTGGTTGTCCATACCCCAGATATCAATGAAAGATGGACTTTTGTATAATGAGTGCAGGCTGTTTGTTCCCCCTGTGCTGAGGGATGAGGTGCTGGAGTGGTGTCATTCCTCTGCCCTAGCAGCCCATCCAGGAATAAGGAAGACCAAGGAAATGTGTATGAGGTGGTTTTGGTGGGAGCCCATGACTAGGGATGTTCAGGGATATGTGAGTGCTTGCCCTGTGTGTGCCATCAGCAAGCCCTCGCATTGTAAACCCTCAGGACTCCTACAGCCTTTGGAGGTACCACCTGGTCCATGGCATACTTTGAGTATGGATTTTGTAACAGATCTGCCTTTAGTTGCTGGTTGCACAGCCATATTGGTGGTGGTGGATTTATTCACCAAGATGGCCCACTTTATACCGCTTCCCAAACTCCCTACTGCGAAGGAAATGGCGGTGGTGTTTATGTCTTCGGTGGTGCGCTTACATGGGTTACCAGTGGTGATTGTATCGGACAGGGGGGCGCAGTTTGTCTTGCACTTTTGGACTGAGTTGTGTCAAGTGCTTAAAACCGAGATACGTTTATCCTTGGCTTACCACCCTCAGTCTGACGGTCAGACCGAGCGCACTAATCAGACGATGGAACAATATCTACGTTGTCTGATTGCGTCCTTGTCCTGTGATTGGGTGACAGCTCTGCCCATTGCGGAATTCGCTTACAACAACAGTGTGCATTCCGCCTTGGGCATGACACCCTTTTACTGTTCTCTTGGGTACCATCCTAGAGCAGTGGCTATACAGCCAACGGGTCGCGTGCCAGCCATCGACGACGTGTGTGAGCGATTGGGAGACATATGGGATTTGGCCAGAGATAGCCTCATAGAAGCAAAGGGGGCAATGAAAGCTCAGGCGGATAAGCATTGTGTCGATGCTCCAGCATACAAGATAGGGGATCTGGTATGGCTGGCTTCACGCAACCTGAAGTTGCAAGGATCTCGTAAATTGCAGCCCCGATTTGTGGGCCCTTTTACCATTCTACAGGTTGTTAACCCTGTGGCAATGAAGCTCAGTTTACCTCATGAATATAGGGTACACCCCGTGTTTCATACCTCTTTGCTTAAACCCTACATACCATCAGTCCAAGCGTTACCGCCACCACCTCCTGTCTTGGTGGATGGGCAGGAGGAATTCGAAGTGCAGGCTATCCTAGATTCGAAGCGGGTCAGGGGGCGCCTTTTGTACTTGGTAGACTGGAAAGGGTACACTAAGGAGGACAAGACCTGGGAGCCAGCAGGGGGGGTGCACGCCCCGCGATTGGTTCGATTATTCCACAGACAACACCCCTCGAAGCCCCGACCTGTGGGGAGGATTGTTGGGGGGGGGTACTGTTAGGAATCGGGTTAGTCCCTTTTCTATGATCATGCCTTGACATCACATGATGAGGAAGTAGGATAAAAGGTGGTCCTACCTTTAGCTCGATGCTTGATATTGCCAGTGTTTGGATTCCTCCCCTGGTTGTTGGCTGCCGATTTTGTTGCTGGATTGAGAATTTCCCTGCTGTTCTGAAGCCCCTTTTTTTTGATCTTGCCTTTCTCACGGGCTCGTGAGAAAGTTGCTGTTTTTCCTTATTTTCCCTTTTTTGTCCCCTGATTAGTTAGTGAGGTTGTGTTGGGTTCCCGGGGTTCCCTCCCCTCCAGTATCATTCTTTTAATTTTTCCAGCCTTCTGTTTTGTTTAGTGTGTTAGGGGGCCCCCGCTCACACTCGCGTTGCGTTAAGACGCTGTTTTCCCGTTTTGAGGAACGAAGCAACGCGGAAGTTAAACGGAGCTTCGGTGGTTCCAGCGCGTCTTTGGCTGGGACTGCTTTCGGCCTCGTTTTGAGCGGAAGTGACGTTTCGGGTCACTCCGCGAAGGCTGTGCTGGGTTTGTTTTGGGGATTATCGGATGATTGTCCTCTGTTATTATCCTTTGGAGACTAAGCGAAGGGGTTTTTTAGGCGGCGGTTTTTCATCAGCGTAAGACCTTTTTCCCCTCATCTGTTAAAATATATTTTTGAACTTTGCGGCGAAAGCTCCCCCCACTTACTGCATTTTACAATACACCATTGCAGACACAGGAGTGCTACTTACATGACGTGGAACTCCGTAACTTTACGAAGCCAAACCTGCACAGTATAGTGGTAGGAGGGGTTGTTGAATGTGTTGTAAGGCATGATCATGGAGGGCGGGTGGTGTTAATATCTACAGTGATACATGAAGGGATTGTTTTGTCTCCCCTAATACAGTGGTGCAGAAGCGTAAAGAAAGAAGGGAGCTGTGTCCTTTTCGTCGCCAAGGGTGGAAGACTTGGTGTCTCCTCAACTTTACCACCCTCTTTTCGGGTCCATTGGTGCCCACATAGCGTTTCACCTGTGGGGGTCCAAGGGGCAAGTAAAGGGGATTGGTGCATGCTACGTTCCTGCAGTGCTTGGGCTGGTTGGAGTCTAACAGTTACGCCGTAATTGGGTTGGTCATGTTTTTGCTTCCCCGGGCGCGGGGAAACGTAATGGGGTTGCAATTCTCTGTCATAAGTGTTTAAATATACAGCTCTTTAATCAAGAAAATGACTCTGAGGGCAAATGGGTTGTTGTTTCTTTGCTGGTTAACAAGATTCCCTTATCTATTTTCAATGTGTATGCTCCTACTGTTCATGATAAGATGTTTTGGCCCCATGTTCTTTCTTCTTCAATGCAATATAACAATGATTATTTTATTTTAGGTGGGGATTGCCATAAGATTTTGGACTCCCTTTTAAATAGGAAATCTAATGCCTGTTTTTCTTCCTCACCAGCTCACACTCAGTTTACCTCTACTATAACTCAAAGATCCCTTGTTGATGCTTGAAGGCTTTGCCACCCTTCCCTAAAATAATACACTTACTTTCCTCCTGTGCACTCTTCCCAATCTCAGATATAGAAAGAAAAATTGGGCCAAAACCAAACCAACAAAGCGTTGAAAAAATTAACTCCCAGTTAAATCTATCAGAAGCTTTTTCAGGATCTAATGAGCCGGCTGCCAACAAATGATTATAAGTCTAGGATTTTCTAAGTACATTAAAGAAAGGATGTGTGTTATCTGTAAGGTGACAACCCTTGATAAAACCACACTGCTTTCTACCAATTAATAGGGGTAAAATTGTATCCAAACGAATCGCAAGAATTTTTGCAAAAATTTTATAATCTAAGTTAATCAAGGAAATAGGTCTATAATTTTTGCAGAGGCTATGATCTTTATTTTCTTTGGGCAATAGACAAATCAAAGCTTCTTGAAAGGACCCTCCAATTTCCCAGAAGCTATAAAAAATTAGAATAACTGATGAAGTATGCAAACCAAAAAATTGGAGAAGTGAGAGTAAAATTCTATCGTAAAACCATCTGGACCAGGAGCTTTACCTTTTTTAAAAACATGGATGGCATCTAAGATGTCCTTGGGAAGAATGTCTTTCTCTAACGAAGAAAAGTCCACATCAGGTAAAGAGGGGGAAGGAATGGAAGATAAATACCGGTCAATGTGAGCCGGTAAGGGAGGTGATTCCGGAGTATATAATTGTTGATAAAAATTAGAAAATTCAGATAAAATGTCTTCATTTTTATGAGTAATAGTATTAGCAGAGGTCATATTAGCATCAATTTTTGTACGTTCTTTTTTAACTTTAAGATAATTTGCAAGGAGATTACCTGCTTCATTCTGTGCAGAGTAGAATTTGGCACTAGATTTAAGTAAAAATAGATTAGCAGAATCAGTGGATAGTTTATTGAAGGAGATTTTTGCTTTAAGGAGATCATTCAAATCGGACTGACTCTGGGACAAGTGATAGGAAAGTTCTAATTGTTTAATTTGCGTAGTAAGTTTCGAAATAGATTGGGCAGCTAAACGCTGTTTTTTGGCAACAAAGGTAATAATGAAATCCCTAGAAGCAGCTTTAAAAGTATCCCATAATAAATTGAGGAGAGCTTTGAGGGGACTCACTATCAGCGAAAAACAGATTGGCAAAATCAAGGAAAGCTGGTGTAAATTTTTTGTCTAAAAGAAGGGAGTTGTTAAACCTCCAACTCCTAGAACCTTTAGTTGGGGGAAGCAAATCGAGAAGCAGCGAAACTGGGGCATGATCAGAGATTAAAATGGAGTGATGAATATGTTGTGTCAAAGCTTTGGAGATGCAGAGAAGCAGCGGTGATGCTCCTGGGTAGCATAATCGTAGCCAGGCCTGCCGCCTGCTGCCAAGGTTAATGGGAGGTGGCGCTGAACAAAAACAGCAAGGGCTGCCACCTCCACCTCGGTGAAAAGGGCCCGGTGCTGCACCCCTTCCGGGTGCCGTCTGCCACAAGGAAGGCAGCTCTTCGGTGCAGGCGCCTTCCCCTTTCTATTGTTGGAGGTAC
The DNA here is from genome assembly GCF_964263255.1 of Lissotriton vulgaris. NCBI lineage: Eukaryota > Metazoa > Chordata > Amphibia > Caudata > Salamandridae > Lissotriton > Lissotriton vulgaris. Next base: position 209,503,321 of record NC_141698.1, read on the forward strand.
CCTTAGCCATGGTTCTGGGTGGGCGGGCCGGAAAAAAAATGTAGCAGTAAAAAATAAAGTCAGGAGTAGAAGTAGGAGAGTAAAAAAGCAAGTAATATAAAACAGTAGAAAAAAGTCAAAAAATGCAGTAAAAGTAGAAATAAAACTCAAAATATACACTTAGGGAGAGCGAGGGATAGATACTAAATAAAAATGATCAGAAAAACAGTGTAAAAAGCAAAGGATTGAAAATATTAGAGGGATGAGAAACAGGCCCTAGAACCATGCAAAAAGTAGGAAAACAAGATGGTCACGCCCATTGGCGACAGCGTGGTGAAGTTTGCTTGATATTTATCCCCGAACATGCAATCCGCATTGCCTAACATCAAAATCATCTTGTCAGCATGGGCGAGCATACGTGAGCATGTGGAACAAGCAACTCCACATGCTTGCATAACTGTGTAGAGTTGCAGAGTGCTTTTGCAGCTTCGCATAGCCCCGCATAGCCCCGCATAGCGCGGCAACATAAACGGTGACTGGTGTTAATACTAATATCAGCCATTATGTGAATCATGGCTAGAGGCGGCTGGAACTTAAGTTCCCTAGAGGAAGGGTATTAAAATATCAAAATAGCTTCCCATCCCAGTAGACCCACTTACCGGTGTGTGGCAGCTCACCTGCGGTCATAAAAGCAGCAAAGACGAAGCCAGTTTGTGACACTTTTGATTGTCAGCACACCAATATTTGGCAGTCAATAAGTGGTGGAGCTAACCACTCGCAAACATCTGCACAAATGAGTTCCGGTCTGGAGAAATACTTGTAGCCGTTGACCACAGGCACAAATTAGGCACTGTGTGGAACCAGTATAAGTATAAATGAGTCCTATCCCTAAAATTGAGTGTCCGTGGAGTCCATTAACAAACACCGGCACAAATTAAGAACTAGGTAGGGGGTTGTCACACAAGTTTTATGAATACATGTTAATGTTCCTGTTTTAAGAGAAAGAACCTCTAAATGGCTATTGTTAGAAATAGGATCTCTGTTTGGCTAAGGCTTGGGCCAAAGCCAGGCAGAGACCACCACTCTAGTCAGGGCAAGGGAGTTACACACCAAAGATAACGGGTAAGGTAGCAAAGGTCCAAGAATTCCAAGGCTTGAACAACGCTTAAATAAGCTGTGTTTGTTGGTGAAAGGAGACACACTCGAAGCTCTGGACCTCTTGGGCTTCATGTAGAAAAACAGGTTTGAGGAAGGGTAAGTGTGTGCTCCATAGAAAATCGCAAGAGTTTTTCCAGGATTAATATCCGTTCTTTCAAATTGTAGAACAAAGGACAGAGCTATTTTTGATTGCAGTAAGGTGTCTTTATTATTTTTCATAGAACATGGACAGCCGACACGTGTTTCGCCCCCTCTTGGCGATTTGCGCCGGGGCTTTCTCAAAGCTGTAGAAGAAGATGAAATAGATTGTTTAGTTGTGCGATGTGATAGCAGTCGACCCCAAGAGGAACAGAGAAATCACCTAAAGTGAAAGAGTGATTGGGATGGTTTATGGTATCATAGCATCAAGGCCTTATCTGCATTTTCAGATAGTGGTGAATCGTGAATCAAGTACAGTGATTGTGACTAGAGTTATACTGAAATAACGCAAGCTAAAAAGTGCAGGGAAAAAGTGAAACAGGTGTTTTAAAAAACGGCATAGTATAAAGTATGTTGAGAGTAGTTTCTCGATGTTCAGATTTCTTTTGGCAACCCAAAAAGTGTCCCAAAGTACCAGATCAGAGAAAAGTGGGTAGACAAGAAAAGAAATCACAGCATAATAGACAGTATATAATAGTAATACCTAATTTTACTTTTCTGGCGTAAATTATTTTGGTTTCCAAATTATTTCAATGTCCAAATTATGGTAAATACAATTCTTCAGGAACAAAGATTCTTCTGTCAATTCAAAACGGGTTATAAGTACATTCGTTTTAGTAACCAAATCTGATGCTTCCGCATAGCATGTAAAATAAACAGTTTTAGCAAGTAAGGAGTACAAACAATACTTTCAGTGTTAGAAGCATCTATCTATGATAACAAGTGATCAGAAGGGTTCGCATTTGCTCACAGACTTTGTATTATGTTGTTACATTTTGTGGGCATTACTATTTAATTCACTGTATCGAGGTTTGTCTGACCCTGCATGATAGCACCTCTACTCATGGAAGTTGGACATGGCTGTTATGCCTGCATGGCAGAGATTGCCAAATGAAGGGCATGTATTAGGAGATAGCTCGCGCTGTGAGTAGCCAGAGGAGATAACATTAAAATTAAGCGTACATATGACATGATCAAATACGGAGTAGCCTATATTTGATAGGGTTTACTTAATTTCTATATTCAAGAACACATAGTTTAAAAATAACAAAACTGCACACATTTGTTACATTTAAAAGGGAAAATAATTCCTGTCTTTGGTTATTTATCAAAATTGGACATTATTTACATGATAATACAAGTATTTCTTCATGTATGTTAACTTCTTGTTAAATCGGCGTAAAAAAGGGGCCACATGATTGTGGCTAAACCACATTTCTGTGCAGACACTGTTTTTTTAAAAGAGCAGTTTTATGCGACTAAGTACGACTGGTGGTAAAAAGCCGATAATGTGCAGGCGACTGTACAGCTCGGAGTGTCCAAATAGTACAGAATAGAAAGGACCACACTGAGTGTAAGTGTGTTCCCCTTCACACCAAATTAATTATATCAAAATAGATGTTAATGCCCACAGGGTTTGTGTAGGCAATTTGTAGGTTGCATTACTTTTATTGTATTACGGGGCATAGACAGAGAACACGCAGGTATGTTATGTAAGGGGAGCACCCAGATTATAGGTGTGTTCTCATCCCGTATGGTTAGTTGTAAGAAGGTTGGTAAAAGGATCCCCGTAGGTTTTAATAGGCAGGGACAGGATGCATTGTTTTGCATTAAAGTATGGAAGTAAACGCGACCACTTCGGTAAGCTTTCCGTCCCGAGATTAAAGGACGGCATGCGAATAGGTTACACACGCCAGCTTAATCGGCATTCCCTAAAGCTTACTTGTTAGGCTAATGCCCTCTTCAGTCCCTGCTCCTAGTCCTCCATCGTCATGGCAGTTCTCGGGTTGAATCCCAGCGGTTCCCACGCCCGCGGGCACCAGGTAGTTAATGGCTGTAAACCGGAAGGAGATCCGGAAGGGCGTATTGTCTAGGTTAGCTTTGCTTCGCTTTGGGTTTTATTATTATAATTGTTAGAGGACCCGATTAGCACACGAAAAGGACTGTGCTATGTAAGTTTGTAAATACGTTTTGTAAATTGAGCCAAAAGATAAATTGCTTCGGGATTTTTCCAGATGGGTTGTATCTCACTCGGTTCGGTGGCTAGGCCGCCATTTGTAAGTGGTGTGGATACCTGATTAGCGAGATATCAGCCTGTAATGGCCTGGGCATCACTGGGCAGATGTCGTGTTTAGTAATTATATTCTCTGGTTTGCATATTTTTCTCTCATCAGTATTACAAAAGTGGTGAGTGTTAGTGATTAGTTCTTATCGAAAAGGCAGGAATATAGTCAGGATTGAGTTAACAAACCCTGTCAGATAACAGAGATTCATAACCTCGGGACAGGTGGAGATAGGAGTGTAAAAACTTTTAGCCGGGCACATCAAAGTACATCAGACTGAGTCCTGATCTAATATTTGATTCTTGAGGATAATCTAAGACATGTTAATTTTTAAAGAATATTAGTAGGACAAGCACCAGTGTCACGTTTTTTTACGTTTATACATAGGATCTCAACAATTCCACATTCTTAGCTGAGCAGGTCTTATGGGGGAACAAAGGTTGGACTGAATAGTTCTGTCTAAGGAAACTGCACATTTATACAGGGCCTAGTATGATTGCTCATATCATCTGTTGTAAACTTATGGCTATGTCCATGGCATTGTTTCATCATCTTATAGTGGGGAAAGTGAAATTGGTTACAGCCAGTGGTGCCATTCATATTCCTGATTCAGCCCATTTGTTACTGTTTCCATTCCTATGATTAATGAGCTCTCTTCTCGACGGAGCATTTGGTCCAAGTCACCTCCTCGTTTGGGTATTTTTAGTCTTTTTATGCCAACAAACGTAAAGTTCAAGTTGTTCTTATGGTGTTGTAGGAAATGTTCTACAAGGGACTGTCTAGTGTATGTTCCATGGATATTCCGATAATGTTCTTGTATTCGGACTTTCAAAGGTCTTTTTGAGCTACCGATGTAGTATTGTCCACAAGGGCATGTTATTAGATAGATTACATAGGTGCTTTCGCAGTTAATGAGATCTTTGATCTTATGTTTGTGGCCATTGATTGAGACCTCTTTGGTTCTTGATTTGCCAAGTTTGCAGATTGAACAGTTCGTGCAAGTGTAAAAACCCATGGTCTGAGGTGGAAAAGGTCTTGGTTTTGGTTTGATATCCAGAAAGGATGGACAGAGAATGTCTCTTAAGTTTCTGCTTCGTGAAAAGCCCATCTGGGGTTTAGCTTGTAATGTATTGGACAAGGTTGGGTTATCTTTCAACAAGTGCCAGTGTTTTTGCAGGGTCTTGCGGATATATTGTTGTCCGCTATTGTATTCAGTATTAAAACGAATTGTTTGTTTCCTCTCTCGCAGTTGGTTATTGTGTAATAAGCTTTGCCTGTCAGTCGTTTTGAATTTAGTTAATGCCTTAGTTAGTGGTTGTTCCTTATAACCTCTTTGTTTCAAACGTTGGGTTATGTTGGCTGAGTGTGTTTCATACTCTTCCACAGAGCTACAGTTCATACGTGCTCGTCTATACTCCCCTCATGGAATGTTTGTAATAGTGTGGGCAGGGTGGCTGCTTGTGGTATGCAAGATAGAGTTTGCAGAGCATGGCTTTCTGTAGATTTTGGTGTGTAACTGGTTGTCTGAGATGTAAATAGACAAGTCCAAAAATTCAATTTCTGTTTTCGAGATATTGTAAGTGATTTCAATTCCCCATTGATTTGGTGACATAGACTTGATAAATGATCTGAGTTTGTTCTCTGTTCCTTGCCAAATCATTAAAATATCGTCTATGTAACGACCCCACATTATTATGTTGTCTGTCACATCTTCCGGCCTTTCTTGCCAAAGCCAGTGTTGTTCCACCACTCCCATCAGGAGACAGGCATATGGGGGTGCAAATTTTGCCCCCATAGCAGTCCCCCGCAGTTGTAAGTAGTATTTCCCGTTGAAGAGGAAGTAGTTGTTGAATAGGCAAAACTCTAGGAAGTCAAGAATCATTCTGTTACGTGCCGTTAGGTGAACTGAGCGAGTTTGCAAGTATTTTCTAGTAGCAGCTATCCCATCTGTGTGTTTAATTGAGGTGTATAAACTGGTGATGTCAATTGCAATTAAGAAAAAGTCTTCTTGCCATGCTATATTTTCTAGTTTCTGAAGTACATCCTTTGTGTCCCTGATGAAGGACGGAAGAGATCTCATTAGAGGCTGCAGCTCTGCTTTAATGAAGGTTCCTAGATTTGAGCAGACAGAATCAATACCAGCGATTATAGGTCTTCCTTTTGGTATTCGCCCAGGCTTATGCACCTTAGGTAGTAGGTACAAGGTTGGTACAATTGGGTTTTTGATGTATAAGAGATTCTTTTCTTCGATGCTCAGTAGGCCTTTTTCTTGCCATAGGTCAAGTAACGCAGATAGTCTTTCTTGAATTTGTAGGGTAGGATTGTTTTCTAAAACCTGGTAACATTTGTTGTCATCCAATTGCCGTTGTGCTTCCAAGAGGTAGTCCTGGTGTTTAGAATAACGACATTTCCCCCCTTATCTGCTTCCTTGATTGTCAAGTCTTCGTTTTGTCGTATTTCAGTCAATGCCAATCTTTCTTTAGCAGTGATGTTTTTTGGAATATAATTTTGCTTGGCTTTGTATCTATCAAATTCCTTGTTTAGGTCTTCAGTCACTTCAAGAACACATCAATCGAGTTTCCAGATGGTAATTACCGTCTGGAAACTCGATTGATATGTTCTTTTCTAAAGTGACTGAAGACCTAAACAAGGAATTTGATAGATACAAAGCCAAGCAAAAATATATTCCAAAAAACATCACTGCTAAAGAAAGATTGGCATTGACTGAAATACGACAAAACGAAGACTTGACAATCAAGGAAGCAGATAAGGGGGGAAATGTCGTTATTCTAAACACCTCGGACTACCTCTTGGAAACACAACGGCAATTGGATGACAACACATGTTACCAGGTTTTAGAAAACAATCCTACCCTACAAATTCAAGAAAGACTATCTGCGTTACTTGACCTATGGCAAGAAAAAGGCCTACTGAGCATCGAAGAAAAGAATCTCTTATACATCAAAAACCCAATTGTACCAACCTTGTACCTACTACCTAAGGTGCATAAGCCTGGGCGAATACCAAAAGGAAGACCTATAATCGCTGGTATTGATTCTGTGTGCTCAAATCTAGGAGCCGTCATTGATGCAGAGCTGCAGCCTCTAATGAGATCTCTTCTGTCCTTCATCAGGGACACAAAGGATGTACTTCAGAAACTAGAAAATATAGCATGGCAAGAAGACTTTTTCTTAATTGCAATTGACATCACCAGTTTATACACCTCAATTAAACATACAGATGGGATAGCTGCTACTAGAAAATACTTGCAAACTCGCTCAGTTCACCTAACGGCACGTAACAGAATGATTCTTGACTTCCTAGAGTTTTGCCTATTCAACAACTACTCCCTCTTCAACGGGAAATATTACTTACAACTGCGGGGGACCGCTATGGGGGCAAAATTTGCACCCCCATATGCCTGTCTCCTGATGGGAGTGGTGGAACAACACTGGCTTTGGAAAGAAAGACCGGAAGATGTGACAGACAACATAATAATGTGGGGTTGTTACATAGACGATATTTTAATGATTTGGCAAGGAACAGAGAACAAACTCAGATCATTTATCAAGTCTATGTCACCAAATCAATGGGGAATTGAAATCACTTACAATATCTCGAAAACAGAAATTGAATTTTTGGACTTGTCTATTTACATCTCAGACAACCAGTTGCACACCAAAATCGACAGAAAGCCAAGCTCTGCGGACTCTATCTTGCATGCCACAAGCAGCCACCCTGCCCACACTATTACAAACATTCCAGGAGGGGAGTATAGACGAGCACGTATGAACTCTAGCTCTGTGGAAGAGTATGAAACACACTCAGCCAACATAACCCAACGTTTGAAACAAAGAGGTTATAAGGAACAACCACTAACTAAGGCATTAACTAAATTCAAAACGACTGACAGGCAAAGCTTATTACACAATAACCAACTGCGAGAGAGGAAACAAACAATTTGTTTTAATACTGAATACAATAGCGGACAACAATATATCCGCAAGACCCTGCAAAAACACTGGCACTTGTTGAAAGATAACCCAACCTTGTCCAATACATTACAAGCTAAACCCCAGATGGGCTTTTCACGAAGCAGAAACTTAAGAGACATTCTCTGTCCATCCTTTCTGGATATCAAACCAAAACCAAGACCTTTTCCACCTCAGACCATGGGTTTTTACACTTGCACGAACTGTTCAATCTGCAAACTTGGCAAATCAAGAACCAAAGAGGTCTCAATCAATGGCCACAAACATAAGATCAAAGATCTCATTAACTGCGAAAGCACCTATGTAATCTATCTAATAACATGCCCTTGTGGACAACACTACATCGGTAGCTCAAAAAGACCTTTGAAAGTCCGAATACAAGAACATTATCGGAATATCCATGGAACAGACACTAGACAGTCCCTTGTAGAACATTTCCTACAACACCATAAGAACATCTTGAACTTTACGTTTGTTGGCATAAAAAGACTAAAAATACCCAAACGAGGAGGTGACTTGGACCAAATGCTCCGTCGAGAAGAGAGCTCATTAATCATAGGAATGGAAACAGTAACAAATGGGCTGAATCAGGAATATGAATGGCACCACAGGCTGTAACCAATTTCACTTTCCCCACTATGAGATGATGAAACAATGCCATGGACATAGCCATAAGTTTACAACAGATGATATGAGCAATCATACTAGGCCCTGTATAAATGTGCAGTTTCCTTAGACAGAACTATTCAGTCCAACCTTTGTTCCCCCATAAGACCTGCTCAGCTAAGAATGTGGAATTGTTGAGATCCTATGTATGAACGTAAAAAAACGTGACACTGGTGCTTGTCCTACTAATATTCTTTAAAAATTAACATGTCTTAGATTATCCTCAAGAATCAAATATTAGATCAGGACTCAGTCTGATGTACTTTGATGTGCCCGGCTAAAAGTTTTTACACTCCTATCTCCAACTGTCCCGAGGTTATGAATCTCTGTTATCTGACAGGGTTTGTTAACTCAATCCTGACTATATTCCTGCCTTTTCGATAAGAACTAATCACTAATACTCACCACTTTTGTAATACTGATGAGAGAAAAATATGCAAACCAGAGAATATAATTACTAAACACGACATCTGCCCAGTGATGCCCAGGCCATTACAGGCTGATATCTCGCTAATCAGGTATCCACACCACTTACAAATGGCGGCCTAGCCACCGAACCGAGTGAGATACAACCCATCTGGAAAAATCCCGAAGCAATTTATCTTTTGGCTCAATTTACAAAACGTATTTACAAACTTACATAGCACAGTCCATTTCGTGTGCTAATCGGGTCCCCTAACAATTATAATAATAAAACCCAAAGCGAAGCAAAGCTAACCTAGACAATACGCCCTTCCGGATCTCCTTCCGGTTTACAGCCATTAACTACCGGGTGCCCGCGGGCGTGGGAACCGCTGGGATTCAACCCGAGAACTGCCATGACGATGGAGGACTAGGAGCAGGGACTGAAGAGGGCATTAGCCTAACAAGTAAGCTTTCGGGAACGCCGATTAAGCTGGCGTGTGTAACCTATTTGCATGCCGTCCTTTAATCTCGGGACGGAAAGCTTACCGAAATGGTCGCGTTTACTTCCGTACTTTATGCAAAACAATGCATCCTGTCCCTGCCTATTAAAACCTACGGGGATCCTTTTACCAACCTTCTTACAACTAACCATACGGGATGAGAACACACCTATAATCTGGGTGCTCCCCTTACATAACATACCTGCGTGTTCTCTGTCCTTGCCCCGTAATACAATAAACCTAATGCAACCTACAAATTGCCTACACAAACCCTGTGGGCATTAACATCTACTTTGATATAATTAATTTGGTGTGAAGGGGAACACACTTACACTCAGTGTGGTCCTTTCTATTCTGTACTATTTGGACATCCGAGCTGTACAGTCGCCTGCACATTATCGGCTTTTTGCCACCAGTCGTACCTAGTCGCATAAAACTGCTCTTTTAAAAAAACAGTGTCTGCACAGAAATGTGGTTTAGCCACAATCATGTGGCCCCTTTTTTACGCCGATTTAACAAGAAGTTAACATATGAAGAAATACTTGTTTTATCATGTAAATAATGTCCAATTTTGATAAATAACCAAATACAGGAATTATTTTCCCTTTTAAATGTAACAAATGTGTGCAGTTTTGTTATTTTTAAACTATGTGTTCTTGAATATAGAAATTAAGTAAACCCTATAAAATATAGGCTACTCCGTATTTGATCATGTCATATGTACGCTTAATTTTAATGTTATCTCCTCTGGCTACTCACAGCTCGAGCTATCTCCTAATACATGCCCTTCATTTGGCAATCCCTGCCATGCAGGCATAACAGCCAGGTCCAACTTCCATGAGTAGAGGTGCTATCATGCAGGGTCAGACAAACCTCGATACAGTGAATTAAATAGTAATGCCCACAAAATGTAACAACATAATACAAAGTCTGTGAGCAAATGCGAACCCTTCTGATCACTTGTTATCATAGATAGATGCTTCTAACACTGAAAGTATTGTTTGTACTCCTTACTTGCTAAAACTGTTTATTTTACATGCTATGCGGAAGCATCAGATTTGGTTACTAAAACTAATGTACTTATAACCCCTTTTGAATTGACAGAAGAATCTTTGTTCCTGAAGAATTGTATTTACCATAATTTGGACATTGAAATAATTTGGAAACCAAAATAATTTACGCCAGAAAAGTAAAATTAGGCATTACTATTATATACTGTCTATTATGCTGTGATATCTTTTCTTGTCTACACACTTTTCTCTGATCTGGTTCTTTGGGACACTTTTTGGGTTGCCAAAAGAAATCTGAACATCGAGAAACTACTCTCAACATACTTTATACTATGCCGTTTTTTAAAACACCTGTTTCACTTTTTCCCTGCACTTTTTAGCTTGCGTTATTTCAGTATAACTCTAGTCACAATCACTGTACTTGATTCACGATTCACCACTATCTGAAAATGCAGATAAGGCCTTGATGCTATGATACCATAAACCATCCCAATCACTCTTTCACTTTAGGTGATTTCTCTGTTCCTCTTGGGGTCAACTGCTATCACATCGCACAACTAAACAATCTATTTCATCTTCTTCTACAGCCTTGAGAAAGCCCGGCGCAAATCGCCAAGAGGGGGCGAAACACGTGTCGGCTGTCCATGTTCTATGAAAAATAATAAAGACACCTTACTGCAATCAAAAATATCTCTGTCCTTTGTACTACAATTTGAAAGAACGGATATTAATCCTGGAAAAACTCTCGCGATTTTCTATGGAGCACACACTTACCCTTCCTCACACCAAAGATAACCTCTGCTCACCCCCTTGGTATCTTGGCACGAGTAGTCACGTTTATCACGGAGGCCATGTGTAAAGCATTTGTGCATGCACACAACAACAATATCCCAGGCACACCACAAAAAGAACTCCACACAACGTTATATCAAAAGTAGCCTTTGTATTCTCATAACACATTAGAATAGTAAGCACATAATATACATCGTGCCACCTGGCACTAGGTCATGCTTACAAGGGATTATGTACACCTGACAGGGCCCACTGAACCACTGTCAGAACCATCACAGAGTGAATGTAGTAAAAGTAAAACATATCATAAACGTACAACCAGTAACCACTGGTAATCACTGTACTTAGAATTAGCCAGTAACAAACTAGATTATGCACAGTATCACATTAAGCGCAAATTACATTCTGCGCCAACCTCACCAGCATAAACACATTATACAATCCTCTCATAAGTCTAACCGCATTAGACCCTAACCTCCTAAGCATAACTCACATTAGGGCATAATCTCAGTAAAACATAATCTCACTAGCATAAACCGTAATATGCTAAACAACCTCATAAGCCTACATTTAGAGGTATAACACAGGGTGCATAAAACATAGTACATACATTACATTTCCTAGCACCACATAATCACATTTAGCACACATTACATTTCCTAGCACCACATAATCACATTTAGCACATAGTCTCCTAAAAAGACCATACTAGAGGAGTTACTCACATTAGGGCCTAGCGCCCTATTTACCTCACAGTCCCCCTGTCCATCTGGCCATCTCAAAGAGGCTCCAAGGCCCTGTGTCCAGAATGTCAGGGCGCGCTGCCAATGCAGCGGAAGTCAAGGGTGCGCAATCTGCGCAGGCCTAAACATTGCAGCTGGCACCAAGTGCTGCGCAGCTGGAAAGAATTGGGCACAGGAGTGCATCTCACTCCTGACTCAAAAGACGCATCCCCAAAGAAAGAATGGCCTAAACGGCGCAGCTGCCCACTACTTGCTGGGCAGCTGTAATTATTAAAATGAAGCCTGGACACTCCTGGTGCCCTTTAAATCAATGCAAAACGTTGCAGCTGCACGGCTGGTGCGGTGCAGCTGAGGATACTAGGAAGGGGCCCTGGCACGACTGTGCCCTCGGAACCCCTCTCTCAACAACTATGCCCCCAAAACGTAGAGTGCACTGGTGCTTAAAACTAAATTTGACCCGATGGAGTGCACTGGCGCTCTAAATAAACATGCCCACTATGGAGCCACGCACAGGCTCTAAAAATAAACATGCCCGCCTCGCTGGAGCAGCCCACTGCCATCCGGCGCCGCTCCGACTCTGTACTTCTACCGTCATGGTGCCACGATCGGCACCAACAATGTGCCCCCTGGAGCACCCACTCACTGGACTGGTCTGGGGAGGCACTCCTCTTCACTCCGGACACCGTGGGCAGCAGGCAGGGCTTTCTCGCTAATGAGAGCCTCGCTGGGAATCCGGCTGCATTCCTCTTCACCCTGGCCCCCTCCTGGGACCCAGGACTCTTCTTCACTTCGGCCGCCACCGTGGGGCTCTCCCTCAAGCATGGGAGCCCCTCAATATCACGTCCAGTAGGCCTCTTCCAGTTCGGCAGTAGGCCCAGCCCACGTCCCAGGCAGGCATGCCTAACTTCCTGCACAGCCGCAGCCCGGGCTGCGTGACAAAACAAGTGGTTGTCTCCCTCCAAAATTAAAATATATAGCGGGTGGGCTCCCGCAATAGCAAGGAAACCATAAGCGGGGTAGGCACCCACGAGATTTCGAAAAAATGCGGGGTGGGCACCCGCTGTTAAGGTGTAACGGGGGGAATCCCTACAATGGGGATTCCCTCACCCAGGGCTGCAGCTCAGTGCTGCGCAGCCCCCAGGCTCCTTGTCTTTGGTAGGGCAAATTAAGATAAAGCGCTCCCAGGCACTTGAGGTAAAACACAAAGTCCTTAGCGATAAAGAAAAAGCAAAAGGACCCAAAAAGTTATTGAGGCATCCAGGGGCAATGCAGGGCCAAGGGAGGCAAGCCCTCATGGCAGCCCCCCCTAGTCCCCAGCAGCAGCACATCCCAGCAGGAACAGCACAGCAAGACTGCATAAATTCATGGGGTCACAGCCCCTATATTTATACCACATAATCCTTTGTGTAAAAGTGTAGGGCATGAGAGAACCAGATGCAGCTGGTTGAGGGGAGCTTTGGAACACTTTGTTTTGCTCAGCTCCTCTCTCCTTTGTCAGGTGGGGGCTCAATGGTCAGCCGCACCACAGGAGGTGGAGCCAGCATTGTGGAGGGAAGGCACAGCGCTATTCATGTCCCAGGTGCAACTCCTCCCTCCCATCTGCATGCAGATCTCTCAATTCACCACTAGGCAGACTCCCCCTGTCTCCTGGAGCCACCCACACCTCCCATCTCCTGTCAATCACAAGCCAGACATGCACTTCACATCAGGCAGGCAGACACACAGTGAAGTGGCATTTTTCCACCAGTCACCATAAATCTGAGCACACTATTGCGCATCATTTATTCTCATGAGTTCATGCATACAAAACTCGCCCCTGCACTCCTCTCTTATCAGGAATTTTCATGGACACACATATCCCCCATGCATTCCTATGGGAGGGCAGGTCAATCTCACCACACACACTCAGAGCGCGCACGCACTTTACACTGGGCCACAGTGCTGAAGTGCGCAGAGGCCAAAAATCACTACCACTATGTCAGAGATTAAGGCAAAAAGTTCAGGGGTGAACCTGCCAAAAGGGCAAAGTCCAACAGCTATACTTATACAGCCTACTGAATGACAACTCCCACATGTGCCCCTGATAGCACTGACGTCCCCTTGCTGGAAATATGAAAAACTGTGACTATCCAAAATGTATTTCCTACCCCTTGTCCCGGTTCCAGGGTACCACAAAGGCACCTGTCTATGGGTAACTTGTCAAGGTAAATGTACAGCAAACCCTACCAACAGAAAATGTACATCTTTTTTTCAGGCTGCTTTGCAGTTAATCCTGCAAATTATGTGTTAAAAATTGGGTTTCTGGTTGGCTAGGGTATGCAACTAAGCTAGGCAGAACCCACCACTCTAGCCAGGATGAGTAAGTTGCACCCTAAAGATACACTGTGCTCATTCTCTGGTAGCTTTGCGCACAGCAGGCAGGCTTATCATAAGAGAAAATGTATAAAGTGTTTGCACAACACCCACACACACAGAAACAATGAATGCACCACAAAAGGGAATCTCCCCAGGATTATGTGACAAAAATGTGTTCTATATTGTACCTAAAACATGGACCAAAACAAAATAAATCATACATACAGCTCACACTATGCCAATCCTGAGATAGTACTCATTAGCCTGACAATGCAAGAATCAAAATGACATGCATGATAACATCAGGTATGAAATGCAGCAGTTAGATTTGAGGCACAATACGTAAATCCCCAATCATCACCATCAAATCATAAATACTTTGTACCTGATGCATGAGCCATATATTATCTACATGGGTACTTCGTGTGACAGATAGGGGTCATAAGTACTCCACCTCAATGATGGATATTTCTCATATTAGACATGAATCATAATTCTCTTGTGCATAAATCCAGTTAGAGTGGGAACACAACGTGGCAGTAAACAGCACACAAAGGCCCTGAAGTGGCAGGCCTGAGACAAGTTTGAAAGGCTACATCAGTGGGTGGCACAAGCAGTGAATGACACCTCTTTTTCTTAGTTTACTACATCCCCGTCCAGCAGGCTAGGGCCAAACCCCTTGTTGGTATTACGCAGACTCACTAATAGCCTTTCATTTACAGGCCATGGGTGTGTGGTATACCACTGTACAAGGGGTTTAAATGTAAATAAAATATGGCAAACAGATGCAAACCAATCGTACCATGTTTTATGGGAGAGAGCACATGCATTTTAGCATTGGTTAGCAGTGGTAAAGTACCTAGAGTCCTAAAGTCAACAAAAAGATGGTCAGCAAAATTGGCGAAGGAAGGCAACACTTTTGGTGATAACCTTGCAAAAAGGGCCAGGTCCAAAATATTTGCTGAAGACTATTCGCCTCAGCCTCAGTAGGCGTTGTTGTTATATGACTGGATGTTAACTTGAAAAAACATTGTCTGCAAGAGGCTGTTACGTGCATTAAAAACTTTTCAAAAGGCTTATCGAATCTCCTACCGCTTTTCATGCAGTCATTTGCAAGGCTTTTTCACTACCATGCTCTGCCTGCTGATTCCACCCACAGGAAAAAGCCAAGCTGGAACACATTTAATTGACTAACCTGAACTCCAAGACCCAATAGAAGAGAAATTGCGAAAACCTTCCTCTGTGTTTCCCTGCTGATCTAGACAAGCAAGTCTCTTTAGGCTAATGAGCCATTCATTCATACTCAGTTCTTTGCCCCCTACCGTCTCACATCAGCTTAAATATGAAACATTGAAAAAGGTAAATACCAAAAAGAATGCTACATCATGAGGAGTGCTGTTAAAGGTCATTTCCAAAGCATAAATTCTGCAAATACTTCTCTGTTCTAGCTATTCAAGGGTATGCTATGATATTCCAATTTTATAGAGCACAGCTGCAATCCAGAATGGTGGCCTGGCTCTTAAACAAACAAAACATAACTGGCCATAAAAAACCACAAGGAGGTACTTTATTCAACAAAGATTAGTATTTTAGACCTATCCTAAATTGGATAAAATTCCTATATTTTACTTAGAAAAAGGAAGTCCATTTTAGTGTTTGGTAGCAAGTAATCAAAAGGTGCGACCACTAGCTCTCTAATTTTGAGAATGGGTATGACCAAGTCATAGTTAGAAGCACATTGATCTGATTATGGTGGCGGTCTCCCCACCATCGTTACCAACTTTACTGCCCTCCATATTATGATAGCGGGCGGACATGTGGCAGTCATAAAGACCGACCGGCACACCTCCGAAGGGCTCCTTGAGCCCCATGGTGTGGCAGAGGGGCTCATAGTCCCTAAAATGCTGGGCACCGCCCTATGGATTACAATGTCCCTTTCAGCCAGCCGTTTCATGGCGGGTTACCCGCCATGAAAAGGCTGGCATAAAGGTACATTAGGGGCCTGTAGCGCCCCCCCCCCTCTGCCCACAGTCATGGGACAGGTGCCCTCCTATATATCCATGCACCATGTGGCAGGCACTGCATGGTGCCTGCCATGTATTGTAGGGATATGTGAAGGGTCTCTGTTTTGTATTGCAGAGCTCAGCACCCACCGCAATACAAAACATGGTCAAGCTGTAGCATTATAATTAGCCCTGTGGGACAGCCACCTTGTGGGCTGGCGGTCCCAATGCCCGGTACGATGGCGGATGGACTGAAGTCCGTCCACCATTGCAATCAGCCCCATATTTTTTTAATTGTTTGTGAACATACTTTGGGAAAGTCCAAAGGCCTCCTAAACAAATAAAAATGCCCCATAACTGTCTCAAATACAGTTTTTGAACTCGCATTACTTTATTTCTAAGTAAAAAAGCTTTGAGGAAACATATATTGCAGACAGTAGACACTTTTAAGATGTGGACCATGACATAGATTGGGTCACAAACAACTAGGCAATCTCACGGTATAGAAATATTTTAGTGGCATTGTTTCCAATACCGGTATAATCTATGTGCATGGCTTGCTCTTTGTCAACTAAGAAACAATCGCATGCACCAAACGGCCTCTCTTAGCTCTCTGTTATTTTGATGCAGGATGCATAAGACAATCAAATACAAATTTAAAAATGAGGGCTCCCACCTTCCAAGGAGCTAATGAGGAAATATACCTTCTCTCTAGCCCACTTCTGAGTATTTATGCATCTCAAGCGTCTACATATAATTCAGTACTATTTGGCAATAAAGGACTAGGGTTAGCAGAAAAAGGAAAATTAAATTCAAAGTCCTTCCATATGCGACCCTTCAAAATACTTCTTGCCCAGGCTCCCCAAAATTCCTAAGTTGACACTGCCAAACTAACCAAATTAAATATTCTTAGTTACAATTGGGTGTGCTTAATTGCCAGTGAAAGAAGGCGATTAGTTGAAACTGAGATAACCATATCAAATGTACCTACACCAGTATTGTGAGGACCTATAGGTGCTTAGAATCCTCGCACTGTAGAACTACACTAAAAATATGTGGTATTGGGGGGAGGTGGCATTCCCCAATGGCTGCATATTACAATTTCACGAAGGAATTTACTGCCACTGCGAACCACCAGAGAAGATTTTACCTATGTTAAGACAGGTTAGCGCAAGTAAATATGCACAGGAGTCAGTCGCGACAGCTGTCTTCTGATTGGAGCCACGCTCATGCTCCTCACATTTAGAAATGGTTCTTCAACCTGCTAAAGAGTGGGATATCAACTGGCCTTGGGCTTCCGAGCACCTGATAGTGTAGAAGACTGTGGAAGACATTGTCTCCTGAAACGTGAATAGCTCTGTGTGTGAGTTCAGTGGCGAAATAGCTCTTCAGCTCTGTATGGACTGGTGAATGATGTCACACTGGTGTCCAGCTGGCACCCAGAAACTGGGGAAGTTTTTCGAGAGGATCTCTCAGCTGCTAGAAGGGACATTTAAATTATCCTTTTATTTCAGGATGTTGAGTGCTTAACCCTTGCAAATTCACTTTCTTATGTCATAATAATAGTAGTCTTTTAAATACATGTTTTCAACAATTTTCTTGCCATACCTTCTTATTGTACAAGTGGTGTAGCTAGTTTGCCCTGGGCTCTAGTGCAAGCAAAGTAACTGGCACCCCACACTATGGTGACTTATCAGTCTGTCTGCTGTCTTCAACACTCCTCATTCTCCTTGGACATGGTCTGCATCTGCCATATCAAAACTCACTACCGGTCTCATACACACACTATTGTAGTTCCACTTCCTGCAATTCATATCTGCATCTCAAAGCCATCACAACCACATGCACACAAAGGCATAACATACAGGGAACCCACAATCACAATGCTGCCCACCCTTCACACTACAAACACAACATCATCTACACTGCTTCAAGCACAGCTTGTAAATATTCTGCACTAACAAAAGACATTGTTGCTCCTGCATTCACAAATGCACACCCCTTACAGTGCACTCACGAAAAAGGGTGGCTACTGTACACTTGCACAAGCAGACTGCAAACCCAGATATACCACTCACTAGGAAGGAGCAGAGTTGGGACAGATGGTAGTACAGGAGGCTCAGGGTGAGTGAGGGCCGGCTTTAGGGCAGTCCAATTGGTTCGACGCACTGGGCTCTGACCTGTGGCAAGGGCACTGGCCTCAGAGTAGGAGCGCATTGCTTAGCAATAAATTAAACTTTAAAAGTACCTGCTGCAGAGTTCCTTGTGCGTCCAGCTTTCAGGCAGTAATAAAAAGGTCAGGATAACTCTTGCAATTGATGTCCCTCTTAGAGGAAGAGAGACAGGAGTTTTGTCTAGTGGCATACAGAAGCACAGAGGGTTAATATGCCTGCTGCAAAGAAACAAATACCATACAGATCACAAATCTGTGTTTTGTATGGAAAGCAGAGTGGATTACTGATTTTGACACAGAGATCCTTTGGTTACCACAGTACACACGATACATCCTTAAGTGACTGTTATGAACTGGCATCAAAGAGGTCATGCAAATGCATAAAATACTTATGTTGCTTAAAAGGGTTTGTTTGGGTAGATGCACATTCTTTTTTAGTAAAACCAGCCTTTACCAATGATTTAAAACAAATTAAATGTGTGTGAGAGAGGGGCTGTGGAGAGATAAAGGGGCCCTTTGCCTGGTGGTAGTCAAGAAATCCGAGAAGGAGGTCATGGGGGTGGGGTGGCGCAAAATGATTGTCGAACCGGGCGCCACCAGCGCTAAAGCAATCCCTGGGTTGATTATCTGATGCATCGGTACACTGGTCCAATTCAAAGCTCTTGAGGTAAGCTACACTGAAGCATGAATGTCCACTGAGGTATCCAATCTCCGATTAGAATCACTAAAGATGCTGAGTTTAGAAAAAAATTAAAGGCACTGTGTCATGTTTTTACATAATATTTATTGCACATTTTTTATGCCAAATGTTCAGTTAATGCTAGGGTACTTAGAGTCACGATAGGCTCCTGAAGGCAAGACAGGCCCTTGGGTCAGCTCTCCCTGTTAATTTGTTGGCTCGCCCACCTCTATCACAGTACTGTGCATAACAGTTACTCAAGTGCCTCCTCTCTCAGGGGCTCATTTACAAGCCCCTTGTGCACTTGTTTGTCACTTTTTCTCATTCTAAAAGTGATGCACCAGTGGCTCAAGGGGCTTGTACATAAGCCCCTCAGTGTCTTGCTCTAGGAAGCAACATTTTGTTTTCCAACATTCTGGCCAGTTTCCAAGATTGTGAGAAGGAGATGAACCATTACTACTTCTGGTGTCAATAAGGAAGGGTCATTAGCGTCACCAAGACGTTGTTTTGATATCACCTGAGCATTGTTTAGCATAATGGAAACACACCACTCAAATACTTTAATTTCCCGGTTCCAACAGTCTGTCCTAAGTAAGTCTATATTCTTTTACAAATCACAATCATCCCCCCTCAACCTATCAGGCTGAACCCAGTGATCACTGTGACTGTTTTGTCTTTCGAAGCACACAGCAGCATAGGAAGAACCGTTTGTTTGACCTCTGCTGGTGGCAGGAAGCCATGCCCAAATTGTGCTCGGATGGCTCTATTAGGCAGTGGCTCTGGAACAATTATCGGACAGGGGTACTGCCATCAGTGTTACATCACTAAACTCATAGGGATTATAAAACCCCAAGCAACACACAAAAAAATAAATGTCACAAATGAGCCACGTGCATTTAGCAGGAGAGAGGTAAGGGTGTAGTATGTACTGGTGTTGGATTTCAGAGCACACTGTCACAAATATATTATTAAAGCATGGTGTGGTAGCACACTGTCATTTATAGACAACACATTCTACATTGAAATTAGCAATACGTTTGCATATACCATGTTTCATTAACACACCAGCAAGTGTCTTAATTTGCTTTTATCCTATTAAAATCTTTGTTTCCGTCATACTTCAGAATTAGTGCTTCATTGGTGCTTTCCTAACTGTTTACTTTAAAATATTTATGCAGATTATTTTTAGGTATTCAAATGTTGTACTACTGTGTTATAAGAAAACTACATCCTAGAGCCTTTCCTTTCACAGCAGCTAGATTGTTACATAGTTCACTTTAGAAAATCCTCACTCATGCCCTGGGAGAAATAAAAGTAAACACTCTTTGTTCTAAAAGGAGACGCAGCAATTTGTCAGATGTCAATACTGACATTTGACACCGCTTTTTGAATGCACACCAGAGGTGACAAGATAAAAGCAAAATGTGAAGTAATCTTCACCAACAGCATAGTTATTTTGCGGTTCCACAGCACTCCCAGCACTCCTAGGTTCTAGTAGGTGCCCTCTCGGGGTTCAATAGACTTTAGCAGTGCACCACCTGCACCACCGGTAGCTACAACCCTGCCAACACTACCACTGGACACCTCAGACACCTTCCTTTTCGAGACATTTTACCATTTCAATGCCTACTATGAACTGACTTTCTTTCCCAGACTACACTGCCTTATTCTGATTGGTGTTTTGCATATTTTTGTTCCGACAATGGCCTACTTGATTTATTTTGCCAATGGATACAGGCTTCCAATACAGTTATGTTCATTTTAGGATTTTCAATGAGTAACAATTACATTTGCCATCTTTTTAACTAATCTCTCATTTTCTGCTGAAATCAAGTGTAGAGCTTTGCTACGTTTTCAATGATGAGTGCAAGTGATACCTTATGGGAAAGTATACAATTTCTTTCTGTTTCCAAACGTTGCCATTTTGTGGTGTGCTGTGGACATGTGTATAGCACATTACACCTTAGCTCCACGGCTCCTGTACGTCATCAAAACATTACGATGTCGGTCAGATGAGCGTTGGACCACCATTGTAGCGGATCTAGACCGCCTGACAAGTAGTCGGCGGCTCCACCTGCCATATTATGATGTGACCGCTGTGTAGTGGTCGGGAATATGCCTTTTACTATTGTGGCTTGTGCTACAACTCGGAAAATGGCTGTAGCACAAGCTGCAGTAGTAAAAGACATATTTATAAACATTCGTGTATTGTGTGCCAGGAACACTGTGGTGCCTGGCACACAGTGCATGGTTGTCTCATTTCTGAGGCCCCCGGGGACCCTGTTAGGAGCCCTGAAATTCCCTTTCGGCAGCCTTTACATATTCAATGGGACCGCCATGAAAAGGCTGTAGGAAACGGACATCATCATCCCTATGGCGGTGTATGCGCAGGCACCACCTTAATAGTAGGGATTACTGTCTGACCGCTGCCCCAAAGGGCTCCTTTATCCTGTTGGAGGCAGCAGTCTTTCCCCTGCCTCCTGTGCACTGTCCACCAGAATCATAATCTGGCAGTCAGACGGTTTCTCTTGATGTCAGGTGGACCTCCACTGATGACTTGTAGGTGGCAGTCCACACCACATCCTAATGAGGCCGTAGTTAAGACGCCGCTGCTATTACTGTGAGCATGATTTCTCTGTGACACTCAAATACTCTCAATGCACAAGCCAACTTTTAAGTAAGAGTCAAAACGCACTGAAATCCAGAGTAATGGAGGTGTTACTTCAAAACAGTCAGTGCTTCTAGTAGAGGACTGAGCAATATTCATACTAAAATAAGTAGTGAGCCATTGCATGTTTGAATAAAGTAAGTAAAACATTAAACAAAGAAGAAATGGGGGAGTAATTGTTGTTGAGATCTTTGTTTCTTGAGTTTGCGCAAGGCTGGATTAGCCATTATTCCACTGTGGCATTTCCCCCGCAGGCTGTTTTTGGAGATGGGAGGCTGGCATGACAAAACCATGAAAGGCATCATTGCTCCACTGAAGTTGTGGGGTTGGCTTAAAACACTTGTCAGTGTTGATTTTGGTTTTCTGTCCGGCCCTCAACGTGTTCATTGTGCCTCGTGTTCCACTAAAATTTCTATGTGCTATCCAGTTTCTAATTGATCCATCTATAGTGATTATGACCTAATGTTCATAAAAACAGCAACATTATGATTCATGGATTTACATTTTTTTGCAATATTTCTCTTTTTTAGGACTCATATAAATCCCAAAGGCTACGTACCAAAATATATTTAAATACCGATTTCGTAACCTGGAAATTCTACTGGTTTACAGCTAGGATCAATAACCTTCACAATTTTCACCCACCTGGAAAATAGTTTTCTAAAATTTGAGAAATTCCTTCCATGCAAAGTGTCGGGCAGTTTGGGTATTTCTCGCACCTAATTTGTTGATCAGAGGGTTATCTCAAGTTTGACTGATGCAGAACACCTGCCCAAATTCATTGCATTTGCTTGTCCCGTCAAACCACAAAGCACTCCTTCAGATCAGATTTATTTTCCATGAAGGCCCAGATTATGAATTGACTAAGTACACAGATTGCCAGCCACACACTTACTTAAATCCTCTATTTTTGAGGGAACAAACCATAAGAGACTTCCTGGTTCATACGGGTATATCACTCAAACCCTTTTATTATTTATTTGTTTTTTGTCTTTTTTTAAGTATTGATGTATGAAAGGGACACCTTATCGTTTTGTACACCTTATATACAATTATTTACAATTCGCGATTATTTACAACACAAACACATACACATAACTAGTTGTATTATACAAAGTGAATTGCTCTGATATATATACACTCAAATATTCATACTACGAAGAAAAAATCATCCGTAATTCCATAAAGACCAGAGTCAAAAGTATAAACTTGATGACAATCATAAATCAATGAACTACAGTTAAATGTAGGCAGTTCAAAAAAGGAAAAATAGACTTCAAATTAATTCATTCAGTCCATTCAACAAATAAATGGCTAATCTTTTTACGCCAAAGCGTTTCGAATCCGGTATGTCAACTCTACGGATTCTCATCAGGGCTCTGTCTTAATACGGGATATCTGCAAGTGTATAAAATAAAACTTGTTTTAGCTACATTTCTGACAGTTGTTTAGCTTCCAACTACATTTAACTTGGATTCCTCATATTACCTGTTGAACCAGCAGCCGCCGGTCAAGGGTAGGGTATTAGTTCTGACTGAGTTTCTTTTCTTTTCGGGATCTAAAAACAAACGCAGGTATTATGACCTGTTCTTGCTCACTTTCTAAGACCAGAATGGGGCACATATGTTATCAACATACCTTACTGGATCATGCTCGTGATCCTACGTTTCCACCAAATGGGAGTTAATTTTCAGTCTTGTATTACAGCCTGAAAATAATGAGAATAACGTTTTACGCGCTTTTTATGCACAGACGGAGAGAGTATGGCACTCGTTGCTCTACTCAGCATACCTGCTCTGAGGGATTCCTCGCTTGGGCTGTTCGTGTTCTAATCGGTTGCAGCGGTAAACGCTTTCTAACAATGTAGGCACCGCTTTCCTCAGTCCTTATTATTTGCGCTCGCTTTCCCTAGAGGAAATATCAGTGTTTTATTAGGTTTCTGGGGCTACTGCAATATTGGTGGCAAATCAAACCCATGTTAGCTCTAGACTTACTTGAACAAGCTGTGACTCGGCATCTAGCTCTCATTCACTTAGTTTGGCAGCCATGTTGTAACATGGTTTTGGACCTACTTATAGCTACTTGCTTGGCGGCCATCTTAGAGTGGGGTCGCTAGAGAAGGCTATCATTTAGATGTGAAAAAAGGTGAATTTAAACCACATATGAAAACATACGCGCAATTACCATCGACCCTTTCTTTTGGAGGCACTATACTAGATAAAGCTCACACTCTAGATATTTCAGAAAGCGAGTTGAGCCCGCTGAGTGCGCTATTAAACTTAAGTATAAGGTAGGCCTCTTTTTTTAGTAGAAGTTTATCATGGTCAATGGGTCTAGACTGTTGCAGAACATATAGAATTGACCACTTTAAGTCATTCTCAGTGTGTTTATTTTCAATGCAATGCTCCACCAAAGGTGCTGTAAGCACTTTATTCTTGATTCTAGACTTATGTTGCGTTATGCGCATATTCACTTGTTGTGTCGTCTTGCCTATGTAAATCTTATTACATGGGCAGATGACTACATACACAACATTTCGTGTTTTACAATTTGAGAAACTTAAGTGTTTCCACTTAATATTCCCATGTTGGAATTCCTTCCCTTCCACAGTAGTCCCACAGGCCACGCATGTCCCACATTTATGATGTCCCTCAATGGGTTTCATTCCCCATTGGAACAATAGGTCACTCTTAGGTTTGGGTAATGCTATCTCGGCTCGGACAAGATGTTGTCCGATGCTCCTGTTCTTACGATATGCGAAAAGAGGACGGGGAAATGGACAGTCCAGGTTTTCTAGTAAGTGCCAATTTTTTAACACGGTTTGTCTGAATTTGTTTGTGTCAGGCCCAAATGTGGTGACACAGACCATCCGGTCTAGTTCAGCCTTTGATTTTGTTTGTAGCAAACATTCGCGTGGTGTACATCGTGCCCGCTTGAATGAGTTTTTTAACAGTTTTTTCGGATAACCACGGCTTTCCATTTCATGACAGAATGTGTCAGCGTGTCTTTCATACTCTGACAACTCCGTGCAGTTTCTCCTGATACGGAGCAGTTGGCCATAGGGCAAGTTAGCCTTCAAGTTCCTGGGGTGGTCACTTTGGTGGTGCAGTATTGTGTTTTTATCAGTCTGCTTCTTGTACAAAGAGGATACCAACTTCCCGTTTGAACATGAATTGGCCATTTAATTCATATCCCTGGGCAAATCATGGTTTGCGCAAGGATCCCAACTCTAAGATATGCCATTCTTAATGTACCATTTCAATCAAGCAGGGGAAACTTTTTCAGTAAATAGCAAGATACATATCATTTACACATTTAGGGCCATATGTATCAAGCAAATTTGCATTCACAAAGGCCGAAATTCGCAGAATTTCAGCGACTGCGATTGCAATTTTGCCAAATGTTATGTATTTAGGCAAATCTTCGTGCAAAATAAGGAATCGCAAAATTTGCGATTCCTCATTTTTCGATTGCATTTAAAGAATCACAAATTTTGCGATTCCTTAAATGCAATGTAAGAAGCACCAAAAAAGTGCAATTTGGCCTTAAGGAATCGCAAATTATCCCCAACTTCAAGTTGGTGGTAATTTGCAATTTCTTTGAAAAATTCACTTTTTTGCATTTTTCAAAGTGCAATGTGAAGCACATACATGCCCTTACGGCATGTATGTGTGCCTCATGTGCACCCATGCTTATTTCGGGGGTGCAATAGGGTGTCCTTTTGACACCCCTGCACCCTTGAAATTGCATTCTCAATTTGCGATTCGCTAATTGCTAATCGCAAATTGAGAATGTCTTCCCATTCATTCCTATAGGCCTCTAGGCCCATAGGAATGAATGGGGAGGTATTCCTTAATTGCGAATCGCAATTTGCGATTCGCAATTAAGGAATATGTAGGATTCGCAAAATTTATTGCAAATCCTACATACATAGCATTTTGCAAATTCTCAAATAGCGATCCGCAAGAAATAGCTATTTGAGAATCGCAAAATGACTTTTTGATACATATGGCCCCAAAGTTCTCATATTCAGGAGGAAAGCTTGATATCAGAGTCATTTATAATACCAAGTAAATACTGACCCTGTGGGATCAGTATTTAACAGGAGTGGTAAATGCCTCACATATTCAGAGCATAAATGTCACTGTCGAAAGTGAGTTTAAATAGTTATTGGGAAGCTTTGTGACAACTCACAATGTTAGGTTATTGTGGGTGCTTACATTAATGAATCAAATGGCTCACACAACCTGATGGCCGAGCACGGTCAGAGGGTATCAATAAAAAGGACTATGGGGCATATTTATGAGGCTGTTGCGCCTCTTTGCGCCGCAATTGCGTCACTTTATTTGACGCAACTGCGGCGCAAACAATGCACCCTATTTACAACGTGACGCATCTAGGAGATGCGTCACGTTGTAAAGCACTGCGCCATAAGGAGGCGTTCCTGCGCAGTGGGGGCGTTCCTGCGCAGGAACGCCTCCTGAAAGTGGCTGAGTGAAATCTATGAGATTTCACTCAGTCACTTTCAGGGCAATGCTGCGTCAAAACCCTGCGCCTGCTTGAAGCAGGCGTAGGTCTTGATGCAGCATTGTGCAGATGGTGTACCCCCGAGCCTTGCTGGAGCTGCGTCGCGCTTGCGACGCAACTCCAGCAATGCGCCTCATTTCCGGCACAGATGCGTCACGCATCTGTGCCGTTTTTGCACCATGGTGCGCCGCATTATAAATGCGGCGCACCATGGGTGGCGGAGCTGTGGCGCACTGTGGCGCACGTTAACTGGCGCATCCCTGGGGATGCGCCAGTTAACATAAATCTGCCCCTAAATCCCTAAGGGTTCAGTGCTAGCACTGCATTTACCTCCATGCTGGCTCTTTTTTGTCCAAATGCACAGTGAGCAGAGTGGGCCTTATACAGGAGCCAGCCCGCTTCACACCGGTGACGAGGTGGTGCTGGCCTTCAATGGCTGTTCCTCACCCTGTCCCCAGGTGGATCTCCACTCCTGCCTGCAGCAGCAACGTGTCACATCTTGCTTCCCCCGGTTTCACAGCCCGCCCAACTGTTCTCTAAGTGACAGATGGACCGCCAGGCTTTGGCAGTGTCAGCTACCGCCTGTCAAGACAAAAAATAAAATAAAACAAAGTAAAGAAATGACAATAAACAAATTAATATCCAGCAAGAAAAAATCATCAAGGAAACCAAAAAAGAGAAAAACCTATAAAACAACAAAAATACAGCTAAACACCATCCCTGCTGCTGTTGAGGATGTGGGAACTGTGAATATTTTTCACCCTCATGTGGCAGCTTTCCTCCAATGCACTGGCAAGTGAAGAGCTGCCCCATCCGGGCCAGCCAAAACGCTCTACTCACCCCTTCACCCCAGTCTGGACCTGAGGTGCCTCCAACATGCCTGATGCGATGCTGTGCCAGATAAATCTTCCACCTGCATGAATGGCGGACGATGCCCCTGAAGCACCTGATGGGCCAGGAGACCCAGAACCTGGTGCATGGCCTGCCAAGGCAAAGGGCATTCGTAGTTCCCTCACTTCCCGCCTGCCATTCCGTGAACTAGCAGATCCGGCCACTGCAGCCTGAGCTGGAAGACCTGGAGAAGTTGCTTGACCAACTATTTCAGGCCACCCGGGACAAGGATGGCACATCAAGAGATCCCTACTGCTCCACTTTATTGGCAAGGAAATGTACAAGGTCTTTCAACTCAACACAAATTATGGATCCCACCTGAATATCGACTTTGAACAGTTCAAGATCCGACAAGTCTACCAATGCAAGGGTGAAATTATCAATGTATTCTAAGCACGTCTTTGGAAGATGGAGAACACATACACTGATGATGCCAGGCTAAAGAAGTCCAGGCCTAAATCATACAGGGAGGCAGCCCTGCAGCATTCAGATGGTTTATCTTGTGCCAGCCAGGCATCACCTTGGAGAGCATTTTAATCTTGGTGTGCTCTCATGTCTTGTCCGAATCCAAAGCTGAGGAATTGGAAGATGTGCTCGTGAAGACCTCAGTGCCCTCTTACTCAGGGAATCCGACACCTGTCAAGACAGATTCAGTGAATACTCTGTGATCCTCTCCGACCCCATGACATGTTAATACAGCCAACTGTCACATCTCCTATACTTCACCAGCAGGCAGTGGCAGGCAATCGCAGTCGGTTTGAGAGATTTTAATGATTGGTACATATGTCAAAGCCCTTATTGACACTGGTGAATCCATGAACTTCATGAGAATAAGAAAACACAACAGCTTGAAGGCACGGCCCATGCTCACAATGGCTAAAACTAAAAGTTATGCCTCCTGAAGCCAACTAACCCTCCCACTGTCAGGAGTGCTCAAAGTAGTGGCACAATAGGATCACCAAGAAAAGCTTGCAAAGTTTCATGTCAATAAAGAAAGTGAAAGACGCTGCAAGAATGTCACCTAGCAGAAGACCTTGAGTTTGTTTTCTTTGCACACTCCATCCACACCCATCAGCTAGACTAGTTCCTTGAGTGCTGTCCACACTATTCCTGGGGTCAGGATGTCTAAAGTCTGTTTTAGTCAGTCAAGCCACTTGTGCTTCAACACCAGACAATACCGTTTCACCTCCAGACGTTGGTGAAGGAGCTGGAAGAGCTCGAAAGCCTGGATGTGATAGAGAAAGTGTCCTGGCCTACCCTGTGAATCTCCTCAATGGTGAATTATGAAAAACCCAAGCAGCCAGGAAAGATCAGGCTGTGTATTGGCATGCACTCCCCCAACAGGACGATTAAAAGGGAGAGAAACATCACCTGGACCATGAATGACATCTTAGTAGATCTTAGTGGGGCCCAGTGGTTCTCGTAGTTAGATCTCAGTGCTGGCTACCTTCAATTGCCAAAAGATCATGAGAGCTGGTGTGTTATGAAGTTCTCAACATACCTTTCCCTCTGTCAGTACAAGCAAACTAATATTGGAATATGATTGGTGCAGAGGTGTTCAAAAACACCATTAGAGAGACCCTATCAGGTCTACAAGGGGTGATGAACAATAGTAATAATATCCTAATCTACTCATCCACCCTTGAGGAACACCACGATCACCAACTGGATCCTCTACAGTGCTGCATTGATCATGGACTCACCCTGCACAGGGACATGTCTTCTATTTTACAGTCGCAGATCACATTTTGGCTTCATTTTCATGTAAGATGGACTGAAGGTTGACCCTGCGAAGTCAAAAGCATTCTAACAAAGTCGACCTGTAACGCTGCAAAGTATTAAATTTTGTGGAAGAATGACCAGTTACTGCGACCAACTCCTGCGAAACCTGGTGACTTTTTGGAGCCATTGAGGTCCCTCATGAAGATGGTGGCCAGGTGAAATTGGGGTCCTAAGGAAGAGATGGCTTTTGCCA
This sequence comes from Lissotriton vulgaris, assembly GCF_964263255.1. Classification (NCBI taxonomy): domain Eukaryota; kingdom Metazoa; phylum Chordata; class Amphibia; order Caudata; family Salamandridae; genus Lissotriton; species Lissotriton vulgaris. The sequence goes on from NC_141698.1 coordinate 209,532,098, forward strand.
ATGTTGAACAAGCATTGTTGAGCAATGCCACAGTGGTTTATTTTGACACGAGGACAGCCGCTAAGCTGATTGTCAATGCTAGCCCCATCAGCTTTCGAGGGGTGCTCATGCAAGAACAAGAACTAAGAGTGTGGGTCCCCCTTGCTATTGTGGGCTCTGTGCTCACTACCACTGAAGCCCAGTATATCAAAATTGAAAAGGAGGGCTTTACTATCAAATGGGGGTGCAACCATTTTTCACATGCATCCAGTGGTGGCCGCTGCCTATCTAAAGTGGTTGTGAGGCCGCAGGTGGAGAGGGTGGCGGGTTGGGGAGGGGGCTGAAATAAAATATAAGAATTTTTATAAAAGACATACCTGCTGCCCCGCTCAACTCCTGCTGACGCCTGAATCGATGTTCCTCTTGGCGGCCGATGGCTGGAAGGGGATGGGCCCTTGGGGCACCGACTCCACACACAATCCAGGTGCTGCTGTTGCAAAAGAGCAGTGCCAGGATTGGTCTGAACAGCCTTGTTTGCTGCTCAGGTGGTGCATTGGAGTCTGTCCTGTTTATCTAGCCCGGCTGTGTAACACAGCCAGGTTGGAGAAACATAAGTGCACATGTGTGTTTGGCCGGCCTCGGATGGCCGGCCAAACACACATGTGCACTTATGAGTGCGCTTTACTCCCCCCTGACATGCCTGGCCCTGCCCACTCTATACTTTCGTACTAGGGTCAGACAACTTAAAATGATAATAACATTGCGTTATTATAATTTTATTTATTGTCTGCTGGCATGGGCTGTGGGACGACGCTCCTCCACCATGACGGAGGAGCTGCCCCTGCCTGTACGTCTGTAGCAGGGAATTCAAGGTAGTCACTAATAACAAGCCTCCAGTCACTCTGCTCAGTCGGACTGCACCTCACCCACTCCCTGGCATCAAAAGGTAGGCTGTACAGCTGCAACAATACTGGTTTACAGTCATGTACTGTCATGTGGTGAAGAAACTAGGCTACTTCCTATCACATCACCACATCTGCCAACAGGAAGGCCAACCTTCACGTGAACCAGTAGCCAGGGAATATATGCAGATGATAACCTGCATCGTGGGCCCAAAGGCACTTACCACCAAGGAAATAAGCAAAGCCATGCAGGTCAAGCACTGCCCGCAGAAGACTGTCACAACCAACAGAGGATCATGGAGGACATTCCTCCATGACATCAGCCAGTGGATGTTTGCAGACAAGGGCAGCTTGTCCCAGCTATGGAGAGTGCAGGATGAACTGAGCATGTTTCCAGACAGCTTGCTCCTGAGAGTTCATCGCATTTTGATGCCTGTAGTGCTGTACCAATGAGTAGTTGATCCGAACTATAAGGAGCATCACGGTACAGTGAAAAACATAGCATTAAGGGAAGGAAGAAGGACTCCCTTGACCCACAGAAAACCAAACATTACCGTCCTATATCCTGTCTCCCCTTACCAACTAAGATACTAGAAAAAGTCCTAAATCAGGAGTTAATGGAGTTTGTAGACCTTGATAATATTCTGGACAACACCCAACATGGCTTTAGATCATGTCTCTCCACAGAAACTGCACTAATAATAGCTACAGAGGAAGCCCGTAGGACCATGGACGAGGGTGGCAGAGCTGTCCTAATACTACTGGATTTTACGGCAGCTTTCGATATCATCAACCATGGGGTCCTACTAGACAGATTAAAATCAGTAGGTATCAGAGATACTGCCCTTAACCTACTCAGATCCTTTTTAGATGCTAGAATACAACAAATCCACTGGGATGGAATTCAGTCCGGAGAGTTTTCTCTCCCATGCGGAGTTCCACAGGGTTTAGCGCTCTCAGCTACCCAATTTAACCTGTATGTGACTCCCACTGGCCAAATTAATAAAAGCTCATGGCCTGCTTTGGTGTCTTACACTGATGACACACAATTAGTGGTGTCACTTACTCAGACAGTAGAAATTACAGCGGAGCGGTTCCGTAACTGCCTCATAATTGTAAAGAGCTGGATTTTCTAAAGCTAAACACTGAAAAAACTGAGGTGATTGAATTTTGGACATATACTCTCCATCTGGAGTCAACTGTGGTGGCCTCCTGAATCTGGCATCTGTCCCGTACCGGCACAAAAAGTTAGGAATTTAGGGTTTGTGATCGATAAAGATCTTAGATTAACCTCACAAGTCAACCAAGTCACTTCGGCCTGCTTTTTTATAATCAAAGTTCTTAGGAAAATACTGCCTTTTATACCACCTATATTAAGGAAAACAGTAGTTGGAGCTTTGATCTTATCCCGCATCGACTACTGCAGCGCAATGTACCTAGGAACTGGTGAAAGACAGCTTTCCAAAATCCAGTCACTACAAAATGCTGCAGCGAGAGCACTGCTGGATCTTCCGAAACGCCACCCTACATCCAATGCTATACGCCAACTCCATTGGCTCCCTGTCCATCGTAGAGTACAGTTCAAGGCCCTCTATCTAGTTCACAAAACCATAATTGGAGGAGGGGCTGAGGACATAAAAACTCTCTTTCCTCGCTATAAACAAACTTGCACACTAAGATCTGGTGGTCTGGGTCTGATCAACCCTCCTAGAATAAAGAGAGCTCGATGGGGTGGCAAGTCATTCTCACACCAGGCAGCAAAGCTATGGAACACCATGCCCACCCAGCTACGCCTAGAAACAAACAAAATCTGCTTCCGAAAGGCACTAAAGACCTGGCTTTTCACCATGGCTTAACGGATAGTAGCAGCCAAATCTCCCATGCAGCGCCAAGATGCCTCGGCATAAGTGCGCTTTATAAACAATTCAGTCAGTCAGTCATTATGAAAAGGTGTGTTTTCAAAGACTCAAGAACGCAGTAGCATGCTGCCCGACACACCAGCTGACCCAATGTATAAGTGCACCTGCCCCATGTGGCCACAGAAGACTTCTGTATGGCCCCATAAATTCAGCTTAGACTTCGGAAGCGTTCCAATGAATATCTAACGCTGGTGATTGTTTATGGATTCCCCAAGTACCCAGTATTAGAGTTGACAAAGCCCACAGTATTTAGAAAGGTGGGAGGTCTGCTAGAGAAAATCTTTGTAGCCTTTGGTCTCCTGGAGGAAGTGAGTAGGATGTACTGATAAGGGACCTCAATTCCAGGGAGTAGAGTTCTTGGGGTTCCTGGAGAATTTGGGCATCCACCACAGGAAGATCACACCCTAATGGTCTAAGGTCAATGGAGATGTAGAACATTTTATGAGAACACTTAACAAGACCCTGTGCATTGCAGCGGATGAGAGAGTAAATCCAGAAGTCAGTCTCCACCAATTTATGAGGGATCTATGCATCAAGATACCCGCGTCTTGCCATGCTGCTAGGACAGCATGGGTGTGACATTATCCCATCGAGCCCTCAGTGGCAGACCATGGCATTCGAGCCTACTGGCACCCATGGGAGGTAGAGGGACTCGTACAATCGAGCCAGCCAGCGTTGCTGAGCCAAAGTGTTTGATTTAGTCCCAGGAAACTACTCCTAGAGGTTATGGCCAGAAATGTGTCACAGTTCTGGAAAATCAATTTCATGACTGCGCTGTGGGAAAGAGAACTGAGTAAGAAATGACTAAGACAACTGGAGAGACCTAGACCATGAGGGATGAGAAAGGCCACTAAGTTTGACACTCATGACGCCACCACCTAGCTCCCAATGACAAAACTCCTGCCAGCACCAGCACCACGGAAGTGGTGCTGGTGGGAATGTCACCAAGGGTGTACTCTTGGGGGGCCTGAGACAGTTCCGGGAACAGCTCGAAGGCAACGGTATGACTTATGCCCCAATCCTGTCCCAAGCTAGAGTCTCATAGGCTTTGTGTGTGTCACTGGAACGGTGCAGACGGTGTCTGGAATTAATGCTGGGGGATGTTAACAGCCACCTGGCTCAAAAGTGTGGACCCTTTGAACTCACTCACCCTGACGGCTGGTCGCAGCCAGAGGGTATGAATAAAAGGGATGCAAACCGCTTGAGGTTTAGTACCAGCACCGTACTTACCTGTGTTGTCTCCTGTTTGTGCGCTCAAAGCGGGCCTAACACGCAAGCCAGCCCGCTCACATATATTACCTTCCGAATGATGCCCCACCCCAGGGAAATCTCCTCTAGTTGATATTTTCAAGACTCAGACACTCCATATGCTGACTTATGCAGACCTTGATTGTCTGAATCTAGGCCTAACATCCTTAAAGTGCTTTATGAATCATTTCCAAATAATTCATCATTACCAAATAGTTAATTCTACTCCAAATGCATTTGTGCATTTCATTTCAACAGCCTAAATGTAACAGAATTGCGCTTAATAATTTACCGAAATAACTGCACTTTGGGAAAACTATTTTAAAAGCACTTCTGGCTCTTTAAGAGACACGGTGCATTGCACAATTTTAGAAGAACAACTGGAGGAACAGTGTTTTTCCGATGTACAAATAAAAAAAAAGACACATATAATATAATTATTTGCCTGGTATGATCACATTTTACTAACTGACAACATTATCGTTAAAATGATGTTCATTAGCTTTCCCCATGAATGAAAGGGTCACAAATGACTTACCCCTGCCGCATCTAATCAAAATAAAGACATCACTTCTATTCCCACTGGAGAGCGTTTTCGTCATTTTGACACTATAGTTGACAATCGTATGAAGTCGAGGTAACAAGGGAACAAAGCTGATGTCTTCATTCAGATTGCCCTTGAGGGAAATATACAGTTTGCTTTTCTATGCCCTGTCAGCCACTCGAAGGATTGAGTAAATTAAATATATATTTCTATGTCAGAGGCAAAGAAAAGAAATAAGAATGCTTAATTTTACAAACTAACGTAAGTGTAATACAGTTTGATTCCATTGAAAGATCAACCATCACTTTATGCTGTTTTCACAAATAATTACGATATCGAGATTGATAAAATGTAGCCCCTAATTTGGTCAGATCACAAGGCCATCATCTTTAGACTTAATAGCTCCAATCTCAAAAGTACTATCAGTGCACAATAACCAGTCGTGGAAAAAAATGATAATTTCAAGCTAGACACTGCTGTGCGAATCTAAAACTTTAATTAATGATAATTTGGGGCAAGACTCGGATACCTTTGAAGCTTGCTTAGATGCAGGTGTTTCCCAGGAAACACCTTTAAAAACAAGAATTAACGATCACAAAAAACCCTCTGTCCCATGGTTTTCTCAAGACCATAAGAAACTTAAGAAAATGTAGACATCAAGAAAAGCGCTGGAGGATGCAATATATCCCAGAAGATAAACTAAATTGCCAAAACCTACTAAATGAATACAAAACACAAATCAGGGCAACCAAAACAAAGTTTTTTACAGATAATTTCAGACCAGTCAATAACTCCTCTATATAATACAGTAAAAACATGATATACTTATCTAAATAGGAAAACGGTTACTCCTAGCCAAGAACAAAATACCAAACAACCTCACTCTTACCCCTTAAACGAGGAATTTTTGTGTAAAAAGTTTGCAGTTTCCCCTCTGACTTTTGAGTTCATTTACATTAGAGAAGGTTGCGTTTGTCATAAAAAACACTAAATCTGGATCTCCTGGGGATCCGTGTTCTTCCGAGGAACTTCATCTGGTCCTGAAACCATTTCTGCCCATCTAACTTGAATCATGAACAAGGTTGTGGGTTCAGGCTATTTTGCAGCAGACTGGAAAAAAGCTTTTATCCTGTCTTTTGTTAAGAATCCCTCACTTGACCCTTAAGACATGAAAAAATATATAGGCTAATTTTGCACCGCCCACTTCTTGCTAAAATATTAGAGAAACCATGAATCAGGAGATTACCTCATTCCTGGAAACAACCAATTGTATTGACCCAGCACAACACGGGTTTAGACCCATACACTGTTCAGAAATTGCTAATCTGGCAGCAAACGAAGAGGTCTGGGCTTTTGTTGACAGAGGTGACAGTGCAGCGTTAGTCCTGCTGGACTTATCAGCTGCATTTGACACGGCTGAAAATATTTCCCTAGTCAACCATCTCGAAAGGATAGGAATAAAAGGGTCAGCTATCAAACTGGTCAAGTCTTTTCTTTCCAACATAGAGCAAGTAGTGGCATTGGAGGGTTATACATCTACCCCTTTAAAGCTTCCATAAAGGGTTCCTTGGGATCCTTGTTAAGTACAACTCTATTTAATGCCTACATTGCTCCTAATACAGCATATCTGATCCTGTGGTTTCTCGGTGTGTTCTTACGCAGACAAGACCCAATTAGTGGTATCTGTCTCCTCAAACCCAGAAAGAGTGGCCATGCAGTTCAATGCATGCATGGGCAGTGTTGCTCATTGGATGCAGTTGAACTTTTTAAAGCTCAATTTAGATAAAACAAAGGTGTTGTTATTGGGTAATAACACCTCCTTCTGGAACAACACCTGGCGGCCACTAAATGTGGGTCACCTTGCAGCTCCTGTGCAGAAGGCAAGACATTTGGGGGGCATTTTTTCCCCCCAAAAAAAATCATTGAGCATGCAAAACAGGTTACATCTTCCTACTTTCCTATGCAGAGAATCCTAAAAGCAATTTCATCTTTTCTTCCACTAGAGCTATGAAAATCAATTATCCTAGCTCTCGTTATTTCTAAAATGGATAACTGTAATGCTCTATTTGTAGGATCTAAAAGACGTCTTCTTAACAAACTTCAGGCTCTTCAAAATGCAGCAGCCAAAGGGCTGTTGAATCTTCCAAAGTTCTGCTCAGTCTCCAGTACCATCAGGGAACTTCACTGACTCCCCATCAGAGCACAGATACACAGCAGTGGCTGGTGACATTTGAAAGTGGTGGGCCAGAAAAGTTTTGGGTAAGTGGCTGGTGGCGAGTGAGCATAGGGAGCAAGCCCGACTGCTATACAGAGGTTTTGGGCGGGGGGTTCTCCGCCTGAGTAAATTTCAACAAGCATTTACAATGCAACGGTTTCGCCTTTGGAAAAGTTTGAGCTATTGGCATTGTAAATGACAACATTTGTATTTATGTGTTGGTTTTGAAAACAGGTAAATAAATGGCATTGTCATTTACATTGCCAATAGCTCTAACTTTTCCAAAGGCGAAACCGTTGCATTGTAAATGCTTGTTAATTCAGTTACCTTTAATGCCAACACATTGCAAGCAAACGTCCAATAAATACGAAACACGTGTCAAAGCATAGTCATTTTAAAACAAAAGGATAAATAAATTAATATTGTATTGATTGGCATTATCCTCCTGACTACAGTACGCATTGTAGGCATTTCCAACTCAGTGTTCAGTATCTCTTGCATTTTGTTTTTCAGGGTAAGTTGGTTATCTTCTATGGTCACAAACAATTACCTTACATTTTCTAACTGACTGCATTTATTCTGAAGAGATGTCATTGCTGCGCTTTAATCTCAAAACTCCAATTTTATCAATGATCCAATTGTTGGATTTTTTGCTGGACATTTTTGGGCGATAGTATTCATTCTCTCCCAGGGTTTGGTGCTGGCTTCCGAGACTGATTCATTGCATGGATGATCACCTAGTGAGTGACACTCTACAGAAAATGTCACTCCCCTTTTCCAGACTGGGTGGGTCATTTCAGAGCTTGCTTAAGTCGGATTTGAACTAAAGAGAAAATAAATACTACCAAGAAACATACAAAAAAAAGAACACTTCTTAAATCTGGTAGCAGACATTTCAGCACATGAGCAGTTTCCACTGTGCGAATCCAAACCCAGATGGAGCAAGTGGTGGGGGAAGTGGGGCAGTTGCGCAGTAGAGGGCCATTGGTCGGGCCATGACTTTGGAGCCAGTAATGGCAGTACCCAGGGCCGGACTGGCCGTAGCGGGCACCGGGCAATCCCCTGGTGCGCTGCACTGGTGGGGGGCGGTTTTGGGCCCCTGGGGGCCGTTTTTGTTACAGGGCCGATAGCTGCAAAATCGGCCCTGTAGCAAAATCTGCCCTGTAACAAAATCGGCCGAAGACCGGCCCTGGCAAAGAGCTCGGCCGCACCCCCAAACCCTGGGGATGAGGGTGGGGGGGTGAGGGGGGGGTCCGGCCGAGCACTTTGTCAGGGCCGGTTTTTGATCCCAGTCCGGCCCTGGCAGTACCATTAGAACACATGTAGGTGTAGAGGTGCAGGCATGCATGCCTGTTTATGGTCAGACCTTACTTCTTACCACAGATACAACAAAGGACTTTTGAAGTAGCCCCCCATCTCCTTGGGAGTGTGCAAAACACAGGCAGCTCTCCAAGAAGCCACATGAAGGTTTTTCCTTTCTTGCTAACTGAATTAATCCTAATGTGATCATATTGTAGGTCTCAGGGCTTCCAATGATCTGCAAGCGCTTCATCAGAGGTCACTGGCCAGAAGGAAATTAAATCTTGACCTTGAACTGGCTCAAGCTCTGTTGTACAGCAGTTCGAAAAAGTATCTTCGAGCGCCATCTCATTAAGAATAAACATAATAATTGAGAAGAAAGGTATAATTAAAGAAACGTGCATCTGTGTAAAGCTTACATAGCCTCTCTTTCTAGTGAGTATTTCCGATTACACTGGGACTGCCTTGCTCCAATTGCAGTTTGCAGTGAAATTTGTTTGCTGATGTTACATATTTGTGTATAAACATTTCGATATATACATGCTTTCTCTGTTTACAGGTACAGGTCTCCAACTGGTGCCAATTTCATCTATATATGTAAACGAAATGTGTAATTTAAAAGGTCCACATTTATGATGGTCATGGTATACCTGTTTGTGTTTGTGTTTACTAAGTTCTACAACCATTACACACGTCTCTGCGCTAATATTTGCTATTTAGTAAAAGTTCTGTAAAGCTGTAAATTACTTTGTCCATTTGCTGCGGAGTACTAATGAGAAGGTAAAATGGTGAGGCAGATAGGATGATGTTGTGCTTGTGTGGTACACAGCGGCAAAGGCCTAAAAGGAATGGTTGCAAGACCCATCCTAGTAACGTCTGAAGGACAGTAGCAGTTCAAGGTACTAAAGTCTTGGACAGGAAGGAAGAAATAACCATACTACTTATATCACGACTGGGCTCTGTGCAGATGAAAAGGAGAGTTGGTTTTAGGCCTCTGATGCGAAGCAGGTCTCCTGGTGCAGAGTTCTGTCTGGTGCAGTTCAGAGCCGCCATTTCAGAAGCTCGCCACACTGACAATATCCACGGTCACGGGCAGCATGATTTTGTTTTTATAACTTCCCCGAAAGCTGTTTAATACCGAGTAGGCACGCGCTGCCCTTTTGATTATTCTAGCCTCTTTCATCAGATGTGTGATACCATCCCCGGGACTGAACAGGACAAAAAGCTTCTGAAAGGCAGACAAGTGTTTCAAAAAAATCCTCCTCGCTGAGATAAGGCTTGCCGTCTGCGCCATTCAGCCTTGCCCTGATAGTCCTTTATGGCTCTGTCATTTTCAATCAGCAGAGAGTACATGTGATCAGTATATCAGATACACTTCTCAATGGCTTTTCCTTACCGGAGGATTCCCAAACCTGTCCCTCCCGCCCGTCCCTTCCTTCCTTCTCATCATTCCAGGTATAATCTCGATAAGACAGAGATATGTCATAGGCAGCTGTGTACGGCTGGGCTCGCGCTACAACTAATTTGTTCAGGAAAAAATTAAATCAGGAGGTAAATTATTTCATGATTGCTCATTCCCAACAGAGTTGGGCAGCATTCTGTAGAAAATATCTAATAATTGGTTTCAGCCCGTGTCAGACACATGCAATTCCCCTCACTAATGGCAGTGTGAGGTAGCAGCAGGCCTCGGGGGTCAGCGCGAGCCTGGAAATAGCTTAGTGCTCGGCGCAGCCCTGGAGAGGCCGCGCACATAGGAAATGAAGTGGCAGTAAGTGCAATCCATAGGGGAAATGCGCTTCACTTGGAGTTTAATATATCGGCGCGGGGCCTGGCAGCGCGCCATGAAACAATTGTTTACCTTTTTTGTCAACATCTGCATCTGTTCTGTTTCGTAAACGGCACTTACCTCTCAGTCGGTAAACGCTGGAATCAATAACAACTGTTCAGGGATTTTCTCTCCACCCTGTATTCTGTCACAGATGCACGCTGCCAACAATGTTTGCCCAGGGGCGTAACACAAGCCCCCGCAGCCCCTGCATTGCGGGGGGCCACGCGCTCCAGGGGGCACAGGACAGCGAGGGGGGGGCGGGAACATCACACGGTCAGCGGGAGGGGGGTGGGAAGGCAAGGAAAAGGACAAGCACCTACGAGGACAGGGGGAGGGGGGCGGGAGAGGACGAGGGGGGCGGAAGAGGACACGGACGGCGGGAGGGGGCGGGAGAGGACACGGGAGGCGGGAAACGTGCACAGGACAGCGGGGAGGGGACACGGCAACAGTGGTGACGCTGCGCCGCACGGGCCAATCCCGTCGCGGTGTTTGGTGAGGGGGCTCGGCTCTCCCGTCCAATCGGAGAGCAGCGGGCTCGTTTTCGGTCGCGTTGGTACCAGCAAGGTACGGGGCCCTTCGTCGGGGGTTTACTGATCCCGGGTCACGGTGGTGAAGCTGCACACAGGTTATTTTAGTGCGCTCTGCTCGGGGAAGGCTCACAAACCTTCAGTCTGCACCAAACACGTGTCGATGAACACGGCGACCTCACAGCACGGCACAGCAGCCGGTAGGCGGGGATCTGCTGTGGGAGGGGAGAGGGAGGCGGGGAGAGTGGATCGGGATCAGCTGCGGCTCGGGAGGCGGGGGAGAGGAACGGACGGCGGGAAACGTGCACAGGACAGCGAGGAGGGGGGAGGGGGGACGGCGGGAGGAGGGACACGGAAGAAGGCAGGACAGCAGCAAGCACGGCCCGGCCGGACCAGATTCGGGGGCGTTCCAGGCTTTTGGCTGACGTATCATGACGTAGCCAAAAGCCAAAGATTCTCGGGAACGCCCCTGAGTCTCCTCCGGCCATGACGGACGCCTCTCTGTTCCAATGGCTAGCCTCCATTTATGGAGCTAGCCAATGAAACAGAGGGAGGGACTAAGAGTACACACTAAGAAACATAAGATTTCTCTGGAGGCGGAGCCTAAAGGCTCCGTTCCCCAGCGAAACCTAAAAAAGGAGTCGGCAAATGGTGGACTTTCAAACGAATCTGAGAAAGCAAGGAGGGTAATGATGCAACTGTGAAAGTGTAGTTATGACATCAATAAAGAGATTTGGAATGATAATGATGTCTGGTGTGATGACTACTGAGGCTGCATATTACAAAGAATCCACGAGTACGGAACAGATGTAAAATGAGAAGGAGTGGTTTGTAGGCACACAGGCCGCTGGAAGGTAATTTATTACAAAAACTTCAGTGGGAATCATTTCTAGAAAACAAGTTATTAATGGTTCATATAGTACTTAGGAGTAAAATGTGTGATATCATCTTCCCATGAATCCATAGGCACAACTTTGAAACAAGTGGCATTTCACCAGTTTCCCTTAAAATACTGACCGCATGGCATAGACAAATTCTGACCCTGTAAACTGGGCCATTTCAACCTCACTCATTCTCCTTCCCATCAACAAGACATGCCGAGAGATTTGCACACAGATGGGCCACCACTTTAATTAAAATTTATCTGAGAAGCACACCCGAATATTAATATAAAGAGCTTTCTGCTGGCTCCACCAAGAGGAAGAGAGTATGGAAACAGAAGTTTTCATCTCAACAAAAGGCGCAGGAGGAGTTTTACTGAAAATGTGCGCCGAGTAATGCTCGTTCTTTCTTTCAAAGCCCCCCGTCCCCTTTACCAACTTCAGACATAATCACCTTTCTTTAACACAGCTATCAGTGACAACCAGAGAAAGACGGAGGTCACAGACAGGTCAACAGTGGCACTGGAAGATAAGTTAAGCAGTCTGGATTTGACAACGTGTTTTTTGGCAGACAATAGAGTAATGTTTGGTGAATTTGGAACCTCGCCCTCCCCCAGACTGACAACGGGAGAAATCACTATCAACAGCCATACACGTGCTCAGTGGCAGATCGCCGGGGAGGGATGTCACGCGGGGGTGGAATTATGGATTCGAGACGCAGAGGTTGTTTACACAAGCGTCTTTAACTTGGATGTGTTCGGAGCTAAATTAAAGAAGCACGGGGAAACTATCCCGCCTGCTACCTCCTCTTTTCACCGGATCGACTAATACAGGATCAGTTTCAAACTCCACTTTAAGATACGAGCCAGACACGAAGGCATACATATTTTACAATTTCGGGAAACAAGCACCAGTGAGCTAAGTGGTCCTGAAGAGAATTCCCTTGAATTAGGGGTTTTCTAAACGCGTAGACCGGTCTTGCAACACTAGGACTTTCTTAAAAAATACCAAAGTTTCTGAATTTCTGATTTGCTTTCCTGTGTTGTTATTTGTAAATGTTGTTTGTAATTATTTTTTTGTAAATAGCTCTTGTCGAAAAGTTTCTCATTTGTTTTCATGTTTGTGATGTGTTTGTGCAGTCAAATGTATGTAGTGAGTGTTATAAGTTTCGTTTGTGAGTAAATGTGGAGTGAAATAAGTAATGTACATAAATATGTGAATTGTTTATAAAAAATATGTTTTGAGTCAAAATAACTAAAAATAAAAATAATTGATTAACTCTGGACGAAATAGTTGGTCTCTAGATCTACTGTTTAATTGAGTAGGTTTTGTGGTCACTTTTAGGCCCCCCATTAAGTAATTGGCACTAGTGGTGCTTGTTTTGGTTTTTAGAATTGGCTTAGGGCACAGCTTACTACTCGCCCGTACCACGCCCATTAGGAGACCGAAAGGCTCCTAATGGGCATGCTCAAAAAAGCGCAAACACAAGTGCGCATGAGTGGGCACGGGTAAAAAATTCTCCCTCCATCACCACTCATGCGCACTTGTGTTGCTGCCTAGTTATTGCCCTGTGACAATCATGTCAATCAACATGATGCCAGACCGCCCACCCCCTTCAGACTCTGAAGGGGGTGGGCGGTCTGACGTCATGCTGACTGCCATGATTGTCAGTTGAGTTCTCCCGCCTTGGCTCGCGTCGCGTCTTTGAACTTAAGTAAACTCAGTTTAACTAAGTTCAGAAAAACTCACGCCGAGGGAGCTGCGGTCGGCTGCGGGCGGGGGGGGCTACGTCCCCACGCCCCAATGGACGCACCGCGCCTTCAAATACAGTTAAAGGCCCTTTGTTGGGTCCATACTGGACGACATCAGGACGGTTTATCATTTTTGCAGCGCATCTTTAAATGTTATTGTATCGTTTATTGATATTTCAAAACATTGTTTCATGATCAAAAAACACACATAGAAACAACAATAAATATCCATAAATCAATCAAAGGGGTGTAAAACCACAAGGGGGCCTTCACAATCTTGCTTTGTTTGCCTTTTAACACAATTTCTAATTATCCAAGCTGCATACTAGAATTTAGAGACGGCCACCACCCCAATCGAGGTTATGTCACTTTTGCATATTCAATATGCCTCTTCTTTCGACAATAGACAGAGGGATCTACACTTTGGGACAATCCATTTGGACCTCGGGTTCCCATAGAGGGGGCAAAAAAACAACATGTTTTTTTCAATTTTGCAGGGGTTTTTGGCAGCATGGACAACACTCAGATTCTTGGCTCACCTCCCTTCATTTTGCTCCAAATTTTCCCAAAGCATGCATTGACCAGGATTTTTCGAGCACCTATTAACCAGCCCAGTCTGTGTACCCCATTGGTTGCAATCACATCCCTCAAGCCCTCTTTTAAGTGACACTGTTCTTCAGTATTCCTCACTCGATTCTAATATAAAAAGGGTTTTAACAGAAGCACTGCCTCTAACTAATGGAATCCCAGGTCTAAAGGAAGGGAAACCAATGGCATGCCCCTCCCTAGACCCAGCAGCCCCCTAATGAAATTGTATACAGTGCAGAAGGGGCTAGTTTTAAAGTACCCCGATAATTCTGCCCCATACAATGCAGCCCTCCTGGCCTGTGCCCTAAAGGTTTCCACCACTGGGCGGGCAGGTACCAGACTAATTGTTTTGCACATTTTTGTACGGCACCTGCTAGATGTTTCACAATAAGAATGCTTTTTAAGTGCACGGTCCATGATACAGTCTCTTGCAGCCTGCTGCTCAGATAGTCGAGCTTCTGCACCCTTTCAAGTACCTCTGCCCCAACCATGATAGTTCCTTTTGGCTCACCTCTCTTGAAATGCACCATGTATTTTGTCTTGTTGGTGCTGATTTCAAGGTTGAAATCTCAGCAAAATTGGAAGAGGAACGCTGCAATTATTACCCTAACCAAGGAAGGGGAATCATTCACACAGCCCATTAAGTATGTAATACAATTGTTGATTTAAAGGAGAAAAAGTGTTAGGGCGAGTACATATCCCTGCCATACACCTTGGTTGACAGAGAAGGCATCAGTCAGCTCTCCTTCCACCCCACATCTCACTTGCACAAAATTTCCCTAGTGCAAAAGTCAATCGGATAGAGAAGATCAGGCGGGATACCCATTTCATGAAGGACTTCCCAAAGCTTCTCCCCAGGTACCAAGTTGAAGGCAGCGCGCAGGTCAATGAATGCCACATAAAGGTCACCCTTCACCAGCTCTACCACTGCACTAACCTTCTGCCTTAAACCTGCCTGAAGGTAGGAGAGGATTTTGTTATCATAACATTAATCTAACATTCTCTCCAGTACCTGTTTGCAAAAAGGTTTTGGGACATTGTCCAGGAGGCTAATAGGGCGATAGTTTGCGGGTCCCCCTTTTCAAAAATCGGCACAATTACTGACCCCTTTTAAGAGGGGGAATCAGCCCCTCTGCCACAATGGCATTGGAGACCACATTGATGGAGAGCACCTATACCCTTGATTTAGATCAGGAAACATCAGCCAGGATTTTGTCAAGGCTTGGGGCTGTCCCAGGTTTAAAGGAGTCAATTGCACGCTCCGTCTCCTCCAAGAAGAAGGTTACTGGGTATTGTGTCATATCTGGTCTTCTACACAATCCCCTCCCTCCTGTTTACTCCCCCTCCACACCCAGGGTATACAATCTCCGAAAGTAGGCAACCCACTCATGGGAGAATGGAAGTTTCGGCCGGATTGCCTAAATCCCCTTCTCTCACGTTAGTAACTGCAGCATCCAAAAAGTCCACCCACAAGTGTCTGCCCTATTCTAGTTTAGCTGCTCTCACAGTTTCCCTGTACAACACCCTGCATTCCTTTATAACTTTAACATCCCCTCTTTTTACTCCTTGCAAATGGACTACTTTAGCCTTTTTGAACAGTTCATTAAACCATGCCCGTCGTGCTTTTGGAGCCACCCCATCCTCTTTAGTTAAAACACCCCTCAATTTTTCAAACACCATAGAATGCTCTGTTGCTTCCACAGTTCAAAACATTCACCTATATGGAAACCATAATATCATACAGGGCCTTGACTAGCTCTGTAGAAGTACTTACTGCTTCCATCTCACATTCCTTCTTTTGTTTATAGCTACAAGGTTCTCATAGCCCTTGTCCACATCTGCAGCTCATTGTCATTTTGAGTGTTAGAGTCAGTGGATTGGGGTCACACTTTCCTCATTCTACAACAAACCTATCCTCCAGCTTACTCCACATTCTTACATCTAGAAGGATATAGTCAATTGTGCTCTGGTAGGTCCCTCTTCTAAAAATCGATGCAAAACATTTATCAGATGAGAAGCGCCAATCACTTGCCCTAATTCCATGGGCAGTAACAAGATTCATTACCTGGAGCACTGCTCTTGAAAAACATTACCTTTTAGAGGGGCTAGATCTGGAATTCCCCACTTCAGGTTTTCATCAATTGTCAAGTTACTAATCAAGATGGGAGCCTCGAATGTCAAATTAAAATCCACTGCTATGATCACCTTATAGGTCTTTACATGCTCTAGAAGTACTCTATCCAAAAGAAGTAATACTTGGGCTTCCTGCCTATGGCTAATACTCCTATTGTAGATGTTTATGCGCATGACAGAATCTAGTTTTGGCCCTGTAAAAAACAGAGCTTTGGCATCGAGGGAACTCAAGTGAGTATGTGTAGCTGAGTAAAAAGGAGTGACCTGCACGAACACCAAAGGCCCCCCAAGGGACCCCCCAGCACTGGATTTGATCGGTGTGATATAATAACTTCTAAAACCACACCTTTTTACCTGCTCAACCCCCATGTGTCCTGGAAGAGGCAAATGTCATAACTATCAACAAAAGTGACACAAACTGGATCTCCTTACTTGTTCCTGATTCCCAGTACATTCCAGCTTAACTGCAACATCTGTGGCACAGCAGGCGCAAAATGAAATGGTGGGGCTAGACACTTTTTGCTCGTAGGACTTTCTGCTTGGACCATGGCTATTTCTAAACTGGCTGCACCAGGCTCACTTATATCCCCCATGGTAGCCGGATTTTCCTCCTGTTCTTGCACACCCTCACATTTACTATAGAGTCATCCTGGTTTGGGGCAGTCAATCAATCTTGTATGGAGGAGAATGGTGAGATAGAGTTGCTACTTGTGGCAGAAACTATCCATCAACATCTACTAACCTGATCCCTTTCTCTCATTCAATCTTTGAATGGTGCTCTTCCACTTGTACCTTATGGTCTAGCACTGCTAAAAAAGTAATTGTCCTCAGAATAAAAAAATCTCATTGGGGAGGAGGATGTTTTTCCTATTTTGCCTCTAAATGGTGGAATTCCTTATCAAATCAGCTGTGATTCTATCTAAGTCTCCTGAAATTAAGGACGGATTTAAAAACTTGGCTTTTTAACTCTGTATCCTAATTCTATTTCTGCTTTTTATTGTTCTTCTTGCTTTTATACTCAAGGTCCAGTTTTGCCTTTCATTGTGTAACATTTTATGGTTCTAATCACATGAGCGCCAAGAAGCAATATGTCATTAACGTGCTTTACAAACCCATTCCCATTAAACTAAAAAATTAGTTTATGCACAGGTATCTAAATCTTTTGCACAGGAAAATCATCATATGTGAACTAAATCAATTAACACCTTCGCTGCTAAGGCAATTCCCCTCCTGTGCTGGAAATTGCTATATTTCATTGTTTTATGACGAGCTGGGCTCGTCATCAGCACACGACCACTGTGCACCATGACGAGCCCAGCTCGTCATCAGCATCGAAAGGGTTAAGGACCGAAATTTGCGAGTTCGTTCTATATTGAAGGTAAGCTCTGTGTAGTGTAACATTTAGGGCCTGATTCTGATGCGGTTAGGAAAGCATTCCCACCTAGAGCCTGATTCTGATGTGGTTAGGAAGGCCTCCTAACAGCATGTGCTCCTTCCAAATCAGATCGGGAACCTGTCTTCCCGACCGAGGGCCCAATTATGATGCGGTTAGGAACATATGCTCCCATTGAAGTCAATGAGAGTCCAACCAAATCGTATCGGGAAGTATCTGGATGCATCATACTCCTTCAGTGGGACTCTCCCGATCTGAGTGGGTCGGAAACCATTTCCAAACTGATTCAGTTGGGAAGCTTTCCAACCCGCATCAGAATAGGGCCCTAAGCCGCTAAAGACAGACAAGATGAACATATGCACTAGGAACATCTTTTTCCAAAGTATAAAAAAATATTTTTTCCTTATGAAGTGACACTGCATACATTTCTTCTTGAACATTGCTAAACACGATGTTGATTGTTAATTAATTTCCCCTTTCATCTAGAGGGGCAGAACATTGATCCACATGAATAAGACACATGCTAGATTTTTAGGATATTCATGAAAATAAATTTTCATGCAGCACACCCAAATCATAGTCAGTTTTGTATATGTAGTGGATCTGGCTTTTCAGAAAAACATGGTATAGGTCTTCCTCATCAGCCAAACTTCAGACATCCCCTACTCAATCAGTTTCTGTGTGCCATGCCGCATGCTCTGCAAAATGGTTTCTTACTGAAGGGCCTTTAGAAGTTTCAATTACTCAGGCACTGCCATCTTGAGCTTGTACTATTCTATCTTTTATCGGTATGTCACATCTCCACAGTAAGAGGCTTGTTCCTGTGTAATTAAAATATATTTATAAAACAAATTGTATAGACAATCATGCAAACATATTTGTGTTTTACAATCACCACAGATATGAAAATGGTTAAAGGTTAATTGTATATACATGTCATCATTATATTACATCAACTTCCTATAAATGTATTGAAGAGAATCCCAGATACAGACTAAACAACAACAAAATCTCAATCTCTATGTTATTATTTGTAAGTGTAGTATGCCTGGTGTTTTGACAAACTATTGTGGAAAAAATATTGTGTGGCACAAATATTGTGTATTAAATATCAGTATAACAAATATATTGTGGCCCTGAATAATGCAAGAAAGATAATTGATTTTTTTTATATTTATTGATATCACAGTTAAACTTATTGTTTGTTGTATCATCATAATTTATAATATTTTTAAGTGCATTTTGTATGATAATATTAATTGGATGCATTTTTTGGCATAATAGTTTTAGGAGCAGTTTTAGGAGCAGGGAAATAGTGTGGGGACTTATTAAAACATTTATATTTTTAAAGTCTGTGATTACAAATATTGTGTTAATGTTTTAATTAATTTTTAAATATGTTATATAAATTATGTTTGCATAGCAAGTTATTTTTAATTTTTTTCTTTTACATTTTGTATGAATCAGAAGTTTATGTTATATTTTTATGTTTTCATTTTTGATAATTAAAAGTATTTTTGTATTAATTTATATTATTCAATTTAAATAATGTTAATAAATGTATAGATTTTAAATTAAAGTGGCTTAGTATTTTTTAACACAGGAAGTGTAAAATGTTTGCTATTTAATTTTAGATTATCAACATTTTTTATGTTTTTGAAATATGTTTCAATTTAATTTGTTTAATTTTTATAGTGAGTAATCTGATATTTATAGTAAATAATAGTTATTTTGTTAAATTTTGAGTAGTTATTGCAATTTCATGTTTTCATTTTGTGTCTTCTTTTGGCAATAATTTAAGTGTATTTCTAAAATATATTCTTTTCTTTAGAATATACATTATCTGTATTATTTTTTTTATTTAAAAAAGTTTTATATAGCTGAACATGACCCTAGTGGGTATCAGAGAGCTTCACATCCGAGAAGATGAACACATAGGTAGATAATTGTGGGGGAAAAGCAATGATATATAGCAATAAGAGCAAATACAAAATGACATACAAGAGTCAGGCAATGGGGCCATACAATTGCCAAGTAGGCCATTAATCAGCGGTACATAATAGGAGACAAGAGGACAAAAGTTTCTAGCTCTGCACGGTGTTTATCAATAAAGTTTTCACTTCCCTTTTGAAGGCAAGTGTAGAAGGAATCAGTCTAGTTTCCAGAGGAAGGGAGTTCCAGATTGTCAGGGAAATACCTAAAAATGTACCATTGTAGGTTTTCATTTTTTTTTCCTTCAGATTGAGTAGCAAGGTACTGGTGTTCCTTGAGGATTGGACACACAAGCTTATTTTCCAGGTTAAAAGGATTGTTGAAATGCAGTGCTTTATGAGTAATACATGCAAGTTTAGATTGAATCCTTGCTTCAAACGGAAGTCAGTTAAGAGATTTCAGGTCAGGAGAAATGTGGTTAGTTTTCTTGGAGCCAGTGATGAGCCTAGCCGCCGCATTCAGAGATGCTCTAAGGGGGGCTAATCTGTATTTCCGTGGCCTGCAGAGTGTTGCACTACCGTATTCCAGCTGTGAGATGACTAACGCTTGCACCGCAGCATTGAAGTCATCATGGGGAAGGGAGGGTTTCAGTTTCCTTAGGATGTTCAATTGGAAATTCGCTCCTTAACTAGATGCGCAGATGTGATCCAGCATGTTTAAGTTCTTATTCAGCACTATTCCTAGCAATTTCGTAGAGTTTATGACGTAAGGTGTGCAATTGAGAGCGGAGAGGTTTTTGAAATATTTCTCCACAATGGGGGTTTGCTTGGTCCATGAGTAAAGTAGGAATTCCATTTTGAGGGCATTTAGTTTGCGGTGGTTGAGGGTTAACTGAGTTTGGGTTTTGAGCAGGGTTCCGTTGAGTATCTTAGAATCTTCAGGGGAAGAGATTTTCATGTACAATTGGGTATCTTCCACATACACATGCTATTGGATGGTAGATGCTTTGAGGATTATAGTAAGAGGTTCAATAAATAGGTTGAAAATAAATCCATTTATTCCCTATATTGGCATAACCGTTCAAGTGCGATATTCAGTAACTCATCTCTGGCCTCACACGAACAGAGCCACATTCCAGAATAACTTTCTCTGCCACTTCCTTTGCAACCAATTAGTGCAATGACAGAGCAGAAGTCACTATCTGAGATTCCTAGATTAACACTCTGAGTTCTTCAACAAGATAAAAACTCAGCAAACCTGGAAATCCCCGCTTGCTGTGTTTTGATTAGTAATAGAACTCTAATGAGCCCTGATAGAGGATCACTTCCTAGTGACATCTATATTGACGTCTTATGTCCAGCAAACTTACGTCAAACATGGCACCTTTCAGGTATAAATACTACCAACGTGGCCTTAAGCAATCCCCCTGTTGCCCGTCGCCTGAAGCTGCTGTTATGCTGAAGATATCATAGCTGCTATCGCTACTGCTATCGCTACTAACTAGCGAACGATGGTGTGGTGAACTTAGGAGCTGAACAGCCGTCCCTCTGCAAGAGCCCAGCAGATGCAAGCTGCCCGCTGACGCTGTCCCCCCTCCTTCTCCTCCTCGACGCGCTGAAGAAGAGACGCTGTCTTTCTCCTGCCGAGAACTCCAGCTCCAGCGTTTCTGGTCTACCCTTGCGGGTGACTGGGATATTGAGCCCTGAGGGAGATGCCAGACGTCCATAATTCTATTCCAGAGGTATGGTGTTGACTAAACCCTTGAGAGAGAATTCTTGAAGCAAACCTTGGCAAAACCAACTTAACTTAAGGCTACTTACTTACTCCCCTCCCAAGTATTAGGCTTAGGTCAGGTACACTGGGGTAGGCGTAGTTAGAAGCACCAGTTGAGTATTTTAGCCTAATGTATATATGAATGTATATATGTTTTATTACTTTTAAACCATTGTATGGCTAAGAAACCATATCAATGCTTTTACAGTATTATTTCGCAATACTTATCTTACTGTACGTACTTTTTATCATAACAAGTCTTGCAATTGTGGCAATTCATTTCTCTTGTACGAGAAGAAAGACTGTTCAATAAATGTTAACCCTTTATTGACAAACGCCCGTCTCTCTATTCTCTACATATTGTGAAAGTAAACTGCACCAACCTGACTGAGTAAAATAACTGTCTATTGTTTCACACGACCCTAGAGATTGACTCTTGATCTGAGGAGCAAAGTTGTCATGTTGCACGGTTGTTGGAAAACTGAATCCCTTCTTGTCTGTGCCAGGGAAGCTGATCACTTCCTATTTCAGTCAAGAGAGTTTCCAGTGACCTCTGAGCTAGTTGGTAACAAACCCAATTAAGTTTAGCATAGTCAGTAGAGGCCTGGAAGATCCGCACTTCTACGTCGATACTACTGTTTATGTTATTCCAATGCGCAGGGCCTATTGGGAAAATAGGAACTACGCTACATGGCGCCCAACGTTTGGTAAGGCGATAAACTAACGCAAGACGTTAGAGTAACTCAGTCGTGCATATTTCACACAGACCCCTTTCTCCCGTAAATACTCCAATAGACGTCTGGAGTGGGTGAAAGGTTAAAATCCGCCCAAACTCAGTAGGAAGAGATTCCTATGTAAAGCTCTGGTTTATTCAACGTTGAAGGATACAGTGTTCCAAAATATTGTGCACCTAATCTTTGTCTCCTTGGAGACCAACTCTGCAAACCTTGCATTTATACAATGCCAGGAGAAAACGGAACCACTGGGGCCGCAGCAGATGCGACTCAGCAGGGTCCCGACACTACTACTGAACCGGGTGCGATAATCATTCCGGCACATTTAAGAAAATCTATAACGTTAAAACTTATAGAAAACGGACTGACACCACAAGGTGGTACAGTAATTTTCGTGATAGAGGCACACGAATATCGGCAGACAGAGGTATTCTATTCATGGATAAACTTTCCAGCGGCAAACGCTAGAACAAAAGAGTTTCACTATTACAAAATAGAGGAACCTCCGGAAGAGTACGCTCCTTTCGAGGAGACTGAAATCCCACTAAAATTCCAAGAGCACCTGCTCTGGTTTAATGGCGCCCTAAAACATAATGATCATATTACCAGGCTCGGTCCACTAGGTAGACCAGGAGCAACGTGGTCGGTTCTAGCCAGCTACACACCACATCCGGACATTGCAAAAATGTCTAGAGAAGAGCTGTTAGTACAGCTAAAAACATTAATTAAAATACATAGGCAACTAGTCCAATATGTAATGCGGACTGCAACAGTCCAACCAGCTGTTAATGTACCACAGCTGACCCCTCATCAGGGGAACACTAATAAAATTACACCACAGAACATACAGTCATGTCTTGGTAAAACACCCATAAAACGGGAACAAATTCCTTTCTGGTTAGCACAGAAAATCACTCAAATAGAGGCAGTATTTCCTGATACTACCCCTATTGAGAAACACAGAATCCTGACCATCTGCCTTCCTATGGGAATCGCACCACACGTGGAGGACTGCGACACTTGGGGTACAGTCTTTGCTTCCATTTACACAAAAACGCATGGTGTTCCGTCTATGGCGGTAATACCAGAAGTGCTAAAACAGATTCAAAATGAATACGGTCCAGAGCCCGCTTTAAATCTTGGTATGAAATTACTGAAAGACTTCAAGCAGGTCTCGGCTATATTATTAGCCAACATAAAGGGAGAAGCAGCATCTGTGGCGATCCGCCAGAAGTTGAAGGAAATAGATATAACAGATCAGCCAGTTGAGCTTGCCAGAATCATAGAAAAATGCTATGAAGAATTAGGTAGAGACAGCTTGGGTGGGAAACCAGTAAAGCCCCAACTGCTCGAAAATCCTGAAAAATTAGTTATTAAAAATAATTCAAACACTCCTAAAAAGAGCTGGGATGGAAATAAACAATCCACTCCCAAGGAAAAAGTTTTCCAGTCCAGAAGAAGGTCTCCTCGACGGAGAGAAAGAACTCCGACTCGAGAACACCAGTCTCCCCAGAGGGAGCCCTCTGAGAAAACATATAACCTTAGAAATAGGGATAATTTGAAAAAACCTGATAGATATCAAAGTATTGATACACGTCCCTCTCGATCTTTTTCGCAGAAATCGGAAAGAAGAGGACGGTCAGACCCAGGAGAGCACACCAAGTCCAAAGACAAGGAACCTGCTCAGAGTAAAAAATCTCAATTTCAGAAAAAGAAGGTAGCCAGTATTAGAGTAATCAACCATGCCGAGAATACTGAGGACACAGTTGAAAAACGGGGAGTGGGCATTGACAATGTTGGACAGTGCAGTAGAAATCAGTATAGCCCGCAAGATCCTGATGAGTCATCTGGAGACAGTGGACACGAATGAATACATTCAGGTTGAAACTGCCGACACCAGACTTAGCGAGCCCCATAAAATATACGAAATAACATTGCGTATAGAGGGTGATAAGACTAGGAAAATAAAGGGTCTATTTTGGGATAAACTCTCAAACGGCTATGATATTCTGTTAGCTGAAAAAGATTGGCCCCCAGAGTTTGTCAGGGAGTGCCCTCGTGGCGAAGAAGTGATTATGCCTGCCTTCTCGAATCACATTCCGATTCACAAAAAATATACTTATGCAAGGAAATGGGCAGTAGCCCAGGCTCCGGCATTATATAAAAATCATGTAGGATGGGATGAGGACTCTCCTCCCACAAAATCCAATTAAAAAGTGAACCAACTGCCCAACGGCAGTATCCCATTAAGCAAGAAGCTAAAAAACAAGTCAGGGAGATCTTAGATCAACTTGAATACCAGGGGGTGATTGAAACTTGCACCTCTCAAATGAACAATCCTTTGTTTCATGTCTCCAAGCCAGACAATTCATATCGTCTAGTTTTGGATTACAGACACCTTAACACATGTTGTAAAACATTTGCAGTACAAAACTCGCATAGTGCAGCCCTAATGAATAACATAGTTAGGAAAAAATATAAAACGACATTAGACATATCTAATGGTTTCTTTTGTCAAAACATTGCACCAGAAAGCAGATACTTGACCGCTTTCTCAGCATTTGGGTTGCAGAAAAAATTCTGTCGACTCCCACAGGGGTTCAAGAACAGCCCAGGACTATTCTCAGCTAGGGTAACAGAGTTACTACAAATGTATGATGATGAGGCATTATCTTACGTAGATGATATCTATCTCACAGACGATGACTTGGATACTCACTTGAAAAGAGTGAACACCATTATACTTGGATTCGCGGCAGAGGGTTACAAATTCAACTTTAAAAAGTCTCGAATTGCCCATCTGACAGTACTATTCTTAGGGTACGAATTATCAAGTGAAGGAAAAAGCCTAGCGGACAACTTCTTAGAGAAGTGTGCTGTACTCCAAGCTCCAAAAACGCTGAAGAATTTACAATCCATACTAGGTTTTCTGAATTTCGGAAGAACATACATTTTAAATTACGCGGAGAGGGTTAAACCTCTCTACGAACTAATTAAACCTGATTTTAAACAAATCAATTGGACTCAAAAACACACAGAAATTTTGAGATCACTGCAAACAGACATGTTAGCTAAAACTAAATTAGATACACGTGACAATACACGCGGTCTTGTAATCCGAGTCATCCCAGGAAGATGCGGATTCACGTACCTGACCTCTAATGAGGGAGAAAAGGTACCAATTTCAATTAAATCTCACTTGTACACACAAGTAGAAAAAACATTCAGTCACACAGAAAGAACTGTGAAAGCAGTGCAAATTGCATTAGCAAATGAACGAGAACTAGCACACGGCAAAAGGATTAATATCCTCACAGCGGAATCCACCTTCAAGGCGCTATTCAGCCCAGTAAACCTGCCTACAGTGTCACTGGATCCAAAATGGATACAGTGTGTAGATTCTCTAGGAGCGGATGATGTGAAATACTATTTCGCTCCGCAATTCGAAGAACTGAATGATTTAGAATATGAAGAAGAATATCCTCTTCCAATCAAAGTTCTGCCTCTCCCACAATACGCCTGTATAATCTATACAGATAGATTCGTACAGCATTTCAACGTAGAGAGCAAATCCTACGATGCAGCCTGTGCGATTATTAAAGGTCGTTGGCTGTGCGGTAAATTCAGACCGAAAGTAACAAAAACTGAATCATTGAGAAACTGTTCGGCTCGAAGAGCTGAAATCAGATGTTTAAAGATGGCGCTTGAAAATGCAGAACGTGAATTCCCGACACTAATCGTGTGCGATTCTCATTTTTGCGTCAACTCTTACAATAACAAATTGCAGAGGTGGATTGAAAACGATTACAAAGATGACACAGGTGCCACAATAAAGCATAAATTGCTCTGGAAACAGGTAGCTCTTTTACACAAAGAACTACAAAAGACTCAGGGGATTCACGCACAGAGTCTTCAACGTGATGGCGTTCACGTTGCAGGGAATTCATAGGCTAATACAGCCACAGCGGAAGCAACTAAACCGGCTTCCGTAGCCACAAAAAAGCGTACAGAAAAATACATAGACGGGGAAACCATGCTGGCAGTAAAAACGACCGTAAAAGGCGACTGTGCAGCACTGCCCGTGAACTATCCACTCAATTATGCATACGTAATCGATGCAAACTCCGTTCCTTTTGCTTGAATCCCTGGAGTGGGGGATAGGGTAATTCCAAACACGAACAGGAGAATATTATTAATAGCAGACGCACACATGGGTGAAGGTCCAAGGCACATTCAGATGAGGGATCTCTGACTGAATTGCAATCAGTATACTGGTGGCCGGGGATGAGCGTGCAACATCAGATATATGTAAAGAACTGTCCGGACTGTGATAGGGATCGCAGTAATGAACCGGTCCTGCCTGTTGCACAGTTACCATTTATAGAAAGGGTAATGATGTCCGCAAGCCATTCAGCGTCCTATTAATCAGTTAAGACTAAACACACTTAAAAAATGAGGCCTCCAGCGCTCGGCTGACGCTAGAACGGTTATAAAAGATCTGCGAGTCTTTATCTGCACATACGCAATTACCACGTTCCATTCTGACCAGGGTCCTGCTTTCAGCTCTCGAGCTTATAAGGAGGCCATGGCCAGCATGGGAATTGGGTTGCGGTATTCTTGTCCGTCGCACCCCGAAGGGAATAGTGTGGTAGAAAGAAAAAACCGGGAAATAAAGCGATCTATAACAGCGAAGGTATTAGGTTCAGGCGCTGGGTGGGTCAAACATCTAATAAGTGTCCAGTCCAGTCTTAACAATTTGCCAAGAAAATCTCTAAAAGGTTTCAGCCCATACGAGCTATTGTTCGGAATTAGAATGAGAATTCAGGACTTAGATAGTCAGGTGTCAGTGGTACAAGAAAAAACAACAGACTTTGACATCAAAGATCGTTTGGCTGTTTTACAGGAACTGAATGAAACAAGAAAATCCTTAAGCAACATAAAGTTAAAGCAACAGCCAGATACCACTGACGAGGCACCACAAGCAACAGCCCCAGCAAGGCCTGTCTGGATTCCAAAGATTGGGGATCTAGTCAGAGAAAAAATTGCGGTGAAGAAGGAATTTGGGCCTTCTTACAGAAAAGCAGGACCTGTCTTGGCAGTCACCGGAACAAGATCAGTAGTACTACCGCCCCTTGCTGGTAAAAAGGAGAACAGAGTCGTGTCTATCGACCTGGTAAAACCACAAGCATGTGGCCTATAATCAACAGTAGGCCCAGTGGACTCCCAAGAAACAACAGAATACCCAAACTTGCAACAATCCAAGAGGTTCAAACTGAAAGACTAATCACATTCGATCAGCCTGCAGTGCACAGAGAAGGACTATGCAATATTGCCATGGAACTCATGCCTCTTGAGACACAGATTGAAACAGTTCGTCATGAAACACCAGTCTACAATAAAGTGGCATCAGAAAGTGCTACCGAAAGACAGATTGAAAGAACAATCCCATCAATTGACAGAACTGCCTCTGGTTATTTCATCAACTTCGACAACTTCTCTGAAGATCAAAACGACCCCGAAGTGATGCCAGAAACAAAAAAGTATTCTAAAGACAATACAACAGGACTCCTTCAACAAATCAAAGAATTATATCTGGATTCACCGTTGATTGAGCATTGGATTATTTCAGGGGTATTCATACTCCTACTATGCCTAATTTTAGTTTTAATTTTAGGAAAGTTTATTACAATTGAATGGACACAGCAAGTCAGAACATCAACCTAGTCCTGAAACCACACAGATCATCCCATGTGAAGAAAAGAGAACTGTCAACAGTAAATGTCACAGCAATTCCAATACCTGGTGGGGTAGTATGGGAGAAAACTGACTATGAGATCTATGGTCCGGTCGAAATCCTGAAGTATCCTCATCAACTGAAGGTTTCCTTAAGTGACTTTGTAAATCCTAGTACATTCTCTGATGATTGGGACTTTAACAGTATTAATGACATGATGTCTGATTTAGTAATGTCAGCTAGATTCACAGAACATGATTATTTACAAGGTTCATCTAGTTATGAGCAATTATTCTGCTACACACATTATGGCGATCATTATTTGCATAAATCTGCACAGCCTAGAAATGTTTTTAAGTATAATCAATGGGAACATTGTTCTACACCACCTAAAAGCAGTTCTAAAGCATTTTTTGAGAAATTCAAGTACTTCTCAGGGTTTAACACCAGTGATGCAGAAACGTTTTATTACAAACTGTTAGATAAAACAGGAATGAAAACAATGCTGACAAACACTAAATTAATATATTCAGAAGCATTTCATGAAAAAATTATGACATTTGGTTTTGATTATTGGAAAAATAACATTGAAACAAAAACCATTTGGGGTACAAAAGATTGGCAGGTACAAGGCCTTGAAGCACTATTCAGAACCTGCATGATACCAGAACAAATGATGTTTTTAAATGACACAATACACCAAACATCCTGTCTTGGCATAGCTAGGATCAAAGACCTTAACAAACCGTCTATTCCAAAGCCAATACCTGAGAATATAACAACAGATATTGAGATAGACGTAACTAAAACTTTACATTTCAACAGAACACATCCTGAGTGGAAAAAGTGGTTAATCTGGCCTACAGACACAAACAGCTGTCAAGATAGATTCCTGAACAAAACACAGGGGTTAAAAATGACCAGACAAGACCCAAGATACTCCCAGAGACAACATCCAGGGATAGTAACAACATACAGTGTAGGGAAGCTCTGCCTCGAATGGCTAGGAACATCCACACTGGCTGAAATTAAGCAACACTTGTCTTTACTAAAAGATGGTGCTGATTTGCGCGATTTCATTCTTGGACCACACAAACAGCGTCAAAAGCGTTTCATAGCGACCAGTATCTATGCTGCGTACAACGAGGCTTGGAAAGTCACACAAATTGAAACAGCAGAAAAAATACGAGAAATTGATCGTATTAATTTGGAAAAATCACTTTCTGTAGTGGACAATGGGTTAATGACTCTGTCCTCCAGAATATATTCGTTGGACAACATTGTATCTTCTGCCTTTGACATAATAGACAGGGACTTGCTAATATTACAGCATGGCCAATCTCAATTACGTTCTATTATACAATTAGGCTGGACGCTGCAAAATCTTCGTTCAGGCTATGTACCTTGGCGTTTAATCAACACAACGTCATTATTTTCCATTTTTAACCTTACTGATAAACAAATCAGTTTGGCGCAGAAAGGAGCAGACTATACAATCCTGAGCATCGAAAAACTTGAGAGATTACCATTGACAATGTCAGAGAGTCCTGTCATTGAATGGATAATACACGGAATTATCACTATTCCGATAACAACTTTCCGATTTAAAAAGTGCCTTGAATACATACCTACTGGCCAGTATGAATGATTGGGTAAAGGATATGTTAAATCAGAATGGAAATTACCATACACACATTCATGCTACAGCGACAAAAAGGTATTTCTTAGTGGTGAAAATTGTAAACATTCACTAAGCGGTATACTTTTGTGCCAGGGTATTAATTTACATGAAGCCTGTGAAGGTAATTCTAACAACCTTTCATGCCACCAGCTAGTCACACCTGCAACTCAGATAGAGCCCTTCTTTATGCAACTTGCTAACGGGAGTTACATTCATAGAACGGATCACAGATGTTGTGGCCTAGTGCCAGGGAAAAGTTATCTAGTAAGTGTAACATCCATGGTCAAATGCTGTATGCAGGCATTGTTTCCGAGCGGGCTTGCAGACACAGAGACTGCCATCTGGCCTTGTCTGAATCTCTATTCTATACGAATTGATACTTTAAGCAAAATGAAGTCTGTGCTTTTGCAGACAACAGTGCCCATAACGTCATCAAAAGAGACATATGATCTTCTAGTTGCAAGGACAGCTACGGAGGTTCATGAACTTTCATCAACAAATTGCCCCGTGCATTTCGTAGAAATGCTTAGCCAACTCCTTAACATGTCTAGTGCCACAGGCATCCCAGGCATACTTAAGACGATTTTTACAGGACTGCTAACACCGTTTCAAGCAATTTTGGGAATCGTTCCTAATTTTGTCCACTCTGTTTTTGGCGGCATACCCCTATTTTTGGGACTTGTAGCAGGGATTTTATTTTTGACCATCCTGCTTCGTTATGGCAAGCCAAAGCTCAGACATAGCTCCCATGGGAATGGAAGAGACAATCCTAGCAATGCGCTACCGGGACAGAATAACTAGAGTCCTTGGATTGGCCAGGCTGAGAGATCTAAACATGACCTGGTTCCTTTCATTCAGACCTATATGGCAGAACTGTATCTTACCGGTACTTCGATGTATGCTATGCGGAGATGAGTGTGTGTTGGGCATCTGTCTTTCACTTCCATCAGCAGTACCAATGGACGTCGATACTTTGCTCAGTCCGATAACGGCTCACGCATTGTGTTGTCCCCAGCGGCTACCAATCCTGATGACAGCATTCGTTGAGACTCCTGTGCTACGACTAGGTGGTAACAGTGGAGCGAGTGACAAAAGCAGCATCACCCAGGTACGACCTTCTGTGAGCATTGCTGATCCCGACTATGATGACAGCAATCATTCTCACACCTGCCAAGTTACAGCACTATCGAATCTGGTTGAACTGTCACCTGATTTTGTAGACCCATTCTTTGAGAGCCTGTCTGATATGATGTTCTCACCCGAACAGAAATAATAACTTTGGAGAATCTTTCCGACACACAACGTTCCCATGAACTCTGAATTCGGCCTTCAGTTTTGAACAACAAAAACTGCTAAAAGCGTTGGAACTCTAATTTCCCCGTTCAAGCAATAATTCTTTTGAATTGAACACTTTTTAATATTCACCCTTTTTTGGCACGAAAAATTCTTTGCTTAAAGTAAAAACTATTCTTAGAGAACAGAAGCTTCAACTTCTATTTCTAAACACATCTAGAGACATAATAATTTACACCAGCCTCTAGCACATTTATTGCAATGCATTTATATGTGATGATTTATCTCGCCCTTCTTCTGTTTCAGAGATATTTCATGTGTAATTCTTTTTGCATAATCGTTCATTGATTTCATATGCTATAATTTTTGAATGATTTCTATGCTTCAGAAATGTGCAGCACCTAAAATTTTCACGTATTACAATATACGCCTATTTCAAATGCATTTATGTATTTTGGGGTGGGCAATGTTACACATGCATCTTATTGCTCTAGTTTTAGTAATTTGATGGACATGAACCCATGGAGTGGGTGTTGCGTGCTTATCTAGGATCCTGATCGATACTGTGACCTTATGCCCCTATTCGGCTATAAATCCATTTATTCCCTATATTGGCATAACCGTTCAAGTGCGATATTCAGTAACTCATCTCTGGCCTCACACGAACAGAGCCACATTCCAGAATAACTTTCTCTGCCACTTCCTTTGCAACTAATTAGTGCAATGACAGAGCAGAAGTCACTATCTGAGATTCCTAGATTAACACTCTGAGTTCTTCAACAAGATAAAAACTCAGCAAACCTGGAAATCCCCGCTTGCTGTGTTTTGATTAGTAATAGAACTCTAATGAGCACTGATAGACGATCACTTCCTAGTGACATCTATATTGACGTCTTATGTCCAGCAAACTTACGTCAAACATGGCACCTTTCAGGTATAAATACTACCAACGTGGCCTTAAGCAATACCCCTGGTGCCCGTCGCCTGAAGCTGCTGTTATGCTGAAGATATCATAGCTGCTATCGCTACTGCTATCGCTGCTAACTAGCGAACGATGGTGTGGTGAACTTAGGAGCTGAACAGCCGTCCCTCTGCAAGAACCCAGCAGATGCAAGCTGCCCGCGGACGCTGTCCCCCCTCCTTCTCCTCCTCGACGCACTGAAGAAGAGACGCTGCCTTTCTCCTGCTGAGAACTCCAGCTCCAGCATTTCTGGTCTACCCTTGCGGGTGACTGGGATATCGAGCCCTGAGGGAGATACCAGACCTCCATCATTCTATTCCAGAGGTATGGTGTTGACTAAACCCTTGAGAGAGAATTCTTGAAGCAAACCTTGGCAAAACCAACTTAACTTAAGGCTACTTACTTACTCCCCTCCCAAGTATTAGGCTTAGGTCAGGTACACTGGGGTAGGCGTAGTTAGAAGCACCAGTTGAGTATTTTAGCCTAATGTATATATGAATGTATATATGTTTTATTACTTTTAAACCATTGTATGGCTAAGAAACCATATCAATGCTTTTACAGTATTATTTCGCAATACTTATCTTACTGTACGTACTTTTTATCATAACAAGTCTTGCAATTGTGGCAATTCATTTCTCTTGTACGAGAAGAAAGACTGTTCAATAAATGTTAACCCTTTATTGACAAACGCCCGTCTCTCTATTCTCTACATATTGTGAAAGTAAACTGCACCAACCTGACTGAGTAAAATAACTGTCTATTGTTTCACACGACCCTAGAGATTGACTCTTGATCTGAGGAGCAAAGTTGTCATGTTGCACGGTTGTTGGAAAACTGAATCCCTTCTTGTCTGTGCCAGGGAAGCTGATCGCTTCCTATTTCAGTCAAGAAAGTTTCCAGTGACCTCTGAGCTAGTTGGTAACAAACCCAATTAAGTTTAGCATAGTCAGTAGAGGCCTGGAAGATCCGCACTTCTACGTCGATACTACTGTTTATGTTATTCCAATGCGCAGGGCCTATAGGGAAAATAGGAACTACGCTACACTAGGAAGATATAGGGGCTGTGGAGATACAGGTTACACAAGATGGTTTCCATAGTTTGTTCGATCAGAGTGAGGTTATCTCCAGGAGGATGGTAAAAGATGTGCAGGTTGCGTAAGGGTCTATGTTTGCTATTGATGTCTATGTCACATATATTCATAGGATAAGAGAGTTGCAGAGGGGGACTACCTTGCTGAGAGACTGTTGTGGTAGATACAGGCTATGCCCCCTCCCTTTCTCTTAACTCGATAGCGTCTAATAATGTTGTGGCTAGGAGGAATTAGGATGTCATGGATAGGGCCTGAGGAGTCATTAAGCCAAGTTTCAGTGTGGATTAGGACGTCTTATTCCTGATCTAGGATGAGATCAGAAAGGTCTGTGGCATGATCTACAGTTAAGCAACATGCATTTCAGGTGTGATTTGTGGTCAGTGGAAGAAGGCTGAGTAATGGGGATTTGCATGAGGTTAGCAATGTTTAAGGCATTAACATTGTGTCTGGGATCTCTATGTGGATTAGATGGAATGGGTTGTATAGTCTCAGCTATGACTTGCTTGTGAATAGCTCCAGGAGGGTTTAGTGGTTCCAGTAAAGACTTTTTCAACTCAGAGAGGTGTTGTAGTCCCGGAGGAGATAATGTCAGGTTCTGATAGGTGATTCTTGAATCTGGTGGGTCTAGATGGGGCGTTAGGGTAGGGAGAAGTATCCCAATTATAAACGGGCACTTTCTGCCCAGGTTCGCTTAATATCATAGCGGAAAGAGTTGGTAGTGTGGGGTATTGGTTGTTCATTTGCAGGGTCTCCTGTGAGGTGTTGTTAAAAGATAGGTCACGGGTCAGCTCTGAGATGATGTTTATGAGCTTTTACATGTCAGTTTTGAGTTTTAGAAGCTCCAGGTTTATCTCCTTATGCCAATAGGCAGGACCAGATTGGGAATCATAGATCTTGGGGAGTGGAAGAGGAGGGACGTTCCCTGGGGTGGAAATAGGCATGTCCCAAGGAAGGGGGCGATGAGGTGGGGGGCCGTCCCAGAGGAGGATTTCACATGCTGTTGGTCTGAAGAGAACTGCAAAGCGGATCCAGAATTGGAGTGAGGAAGGAGCTTGGGTAGAAGGGGGAGAAAGTTTTAAGGGACAGGGATTCGAATAGGTGTGAGGTCCCTTGTCGTTAATGTGGTTAGGGCTGACTGACATCAGAGTGGAGAGTGGTAGAGCTTGCTGCAGAAAAAATAGAATTATCTAGGAGAGTGCCAGGAGGAAGGAGAATGAAGGAAGTGACAGAGTGGTTATCAGGGCTAAGGCTATTGTTCGATCCAGCCATCCGGGAGTGGAGGCAGTCCAGTTTGGGTGGTCAGGAGATGGCAGGTGAGTCAGTGCAGCCAAGCTGTGGAGAAGTTATGTCCATATGAGTGATGTTCAGTGTAGGAGGGGAAGTCAGCATTTGATTGTGGCTCATTAAAGAGAGTTCATGGAGGTCCTAAGGAATGGTTAGGGAGCTAGCGTCCCTAGAGTAATTAAGAGTGTTACTTTGCTCAAGAGATTTTTTGATGGAGAAGAAGCTGTCATCAAAGACACCCAGATTCATATTGGAGGCTTGCAAGAGGATAGTCCGATTGTTGTAAATGGATATGATGGCTTTCGCTCTGTATGTGGGTGACGGCACTACCATGAGGCATAGGCCATGTGGAAATTTCTTAGCCGAGTCCACCTTGAGTAAAGAATGGAACCCCTTTCTCCACTGGGCTCTTTTTTAGTATAAAAGATCAGATCACTAATAATAGCACTTTTTTTTAAGCAAAAGAAGGATCAGAGATGAGGGTTTATGGATTAGATTTGAATAGTCTATGTTTGAGAGATTTAACTGATGTTTTTGGACAAGTTGTGTGGTTAGTTAATTATGTAACTATTCATACCTAGCTTTTCTAGTCTAGAATCTGGTCTGCTCTGAGTGTGGGAGGGCATGGTTTAAAGGAAAGGCAGAGGGATCACAGTGGTGAAAAAACGCCTGCCGGGTGAGATTTACTTTTATTCGAGGTGGCTCTCGTGGATAGCAAAGATTCACTGACCGTTTCAAGATGGACGTTAGGATGGGCAAATGAAGAGCTATGCAGGGTCCTCAAATGTTTAAGGTTTGGGAGGAGCAGTAGGAGAGTGAATAAGTTTACTGTGGTGAAGCTCGAGTGGAAAACAAAGTGTCACTAACCGGTCAAGATGGACATCATATCAGATCATTTTT
The DNA here is from genome assembly GCF_964263255.1 of Lissotriton vulgaris. NCBI lineage: Eukaryota > Metazoa > Chordata > Amphibia > Caudata > Salamandridae > Lissotriton > Lissotriton vulgaris. Next base: position 209,566,691 of record NC_141698.1, read on the forward strand.
TAAATTAAAAAATGCAGTATTTTTTTAATGTCTTTCAGTTTAACACCCAGAGTTGAATACTTTACACAATGTGGTTAAGTGTGGAGTGGGAATAGTAAACTTGAACCCCTCAAACTGTAACACATTCCCCAGTATGGTTAAAGCTAGAGTGGGAATAGTAAATTTGAACTCCCTAAAGTCCAACTGTTTCTCCAGTGTGAATAAGATAGCTTATTTTTGGGATTTGAAAAGCAAATCTGACTGCCCTTAGTCCAATCATTTTCCCAATGTGGTTAAGTTTGGAGTGGGAATAGCAAATCTGAACATTCCAACTCCAAAGATGTTGCCTCTGTGGTTAAGTTTGGCGAAAGAATAGCAAATATATACAATTTTTGTGGTGCATTATTTTTCAGAAATTGCAGGTTTTTTGGAATTGTTTTTACCCTCAAAAAAAAAAATCTTTTACTTCAGAATAATTGTAAATACACATATGATATAGTTGTAGTATACACACATTTTTATGTTTTAGAAATACACTCTTTTTCATCATGGTTATATGTTCATTTTAGCAAACAAAATTCTTCAAATTGTTCAAATTTTTTAATATATCTATATATAAAATAGTTGGTAAATTATTTTAAATATCTGATTTCATACCTCTTTCAATATGTTGTTTATTATTTATAAAGATTAATAAATAAAAATAAAATGTTTCAACATTGATTTCAATGGGATGGAATTCTTTTTATGCATTGTTTTTCCTAGTGCTTTGATTTTTTACTCTTTCTACATCACGTTGAGGTGTTCTTGGAGCTTGCGGCTTCAGTATCCTGTTGCTGAGTCAGGTTCAGGTAAGACCATTTAAAACATATTTTTATAAGTATTGTGATGTTGAGACTAATGATCATAATTTGATATTGTTGTTTTAGTTTGTCTGATATGTTATGTGATAGTGTACAGTATTATGATAAGCCTTCTTGTGAAATGTAATGTTTTATTGTATTTTATACATATATTCTATGTGCTTCACATTGACTTTTATGCTTTTTATTGTGCTTTAGTTTGTACCAAGGTTGTAATGTTTTTGGGGTTGGTTTATATGTTTTTTTCTTTATAGGTTTTCAATTTCATTTGTTGGACTTTAATTTTAACCTAGAAACCTTTTATATTTTTTCAAGAAAAAAAGAGTTTGAATTCTTAGCTTCAGGTAGCTTTGTTTTTTTTCAAATATGTCTTGGAATTCGAGCAAGTGGACTCTGCAGTCCATGCTGTGCAGAAACTGGGGTGCATGCAGACATGGGGCACAACATGTGGCCCCCTTCATGTACCCCTATGCACAGGAGGCCCTGCAGGGCCTCCTTTCTTTCCCCACCACCAGTACTTTGATGGCAGACTCACTGCCATGAAAAGGCTGGTGGTGGGGAAAGTCATATATGATTGGCGGTGCTGCAGCAGCACCGTCAAGAATATTGCCTCCTCAGACCACCATGCCACAGCCAGGGATCAGTGATCCCTGGCAGTTTGGTGGGCTCATGGCAGTCTGACTCCCAAAGTTGTAATTTGGCAATAGGACCACCGGTGCGGCAGTGACCATGACACCACCACGGGTTAGGCAGTCCAAGGACTGCCAAACTGGTAATCTAGCCCTATCTTTTATTGTTATTGTCATATAGTACTTTGTAATATTAAAGGGGGTGGGTTATGTTCCCCAACACTTTCAACTATTCCATTTTTAGGTGAGTGCTCAGCTATACCATGCGTTTAAATAATATTTAGTGCATGATGATTCTGTTTTGTCACTGGTGGTTCTCTTCTTACTATAAATATACCCAGCAAATCGGACCGCTTACAAATCAAAGCTCCTGTCGGCACAGTTCAGGCAGTAGTAGTGCAGCGTTGTCCAGTGTCACAAGGAGCCAAGACTGAATCTTCCTCGGGCGCCTGAACTGTGCCGACAGGAGCTTTGATATGTAAGCGGTCCGATTTGCTGCGTCCCTTAACAACTCAGGCTTGGCTGATGACAACGCTGCCCAATTGCTACCAGAATCCTACTGACAGGAGCTTGGGCTGTACCATAGAATAAAAAGACAATAAGGTACCTTCAGCCTGAGTTTGTTACATATATGGAACTTTGTGCCCACCCCTTATTTGAATGATTGATTCGTCTACACTTAAGGGCCACGTACTACTGTAAAAGGATAGAACTTCGTTGGTCTACCAACTTAGGGGTCATCGACGCCACTTGGTTGCCCTTCTCCTCTGTCCTGATGAAGACTCGCATGCCCCAGGTTCAAATGATCGGTTGGCCTTAAGTCGAGTCGAAACGTCAACGCCCCTCCCCCTTTTTTACCTTGGACCATACCCTTGATCTATTATGTGCTCATTTATGACATAAGTGTCCTTGAAAAATCTTGAATGTAATAGTTTGACAGAATTTGTATTTGGCCAGTGTTGGAACTGGGGTCACCAGTCCCCTAGGGTAGCATGGCACAAGCGGGTAGGCATCCGAAAGCTTATGTGTAAAGCGACCATACAGCACACGCAACCACTGAGTCAGAAACATGAGCACGCAATTAGGGACGCCACTCCAGTGAGCTTGTGTAAAAACTCAAGTTAACTTTATTAAGATAGAGCAGGGTCAGGATATTAGGAATTCATCATAAGATTAGCTTCATAACTCTCCTTTCAGATACCTGTGTGTCAACACTTGGCATTAAACTTCAGTTGAATAAATATTAGATATTTCATAAATAATAAATATTGGATAAATACATTTTTAGTAAAACACAGGCCTGACCTATGCCTTGCTCCTGGTCAGCACCTGCATCAAATACATTAAGGAGACAACCCTTCCCTAATCAGGAATAAACATTTCATTAAGTGTAGGTCCTCATTTCCTTAAATATGAAACATCACATCAGAGGAAACCTTAGCTGTGCATAACTCTTCTCCCATATTAGGAGTAAAACATCTCATAAATAAATAAATGATGTATCATAACTGACTATAGGTCAAAGGTATCATTCTCCTTACGCAGGGGAAAGACTTCCTGAAGAAGTCAATGTAAAACATTTCATTTAACCAGCATTACCCATTTCATCAGGTAAGAATAAACCTTTCTTTTAACTAGGGTAAACTATCACAACACCTGAGGCTGGAATAGCAGTGCGTTATCCCTATTAATCAGGAATAAACCTCTCCTCAAATGGGAGTAACCATCTCCTTATATACCTAGAGGTCTTTGGGAACCATTGCATTAGGCAGGAGTATGCATGACATATGACCCAGGAACCATGTAATTATGTAGTATAAACATTTCCTGAGGTAGCAAACAGCATTCAGATAACAGTGCCTTAGACAGTAATATACATGTCATGAGAGTAAAGGCAGAACATTTCATTAGTCATAAACTAACAAGACAGTTAATTACCAGTTTCACTTGGGAGGAATAACCATTCCATTACCTAGAGCGTTACTCAACGCATATTTGAATGAACCTTTCATTGGGCATTCACTAAGGCATTTATAAGTGGTTATTCACTAAAGCATCTTTAAATGGACCTTTCATTAGGCAAACTACACATCGGCTGGTGCATGAATGAGCAGTAAATTGCTCCAATTAATCAGGGAACATTCCCATAAGGCAAGGGAAAAACATTCATCAACAATGCAGCCCAATTTAATAATTATCTCACTGCAGGAGTACAAGGTTCCTACTGCAGAGGACCCACAGTGACCTTCGTGGGCCCAGTCCCCATGCCTGAAGGGCTTCTGTAATTAATTAGGGCCAACAGGACCCAGTCACCAGTTCTCAGCAATTAATGAGGGCCAACGGGGCCCAGTGACATCTTCCCCCGGGGAAGGGCGAACACGGGGCCTTACCCGGCCTTCCGCCCTCCTCCCCTGGGGGATTACCTTTTTCTTCGGCCCTCCGGGGCCCTTGCGCAGGTTCTGGAGCCTCACGCGACCGGGCGCGGTGCAGGGAGCAGCTACAGAGCACCAGCGCCGATCGCGAGGCAGTTCCAAGCGTTGTAGGGCAAATCGGAGGGGGCTCTCAGGCTTCACGACCCCCTCCGCGACGAGCCTTGGCTTCTCTTGGGTTCCTCCCGAGGTCTCCTCCACGTAGGTTTCCTCAATGCAGTGCCGGCCAGCAATCACAGCGCGGCCGGCAGAGGCCAATGGTGGAGCGGCTTCCAGCAGGGGCGCGGCCTATGACGCGGTGCCCCCATCACGTGAGAGGGGTAGGCTTGCTTCAGGCCTAACGCGGCCTAACTGGAATGCGCGGAGGCCTCCTCAGGCTTACAATACGGCGGCCCTCTCCTGGCACATGGGGGCTGCCGAGGGGGGTCACGATGATGGTGCTGGCTCTGCTGGGGCTCGGGGCTCAGCGCAGTGGCGGCAACGATGCCGGACGTCCAACAGTACCCCAGGGATGGGACACACGCGGCGCTGAAGCCGCGATCACCGGGAGGAGTTTCTTCAGGCGCCTCAGGGGGCGTGAGCAGCTCCGGGCTTGTAGCGGTGAGTGGCGCCGATAGCGCGTCTTGGGCTCAGCGCTTTGGGCAATTCAGCAATAGCGCTTGGAAGTGACAGCGCTTCAAGGGGCATGCAGCACTCGGTCAGCCCAGCAGTTCCCGGGCAGTATAGCGCTTCAGCAGGCGGTCATAGCGCTTCTCAGGGGCATAGCCCTTCCAGGCAGCAATCACCAGTAGCGCTTCCAAAGGGTCAATTACTTCATCGCGCTCCGCAGGGGCATACAAGATAGCGCTTAGAAGCAATCATACAGCGCTTCTCCAGATGAGGGAAAAAGTCAGCGCTGAATATAGGCAGTCAATAGCGCTTACCCCAATAGACTATAGCGCTTTCAGGGGCACAGCAGATGACAGACTTCGCGCTGGGGCCAAATTCAGGCAGTTCTGGAGGCTAGCTCTTCAGCAGTAGCTGACTTCAAACAAGGGCAGTTCACAGGTCAAGCAACACAGCAGTGGCAGGTTAGCGCAGGAACCCCAGGTGGCGTCAGGAGGGGCACAGGGAGTGACACAGCGCTAATACCTGGGTAGTTCCTCAAAAGTCCTGTGGGGATTTAGTTTTCTTCTTGGCGTTATGTTTCTTGCGCCCTTAGTTTAGTTGCTTGGTTTCTTGTTCCTTGATTTAGTTGCTTGGTTTCTTGTTCCTTGAAGGGGGGATAAATTGGTGGCTGGTGTTCCAAGTTCTTCTCAGCCAATCCCTTCAAGTGGTCCCTGGGGGTTCCCTTCCACGGGGTTAGGTCAGTGGGGGGGAACAGGATACCTCAACACTTGTAAAGCAGCACACTAGGCCCTGTCATCCCAGCATCATAAGACCCTGCCCTGACCCCCACTGCCTATCCTCCTGCGTAGGTACTTCCCCAGGTCTTCCCTCAGCCCCTCTCCTCAGGAAAGTTCCCTCCCTTTCCTTTTATAGTGCCAGTTGACAGTTGGTAATGGAAGTTGGTGTCACCTCACCTGTTCCAGAAGGTTCCAGGAGGTTCTAGGTGGTTCCACCATTCTACCTATGGGCAGGCTGGCAGGCTAAGATGGATACATTGCCTGAGGGTTCCAGCCAGCCCCTGGCTACTAGAATGCGCCCACTAGACCACGCTGCTGCAGCAGTGGTCTGTGGCAGCCATATTAGGGGTAGAAGGCACCTGCATTTTAACACTAGTTTTAAACTACACAGGGCATTCTCCACCACCCAAGGCCTACACACTGTTGTTTCAATAGGGGCATCCTAAATTAACAGGGGATAAAAAACGAAATATTTCTGGGGAAAGGGCCAAGTCTCACACATCTCCCCCCCCCAGCCAAAAGCCAGGGTAGACTGATCATTCCCTTGACGGGCTTCCCTGCTTGGGGCGGAAAAAGGTGGACGCAGGCCCAATACCACCATGACATCCTCGCTAATCCAACCACCCCACTGGTGTACCTAGTGGGATGCGGCCAGAACAGACCTCCAATCCAGATGTCTCTGGCCCTTACTCTCTCTCAGAATGGGGGGCAGTCGCCCCAGGCCCGTGGTACCTTTTTCCACTCTCCTCCTCAACCTAGGGTCTAAACCCTTAAGTTGAATTGGTGACAGGGGCGAGACTTACCTCTCCCTGCACCCCCTCCCAGGGTTCCGCACCCTCCCACCTGGAGTAGTACCCCTGAGAGTCACAACCGGGGGAACTCTGAATACAGAGGTTCCTCCCGCCAGGTCAGGCAACCCCTGAACTTGGCCACCCAACCCAGGATCTTAACCCCGTGGCTGGACCGGTGCCAGAGGAGAGTCCTCCCTCCCCCTGCACCCCCTTCCAGGGTTCCGCACCCTCCTCCCCGGATAGGTACCCCTGGAAGTCACAACCGGAGGAACTCTGAATACAGAGATTCCTCCCGCCAGGTCAGGCAACCCCTGAACCTAGCCACCCAACCCAGGATCTGCGCCCTGTGGCTGGACCGGTGCCAGAGGAGAGTCCTTCCTCCCTCTGCACCCCCTCCCAGGGTTCCGCACCCTCCCACCTGGAGTAGTACCCCTGAGAGTCACTCTGGTAGGGTCCTTAGTTACCGGTACCCCACCCTCCAGGTCAGGCAATTCCTGATCCTGAAACCCCAGTCCAGGCCCTACACTCTGTGACTGGTCTAAACTCCGAACCTCGGGTACGCTGCCACCATTGGAAGCACCTGGTACACATAATTCCAAGGCCTTCAGCTCTAACTCTTCTAGCTGAAGCCTGTGCACCAGCTTCCTCTCATCCATTGCAAGGCTCTCACTCTCCCTCTCATGCTCTATCATCTTAGACGACGCACACCCCCAGTTACTCTACTCCCTGCCCCAGGACATCCTCCTGGTAGCACATTGTCAGACACAACAATTTTGAGTTGGCCTGGGTCTTCTGGTGTGCCCGCCTCCCTGGGTGTGACCTGCCCCTCCTGTTCCCCATCCCCTCTCCCCTCTGGGTGGGCTCCTACCCGTGCCCCCAAAATGGTACGGAGTTCCTTCTTGCCTCCGCCCAACAGGCACCCCCATCCCCTGACAACACTCCAGTACGCCAGGTGGGGACTCAGATAAATCTGCGAAAAGATACCAGGACGTGGGTGACAGGATTAGGTCTAACAGATCTTGATACACTCACAGGCTAGACAGTGGAGGGGTCAATTACTTTGGCTTACACACACAATAATTGTGCAGCCCAATTGCTGTGCACCCTGTCCCAATGGAGGGTGCTGCATGGTCACAAGTCCTGGATCCCACCGCTCGACACCAATATGTTGGAACTGGGGTCACCAGTCCCCTAGGGTAGCATGGCACGAGCGGGTAGGCATCCGAAAGCTTATGTGTAAAGCGACCATACAGCACACGCAACCACTGAGTCAGAAACATGAGCACGCAATTAGGGACGCCACTCCAGTGAGCTTGTGTAAAAACTCAAGTTAACTTTATTAAGATAGAGCAGGGTCAGGATATTAGGAATTCATCATAAGATTAGCTTCATAACTCTCCTTTCAGATACCTGTGTGTCAACACTTGGCATTAAACTTCAGTTGAATAAATATTAGATATTTCATAAATAATAAATATTGGATAAATACATTTTTAGTAAAACACAGGCCTGACCTATGCCTTGCTCCTGGTCAGCACCTGCATCAAATACATTAAGGAGACAACCCTTCCCTAATCAGGAATAAACATTTCATTAAGTGTAGGTCCTCATTTCCTTAAATATGAAACATCACATCAGAGGAAACCTTAGCTGTGCATAACTCTTCTCCCATATTAGGAGTAAAACATCTCATAAATAAATAAATGATGTATCATAACTGACTATAGGTCAAAGGTATCATTCTCCTTACGCAGGGGAAAGACTTCCTGAAGAAGTCAATGTAAAACATTTCATTTAACCAGCATTACCCATTTCATCAGGTAAGAATAAACCTTTCTTTTAACTAGGGTAAACTATCACAACACCTGAGGCTGAAATAGCAGTGCGTTATCCCTATTAATCAGGAATAAACCTCTCCTCAAATGGGAGTAACCATCTCCTTATATACCTAGAGGTCTTTGGGAACCATTGCATTAGGGAGGAGTATGCATGACATATGACCCAGGAACCATGTAATTATGTAGTATAAACATTTCCTGAGGTAGCAAACAGCATTCAGATAACAGTGCCTTAGACAGTAATATACATGTCATGAGAGTAAAGGCAGAACATTTCATTAGTCATAAACTAACCAGACAGTTAATTACCAGTTTCACTTGGGAGGAATAACCATTCCATTACCTAGAGCGTTACTCAACGCATATTTGAATGAACCTTTCATTGGGCATTCACTAAGGCATTTATAAGTGGTTATTCACTAAAGCATCTTTAAATGGACCTTTCATTAGGCAAACTACACATCGGCTGGTGCATGAATGAGCAGTAAATTGCTCCTATTAATCAGGGAACATTCCCATAAGGCAAGGGAAAAACATTCATCAACAATGCAGCCCAATTTAATAATTATCTCACTGCAGGAGTACAAGGTTCCTACTGCAGAGGACCCACAGTGACCTTCGTGGGCCCAGTCCCCATGCCTGAAGGGCTTCTGTAATTAATTAGGGCCAACAGGACCCAGTCACCAGTTCTCAGCAATTAATGAGGGCCAACGGGGCCCAGTGACATCTTCCCCCGGGGAGGGGCGAACACGGGGCCTTACCCGGCCTTCCGCCCGCCTCCCCTGGGGGATTACCTTTTTCTTCGGCCCTCCGTGGGCCCTTGCGCAGGTTCTGGAGCCTCACGCGACCGGGCGCGGTGCAGGGAGCAGCTACAGAGCACCAGCGCCGATTGCGAGGCAGTTCCAAGCGTTGTGGGGCAAATCGGAGGGGGCTCTCAGGCTTCACGACCCCCTCCGCGACGAGCCTTGGCTTCTCTCGGGTTCCTCCCGAGGTCTCCTCCACGTAGATTTCCTCAATGCAGTGCCGGCCGCCAATCACAGCGTGGCCGGCAGAGGCCAATGGTGGAGCGGCTTCCGGCAGGGGCGCGGCCCATGACGCGGCGCCCCCATCACGTGAGAGGGGTAGGCTTGCTTCAGGCCTAACGCGGCCTAACTGGAATGCGCGGAGGCCTCCTCAGGCTTACAATACGGCGGCCCTCTCCTGGCACATGGGGGCTGCCGAGGGGGGTCACGATGATGGTGCTGGCTCTGCTGGGGCTCGGGGCTCAGCGCAGTGGCGGCAACGATGCCGGACGTCCAACAGTACCCCAGGGATGGGACACACGCGGCGCTGAAGCCGCGATCACCGGGAGGAGTTTCTTCAGGCGCCTCAGGGGGCGTGAGCAGCTCCGGGCTTGTAGCGGTGAGTGGCGCCGATAGCGCGTCTTGGGCTCAGCGCTTTGGGCAATTCAGCAATAGCGCTTGGAAGTGACAGCGCTTCAAGGGGCATGCAGCACTCGGTCAGCCCAGCAGTTCCCGGGCAGTATAGCGCTTCAGCAGGCGGTCATAGCGCTTCTCAGGGGCATAGCCCTTCCAGGCAGCAATCACCAGTAGCACTTCCAAAGGGTCAATTACTTCATCGCGCTCCGCAGGGGCATACAAGATAGCGCATAGAAGCAATCATACAGCGCTTCTCCAGATGAGGGTAAAAGTCAGCGCTGAATATAGGCAGTCAATAGCGCTTACCCCAATAGACTATAGCGCTTTCAGGGGCACAGCAGATGACAGACTTCGCGCTGGGGCCAAATTCAGGCAGTTCTGGAGGCTAGCTCTTCAGCAGTAGCTGACTTCAAACAAGGGCAGTTCACAGGTCAAGCCACACAGCAGTGGCAGGTTAGCGCAGGAACCCCAGGTGGCGTCAGGAGGGGCACAGGGAGTGACACAGCGCCAATACCTGGGTAGTTCCTCAAAAGTCCTGTGGGGATTTAGTTTTCTTCTTGGCGTGATGTTTCTTGCGCCCTTAGTTTAGTTGCTTGGTTTCTTGTTCCTTGATTTAGTTGCTTGGTTTCTTGTTCCTTGAAGGGGGGATAAATTGGTGGCTGGTGTTCCAAGTTCTTCTCAGCCAATCCCTTCAAGTGTTCCCTGGGGGTTCCCTTCCGCGGGGTTAGGTCAGTGGGGGGGGGAACAGGATACCTCAACACTTGTAAAGCAGCACACTAGGCCCTGTCATCCCAGCATCATAAGACCCTGCCCTGACCCCCACTGCCTATCCTCCTGCGTAGGTACTTCCCCAGGTCTTCCCTCAGCCCCTCTCCTCAGGAAAGTTCCCTCCCTTTCCTTTTATAGTGCCAGTTGACAGTTGGTAATGGCAGTTGGTGTCACCTCACCTGTTCCAGAAGGTTCCAGGAGGTTCTAGGTGGTTCCACCATTCTACCTATGGGCAGGCTGGCAGGCTAAGATGGATACATTGCCTGAGGGTTCCAGCCAGCCCCTGGCTACTAGAATGCGCCCACTAGACCACGCTGCTGCAGCAGTGGTCTGTGGCAGCCATATTAGGGGTAGAAGGCACCTGCATTTTAACACTAGTTTTAAACTACACAGGGCATTCTCCACCACCCAAGGCCTACACACTGTTGTTTCAATAGGGGCATCCTAAATTAACAGGGGATAAAAAACGAAAAATTTCTGGGGAAAGGGCCAAGTCTCACAGCCAGGTATTCAATACAGTAAAAATCAGAGCACCGTTTTTGATTGATAAACTATATGACTTTGTGATTATTTTTACTGTGATTTTCCTTTACTTCTTCATTCACCCAACACTCTGATCACTCCTCCTTTTTGCACGCTCCATTTGGGCAACCTATTAGTTTTTTACTGACCCAGGCCCTCGTCACCAGCCGACTGAACTACGGCAACTCCCTCTACGCCGGAACCACCGTCAAACTCCAGAAGAGACTCCAGCGGATCCAGAACGCCTCAACAAATCTCATCCTCAACATCCCCCGACACAGTCACATCTCCGGACACCTGAGAGACCTGCACTGGCTCCGGATCAACAAGAGAATCACCTTCCGTCTCCTCACCCACGCACACAAAGCCCTACACAACCGAGGCCCAAGATACTTCAACAGCCGCCTCAACTTCTACACTCCCACACGCCAACTTCGATCGACCAGCCACGCCCTCGCCGCCGTCCCCCGCATCTGAAGAGCCACCACAGGAGGAAGGTCTTTCTCCTACCTGGCCGCCAAGACCTGGAACTCCCTCCCGACCCGCCTCCGCCTGACCCAAGACCACCTTGCCTTCAGGAAGCAGCTTAAGACCTGGCTGTTCGAGCAGTAGCGGACCCCCCGTCCCCAAGCACCTTGAGACCCTCCAGGTGAGTAGTGCGCTATATAAATGCTTGATTGATTGATTGATTGACTGAAACATTTCATTATTGTATAAAAGGAATTCAAAATATGAGACAATGAATTAAATACATTGTATTCTCTGTCCTGGGCTGTAGTGGCTTGCTGTGTTCTTTCATTGAAGATTATTGATTTATCTATTATAACTGGAGCAGATTCGGTTGAAGTGCTCTATAATGTTTAAATGATTGAATAATATTGATTGGGTCAATTATTGTGATCAATAGGTCTAGGACCACTGTTTATTTATACCGTAATTTACCCAGGTCCATACCTTGTGGGCTACCCCATTTTCTTTAAGGGGTATAGAGATCAGTCTCTCAGAACAACATCCGGAGTTTGGGTTAAAGAGAAAGCAGGATTTCAGTCATCATCATTCCTCCCTTGGACAGACAGCTATATAGTCATCATTGTGAAGGTTGTAGGAAGCATGTCTCCTGTCACCCACCCTTGCACCTTGCTCCCAACTGGGGAGAGTGCACAGGAGAGGATGCCAAGCTAGCACTTGCTTCTCCTGTATTTTCATTTTTTGAAAAATCCCCCACAACTTTGTGAGAGCTACAGAGGAACAAATCATGCGACGAAACACATGTTGGCTGGCTGCTCATGTTATGCATCACCATTGTTTTGACTGAATGGTAAATCAGATTAAAATTGATTGAAACCCTGCGACTCCATGGATTGGACATTTGACTTACCTATGAATGTTGAGTGCCCATAACATTTTGTTTCTCAAGTTTATAGTTGATAGTGTCCACACAAATAGTTTTCAGAGATAAATAACTCCACAAACACAAAATGTCGACGCATTTCTGCCCCTTCTGTGGGCCTCTTCAGGGCATTGAAACAAGGGCATAGGACATGTATAATTCAAACCAGGGCACCAGGAAGTCAAATCACTCATCTGATGCAGCTCTTTCTTGTGCAGCATCTTGGCTAGGGAACGGCATAGGCAGGTGGGCCGTTTAGCAATGGAAGAAGGTTCTCACAAGACCTCCTGTGAGGTTCATTTAAGGGTGGCCTTGATTTAGTGCAGATTGACTATCGAAACCAGTGTTGACTTGTGTGAAGTCTTACCTTCTGACTTAGTCTTAGAATTGGAAATCAAAAATACTGAGTGGGGCAATGCAGCAGGAGGTGGCCAAGAAGGGCGCCATGAACTCTTATAACCACTGGACAAGGTCCTGTTGAAGCCATTGTTTTTGAGGGGGAAGGTCCGAGTGGGTAAAATTCTAAATTAGCGTTCAACAAAGTTCTATCGCCAGCTTGATACTTTTGGTACTTTCACGGGAAAAGATTCCTATATTCGGACTTGGTCACTTTTTGGAGCTCGGATTCTTCCAGGGTGGAAAAGCTGCATGCTGTACCCAAACAGGGCACTGCAAGGCTTAATACCTTGCCAGCCACGTTCTGCTGAAAAAGATTTGCTGCTGCATAAAAACTCAGAGCGGCAGCAACCTGAAACTTTGTCACAGCGGTAACACACCTTCATTAAATTGACTTGCCATGGTATATTTTTGGAGCCAAAAAGTTTCTAAATTCCACCTTTCTCAAGATGTTTGGAGGAAATCACTTTGGCACACCCAAGAGTCTAAGGACCTCAGAAACTGCAGGGGGTCAAGAATTACTCCAATAGAAGCCACCAGGAGGCACCAAGGCAGGCCCAGTCGGAATTGGTCAGCTAGGCTCTTCTTGAAAAGGGCTTCTGGCAGCTTGTAGTGTTCCTGTTGCTTAGCAAGTCAACCTTATGATCCTTGGAGTCTGCTTCTTTGCCCTAGGTACAAGAGACAGAGGGGTCAGTCGTCTGGGCTCTCCTCAGGTTGCAAACAGCAGGTCCAGTCATCTTCTGTTCTTCCACAGGTTCAGAAATTGTTCTGAGGCTGGTAGTGTGGGACTCACATTCATGCTGGCACTAACCTGTGGGTGGGATGACTCCCGGTTTAGTCCTTGTATTATGTAGTTTACCTCTAGGGCCTGATTTAGCTTTCGGCGGACTGGTTATTCCGTCACAATGGTGATGGATATCGTGTCCACCGAAATATAAATCCCATAGGATAGTTAGGGGATAATATTTTGGTGGACAGGATATATATCACCACTGTGACACAGTAACCTGACCGCCGAAATCTAAATCAGGCCCTCAGCCTCCATTTTAGCTTTTCATTTTTAAATTAGCTTTCTTTTTCAATGGTGGTTTGCACATGTTTTCCCTATTGCGAGTATGTGCTATGCACACATTTTTTTCTGATAAAGCTTGTTGCCTTCAAGATTGCAAAGTTAATTCCAGGGTTGCACAACTCAGAACACAATCCATTGTTTTATTTTCTTTGCTCATTGGAGATGACTCTAATCCTTCAGTCTAATTAAAACATTATTTTGCACTTCTGGTACAGTGCGAGCAACTTGCGGTTTTATTATAAAAACAGCGTCCATGCTGAAGCTGGTGACGGGTACATTTCCTGCCGGAATCATCCTGGAGTGCTGTTGTAACTAAATGCAGTTCCACTGTCCCTGACCTTCATCCAGAGATGGAAGACAACCATGCAAAAGAAGTGAGCAGGCCTGCACACTCAGACGGGTCCATTTCCTAATGCACAGAGGCTAGCTTTCTGACATACACTACTAAGGAATAGGGTTAGGTCATTCCAATAGTCCTGGCAGATAGGAATGCTCTCTTTAGCATAAGAAATGTTGTGGTAGATGTAAATAACCTGTGTAACATTATGAACAATTAACATGGTTGAATTGTTTGTGTTTTTCCGCATTTTAATAATGCTTGTAACAATGATATGTCTCATCTTTTTCACAATCACAGTTCACGTTTTATTTACAAAGATTAGAAATGTTTGAAAATGCACCATTGTATCTTTTTTGTCACACTTTGGGCATGCAAAATGCTAAACGAAAGGGTTGATCTGTTTTCATGAGTTCTTTGGAAATCTAAGAGTCATGTTCTAGGTTACTGACAACAACTATAACTCAGGTGTATGATTTTGGATGTGTTCTGTGAGCTAGTCAAATTGACCAATAGTTACTGATTATATAAGAAGAATCAGTCTCTGTATTATGAAGTTTTGTTGTTCTATAAACACAGTCCTACTAGATTTGTAGGACTCATAAAACACTGACTCCCCCCTAACCCATAAAGGAAAAAGTTCCCAGGTTTATCGTACCCACGTTTGAAGCTGTTCCTGTGTGTCCTACTGCAAACAATCTGACAGTGCCACTCTCTGCCCAAATGCAAAATGGCAGAATCCTTCTCCCTCTGTGCAGAACCTCTGAACCTTTGTGTCAACTCCAGAGCTGTGGCCAAGGAAATGAGCAACTCCTCCTCTGTGGTCACTTCAAACCTGTACTGGGTCCAGTTTATCTCCCACTGGAATTTCTGCCTGGCTGCCTGGAGGAACAAAGAAGGTCCTGCCCAAGTGACGGTAACACTTGCCTGTTACAGGTTAGACTTGTTTGAAGTTAATCCGTTTCTTAGGGGCAGCCAGATGGCATTCCTGCCAGAGGAACAAAAACACTTCCCCACACTGAAGTCTTTGTTTATCTCTGGCAGCAGTTTTCACACCTGAGCAAGGGAGGGCGTATTCATCTGAAAGGTGACAGTTGGATAAATATACAAATGAGCCTCCAGAGACTTTAATCAGGGAAAGATAACTTTCAAAAAGTACCTTTTCCATAATATTTATTACAAATTCAATTTCACCAGTGAATTGGGCTTATAATAAATGTTTTAAACAGTCCACAAATGAGATTTGCACCTGTTTCCTAGATGGAGATGATATTTTTTAATGTAATATTGTATCTCAGTTCTTTTCTATGGGACAGTCTTTTGGAGCATTTTCACTGTAAGGATGTGTGTCCTGGAGTAGGGGCGGCCGGATACTAGCGCCCCTGTGCTGCCCAGACCAGCCTCGAGAGCGTTGCATAGAGTGACGCCCGACATGCTGGAGCAGGCACTTATGGACCACCCATGCCACCTTTCAGGTGATCTGGAAAGAGACACTGAGGCTCTACAGCTGTGGCTGACTGAAAGGTTGGACGATCTTGCCCCTAGGCCACCCCTCGGTCCACGGCGATACGGCAATCTGCGCCGTGGTTTACGGAGGCGCTTCGTGTGGCTCGCAGCCAATGTAAGGTGGCCGAGAGGACCTGGCGCCATCTGTATGACGGGGAGGCTAAACGCGCCTATAGGGCGGCTGTGAAGGCTTACCATAGGGACATCCTGGTAGCTAAGAAGGAATACCTGGCGAGGAGGATTGAGGCATCTGCGAACTCCTGTAAGGAGATCTTCACCATTGTGAAGGAGTTCACGACCCCCAGTTCCCACTCGCCCCCACGTATATCTTCGGATGCGTGGGCATGTGATCTTGCGAGCTTCTTTACCAACAAGATCAAGGCGATTCAGGCCTCCTTTGCGGAGAAGCTTGAGGAGGGAAGCGGCCCCCCTGGGGCGGGCTGCGGACCATCGTGCACGCCTGTGGCGCTGTTGTCTGACTTTCCAGCTGTTTCCAGCAATGCGTCCAGGCTGCTGTTGGCCAATCTTAAATCTGGCTCGCCACTCGACCCCTGCCCTGCCAAATTCTTGGCTGGGGTGGCGGCCGTGGTGAACCCGCTGGTCAACCCCATCCTCAACGCCTCCCTCAGGGAGGGGAGGGTCCCTAGCTCTTGGAAAAGACCGATGGTGATCCCCCTCCTGAAAAAAATGGGTCTTGACGCCGAGGCTCTGGCCAACTATAGGCCAATTTCACTCCTCCCGGCTCTAGCTAAGATCACCGAAAAACACGTCCATGGCGTCCTGTCGAGCTTTTTGGAAGCTAACAATCTGCTCCATCCCTCCCAATCCGGATTCCGTCCTAACCTTAGTACGGAAACGGCTTTGGTGGAGGTCACTGAGATCATCAGGGAGACCTTGGATGTCGGCGGTAGGGCCATGTTGGTCATGTTAGACCTGTCGGCAGCCTTCGACACCGTCCCCCACGAGGCGCTCCTAGCTAGGCTTCATGACATCGGCCTCAGGGGGACGGTGTTCAAGTGGTTCACATCTTTTCTGGAGGGCCGCCGCCAGACGGTCTGGGTTTCCCAGAGCTCTGCCGAGATGCCGCCACTGGGAGTCGGGGTTCCACAGGGTTCCGTGTTGAGCCCCACGCTGTTTAACATCTTCATGTCCCCTTTGGCGGCTGCGGTGGAGGCTCACGGGGCCCAGATCGTGTCCTACGCCGACGATACGCAACTCCTCTTCACGTGCGGGAAGGACCAGGAGTTCGATGGAGAGAGTATACGGGGCTGTTTGAGAATGGTCTTCGACTGGTTCCAGTGGAGCAGTTTGAAGGCCAATTCGAGTAAGTCTGAGGTCTTATTCTTTGGGTGTGTCACCGACCCTGAGTGGCGGCTCTGGTGGCCGTCCGATATGTGTCCTCCCGCACAATCATCTTTGGTTGCTAAAAATCTGGGAGTCAAACTGGACAACCAGCTGTCGCTGAGAATGCATATTCTCGGTCTGGCCGGCACCTGCTATGGAATTTTGAAAATGCTTCGCAAATTCCTCCCCCTACTGTCTGTGGAGCATAGGCGGATTACTGTGCAGGCGCTTATTGGATCAAGGCTAGATTACGCCAATGCCCTCTTTCTTGGCCTTCCTGACTATCTGGTCCAGCGCCTGCAGGTGGCGCAGAATTCCGCCGCTCGGGCGATTTTTGGCCTGCGTAGACGAGCTCGAGCGTCCGGCTTGCTACAGACGCTCCACTGGCTGCCGATCCGGAAGCGGATCCTGTTCAAATCCCTGACGCTGACGCACAAAGCTTTGTTTGGCTCAGGTGCTGGATATTTGAGGCGGAGACTAGCTTTCTATCGTCCTACCCGCTCCCTGTGGTCGGAATCCCTTTTCACAGCGGTTGTCCCGCGGGTGAGGAAGGCCCGCGCAGGGGGGCACACATTTAGCTGTAAAGCTCCCCAGCTGTGGAACTCGCTTCCACTCACGCTCCGTAGCACCGCCAATCTGCTCCAGTTCAGGAAGAGCTTGAAGACTTGGCTTTTTAATCAGTAGGCTTTTCTGTTTTTCTTGTTTCTTATTCTGTTTTAGCTTTGTTGTGTTATTTTTATTCTGAGCTGCTAGTGGAAAGCGCCGGGACACTCTTGTTGAGTAGCCTTGCGCTATATAAAAGCACTATAACATAACATAACATAACATTGTAAGTTTACATGTCCTACTTTTAAGTACAATGCACCTTGCCTTATGGGCAGTAAGGCTGAGTGGAAGGGGATTATTAGTATTTTAAAAGGAATGTGTTGGCCTGTTAATAGAGGTTCTTTTGACAGGTTTGATTTTCTGTTTTATAATTGCACAGCCAGGCTACAACGGGAGGCCTAAAATCATGTTTTCACTGTCACTGCAGAGGGTGAAACAATAGATGCTGCAGTCCATTAGTGATATTGAACTTACAGACCCTGGGTACAATTTGTAAAATATATACTAAGGATGTATAAGTAATTTAAATTTGCCAATTAGGACTATATCCAATTTAGACTTGTTTTAGGGGTTACAGCACAGGAATTGCTGGTTAGCAGAGTACCAGTGGCCACAGTCAAACAAACAGCAGCATCAGTCCATAAAACAATGGGTGTGAGCATGCAAAAATAGGCCTTTTTCCAACACTCAAGCACCCCTTTTCTCCTAAAATGATTGCTTAGTACAGCCTCTAAGATACTATGGGCCATATGTATCAAGCTAATTAGCATTTGCAAAAGCCGAAATTCTGCGAATTTCGGCCTTTTTTTTTTTTTTTTTAGAGTTTTCTATAGCGCGAACTTGAACCGATTAGGTTATCAGAGCGCTTTACATAGCACCAGTTCCGTTACATGTTATCACAGCAGTTTACATAGGATCAGTTACGTTACACATTTCAGGAACTTGAACCGATTAGGTTATCCAAGCGCTTTACATAGCACCAGTTCCGTTACATGCTATCAAGGCACTTTACATAGAATCAGTTACGTTACACATTTCAAGAACACATTTCTTTTT
Source organism: Lissotriton vulgaris (assembly GCF_964263255.1). Lineage (NCBI taxonomy): Eukaryota > Metazoa > Chordata > Amphibia > Caudata > Salamandridae > Lissotriton > Lissotriton vulgaris. Next base: position 209,585,020 of record NC_141698.1, read on the forward strand.
GTTCTAATGAATAGGGTTATCTCTTCACACGGGGGAAGGGATACACCTGGCTATATTCCAACAGTCACACCGGCGACTAGTCGTTGTAGCTATAGCTCTAAACACAGGGAGGGGATACACATGGATATAATCTAAGAATCACATAGGATATTAGTCATTAGAGTTATCTTCTATCTACACAGGAGGGATATGATTGGAGACACTCTAAGGGTCACATAGGGGTGGTAGAGAATACATAGGTCCACTGCAAATACTAATGATAAGAGTCAACTACGTACACATAGGAAGGGATATGACTGGCCAAACTCTAGGAGACCCATAGGGGTGGTATATGGTGTAAGGACTTCAGCGAATACCAAGGCTAAGCATTATTGCAATCGGTCAAAGGTCTACTGCATACACCAGTGATTAGAGTCATCTCTACACACATAGGGAGGGGATATGACTGGATAAGCTCCAAGAGTCACATAGGCATGGTATATGGTGCAAGGTCTAAAGCAGATACCATTAACTAGAGTCACCACAACAAGACCAAAGCAGAGTTCCGTAAGTGTGGATGCAGCCACAGCACAAAGGGAGGGTGGGAGGGATGCAAGGGCATGGAGAGAAGGGGAAGCACAACAGGGAGGAAACATTTGAGGATCATCCACAGGGAGAGGGCTAAGGCCAGGGGCATGGTAGGGGGCCAGAGTCCAGAGAAACTGTCTGAAAACAGCAGCAAAGTGTCGGTCAGGACCGAGCCAAAGTCAAGAAGTCCAGCAGAGAAGGTGGGAGCCCAGGAGAGAGATGACGCCGGAGGCCAGCCGCAGGCACGTTGCCATCCTGGAGAGCCTGCAGCCATCCGGCTCGGTGGGCGTGAGAGAGCGCCAGGTGGCGAAGGTGCAGATGCGATCATGCGTTGTCCGTGAGGCGCTGCCACGGCAGCTGGTGGGCCGTGCATGGATACAACTGCCCTGGAAGATGTGTGGCCTCCGGGAGCCACGAGCAGCACATTCAGAGCACCCGAGCCATTGGTGCCATGCTGCAGGGGGGGAGGGGTGAGCGATCCAGGAGATCCGGCTCATGCTGAAAGACAACGGGGCAAAACTGAAGTGGCAGAGGCCCCCAAACGACAGCAGGACGGGTGGCAGGCCCGACAGCCTGAGAGAGGGCCGCAGGATAGGCAAGAGGCTGGGGGGAAGTTGGGGTGAGCCAGAAGAAGCGGCGATCGCCATCCGAGGGTCGCCGCCGGCCGCCATCTTGGAGTCAGGCAGGCGCTGGGAGGATTCCCTCAGTGGGGGACACCGCCGAGTTGGGGCTAGACGGTGCCGTCGGCTGCTGCGACAATCAGTGCGAGACTGGGCATGCCGGGGGAGCGCAGGTCGCAATCCTACCTCCCAGCGGCGGCCGCAGACGGCGGAGTCCACGGCGAGATGGCGCCCGCCATTTTGAGCGCCACCGCACCTCTCCTCCTTCTCCTCGGGAGACCGGACCCGTCCGCCAAGCCAGGAGCGACTGCCGCCGCCCAGCAAAAGCCCCAATTGCTCCGCTACATGTGAGTAAAAAGGGGGGATCCGAAGAAGGGCCAGAGCAGCCCAGAGCCGCATTCGTCCAGCTCGTGAACCGGGAGCCGAGGCGATCCCTGTCCGATCGGCTCCCGGCTCCTCCTCCTCCTCGCGTATGCCCCCAAATGTCTTTTTCAGGGGTGCAGCTGGGTGTTCTTTTTTTTTTTTATTTAACAGATCTTTATTGACAGCAAAGCCATTGACAACACCAGCATTATTACATGTGCATGAGTAAACGCCGGGATCGACACCGGGTACACAGTACTTGTTAGATGCTAAACGCACACAGCCTTAGTGCCAGCATCCCGGAGGCCTGGCGGCAAAGTAGGAAGAAATTAGTACAACAATTCAAATCGAGGGCTCCCAGTGCCGGTGGTGTACCGTAGTGATGTGTCAACTGGCAATCAAATGTCTACATGCTAGTCAGCGATCCAACGATTAATGTACCCTGTAAATGTAAACAGCCCCCAACTAACCCCCCCCCCGCCCGCTAGTGTGTGTCTGTGTGTCTGCCTAACCCATCCCGTCTATCCCACCTCCCAAGTGCCCCTATCCCGTGTCTCCACCCCGTCCCCCTCAGAAACCTACCCTTATTCCACCCTCTACAGCAGCCCGCCTACTGGTTCTCACAGCTACCTTCAGTCAACCAGGGGCCTCCCCATTCCCGCCTCCCCCGCGTCCCCGTGCTCAGTGTTGACTTCGAACTCTACCACTCTATCCTGCAGTTCCACCTCCTCCGCGATGTCAGTATCTTCATCCTCGCCTCTCTGTTTGTACTCTTTGTAGAGGTCCCAAAAATTCTTGGGCCTGCTTCTGGGCGGAAGAAGATCGCTATACAGTTCCGTCTGCGTACAGCAGTACTGCAGATCTCGTAGCCATTTAGCCTTGGTGGGGAGGGGCCCCCTCATCCAGCAGGTCGCCACCACTCGCCTTGCCAGGAGCAACGCCATGTCCACCAGACGACGCAGTCCCGGGGCTAGCGGTTTCGAGTAGCCGAGTAGCGCCAAGGCCGGGGCACGAGACAACGGCTCCCCTAACATTTGATCGAGTTCCGCAAAGACCTCCCCCCAAAATGCCTGCACTCCTGGGCACAGCCATGCCAAATGGAAGAAATCAGCTGTCGGAGTCGGCAGCGCTCGCACTCGGGTGAGTCGCGAAGGCCATAGCGATGGAGGCGAGCAGGGGTATAATACACTCGTTGTAAATATTTGAAATGCACCAAACGGTGCCGTCCGTTTAGAGAGATCCTGCGCGTGCTTGTGCAGCAGTAGCGCCACATTCCGTCGTCTATGGGGGATTGTAGGTCCGCTTGCCAGGCCTCCCTGGCCTTCGACGGCTGCAGACACTGCTGTGTCACACCCAGCTTGTTAAGCTGTGTAATGAGTTTCGCCGCGGAGGTGGACTTCAGTATGTAGGTCAGTTCCGGGATCTCTACCGGTTCCTCCAAGTCCGGCCCCAGCAGTTCACGAAAGGCCGAGCGGAGCCTGTGGTATTGGAATTTCTGTAAGAGGGTGTGTCCCGCCCCGGCGACTGCCAGCTGGTCCCAGGTTTTAAGCACCCCGCCCTCAAACAGGTCTTCCAGTTTGGTTACGCCTAGAGAACTCAGCGCTTTGACCACCCCCTTCTCACCAAGCGGGTCGAGCCACAGGGCCCATTCCACCGGTAACAGTGGGGAGCAAAGCAGTGTGCAGCCCCACGAGCGCACCAGGCAATTCCAAGCGTGATTGGTCGCTTTCAGCGAGACCATCCGACCAATTGTGCGATCCGTGGGCAGGCAGACAGTAGCTGGTAGAGGGTGCGGGTCTGCAAACAGCCGTTCCAGTATAAGGTGCGGGGTCCGTGCGTCGCCGTGCACCCATGAATATAGGTGCGACGCCTGAGCGACTCTGTAATACCGTTCCAGGTCCGGTGCTCCCAGTCCCCCCATTTCGCAAGGTAGAATCAAAGTTTTCCAACTAACCCTGGGCTGCTTCCCCCCCCCCATGCTAATTTCACCAGCACCGAGGTGAGCTGTCGGAAGAAGGTCTTGGATAAGACCACCGGCAAATTCAGGAAGAGGAACAGAAATCGGGGGAGCACCACCATTTTTATAAGTGCAATCCTACCCGAGAGGGAGAGTGGGAGGCGAATGCACTTATCCACGTCCTCCACTAGGTTGTTATAGGCCACCCCATAATTGTCTCGAACGAGCACTTCCGGGTCCAAATGAAGTTGTATGCCCAAGTAGCAAACTGAGTCGGCGGTCCACTGCAGTGGGTAGTCCATGTCGAATTGTCGCGTCACCGGAGTGAGCGGGAACGCAATCGACTTATCCCAGTTTACTTTCAGGCCCGAGAGCGAGCCGAAGCGGACCACCTCGCGAAGGACCGCAGGCAAATTAACTTCCGGCTCTCTGACGTACAACAGCGTGTCGTCCGCGTAGGTTGAGATCCCTATCTTGTATGTGGGGAAGCTAACCCCCTCTAAGCTGTGGTACTCCCGCATGGCACACGCCAGGGGTTCTGCCACCAGTGCGTAAAGCAGCGGCGACAATGGGCAGCCTTGTCGGGTACCCCTGCTAATGTCTATCGGGTCCGACACCCTGTCACCCAGGCGGAGCCTAGCGAAGGGTCGATGGTACAGCGCGCCGACCTGCTGGAGGAACTGTTCGCCCAATCCCAACTTGCGCAACACCCGAACCATGAAGGGCCATTCAACCGAGTCGAACGCCTTCTCCATGTCGAGAAATATCGCCAATGCACTATTCTCCTGCTTAATGTGCTGCATCGTGCCCAACACTGTTCTGATGTTGTAGGTTAAATTCCTGCACGGGACAAATCCGGATTGCTCCGGGGCGACCAACTCGGGCACCAACAGGGCCAGGCGAGTAGCCAGGACCTTTGCGTAGATTTTGGCGTCTACATTAAGTAGACTGAGGGGTCTATACGAGCCGCAGAGGTCGGGGGTTTACCGGGCTTTGTTATGGTGATTAGTAGCGCCTCGCGCATGGTGGTCGGCATTTCACCGTTCTCGCAGATGGCATCAAACAGGGTGATCAAATGTGGCAGCAGCATATCCTTAAATGCCTTATAAAACCCGACCGTGAGGCCATCCGTGCCCGGCGCACTGCCCGAGCGCATGCTTGCCAGTGCCTCTGCTATTTCGTCCTGGTGGAAGGGGGCCATTAAGAATTCCCTGTCCGAGTTCTTGAGGAACGGCATGGCTATATGGTCTAGGTAATCTTCCATCTCACTTTCCACTCCCCGTGTTTTAGTTCGGTAGAGTTCCGCATAGTAGCTCCTGAATGTCTGGAGCACCTGCTCCTCATCGGTCACCGTGTCTCCCTCCGGAGTTCTCAGACCTTCTATGACCAGCGGTCGTCTGGAGTTACGAGCCATACGAGCCAGGAGCGCTCCTGGCCTCTCACCCTCCCCATATTGTCTCGCCGTGGCGTATTTGCCCATGTAAAGGACCTCTCTATCCGCCAGCGCCTGAAACTCAGACAGGAGTCGGGACATCTCTCCATCTCCCGTTTCGCCGCCCAGCCGCAGCTGCTCCGCCTCCAGATCCGCTATTTTCGTTTCCAGGGCAGTTAGGTCCCTGCGTAGAGATCGCAGCACACCCGAATGTTTCGACATCGCCACCCCCCTGATGTATACCTTAAATGCCTCCCATACCGTAAAGAAGTCATCCACCGTGCCTATGTTAGTAGTAAAGAACTGCTCAATTGCCTCCGCCAGTTCCCCCCGGAAGGCCTCGTCTAGCAGTGCAAAGGGCGGGAACCGCCATGTGAAGGCCGGGATCCCCTTCCTGGGCGTTGCAAGATGGAGGAGAATAGGGGCATGATCTGAGAGCGTGCGTGGGAGGACCGTGCACGTGTGAATGTTATTAAGTACCGGGGGAGTAGCCAGCCAGTAGTCTATCCTGGTGTGTACGTCGTGAAACGCAGAATAGTGTGTAAACCCACCCGCCCTCGGATGCATTTCCCTCCAGACATCCAGCAAGTCAGATTTAATCATCTCAGCCGCCATGTACGTGGCCGAGGCCACTGGCCTCCGGGCAGGGCCCGCAGAGCGGTCCAGCGATGGGTCAAACACAAAGTTAAAGTCCCCGCCCCACAGTACCCAAGGCTGTGCGTGCGTTCTTGCAATAGCTGCCAGTGTCTTATAGAATTCAGGGTGGTCATAGTTAGGACCATAAACGTTCACTATCAGTATGTCCATCCCCTTACCCACACATCTCGCCAGGACATATCTCCCATCTGGATCTGCGTGCACCGGTATAAGTCGCAACTGTGACTTCGGATTGACCCAAATTAACACCCCTCGGGCATGCGTAGTAAAACCCGCCGCCACAGTATTACCTGACAATCCCCTGGATTTGAGCATTCTGCTGGAGAGTGGTAGGTGTGTCTCCTGCAGTAGAGCTATGTCAATGTGATGTCTGCTAAGGTAGCTGAGAACTTTCCTTACTTTGCGGAAGTCGTTCAGACCCCGCACATTCCAAGTCATTAAATTCAGCCCATTCCGGGTGTGTGCGTTCAGAGTTGGTGTTGTATCAGCCATTGCTAAGTGGGTTCAGATCGTGTACCAGGAGATGGGGTAGTGTAGGACACAGTAGGGCACCCCGACCCATAAGCGCCCTCCGGCGCTCGCAGACAAGGACAGCAGAACACTTCAATTCACACACTGCACCGGCAGACCCCATCAACAACCCCAACCAAACACCCCCCCTCCCCACCCCGAGACCAACTCCCACCCCTAGAACAGTTACCCACCCACAGCCGACCTCCCCCAACCTGGCCAGGCAGACCCCACACTCCCCCCCCATGTACCCCCTATCGGTGTAGTGTCAAATAGTCCGACACCCACTCCTCAGAGAGCAGCACCAACCAAAAGCTCGAGGGCAGAGCGCACCAATGCAGTACTCCCCCAACTGTTCCAAAATAGTGCAAGTACTGCCCCCCACTCAGCTCCATTCAAGAGTCATTGCTCATGGCATGATGAAAAGTGTCACTCAGCACCCCTCTGTCCGGCTCCCCCGGCTCAGTGTATACTGCCACCAGGCACACACCCCCTTACCAGCATCATAGGGTAACCAGGTTGTCCTTTCCAAAATCGTGGATCTGGCGCCATTGTGAGGCCGGGGCGCCCATATCGTCCGGGTCCGTAATCAAATTCGTGTGTAGAGGGTCGAGCCCTCCCGCCGCCGGTGTTCAATCCTGTTCCTCCAGAGATACCTCCTCCTCGTCATCCCGGCCACTCCGGTTCTCCTTCCTTTCCCGCATCCAGGTCTTAAGGGACTTGTGCAGTTCTTTCGGGTCTGTAAAGAAGTACGACTTCCCACCAGTGTTAATCCGGAGTTTGGCCGGGTACAACATGGCGTAGTCCAGGCCTAGCGCCCTGAGCTGCTTCTTGTAGGGCGCGAACTGCCGCCGTTCCTCCTGCACCTTGGCCGTGAAGTCCGGGTAGAGGGAGATATTCATGCCCTCATGCTGGAGTTGGCCCTTCTCTCGCGCCACTTTCAGGGCAGTGTCTCGGTCGCGATAGTTGAGCAGTTTCGCGATTATGGGGCGAGGTGGCAAGCCAGGCTGGGGCTGTGGGCCCAACGAGCGGTGGGCGCGCTCCACAATGAACATGGGGGAAAAGACTTCCTCTCCCAGGAGTGTCTTCAGGAGTTTCTCCACATAAAGTTCCATTTTCCCCGTTTGCGTGGATTCCGCCACTCCCGTGATGCGTAGATTGGATCTGCGGGAACGTGCCTCCAGGTCCTCTGTCTTGTCCCTGATGACTGTCAGGAGTCTGTCGAATTGCTTGCGCTCCTTGTCCCATTCCGTCTGGGCTTCCTCGGCCTCAGTGAGCCGACGCTCCGCCATGTCCAGGCGCTCCGCATGTTTGTCCACACGCTCTGCCATACGGTCCATCCTGTACGACAGAGCATCTATTTTGGTGCCCACCGCCGCAATACTCTCCTGAATGCCTTTCTCCATGGCTGCCAACATGTCCCGGAGCTCCGTCGGAGCCTGGGTCGGAGCCGCTGCCGCACCCTTCGGCGACGAGTCCGGTGCCGGGGCCTCTGCACCTTTCGGGCGGCGCCGTTCAAAGGAGATCTTCCCCTGGTTCGCCTCGGTCTTCCCCATTGTGTTCACGATGCGTGGCAGTGTCTCGCAAAGAGGTGATCACCACAGTTCACGATACAACAGTGCCAGCGGTCTGGTATCCGATGCGTGCAAAAATGGCGGCGACAATGGCGACAATGGCGGACAACGCCTCTCCGTATGCAATTTTCAGAACGGTCCGGTGCCAGACAGGGACTTGTCCTTTCCAGCAGTCCCAGGTGATACGTCCCTCCGCGGCCTCAGAGGAGAAGACACAGCCTCCCGTAGTCTGTGCGAGTGAGCCAGGTTACCACGCCAGGTTCAATGTCGCCCCACCACGTGGCGCGGTGCTTCAGTTTAGGTGTGTCGTCGCTCCGCAGCTTCCCTAGTCTCCTCACCCACCAGGGCAGTGCGGGACAGTAGGGTAGAGGGCCTCACAAATCAGTGTTCGTGTCAATCTTGCCGCGGCTCGCACGGCGTGCGACAGCCGCCGGAGGTATGGCCGCACGTACAGTGACGTCGCCCGGCCACCTCACCAGGATAGCCCGCTGCTCTCGGCCTAGTCCGCCACAGGCGCGCCACCAGGCACAATGCCCCGGGAGGAACAGGAATTCACGCTCTGCAGCCAGCCAAAAGGGTCTTCGGAGTGCCCGGGGTGCCAGCAGATGGTTCCTGGCAAGTTAGAGCCAATTCGAGCCCATTAAGGATATTTAAGCAGGATAATTCTGGAGCTTTGCGAGGAGCCGAGGGCTCACGCGTCCGCCATCGACGCCGGCTAGCTCCGCCCCCCGCAGCTGGGTGTTCTTGAGACTCCCCTGCACCCTTGAAGAAATTCCTAATTTGCGATTAGCTAATTGCTAATCGCAAATTGCACCTTCATTCCTATGGGCCTCCTGGCCCATGGAAATAAATGGCTAATTTGCGATTAGCAGTTTGCTAATCGCAAATTAGGAATGGTAAACAATCGCTATTTAATAGCGATTTTGTACATACATACCGTTTTGCGAATTCCAAATAGCGATTCCTTAAAATTCGCTATTTGGAATTCGCTAAACGGTAGTATGATACATATGGCCCTATCTCTTCATATAATTGTGGCGACAGACCTATAGTTGAAGAGTTGATGGTAATAATAATTTACTCATCTATGCTACTAAATATTAACAGACCTGGTATATAATTTTATGAATATTTATCGTAGATAATTGTAATTTGTAACCCTCATCAATTACAGTTACACAAATGCAAATCATAAATTGTGATGAAGAGAAAACATAAGCAATGTATAAGAACAAACTCATATCAATCAACAAATGCATTGAAGGAGTGGATAGACGAAGAGAGAAAAGTTTCAGAGACAAAATACATTTGCAAATGACTATGCAAATTCAGAAGTTTATCTATACTAACCCAAGTAAGGAGTCAGGGAAATCTACCCTCAGTCCTAAGGGCAGTAGGCCACTCGAGAAGAAACTAGCAGCAAAGATTAAGTAAGGAAACAGGTAGGCCTCTATCTGGAAACAGCAAACCGACAAAAGAGACGATCTCCCGCTAACTAAACATCAACAGAACCAACAACCACACCCCCAGGGCACCTCAATGCTACCCTAAAACCTAAAAGTCCAACTCATATTTATTTCCGTGTTTCTAAAATCTCGACTGTCATTGGCTAAAAACGGGGGTGTCTCTGTCACACCACTTTCATCATGACCAGTTTATTAAATGACCAATGTCCTAAACATTTAGCTTTGCTTATGTTCCTACCCAGGAAACCATTTTAAACACAATCACCACTCATATCTCCTGAAAAGTTCTACATGTATCAAAAGTATCCAGTCCTTCAATCTCTCTTTGTTTGTTTCTGCCATCTCATGAGGAAGTCGCAAGTCGATTCCACTTGTTTATCGAAATGTCTTCTGCAACTTGACTGTCAGTCAGCCCCCCATGAAGGACAAACTTCATACTTTGTGTTCTCTCTTCATTCAGAGCTCAATTTGATTTCTTTTTATTTTCATTCGACAAAGATAACCCCAAACTGGCGTGCAGGAAAGTAGGCCCATGCTTGTCTTTCTACAAGAATCAAACAAAACATTTAATATTTTCATGAAAAGTAATTTGCATTGCATACCATCCCAGCTTTGCACTAACCCATGCAATCCCATGTTATTCCTACCAGTATATTATTTACATTCACAAAAGCAAACAGCATTCGTTTTTTATATTATTCAAAGCCATATGCAAAATGCGACACCGTTTTTAGCATTAGTTCACACGTTTTGTTTTACACATGCACAAAAAGCATTTCCCCATGCTGTAGCATTTATTAATAAAGATCTTCACAGCACACCATTAATGAATATTATTGAAAGTTCAATCTGAGTAGGTTTTTATTTACGCAAAACGCTGCTCCATCAATCCCCTACTAGTATATCACAGCTGTTCCATTGACAGATTTCATAATTGAGCTGTGTTAAAAAGCAAGTGAGGGCAGTCTAACACTGTGTGTCTAACCGCTTGCGCATGCTCTGAATCATTTAACTGCGCGCATGAGGGTGAATGATTATCATTTCTGTTCCTCAGGTGGAGGGAAATCAATCCAGGTACTATGGGCCAAAATGACAAAAACTTTGCTTTGACTAACACATGTGGTACTTCTAACTCACTCTTCAATTACTGGAGAAATACAGGAGTAATACGAGAGTAAGTCACATTTATTCATAATAAAATCTTTACAAATCTGGGGCTTCATTTATGAGGCTGTGCATCTAGGTAGATGCGTCACTTTGTAAACCCCTGCACCACATTATACCTGCGCCAGGTATAATGTATGCAAGGTGGGCGTTTGGACGCAAGAATTATAAATATGATGCATCAATCATGACGCAAGGAGTGCGCACTGAGAAGTGACTCATCGCTACTTTCACTCAACGATGCGTCATTTCTCATAAATGAGGCCCCTGGTATTTTGTCTGTAGTGAAGAGGTGATGTGAAGTTAATAATAATATTCATTAGAAGACTGCTTCATACCACACTTCTGCTGTGCCTAAGCACTAAATAAAATTGAATATAAGGCAAGACCTATAAACCTGCTACCTAATATCAGCCAGCACAGAAGCATCTATTTTTGTGACTTTCATCTACCAACATGCAGATCTTGGTTCGAGTTTGCACATTTTATCATAAATGATTAATTTGAGCTGTACAGTTTAATTCTGCACAGGCTTTAGCTTTCTATTGTGAAACTGTAACCATATGGCAACAATCAGAAAAGGTGTAATGAGTAATGCACAAAAGGTCAACTCCGGAAAAGAACATTGAAACAGCTTTGAGACATTGACTAGCCTTTCATCCAGGTCAATAAGCTGCGTGGCCAGGACCGATATAGTCAAAGGTTGTATGGGGCACTTTCATGTTGACTTTGTAATGAAATAACTGCCAAACCTTTATTTTTCCTTTGGAAAGTACATTTTATTAACAGCAAGCACATCCAATTTGATCTAATTTTGTAGCCTGCAAGTGAAGGAAACTTTTTTTCTTCCTTTTATGCTTTTTAGAGCATAAATATGCTTTTGATGGGATTCATTTTGAATCAAGATGTCCTCTTTGTTCTACCTTGAATATAAAAGATTGGTCCTGTCACTTTTTTATGCATTTGAGGTTACTTCGAGATTACCTGAAGTAGAATGAGCATTAGATCATCTATAGCGTAGGTCTTTAATGAAGAGCTCAATAACTTACGCAGCTTATATGTAATGAGAAGTACCATGTCTATGCATGCTGCTGTCATAGCCAGCACAATGGAGACTGGTTCAGTCTCCTTGGGCCACTTTATCTCTTTTCATCCTGAAATGACATGCTCTCTCCTTAAGGTAAGTGGAAGTTATCTGGGAGGGAAATCTGAAAGGCAAAGCAACACTTTTTCGTTCAAACTAGAAAAAGGAAGGTTCTCTCTCATCTAAGAAAAAGTATTGGGTTCACATGGAGAGGAGAAGATTGAAGATTAACATGAGAAGGCCAATGGTTTCTTTTTGTGTTATCAGGATATGAGGCACAAAGCAGCCGTTCAACAGGCCACAGAATGCATCGCTGAGAATAGAAGTCTGAGAGTGAAGAGTAGAGCAACATTAGTGGTGAACACAGCGGATACAGACTGCGATGTCCCCTTGACGGAGTGTAAAAAGTTTAAAGATCATTGCCTCAATCAATTCGCACTATTAAATGAGATGTACAATACTAATTGATAGATGATGACGAAACACATGAGATCTTTTGCTGCAATCGTAAAAGCATGCAGAAGTGTTCTGAAAAAATGAAAATGTGAAAGACATACATAAAGAGAGAAAACAACTGTTATTTGTTTATGCAATGTAAAGATGCATTTAAAAAATCAAACATGGTTAACTCAAAAAATGAGCTGCTTATTACTTAACATGACAAATGAAAATAATGTTTACATAATGAAACACTTGAAAACGATTGAAATGTTTAATTTAAAGATGCTTGACAGTGCAAGATTTGCTGTTTTACTCTCGTAATACGTGATATTACATGTGAATAATAAAAGTGACGCATATTCATCTGATTGAAAAATAAAAATGTGTAAATGTTCTTTTAGTAGTACTGAATATTGATATGTACCTTCTGGAGAAAAAAATAATGAGTGCATTTACTAAGAAAACAGAATAATTCATATTAATGTGTGTTTATATTAATCATAACAAGTTTTCGTGTAGGCCTCAAAATGCTTCTTTTTTTCTTGTTTAGAAAGCATAATCTAGCTGAAGTAATCATTTCAGATGCTATGAGAACTTTTCTGAGAGTTTCTTTTCATGCTTATGAACGATAGGTCCTTTTCTGATTCAGTAGCATTTTTGACGGAAATGTATCAATACAATTGTAAACCCAGAGAGAGTGTCTGGGAATGGACAGACAGTGAACAAATGAACTTTCTTACTTTTGAGGAAAGGCTGGAAATTATAAAGTTGTTGAAATTGTTGATTAGGCCAAGGGAATTCTTAATGTTTCCTTAATTCTTAGTGAGGCATTGATCACATCATAAGCAGCCCACTGTGGACAGCCAATGGAAACCCAAATGTACGATAGAACTAATGCTTTGTGGGAGTAAACTGGGACCCTTTTGAAGTATAATTGCCGCCATGGAGGAGGAGATGGTGCTGGTTATAATTGTCAATGTCCTTGCCTGTCATGCTGTCGGACTGAGCTCTGATTCTTGTTCCTATGCCAAACCCATTTGAACTGAGCTTTCTGGACTGAGTCAACCTGTACTTTGCCAGCTGGTAAAGTGAGCAGGTATAACTCTTTGGCTGGAGAGTTATGGGCTTATTCCTTTGACTCCTTATGCTTCAACTTTGCACATTTGTTTTATATGACCTAAATGCTGAACTTTATTTTTTCCTATGTTCTCTCTCTCTCTCTCTCTTATCCTCTTGGTGATCAGTAAATAATGTATGACATTGTGTGACTAATTGTACTAAATGATTTCTATAAACAAAGGCTTAAATGGGATTTGTGTTTATTGACCATTCAAATTCAGGCTTAGATAAACTATATACATGAGCAAATTTATCGTATTTGAGTCAATCTTGCTGTGAAACGTCTTATTGTAAGATCTATAAATTAATGTCTATAGTAAGGTTGTTTTTTGTCAGCATGAACTTTGCATCTTCTTATTCCAGGTCCTCAAAAGGATTTGCCCCATGTTCTCTTAATATCCAAGTCCCTGTTAACTCACATAAAAGATCAATTGGAGGAACTATATTTGTTTAGTATTTTGATATGGGCCCAGAGAGGAAAATAGTTTGAGAAGTTCATGAAAATATGTAAGTATTTGAAACAAGTTTTGCATAGTGTCCACTGGATCACTCTCATCTTAGGAAGACCTATTGCCTCCAATCACTGCACAAACAGCACATGATCTGTAACTCTCTCGTTTGTGGATGACTGAGCTAGAGCTCCCTTTCTGCGAACTTAGAATTTGATCCCAAGAAAGGAACGGCTGTAGTGGACTCTGGGTGATTTATACCCTGACCTGGGGGTACTGATAGGGTGTCAGGGAGATTATAATTGCTGCAAGGCTACGTTTGGATTAGCTGAGAATCACTTATGGGGTGGGGAGCAAAGGTGACTAGTAGGGGTACGTTTGAGCCCCTTGGTTTAGAAGACGCTAGTCTTACTAGCGATGAGGATGCAAGTTGGGGTGTTCCGTCTTTAAAGCTCCCCCCAATCAATAAATGGATGGAGGCAGTATTACAATTAAAAAGTTTGGCAATGTAGGGTGAGCTCCGGGCTGTCAAATCGGATGGTAAAGGTAATCCCACCTTTAATAATGGGAGAAGTAGCAGCAGGATTGACTACTTTCTTATTAACTTAGAGTTGTGGTCAAGATGAAAGGATATGGAGGTTTTAAATAGACCAGAGAGTGATCATGACCCATTGTCATTTACTCTAGAGGTTAAGCTTCGCCCACTGGGGAGAGGGTGGCACGGAGATTGCTATGGCAGAAGTTGTTATGTCTCTCGACTGTCGAAGACTAAAATGGGCACGGGTATCTGAGGATGAGGGCACTATGGCACAGATAAGGTCCACTCTTGAAGAGTCTCTTGTAGCCCTATCCCTTCTTGACTCCAGCGAGGCTAGCCTTACAACCCTTACAGAAGTCCATGAGTCCCTGTTTATTAAGCTGAAAAGTTATTTCACAAAAAATATAAAAAGATCTAATGTGCTCCCCATCCATAAAGCCGCAAAATGGTATGATGGGGCATGCAGGTTAACTTTCAGACAATTGTCCCAAGCAATAAGGGTGGGATCTACGCAGGAGATAAGGGAACTCAGGGCAGATTACAAGGCCACTCGATTTAGGACAAAGAAAGCCTATAATGAAAATAGATGGAGGGACCTCCTAGACGCAACCAATAGAAAAATTGGTGTCGGTTCTGGCACTTAATAAAATGGGGCAATGGTAGTGCTGGCCCGGCTCCTGTTAATAACGTTCCCCCAGAAGTATGGGTTGCACACTATCTGGCCCAATTTTCATCGCCGAAGAAAGTACTGGGCACCAGCCCTGTGCAGAGACGGACTCAGTCCTATCCTTTACACTAGGGGAAATTGAGAGAGTTCTTGATGGAGTGGCTACAGGCTGAGCACCTGAACTGGACTGTATTCCGGTGGATATATATAAATCAGATCGGGAGAACTGGCTAAAATATATCCATATCCTTGTAAATGATTTGGCTAGAGGCGCCCCCATTCCAGAATTCTGGCATGAGGCTGAAATAATCCCCATTTATAAACAAGGGGATTGTGCCGGTCCATCTAATTACACGCCCATAAGCCTTATAGACACTCTTCAAAAAATTGTGACCAGATTTGTGCTAAGTAGGGTAAACAGGTGGATATATGAGAACAAAATACTATCCACTTATCAAGCAGGATTTCGCTCCCATGTTAGCACTATCAACCAAGTCTTCAGATTCATGTTGATAAACTAGAACACAGTGGTCTTAGCAGGGGGACACTCTATGCAGCATTCGTAGATCTTATATCTGCTTTTGACTTAGTCCCCCGCCATAAGATGTGGGATACCCTGAGGGAAGCAGGGAGGCCTGCTGAGATCTTATCATTTATTGTAAAACTACATGAATCAACATACGCCCAAGTACGTTGGGGTCAGCAGGGTGAGTTAACAGACCGCTTTCCTGTGAGCAAGGGAGTAAGGCAGGGGTGTGTTCTGAGCCCTACCCTTTTCTCTTTGTTCATAAATAATGTTATCTCATACTACACTGAATATACCACAGACGCACTTACTCTTGCTGGATCCAGGGTTCTGCTTTTAATGTTTGCAGACGACACTTTAATTTGGTCCAAAACGCAATCTGGTCTGCAATGTACCCTTGATCGATTCATCTTGTTCTGCAATGACCATGATTTAGTAGTTAACATCGATAAGACGAAGTTCATGGTCTTGCACAAACACAAAGTAGTGAAAGCTCGAGTGGAAATGAATAATGTGCCCCTGGAACAAACTGACTCCTTTGCATATTTGGCATTACTTTGGGCAAATGTTTGAACTGGAAGCCACAGTTAGATTTATTAGTCTTAAGGCATAATCAATTAGCAGGGGTCCTCTTAAAAGAATTCCGGTTGTCTCAAACCAAACCAGTGGGACCGGCTCTATTCATTTACCAAGGGAAGGTTAGAGCTTCAATAATTTATGGGGCGTAACTCTGGGAGTTCGAAAATCTAGCTCCATTAGTCTTAGCCCAGAATAAGTTTCTGAGGGCACTGACCCGCCTTCCTCAATATTCGCCTCTTAGGCCCCTACTTTTAGATTTAGGATGTATTTCCTTTGAGGAGGCTGCAGGTTTTAGAACACTTGCCTATTGGCGAAGCCTTTGGACTACCCTGGAGCTTGCGCCCTATGCAAGAGCTGTTAAGTTTATTAGAGAAGTGGACAAGTCAAATAAAATCTCTTGGTTATTAAAGCTTAAGGCATTGTTATTAGATGTGGGGCTCCTTTACCTGTGGGAGGACTTGGAAGGGTATTCATTCACGTCCAAAAAAGGTTTGAAATCCTTATATAGGGACAAGGTTTATGTAAAGTCTCTTTTCTCAGCTGCTAGTGGTTCCCTAACATGCCTCTTTCCCGATTTTAAGTGTGAGTATAATTTTGAGGCCTATTGGGACATCATCAAATGCTCTGGTGATAGAAAACTCTTCCACCAATTTAGAGTGAGAACACTCCCCCTAAAATCTTACACTAATAAGTTGGGGGATGACCGGGATATAAAATGTGATACTTGTTTAACAGAGGATGAGACTTTATTGCATGCCCTGTTTGTGTGCCCTGCTTACAAGGGCCCTCGACAGAAATGGCTCAAGATGATTTGTAGAATGCTTGGTGCAAGATCTTGTCAAACAGCCCTGCGTATTCTAAAAACCGGAACTACTGAAGTCATGGTCATTGTCATGGCTAAGTTCCTGAGCTGGACTTGGGTCCTTAGAAGAAAGAATTTGCGAGGACATAATCATTGTTTTAAATAGATTTGGGATTTTAAAATAATATGCTGTTTTAAAAAAAAAATTGTATGAGATTTTATGTCTTTTGTATCAGATTGTACTGTTTATATGTGTCTTTTATGATTGATTATGATCAAATAAAGACAAATTGAATTGACTAGTAGGATCAACTTTGATCACCTCCCCTTGATTGCCCAGGCATTGCATCATGAGCAAAATTTCTGATACGTGTGTTAGTTGTTTTCAGTTTTTGACTGTGAGCCATTGCTCAACTGCCCTGGGGATGGGATGTGGGGTTGTTTTATTATGGCAGAGGGGGACTCCACCAGCAAGGAGGGCCAGAGTGGGTGGTTGGTAGCACTGGGGGTGCTGGCTGTGCATGAATGAGGGTGGCACTCTATGCATGAATGCGAGAGGGAAACTAACCACAGCCCGCAGAGCAATATACATGACAGATATGGCAAAGATGAGCAATGGTTTCACATTAATAACCTGGAACGGGAGAGGGATGGACACACCTCGCAAGAGACAACAAATATATGCTTATCTATGAAGGAGGGGTACTCATGTAACCTGCTTGCAGGAAACCCACCTCTAACAGATAGAGGTTTCAAAGTTGCACTATAGGTGGCGAGGGCAGGTCTTTGCAATAGAGTATTCTGCATTTGCAAGGGGGTACGGATAAGGATCAGACCGGGTGCCCTTTCAGGTGGAGAACATTGAAACAAATCGAGAAGGCTGATGAGTCTTTCAATAGGTGAAACTAAATGGTAAGGAAGTCTTGTTGGGGAGCATCTACCTGTTAAACCAAGGCCAATTGGAATACTTGGATACACAATGGGCTAGATTGAGAGGGCTGCCTGCTGCACATATGAAACTAATGGAGACTTTAATTGTGTGGCTGATGTGTGCCTAGATTGGTCGACCCCACCTCTTAGGGAAACTGGGGGAACTCTTATGGGACTCCACTTCTTGGGTGAAGACTGCCACAGGATTTACTGAGTGGATGTCCCACTGAAACTTGTTAGATGTATGGAAAGTACAGCACAGGATGATAGGTATTATTCCTTTTACTCCAGCAAGTATAACCTTCACATCAGCCTAAATAAAATACTTTGGGCCTGATTTAGATCTCGACAGATGGGTTACTCCATCACAACGGTGACATCAAGGATTAACCCTAGGACCTGATAAGAGACATCTCTTCTTATAATTATCAAAAATTGGATTTTAATCATAATGTTCCACTAATAACTCGAAAATGTACAGCTTCACTATTGACATTGTGATGTTAGAATGTAAAGACTAGCCTTGAAAAAGCCCTGGCTCTAATAGCCACTTAGGGCGAAACATGTGTCGGCTGTTCACTTTTCCAAAAAATGTGCACTATGACAACCCAAAAAATGAGTGAAATGATTATGATATTGTGGTGAATTAAAATAACAACTTTCACTCAAATCAACCAGGATCAATGTGAATTATTTGAACGAGGAATTATCTTTTGAAAACTATATTCTTTTGGAAAGGAAGTACACCTGCTCACAACCCTTCACTCAACTGTATATTCAAGACTTTAAAGGTCCAGAGCCTTGAGCAAAAGTGCCTACGATAACAATAGGTATTCATATCTAGAACCAGGATCCCTGGGCTGTTCTCTTTTCTCTCAACTGTGACAGATTTCTCTTCTGCCGAAATATCAATCCAATTATAACCTATGGGATTCAAATTTCAGCGGCTGAGATATCCACCACTGTTGTGGCAGAGTAACCCATCCATCGAGATCTAAATCAGGCCCTTATTTCCATGCTCTTTTTTAAATGCATATCAGGGTCAGAATATCTGGGTAGAACAATCTTGGAACATAACCCATTTCAATTGCACTTTTCCATGGGTAGGATAGTTCCCCAGGCCCCACTTGGCGGTTACAGCTCAATGTGCTGAAGGACCAGCCCTTTATGAAAACCCTCCAAGCTATACTAACAGAGTACTTTGAGCAGAATGGGTATATAATACAAGATCCACATGCAGACTGGGATGCAAGTGGTGGCCCAGGGACATTGCATGGGACAGATGATTGGTATACAGAGAGAGTTGCAGGGGGAACTTACTTGGTTAGACACGCAACTACACACCTTGGAACAGGAGGTATGACATGGAGTGAGGTCTGAGACAAACCGAGAACGGGTAAGGAAAGATACACAGAACTCATCGAAAAATTAAGATGCCACAATTACCAGGAATATATCTCCAGAGTCCACGAGGGAGAGGGCAAGCTTGGCAGATTGTTGGCCTTGTTGGTAAGATAAGAGACAAGAGGGACACCAATAACTGACATCAGGGTAGCAGAGGTACAAGTGACTCATACTCAAGACCTAATAAGACTTTTCTTAACTATTATGGCCCATCAACGTAAATAGCGGACAGGGTATTTGAGATTTTCTTAGACAAAGCTACTCTCCCCAGGCTGGACAAGAAATAATGGGATACATGGGGGAGGGGTGAATATAGATTAATGTAAGTAAGAGAGTAATCAAAGATTTACCAAGGGGAAAGATACAGGGACTAAATGGCCTACCAGCCAAGTTGTACAGGCAATATAGCAGGAGCCTGGCTATTAAACGCCACAAAATGTGCAAGAAGAGTTGGGAGAAGGGGAAGCTGCAGCCCTCAGTCTTGGAAGCCATGGTGATACTACTTCCGAAAAAGGGGCAGCCGGCTACTTTACCACAGTCCTGTAGACCTCTCTCTATCTTAACAACAGAATAGAATTTAAAATTCTCAGTAAAGTACTACCTAATAGACTGTACCAATATATCCAACAGCTAATTCTCTTTTTGACCAGAACGGCTCTATCCCTACCCTTAATACCTCATTTGATCTATGTTGGTTATATAGGATCCAAGATGAGACAGATAAACAGAGATTCCCCAGCACTTCTGTAGCATCGGTAGACCTGGAAAAGAGCTGAGATTACTTCCAGCATATCATAATGTGTGTGGGGTTGGGGGAGAAGTGGATTAAGTGTGTCACCATACTTTACACTAATCTGAGTGCTCGGGGAAGACAGGGGGGAATGCCTCTACTACCTATATGATACACAGACATACGAGATAGGGTCGTCCACTGTTCCAACTGTTATTTGCCATAGCCACTTGAGGCCATTGCTCGGGTGGAGGGGGTACATAGGGAGATAGAGCTTTGGAATGATGCCCATTTCAATTTGATGTATGCAGATGACATACTCCTATATCTATAAAATGGCGAGCAATCCCTCAGAGAGACCTGAATGTGGTTGGAGGATTTTGGAACAATGCGCCTCATTTAGATCTTGTCGGGCAAGTTACTCCATCACAACAGTGACAAATATCCCAGCTGATGAAATATAAATCCCATTATATTCTACGGAATGTATATATAGGTGGACAGGATATCTGTCACAATTGTGACAGAGTAACCTGTGCCGCCAAAATCTAAATCAGGCCCAATATCTGGACTGTGGGTTAATAAGGCTAAAACATATGTGTTTCCGGTATGCATAGCAACACCTACTCTGGAAATGAATATGTTGGGATTGAGATGGGCTCCTATAACCTTTCAGTATCTAAATCTCACCGTATATCATAACCCAGATGATCTGTGAAAAGTTAACTTATGCAAGGCACTTGGAGGTCTGAGTAGCTCGGTCTCCTTTTGTAGATCATTACATCTCTCAATAATGTCTAGGATAGCAATCACCAAAATGCTTGTTCTACCAAGCATGCTGAACTTCTTAACTTGTTGATCTGGCTTACCACAGCCTGGTTTTGTGACCGTAACACAGTGGTCAGAGAACTAGTCTGGGATGCAAACAGAGAGTGGGGGCCCTGAATAAGTTGCAGACCTGCATCACAGAGGGCAGACTGGGGGTGCCAGATTTTGAAATATATTACCTGGTGTCCCAGATCCAATGACCCTCCAGCTGGCTCAATGAGATCCACTTGGAGGAAAGTGGAGAGAGAAGTAGAGAACACAATCATATCACATTGTTGTCACCATTAATGAGTACCTCAAACAGACAACCACAGGGCCCAACTCTGTTGACTGTAGCATTCAAATGCTCTTCAAAATGCCATAAACTCACACAAAAAAGTACACTCTATGCCCCAGCAGTGCCTTTGGTTCGTTAACCTAATGGTAAAATGGGTACTTTTTTCATGGCACAGTGACTGGAATGTTGGACTGATTTTGGGTTGGTGACAGTGAGGGACTGTTACGTGGAGGAGAATTTACTTGCATTTGACCAGATGGTAGATGACTATGGGCTGGATATGGGACAGTTTGCTGTTTATGGGGCTGTGAAATGAGCCTTTATGAAGCTCTGGAAACAGGTTTATGAGAGCCGCATCAACATGCTGTTGTACAGTCAGTTCGGTCCTTGGGCAATGGAGGCATAACTACATGGCTGTATTAGGCACTCCCTGGTATGGTACGGATGGAACCAACAGTGGCCAAATTGAGATGGGGAAGAGACCTAGGGCGTCCCATAATAGACAAAGACTGGAAGAAGATGTTAGAATACTCGAAGAAAGTCTCTAGGAACACCACACTTAAAATCACAACATTTAATATAGTACACCAAACCTACCTAGGACCCAGCAGGTTGGACGCAATGTTTTGGGGGGAACATTTACGGTGTCCACTATACAACCAGACTCTAGCAACCTTCTACCATATGCTTTTGTGATGCCCCACAGTTCAGCAGTAATGGAATCTTATTATTGATCATGTGGAGATAACATACCCCAGGGGACCAGGGATCACCTTTGATGACTTCTGCCTGCTGGGTACTCTCCCACAGCCACCCCTGAGGAAAGCAGGCACCCATTAGATAGATCTGGTACTGGCAAAAAAATAAATTGCTGTCATTTAAAAAACAAGCTAGCCCAATGTACCAGGGGTGGTATCGGGGAGTGGAATACTGGGCTACGGCAGTTAAATAAGTGTTGGTTTGTGTGGAGGGCAGTGGAATACAAGGAAAGCCAATGGCTGGGGCCCAGAGAGAAAAAACATCCAATTTCCGGGAATATCAAGACACGCTGACAGGGAGCAATAGGGAAGCAGGTAGCAGCTGAAAGGCAATCAAGATGGGGACACAAGAGGGGGTCCCTCCCGTGTTGCCATAGTGGGAGGGTATGAAAAGAAGAGGGCATCCTAGACACCCGTACTCAGATAACAACACTGCACAAGTACAGATTCGAGCTGCATAGTTTTTACCATATTCATGAAGAGAAGTATAAAGTCTAAACCTCATTTCTTGTTCAAAAACATGAAAAGTGGCATCCCCAGTATATTATAAAAGGACACAAAAATTCCAAATATAAAGCCAACCAAAGGCACCAATAGAACATCTGTTTAACTTTTCAAAATTTATTTTTATACGCATTTAAATAATACTCACATTATGACAAACACAGAAAAATTCATTTTGGTCATCTTATTATATATAAAATTTCATTTTGTTTGAATAATACAATCAAAGAAAAACATCAGCCCAGAATCATATTAGACAATAAAAAAATGACGCACAATACAGTCATTCCATCCATCAACCACAAGCTCACTACCACACAATGCATACATTCAAACTCAAACGGAGCATCATTTCATCATACAGGTGAGGAAAAGCGCTGACGCGCGTTTCGGAGAAAAAGATTATAAGAAAGTTCCTTCATCAGGGCGCATATCATGAATCCATTAATCCCTGGAGACGGCTGTTTCGGGTTTAAATGAAAATCTACCGTGGGAAAATGCGATCATCTAAGTATTTAAGAGGCCTATTTCAGGTTGCTCGTTTCCGAAATTAGTCTATCATCTATGTCTATGGTATCCTCTTACATGGCTCTTTGGACAGGTTATCGTTGTTGTTTTTGTATGTTTCTATATTGTTTATCCTATACCTGTAGATCGGGTACTTTTGGCCCCCCTTTTTCATTATTATTATTATTTTTTTTTATTTGGGACACCGTATTTCCTGTCCTGATTCGAGTAGCTGGCATCAATATGTATGACCGCCATTTTTCCACTTCCGCGTATTTGCAGTTAGTGCTCTAGGCACTTGATCCATTCACGACCTCAGGTCTTTGCATTTGGCCCCTGTCGAACAGTATTTATGGCAAAGTAGGAACTCCGGTTTTTTGTTGCATTCATGCTTCCAGACCCGCGGGGAGTGCTTGCCACACGGTAGATTGAAGATATGTGCTGAAACACTAAACAGGTAAATGGCTGTTTTATCTGTCTCTTTCAAACCTTCTTCCGTTTGATTCCTAACTGCCACGTCCGTGTTCATATCCTTAGCCATATTTTCTTATCTTTCAGGATTCTACGTACTAGGGAGCATCAACACCCTGGTTTCGATCGATATTTTAAGCATTCTACATGTCCTTCCAGACGTTACCAGATATTTTCTTATTTCTTTTTTTGGTTCGCCCTACTTGCTTTGTTGTGGTGGGGGACCTGTAGAACCTACGTCTCATTTTTTGTTCGTTACCCAGTGCCCTGAAATATGATAACATTTGGTTTCCCTCTAAGGATGGTTGGGCTAACTCCCTCTACTACCAGCCACGCGTGTTGCATATGCGTGTATTTTGTCTATTTTGTAGGCTTATCTTATTTGTTCGATTAGTCTTTTGCTTTCTTTATGGTAAAAACAGATTATCGGTACGAGCACGGTTTTACATTCAAAATGCTGTGATTTTTATTTAAGGAGGAAACACCTGGACTCTACTTCTTGAATGCACTACTGTGCTAATTGAATATCCGGACAGCGTTGTTTACCAGACTGAGCCCGTTTCTTCCTGTCCTACACGATACTAGTGACAGGTGAGCAGTGCGCCTTCATGTTGGAATACTGAAATACTTTGGTGCTTGTTAGACGCTTACTTACTGCTAGCTGTAGGAAATATCTAGGCGCTCCTATGCTTGTCATAGATCTCGTGAGCAAACCTTAGTCTTACCTATTTATGTGTCCATCCGTGCAATTCATGTAAGAGGTATCTTTTCTTGTGCTTTTTTGGTGAGCAGAATTGCGGAGATTTATGTTTGCCAATTCTACTCCTGCTACAACTGTGCCTTTGTTGAGCCTCATTGTGTTGTGTACCTCCGTTAATCCTTGAGGAGTACCAAGCAATTATGTGCTCTTAGGTGTGTATTGGAAAGGATTATGCCTCTTTCCTTTTTCTTATTATTTTCCTTTTTTCCTGGGTGATGGTTCTCTTCACACCCGTTCAACCCTTTCTTTTGTGGTTTATGAGGCTACTATACGGACATTTTCCTGTTCTATCACGATGGGTGTAAGTGGATGTGTATTAGAATGTGTGATTGTACACTGCCTTGCTCATGTTTGTGACCTGGAATTTTTGTCCATATTTTATATTTTTATCTTTTCATTTTATTTTTCTTCCACCCAAAGATATGCTTCGTCAGCCCCGATTCAGACTATTATTCACCTGATGAACTGGTCCTATATTCAAAATGTGGATCTTAAAAGACCGTGCCGATTAATGGATTCATGATATGCGCCCTGATGAAGGAACTTTCTTATAATCTTTTTCTCTGAAACGCGCGTCTGCGCTTTTCCTCACCTGTATGATGAAATGATGCTCGGTTGAGTTTGAATGTATGCATTGTGTGGTAGTGAGCTTGTGGTTGATTGATGGAATGACTGAATTGTGCGTCATTTTTTTATTGTCCAATATGATTCTGGGCTGATGTTTTTCTTTGATTGTATTATTCGAACAAAATGAAATTATATATATAATAAGATGAGCAAAATGAATTTTTCTGTGTTTGTCATAATGTGAGTAATATTTAAACGACTATAAAATACATTTTGAAAAGTATAACAGCTGTTCTGTGGGTGCCTTTGGTTGGCTTTATATTTGGAATTTTTGTGTCCTTTTCATGTTTTTAAATACCTTATTCTCCCTGGTGGGTTGCTCCCCTTGCCTCTATCAACTTTAGGTTTTCAGGGTCCCTCTACTGTTTTTTTGCATGTAAACCTAATTTCTTGTACTTCAGAGATGAAATGCAGTATACAACAGTATCAGATTATATGATAGTAGATCATTTTCCCTATGTAATGGTCCTGCATTGTGATGATGTAATATAATACACCAATACAAAGAGTTTATTAAAAACATTAGGGTAAGAGGCACTTTGTCCATCATACTCATATGTGCAGGCTTCCAGGCTGGTTAGAGTCAGATCTAAGACTTGGTTAGGGCTCCTCCAACTGTACTTGTCTACCTTATAGGGCCTTTAGGATCATGGAAGGGGTGTGAAGCCCTACTCAAAATATTCTCCTCATTTGGCCTCTCTGGAGTAGCTGAGATCTAGACCTTCAAAGTTTGCAAAGTAGGGGAAATCTAGGCTTCTCAGGTTGACAACCTTGATTGCTTTTTAAAGTCTTCCCTCACTCATGAGGTGCATTTGTACTGCAATAGGGAGAATGCCTGTCTTTAAAAAGGTGCATGGCTATTGCTCACATTACTAACTTCCATTCTTGCTCATTTCACCGTATCTCTCGCTTGTGGATTATGCAATTTGGATCACTGGGCCTTCTCTGTTTATCCCTATTTTTTCTTGCACATGCACACAACACCATGCAGTCCCTCTGGCTAAGCTGCTGCTTTTTAACTGGCTATATGTATTACTCCCTCTTATCCTCCCAACTGGACTGCCTACATTTCAGACTATGTATATATTTGTCTCTTTCCCTCCTCTTGCCATCTGCCCTTCTCTCAGAGTCACAAAAATGACTGACTCTACTGATACAGTCAGCAGGCAATATAAACTGAAAGCATAATAGAAACCACAAAACATAACATGGGAGCATGCACAGTAAATCATTGGCACCAGCTAATTACAAATATAATTTTTCTGCTTATCTCTCACTTTTCCACATACAGCAGATACAAGATCACCTCCCTGGTCACTCATGTGTAACACCAAAACGCTTCCCGCTCAATGTCACAACAAATACAACCCCCTGCCAATGGGTGAGTGAGTGTGTGTATGGGTGTGTAGGTGAGTGAATGAATGTCTCAGAGGTATATGTGTGACTAACTACATATGTGAAAGGCAGTATATGTGAGTGTTGGAGTGTATAAATAACTATACATGAGAGTGAGTGATTGTGAGAGTGGTTGTATGGGTGAGTGTGTGGTTGTATAAGTGATTGTATATGAGAATACGTATGTGTTAGTATTTGTATAAATAAGTGAGGTGGTCTGTGTATAACTGATAAGTTGGGTAAATGGGTGTGATTGACTCTTTGCATGACTGAGTAGGTGTGTGAGTAAGTCTATGCATGAGTGGTGGTGTGTGAGTGTATTTATAGGTGTATGACTGCATATGATAGTACTGTATTGATGAGTGACTGCATGTATGAATTACTGTATGGATAAATGAGTGGATGTGTGTGTGTAGACCTAGGAATCGGTGAGTGTGTATGTAGTAACTGGTATTGGTGTGCCTATGGTATTGAAAATGGTAGTCTGAGTTTTAGAGTTGGAGTATCAAAGGTTGTGTTACGGTGGGAGGAGGTGCATCAGATTATCACATGGATGCAAGCTATCCTGGCTTAAAAGGGCTGAAAGCCCGAAACCGGTCCTAGAATGCTTGTTTCCAATCCAGGGAGGACCTAGCTTGGCAGTTTGGGCTGGACTGTTCCCATGGGGCACAGGGTCTAAACTGATTTGCATATGGCTGGGTTCAAACTGGAATGGCATGGTGAGCAAATAAACGATGGATTTAGGCCCAGATCTCTTTACGGGGTGAATGTATGATATTGTTCTGCATTCTGTCCATCAATTGTTTTTGCATTTGTCACCCCGAGTTGGACGGGTATGCTCAGACGTGAGTCCCGTGCTCTCCATGCCACTGGAATCAAGCTTTCTTGGCTGAAAAGGGCTAAAAGCCTGAAACCGGTCCTAGTATGTTTGTTTCCAGTCCAGGGAGGACCTGGCTTGGCCGTTCGGGCTGGACTGTTCCCATCGGGCACAGGGTCAAGACTGATTTGCAATTGGCTGGGTTCAAACTGGAATGGCATGGTTAGCAAAACAATGATGGATTTAAGCCCAGATCTCTGTACTGGGGTGAATGTATGACATTGTTCTGCATTCTGTCCATCAATTGATGTTTTTGCATTTGTCAACCCGAGTGGGACTGGTATGCTCAGACGTGAGTCCCGTGCTCTCAATGCCGCTGGAATCAAGCTATCCTGGCTGAAGAGGGCTGAAAGCCCGAAACTGGTCCTAGGATGCTTGTTTCCAGTCCAGGGAGGACCTGGCTTAGCAGTTCGGGCTGGACTGTTCCCATGGGGCACAGAGTCAAGACTGATTTGCATATGGCTGGGTTCAAACTGGATGGCAAGGTGAGCAAAAAAAGATGGATTTAGGCCCAGATCTCTGTACTGGTGTGAACATTTGACATTGTTCTGCATTCTGTCCATCAATTGTTGTTTTTGCATTTGTCACCCCAAGTGGGACTGGTATGCTCAGACGTGAGTCCTGTGCTTTCCATGCCACTGGAATCAAGCTATCCTGGCTGAAGAGTGCTGAAAGCCCAAAACCGGTCCTAGGATGCTTGTTTCCAGTCCAGGGAGAACCTTGCTTGGCAGTTTAGGTTGGACTGTTCCCATGGGGCACAGGGTCAAGACTGATTTGCATATGGTTGGGTCCAAACTAGAATGGCATGGTGAGCAAAAAAACGGATGGATTTAGGCCCAGATCTCTCTACTGGGGTGAATGTATGACATTGTTCTGCATTCTGTCCATCAATTGTTGTTTTTGCATTTGTCACCCCGAGTGGGACAGGTATGCTCAGACGTGAGTCCTGTGCTCTCCATGCCTCTGGAATCAAGCTATCATGCCTAAAGAGGGCTGAAAGCCCTAAACAGGTCCTAGGATGCTTGTTTCCAGTCCAGGGAAAACCTGGCTTAGCAGTTCGGGCTGGACTGTTCCCATGAAGCACAGGGGCAAGACTGATTTGCATATGGTTGGGTTCAAACTAGAATGGCATGGTGAGCAAATAAACAATGGATTTAGGCCTAGATCTCTGTACTGGGGTGAATGTATGACATTGTTCTGCATTCTGCCCATCAATTGTTGTTTTTGCATTTGTCACTCCGAGTGGGACGGGTATGCTCAGACATACGTCCCGTGCTCTCCATGCCACTGGAATCAAGCTATCTTGGCTGAAGAGGGCTGAAAGCAGAAACCAGTCCTTGGATGTTTGTTTCCAGTCCAGGGAGGACCTGGCTTGGCTGTTCGGGCTGGACTGTTCCCATCGGGCACAGGGTCAAGACTGATTTGCATATGGCTGGGTTCAAACTGGAATGGCATGGTGAGCAAAACAATGATGGATTTAAGCCCAGATCTCTGTACTGGGGTGAATGTATTGGTGTATATTTAACAAGGACCCCCTGAGTTCATAGAATATAGATTCCTAGACCCGGGAAAAACAACTGTTTGATATTTAACAATCTAGGCAACCATAAGAGACAATCAAAGAAATATTCATAAATGGAAGGGGATTAAGCTACAAAATGTTTATACAGTAAACAATTTATTGAAGATAAAAAAGAACAATATCACATTTACAAATTTAATATATACGTTTAAAAAAGTGTAGTTGAACAAACTAAACTTAAAACAGCAATGTATAATCACATGACATAAATCACAATGCAATTGTTGTTTTTGCATTTGTCACCCCGAGTGGGACAGGTATGCTCAGACGTGAGTCATGTGCTCTCTATGCCACTGGAATCAAGCTATCCTGGCTAAAGAGGGCTGAAAGCCCGAAGCAGGTCCTAGGATGCTTGTTTCCAGTACAGGGAGAACCTGGCTTAGCAGTTCGGGCTGGACTGTTCCCATGGGGCACAGGGTCAAGACTGATTTGCATATGACTGGGTTCAAACTGGAATGGCATGGTGAGCAAAAAAACAATGGTTTTAGGCCCAGATCTCTGTACTGGGGTGAATGTATGAAATTGCTCTGCATTCTGTCCATCAATTGTTGTTTTTGCATTTGTCACTCCTAAACATCCCTGCACAGTGTGGCATGATGCCTGCCACACGGTGCAGGGATGTTTACAAATATCAATTCTTTAATGGCAGCTTGTGCTGCACCCCTTTTCCGCCCACCACACAAGCTGCCTTTAGAAATGTATGTTTCCAGCCACCCATAGGATGGCCGCATCCTTTCGTGCAACTCTTCCTGATCGGAACGAAGCTCAAATAGCGCCCACCTCTCGATAGCTCCAAGTCTACCTGCTATTATAGAACAGATCAGTGAAGCGATCAAGCAAGGGTTGGAAAGGTTGGGGACAGCGGGAAAGGAGACCTACAGAGACAACCAGAAAAGAGAGAATAAGCATCTACATGATCATCTTTCTCAACTGATCTAACAATCACTATTATATAGGATAAACTACCTGTAAAGGAAAATAACTGTCACGTTCCGTAAAACCCAGAATTCCTGTCACTCCCTTGGTAGCAAGCAATACATAGCAGTTCTAAAGAAAGGAAACAAAACAAAGCAAGAACATAGCTTGTGTAAGATTCTATAGGTAAATCTGTAGGAGCCCTATTTTTGTACATATATCTATCAAAGTCAAAGTCAAAACAAGTTTTATTCGATTTTAGGCATATAAAATCATAAAAGCATGCAATACAATCATCTCATTACAATTCTAAAAAACATAAATATATATAGGAATTCATAAAAGCATTTGATTTGCTGCAGTTTTTCCTACTATGTAAACAGTTTTAGCAGTTGACCTTAGTGCTGAAACAGTGCCTCACAATATATAAACTGCTCGTGTATGTCCCCACAGCTTCTAGACACTTGTAATTTTCCTCACTCTCAAAACACTTTTCAGGAAACCCGTCATCGTTGCAATGCAATAGTAACTATCCAACATCTGTAGATGCAGTAGAGCTGGACGATATGGTCTCCAGCCTCCCTCTTTTAATAAGGGTTTAATCCATCTACGTCTTTCGTTTACATAGAATTTGCAGAATAGGATTACACGGATCGAAATTTGAGAATAAACATTGTCACATGGACACAGGCCTAGATCCCTTGACCAGTTATTCATGTCAGGGTAACTGACCAGCCGATGAAAAGATCCAAATCTAAAGAAATCGGTCATATGGAATCTCTGCCATCATATATTAGAGATACAGGCCATTTTTTAACTAAATTGAAGGAGGTTACTTGGAGTATAGATTACCACTTCATTGTAATGGACATCTGTTCTCTGTATACTTCTATAAATCATGAAGATGGGCTACATGCTATTCAGCATTTTTTATCAAGTAGGGACATCAAATTCTATGAACACAGTAAGATGTTAGTAAAGATGATCGAGCTCTGCCTTCATAACAATTTTTTTCTTTTTTATAATGAAGTTTATCAGCAGTTGCGGGCGTGGCCATGGGCGAATGCTTCTCTCCAGCTATGCGTGTTTACACGTAGGCTGGTTGGAGGAGCACGTCCTGGGTCACGCCTCCGACTGCGTTGGATATCAAGGAACTGGAATCATCCACCTATGGCGTTTCATAGATGATGTGTTTTTAATTTGGCAAGGGACAAAAGAAAGTGCAGAACAATTTGTGATCAGTTTCAATAACAATATGCTCAATTTAGAATTTACAGCTACCATCAGCAATGAGAGAGTTGAATTTTTAGATGTTGAAGTATATGTTTTAAATAACACTATACAGACTAAGCTTCACTGGAAGAGTACAGCCGGAAATTCAACTCTCTACGCTTCTAGTGCCCATCCCCGCCATTTGATTAAGAGCATCCCCTAAGGGGAGTTTTTGAGAATTCAACGCACTGGCAGCAATGAAAGTGATTTGGAAGCATGTCTTAATGAATCATTTCAAAGATTTTTGATTTGTGGTTACAATGAGATTGATTTAATTAATGCATTGAAAAAAATGATTTTAAATACTAAAGCCCCTCCTCAGGTGACCGATATTGACAATGTTCCTCCTACTGTTGAAGTGATATCTGAAAAAGAAGATATGAAGGTTAGATTAAGTACTACTTATATTAGTTATGAAAGAAAGATCCGTAACATTCTTAAATCTAACTGGCCGATCCTGAAGACGGATATAACTTTAGCACCGTTATTGGATGAGGCTCTGTGTATCACTTTTAGGAGGGCTCCCTCTATGAGGGATGCTTTGGTCAAGACCAGTCAAGAAGTAGTGAAATCCTCTAATTAGCTCTCTAATCGCAGAGGTTTTTTTAAATGCAGTTCCTGCAGAGCCTGTAAGTTTGGCAGCAATACTAGGTAATATAAGGATGCTTTTAGTCAAGATTTTACTCAAATCAAAGGATTGTTTACCTGTAAAACAGATTATACTGTTTATGTTTTATAATGCTCTTGTAATTTACAATACATTGGGAGCACCAAGTTCCAGGTTTACAATCGCATCCTGCAACATCTTCGGGCAATTGTCAACTCCGACCCTAGTTACCCTGTGGCGAGTCAATTTAAGTTGGTTCATCAAAATAATCTCAAGGATTTTAGTTATTTTGTTATTGATGCAGTACCCAATTCCAAGAGGGGTGGCGACAGAGAGAGTAAACTTAGACAATTAGAGAGTCATTATATTCTACTTCTTGATACTAAGAATCCGAATGGTCTTAACACAGGGGAGGATTTATATAACTTTTTATAAATATTTATTTATTTTTTGATATTTAGATATTTATAATAAGCGTGTTTATCCTAATAACCACATTTTGGGGCAGGCTTGAACCCTGAGTGCTAATTCATGAATTTTGCTTCCCAGGATATTTCTATTTTGCTGCTATATTGTTGCTGCTCTATTAATCAAATTGTTAGTTTTCCTCTATTTACTGATGAATTTTATCCGTGTCCCTTTTTTCATGTTTTTACTGGAGTTTTTACTAGTTTTTCGGGATTTTCTGGTTTTACTGGTTCTTCTTCTGGTTGGGATGTGGTACAAGGTCTGGATGGTAAATCATTGTGTAAATCAAGTTGATGATGCCCCTACATGAGAATGATAAATTGAGCTTTTTATGATGTGATATTATAAAACTTTGAATTCATCAATGGATTTAGGATTTTTTAACGTTTTGCTTGTCAAGTTTAGTATGCTTGAACTCAGAATCTAAAAACACATCTTTTAGTGAAGGTGATTTTTACATTCTGTCTTCAGCTATCCAGTAGGCCTCTGCTAGGATGTGGATTGACTGTCTAGGTTTTGGATGACAGGGGTTCGGAAGGGGCAGTGGATTCAGATAGTCTAGGTGGGTCAGGAAAGGGCTGATAGACTTGGGCTGCATTTAGAGTAGGGAGAGATGATTTCCTTTACCTGAATGGGCCTGGTCTGCCTCTGACAATGCTGTCTCCACCTCTTGCCAGGAAGCCACACCAGAGAGGGCAGAACTTGGTTGAGGCTGGGCACAGACACTCTCTGCCTGAGAGGACAAAAGATTCTGTGCTATAAAAAGTGGGACCCAAACCCCTGAACTTTAGAACTCTTTTGGACCAAGAAGACTGCAAAGAAGAAGAGCTGGAGAAGCTGTGAGGAGGAGCTACCACTTTGCTGAGTGCTTTGCTGTGTTGACCTGCAGTGGCTGCTTCTGTCTTGGGCAGAGAAAGGACTGGATTGAACTTTCTGCAATCTATTTTTTGAGTTTCTCCAAGGACTTGAGGTAGAGCTTGCCACCTGTTCAAGAAGTCTCAGGAACACAAAGACTTCAAGTTCTTCTGCCCTCAGCACTGGGGACTGTGTGTTTTGTGCTGCAACAGAAGAAAAAGTAAACCAACACATCTATGATGCCGCTGCTGTCTCTGTGTCCTGGATGCACCGCCGCAATGCTGCACCATGACCCTGGTCTCACTTACAATGCCTGATCCTGGTCCGGATGCTCTCCACGCCGCAATCCTGAGGGATCATGACCCCCACCTCCAGCTGCCACTGCCTCCGTGAGTTCGCGGCTCCTAGTGGCTGCCATTTTTGATCTGTCTGCTTCTACTCCACTTTCTGTGCCCTTTCTCTGCTTTCCCCCGTTTTGTTTCTTTCTTTGTAGGTTCTGCCTGCTGGTTTCTTCATTCTCCAGCACCCTACCGCCGTCTGTATTTCCCATGATTCCCGCCGCTCCCCCCCCTGCAGCCCACCCACTTGCCTGTGCATCGCTTCCCATTTGCCGCCCCGCTCCCGCCTCCCAGCTGCCCCTCCCTCCCTCTTCACCTCTTATGGAGCACGCCGCCAGGACGCGTGCAGCAGACGCGCCGAAGGCGCACCAAAGGCAAGCCCGTCTACGCCTGTCCACACCTGGACTGTGCCCAGTGCCAGAACCCCTGGACCTCGCCGGACCCAACCCAACTGTTTGCGATACGACAGTGACGCCCTCATCGCACTCAACACTGGACGTCCGCCCGCTTGCTACCAAGCCACCCCCAGACGCACCCACGGACCCTTCACCTGTCAAGCATGCAAATTCACCTGTTTCAGACCCCGCACTCTGCCCGCCAAAGTGAACAGCAACAACAACCACCTCAAGTGCATCCTCCTCAACACCCACTCCGTCCACAAGCACGCATTCGAACTCTGGGACCTCCTCGACACAACAGCACCAGACGTCGCCTTCCTCACGGAAACCTGGATGAACGCCTCCTCAGCCCCCGACATCGCAACAGCTATCCCGGACGGCTACAAAATCACCCAGAAGGACCGAGCCAACAAAACAGGAGAAGGGATCGCCATCATCTACAAAGACACCATCAGCATCACAACCAACGCCGAAGACACCACCCCCACCGCAGAACACCTACACTTCCAAATCTGCACTGACCCCCAGACCACCCTAAGAGGAACGCTCATCTACAGACTCCCAGGCCCACGCACACAATTCAGCGAAACCTTCGCCGACATCATCAGCATGCACGCCCTAGCCTCACCAGAATACCTCCTCCTAGGAGACCTGAACTTCCACCTGGAGAACAACATCGACAACGCCACCACCACCCTGCTCGACAACCTCACCACCCTCCGACTCAAGCAACTTGTGAACACCCCCACACACGGCGCCGGCCACACCCTCGACGCCATCTTCTCCACCAGCAACCATGTCGCCTTCAACCACTCTACGGGACTACACTGGACCGACCACACCTGCATACACTTCACTTTCAAGAAGATCTCATCCCACCACCTCACACACCGGATCCCCCGCAGATGCTGGAGTAAAATCACCACGGACCTGCTTGCCACTTTACTGAGCGCGAACCCTCCTGCTGACACCAACACACCCGACACCAACAACGCAGCACTCAACTTCGCACAGTGGATCACCAACTGCGCCGACAACCTCGCCCCCTATGAAAACCCCCTGCAGCAAGTCCACCACCAGAAAACCCTCATGGTTCACTGACACCCTCAAGGCCGCAAAGAGATCCTGCAGAACGCTCGAAAAGACCTGGCGCCAAGAACGGACTACAGAAAACATGACAGCCCTCAAAGCCGCCACCCGCGAATACCACCATCAGATCTGGAACACCAAGAGGACATCGTTCAAAGAGCGACTGGACAACAACACCCACAACAGCAAGGAACTCTTCAGCATCGTCAAAGAGCTCTCCAACCTCAACGCCAGCAACAACGACATCACCCCCTCGCAAGACCTCTGCAACTCCCTCGCCACGTTCCTCCACCGCAAAATTGCAGATATTCACGACAGCTTCGGAACCCAAACTTCACCACCCAGGGGGCGTGGCTAGCAGCTGATGATTGCGGCAGCAAACTAGAGAGGCTCCCGGAGTAAGGCGGCTTCCCGCATCAATCCGCATGCCTATCCGCTCAAAAGCGAACCCAGACGGGGTGCCTCGGGTCCGGTGACCGAACGGCACTTGGCAGAGAAGTTTTGGAGCAGCGGTGCCCCGGGAACTGGTGGAAAAGGGGTCATCCGTTCACGGCCTGGTGGCACGAGCACAGCAGCGGCGACGGGTTTGGACGCTACCTGGGCGGAAGTGGGGCCTCGACGGTGCTGTTAACCGGAAGTGCCCGTAGTGAGTACGAACCAAGCGAAAACGGCGGTGAGAGTCTGAAGCCCCCGCAGATCGTCTTAGGGCTAAACATATCGCTCCAACGATAAGACATTGCTGTGGGTAACGGCGACGCTAACGACAACCGAAGCTGGAAAACAAGTGCGTAGACGCCGTCATTTTATGTTACATCCGACACTGTGGGCACGAACTTTCTCGACTGCCAGGCTGGGCGGCCTGTGCCGAGGTCTCCGCAAGCTCGATAACGGATCCTAAGTATACCAAGGCAATTCAAGAAGGGGTGCACTCCCGACTGTGAGGATCCGGCCCAGTATAGCCCAGCTACTGTGTGGACGAGGCGCCACTGAAACTCACGGCGAACAATCCCTTAATAGAACGTCACCCCAGGCTGCGTGGAACAGTTCTTGAACTCTTGGTGTGTGAACATGGCGGGCAGAGGGTCCAGAAATAGTTCCACCCAAGCTAAGCTCGATAAATTTACCTATGAGAAACAGTCTCTCTCCCAGATGGAACAACGCAAGTCTCCGGGCAAAGGCACAGAAGGAGACGGTACGAAGAAGGCCACGCTGGAGGATGCACTGAACGCCTTGGCCCATGTGCAAGCGACGGTGGGGGCGACTGCAACGGAAGTAACCCTTAATCGGGTGGACCTCCAAAAAATGAGCGAAAGGGTGAAGCAAGTGGCGGTGGTAGCTAAATCCCTGGTGGAGGATGTCTCAGATCTACAAGTGGAAATGGAGAAACTGCAAGCCGATAACAAGTTACTCAAGGAAAAGCTGGATGATCATGAAGGACGCTCCCGGCGGAACAACGTCAGTATCTTTGGGGTCCCGGAATCTGAAACCACGAGTGCTATTGATCTATACGTGGAAGACCTGATCAAGAACCAGCTAGCCCCCAAGGGTCTCTCAAACCTCTTCACTGTGGAACGGGCCCACAGAGTACCAGAAGGAAAACCGAAACCAGGGGCCTCACCGCGTCCGATCCTGCCGAGACATTTTAACTTTCGAGATCGCGACACCATCCTTCAAGCGGCCAGAGTGGCGCCAGCCATTCAAATTCAAAATTCAAGAATATCCTTTTTCCCCGATTACACGGCGGAGGTATCACGACGGAGAAGGACATTCTTAGAAGTAAAAAAGACGTTACGTGAGCAAGAGTTACCCTACTCCATGTTATTTCCGGCTCGGCTACGGGTGGTCGCCGATAAGAAGGTCTGGTTTTTTGACTCTCCCGAGGCGGCAAGAGACTGGCTCACAAACATCAGACAGAAGAGGCGCGAGCAAATTGCTGACACAAGAACTATCTGAGGCTTCCGGGGGGAAATAATGTGGATAACCCGTGTACAAATTGAACGCTGACTCCTTGATTGACTAACTTTGCACTAAGTATGGGCGGAAAATCCGTTTCGCTCGCGGATTTTGCGGATTTTTGGGAAATTCGCAATCCGCGAGATTTGCGAATTTCCCGCAAAATCCGCAAATTCGCACGCAGCGGATTTTTTTTGCGGCGCGCGGCGTTGGTGATACAATTTTTGCGGCGCGCGGCGTTTATCATCGTTTGCCGAGTTGTTTTTCTCGATAGTTTGCGAGTGCTGCGCCATTTTGGATCTTGCTGTGTGATCCCGCGGGAATTGGCGAGCGCGATTACGTCATCGCGGCTTGCCAGCGATAGTTTGTCAACGCGAGTACGGCGAGATCACGTCTCGCGGTACTTCGCAATTGCAAGATTTGAGATGCGGCGAGCAGCAAGAATCTCGCACAAGCTAAAATATAAAATTTGCAATTCTGCACAAGAAATCCACCAGCAAGCAGCATAAACCTTCTTGAAATGATGATTTTTATCTGAATAACTCCTTAGGTTGACATTTGCCTGCACTTTTTTTAGCGAGGAGTCCATTTTGGGGAGGGGGGAGGGGGGTGGGAGGAAGGAAGTGCCCCACAGTCTTCAACTTCCTGTTCCTGTTCAGCAGGCTCCTCCCAGTGCTTTGTCCATCTCCTGGTCACTTTTCATTTGGATCTGGAGCTGGACGGATTACTTTTTGTGGATGCTGCTGGATCTTTGGATTTGAGGCCTTTTTGACTTTCTTTGGATCACTGTTGGATTAGAAATTTTACAAGTAAGTTTGTTTGGGGCATTACAGTTGCTGCAACTAAAATTTTGTAATTTTCGATTTTTGGGCTGTTTTGGGGCCTTTTGCCCAGGGGTACTCAGTGGTGGGTGGACTGAGTCTTTCTGTGGGTTGTCTTGAACTTAAACATCATGGAGGGCATGGATGGATTGGGATTGTGCTGATTTTTCAGTGATTTTCGTTTTTTGGGGCTGTACTTGTGGCCTTTTCACCAGGGGTATTTGAGTCTAGCATGGGCCTAGTCTTTCTGTGGGCTGTCTTGAACTTAAACATCATGGAGGCCATGGATGGAATGGGATTGTGCTGATTTTTCAGTGATTTTTGTTTTTTGGGGCTGTACTTGTGGCCTTTTCACCAGGGGTATTTGAGTCTAGCATGGGCCTAGTCTTTCTCTGGGCTGTCTTGAACTTAATCATCATGGAGGGCATGGATGGAATGGGATTGTGCTGATTTTGCAGTGTTTTTCGATTTTTGGGGGTGTTCATGGGGAGGGACAGGCCATGTGGCTGGTGGCCATTTTGAGTGCAGCTACAGGCACTGGACATGTGCTGGCAGGCAAGTGGCCATTTTGAATGCAGGCTTTGTTGTTAGGCCCGCAACCATTTTGCCTACTTTTCAACCTTTATTTATGCCCAGGAGTAGTGAGTCTTGCATGGGCCTAGTCTTTCTGTGGGTTGTCTTGAATTTAAACATCATGGAGGGCATGGATGGATTGGGATTGTGCTGATTTTGCAGTGTTTTTCGATTTTTGGGGGTGTTCATGGGGAGGGACAGGCCATGTGGCTGGTGGCCATTTTGAGTGCAGCTATAGGCACTGGCCATGTGCTGGCAGGCAAGTGGCCATTTTGAATGCAGGCTTTGTTGTTAGGCCTGCAACCATTTTGCCTACTTTTCAACCTTTATTTATGCCCAGGGGTAGTGAGTCTTGCATGGGCCTAGTCTTTCTGTGGGTTGTCTTGAATTTAAACATCATGGAGGGCATGGATGGATTGGGATTGTGCTGATTTTTCAGTGATTTTCGTTTTTTGGGCCTGTACTTGTGGCCTTTTCACCAGGGGTATTTGAGTCTAGCATGGGCCTAGTCTTTCTGTAGGTTATCTTGAATTTAAACATCACGGAGGGCATGGATGGATTGGGATTGTGCTGATTTTTCAGTGATTTTCGTTTTTTGGGGCTGTACTTGTGGCCTTTTCACCAGGGGTATTTGAGTCTAGCATGGGCCTAGTCTTTCTGTGGGCTGTCTTGAACTTAAACATCATGGAGGCCATGGATGGAATGGGATTGTGCTGATTTTGCAGTGTTTTTCGATTTTTGGGGTGTTCATGGGGAGGGACAGGCCATGTGGCTGGTGGCCATTTTGAGTGCAGCTACAGGCACTGGCCACTGCTGGCAGGCAAGTGGCCATTTTGAATGCAGGCTTTGTTGTTAGGCCTGCAACCATTTTGCCTACTTTTTAACCTTTATTTATGCCCAGGGGTAGTGAGTCTTGCATGGGCCTAGTCTTTCTGTGGGTTGTCTTGAATTTAAACATCATGGAGGGCATGGATGGATTGGGATTGTGCTGATTTTTCAGTGATTTTCGTTTTTTGGGCCTGTACTTGTGGCCTTTTCACCAGGGGTATTTGAGTCTAGCATGGGCCTAGTCTTTCTGTAGGTTGTCTTGAATTTAAACATCACGGAGGGCATGGATGGATTGGGATTGTGCTGATTTTTCAGTGATTTTCGTTTTTTGGGGCTGTACTTGTGGCCTTTTCACCAGGGGTATTTGAGTCTAGCATGGGCCTAGTCTTTCTGTGGGCTGTCTTGAACTTAAACATCATGGAGGCCATGGATGGAATGGGAGTGTGCTGATTTTGCAGTGTTTTTCGATTTTTGGGGGTGTTCATGGGGAGGGACAGGCCATGTGGCTGGTGGCCATTTTCAGTGCAGCTACAGGCACTGGCCATGTGCTGGCAGGCAAGTGGCCATTTTGAATGCAGGCTTTGTTGTTAGGCCTGCAACCATTTTGCCTACTTTTCAACCTTTATTTATGCCCAGGGGTAGTGAGTCTTGCATGGGCCTGGTCTTTCTGTGGGTTGTCTTGAATTTAAACATCATGGAGGGCATGGATGGATTGGGATTGTGCTGATTTTTCAGTGATTTTCGTTTTTTGGGGCTGTACTTGTGGCCTTTTCACCAGGGGTATTTGAGTCTAGCATGGGCCTAGTCTTTCTGTGGGCTGTCTTGAACTTAAACATCATGGAGGGCATGGATGGATTGGGATTGTGCTGATTTTGCAGTGTTTTTCGATTTTTTTTTTTTTTTTGTGCTGTATAACTGAACTGATGTTCCTCTGTCTTCCATTGTTTTTAGGTGCACAAGACTCAAGAGAACCACCAGTGCCAGGAAGAAGTCCTGCAGCGGTGTGTGTGTGCAGCATAACGTCACGCGACGTCACGTCTGGCCTCAGACAACTCTACAATTCGTGCAACTGCGGCCTGCTGTCTGACCTGCTCTGAAGAAGATGGCCCCAAAAAAAGGTCTCCGTAGCTCCTCTAGCAAGAAAGTTGCTAGTAAGGAGCAGAAGAAGCAAGTTACCAAGGAGGCTGGTGTGCCACCCGCCATGTTTTTTGGGAGCAAAAAAAAAAGTACGCCTGCAGCAGCAGGATCTGCTGGGGACCAAGCTGGGAGCAGCACCCCTGCTCCATTGGGTTCAGTGCCTCCACCACCACGCCAACTTAAGTCAAAGCCCTTGAGTGCTTCAGAGGCAGTCAGTGTACTTCTCCAATTACCATCGACCAGTGATGTTGGCTCATCGCAAGAAAGTAGCAGCAATGTCCCTGAATCAACACAGGTTGTTGTAACTCATCTGACAAGTGTTGAACAACCACAGCCGCAACAACAACACCATGTGCAAGTACACGCCCAAGTACATGTGGAAGGAGAGGCAGCAAAAGGAGATGCGCAAGCAAAGGTGCATGGAGGTTCACAAGTGCCCACAATAGTTGTTCCTCTCGAAGTAGGGGCACATCAGGAAATCGACAATGAAGCCGAGGTATCATTGGAAGCCACTCCTCCTGATGATCATTCACTGTCTTCCATATCCCCAGCAAGGAAAAGATCAAGGGGGGTGTCTACATCTTCTTCAAGCCCACCTCCTACTGATGATCTGGATGACGATTGGATACCATCACCGCAGCCTGAGAGTGAGGCACACCATGATCTGACAAAGGTACCTAAGCGTAAAAGGAAGGTCGTCGAAAAACTCATAGCTATGGAGTGTGATGAGGCTCAACAAGAAGTGACAGATACTGCTGGTGATGAAGCCTCTCACGATGACGACGAGCCAGTCATCACAAAGGTCACTGCAGCCCCACCGGGCATGCAGCAAAGAGACATTTTGACCCTATCCCGAGAAGCTGCTGAGCGTGATGATGATGTCGACGAGGAGGCAATGGAAATGGAATCATTAGATTTGGAGTTAAGTAGTACACCAAAACCTACCGCTTCCATATTTCTTCCTCGCAAGAAGGTACCCACCTCGACCTCAATTCGTGGTGGTGAAAGTGCAAAACGTACTGAAGTTCGGCAATCCACATCCTCCACTTCATCTGGCATTAGCAGCAGGACCACCACCACCAGTATCGCCGCCTCCTCCGGCCCCCAAAGACATTTCAAGTCTCCAGTTTGGGACTTCTTTAGTGTTTGCCCAAAAATGGAAAACGTAGCCATTTGTAGCATTTGTAAGGTTCGAGTTGGTCGTGGTAAGCTTGGTTCTAACTATGGTACCGGAGGCCAGAGAGGTCATCTTGAGAGAGCGCACGCTGTCCAATGGTTTCCGCACCTAGAGGCGTTTAAGCAAGCCAGAATTGCACGTAATGAAAACGTTGATTTTTCATCTGATGATGACGAGGAGGAAGAAGACGATTCAAACACTTCACTTACAACCAGTACCCCTGTCAGCAGCACACCCCATGTGAGGCACACTAAGAGTGTGGGAGAGAGTGAGACATCAATGCGGAAAAGTTCATCAGCGAGCGTAACTGGGTCGAAGATATCATCATCCCGTAAATCCTTGGTCCAGGGCAACATTAAAAAGATGTTGTTTACAGAAGCGCAATATGAACGCAACCACCCACTGACGCGTCTGTATAACACTAAGCTGGCTAAAATGCTAGCTCTGGACCTTCTCCCTTTTTCTTTTGTAGAAGGGGTTGGTTTTCTAGAATTAGTGGCAGCGCTCTGCCCTAAATGGAAGGTTCCTAGCCGGTTCTATTTTGCCCGAGTTGCGGTTCCAGCACTACATGAAGATGTTCTGAAGGTGATTGGGGCAGCTTTGCAGAAGAGTGCTGTTCACACTATACATCTGACAACAGACATGTGGACCAGTGGCGCAGGCGCTGATTACATGTGCATCACTGCACACTGGGTCTCTTTTTCAGGGGCTAAAGCAAAGCTAAACACAGGTGTTGACACGGACATTGTTTTTAAAGCTGCTCGGAAACATGCAACACTAGCCATGTTTGGTTTGGAGAAACGTCACACAGCAGAAAACATTTTGGATGTCTTTAAGACAAAGGTCCTTAAGTGGCTGTCCCCACTAAAACGCCAGGTTGGTTATGTTTCCACGGACAATGGCACCGCAACAGACCCCCATTTGAGGCCACGCGTACGGACGCTACCGGACAACAATTAAAAGAGAATAGGAGGTCATCCATGCCCCTTTCTACTTAAAGTGGGAAACTAGAACCATCAAATCATAAGGTTTGGTCCCAAGCAACGCTAAGTGCTATTTGATATCTTTTAATCACGGTTGGCGACAGATGCTACATATTCAGTGCTAAATTACCACTCCAACCACGGTCAGCATCTATTGAGTGTGTGCCTTTTTTAAACCAACACCATAAGATGAAACCTTGCGGATTAATAGACCTTGAACAATAATCCTAATAATCCAAATAGTAAAAAGAGGAATATATAAAAAGTTCACATCGCTACTCTTAAGGATACAACACTATTCTAAAAACATCTTCATACAGAGATAGAACTCAGACCCAGACCTAGCTGTAAACACTATCATTTGGGAAATATCAAGTGGTTCTCCAGAAGAAGGCGTGAATACGCCGAAACGCGCGTAGAGACAAATCATTTACCCCACTTGTTTGGTTTTTTTAAAATTGTTTTTATCAAATATATGTATAAATTGAAACCATTGTCACTTGTAATATTGTCATTTGTAAAATTTATATGAACGTAACTGTATGATTTTTTAAGTATGTCAATGATTTGATTAAATATTTTGTGTAATTTTAATAAACTAATCATGAACAATACTTTTTCCTATTGTTAATATTTGATGTGCACTACATTAGGTGATTTTTTGTTTGGCTACAACAATTAATGTTCCACAGTACCTGTTATCCCCCCAGGACTTATTAGTTGCCTAGGATAAGTTATTTTTATAATATTTGTGCCCTGACCTAGGAACTATCTAGCAGTATCAGGGGGTCCCTTCTGTTATATATCGCCAATATAG
The DNA here is from genome assembly GCF_964263255.1 of Lissotriton vulgaris. Classification (NCBI taxonomy): domain Eukaryota; kingdom Metazoa; phylum Chordata; class Amphibia; order Caudata; family Salamandridae; genus Lissotriton; species Lissotriton vulgaris. The sequence goes on from NC_141698.1 coordinate 209,627,416, forward strand.
TTAAGGCCATGAGGCTGGGTGACTATTTCAGAGTGCCGTGTTTGGCGCACTGTATAAACCTGGTTGTCCAAAAATTCTTGGGTAATAAAGGCAGTGCAGCGTACAGTGTATTGGACACCTGCCGAAAAATGTGCAAGCATTTCAGCCATTCTTTTAAGGCCCGGAAGCAGCTGAGGAGCCTGCTATATCAACATCAAATGCCAGTGAAAGCACTCATCCAGGAGGTGGTAACACGTTGGAACTCAACCTTCTACATGCTTGAGCGTCTGTATGAGCAGTATAAGGAACTCGATCAATATTTCCTTACAGAGGGTACAGAGGAGCTGAGGATGGGTGCGGCGCAATGGAACATAGTTCAAAGCCTGACACGCATGCTTCGTCCTTTTGAGTTCTTCACGCGTGCAGTCAGCAAGGAGGACTCTAATTTGGGAAAAGCTATCCCATTGTTGTACATGCTGGAGGACCAACTGAAGGAGGTGTGTTCTGTGTTTGCAGACGATGACAAAAACCAAGACTCTTTGCTTCTGGCTGAGAAATTATTAGAGCTCCTACAAGGTGATGAACGTCTTAAAAAGATCCACTCAGAAGAGCATTACATTTGTGCTACTATTCTGGATCCACGCTACAAAAAGGCGCTGGCAGGCCAAGCATTCTTTCCTTTTGATGATGAACATGTTCCAAAGTACAAACGTTGGCTAGCCTTGTCAGCCAAGAGGTTTGAAAGAGAACGGCTGGAAATTGAAGGAAATGGCAGTACATCAGCAGGCCATCCCCAGTCAAAACAATCCACTTCTGCACCTGTGGCTGTGGCACAAGTGACCTCTCAGCCGTTAAAGACACCGGCAACCGGATCATCTGCACGAAACACAACAGAAACATTGGAGGCTGAAGAGGATTGGCTAGCTCTGCGTGGGTTTGGTTCTCAAAAGGTCAGAGGCACAGCAAGAGCTAAGCAAAGTGGAGGAACCTTGGATGAGGACCTTGAGTCGATGGTGAAGGACTATCTGAATGACTCAACAGAGGTCTATGTTAATTCTGACCCATTGGCGTATTGGCATGGGAAAAAAGAATTGTGGCCACAGCTCACCAACCTGGCTTTAAACTACTTGTCTTGCCCACTCGCAAGCGTGTCTTCTGAACGGGTTTTCAGTGCTGCTGGTGGCATTGTAACTCCCAAACGGAGCCGCCTCTCGCCCAAAAATGTGGAGAGGTTAACAATGATCAAGATGAATCAGCACCTCATACCACCAGATTTCAGAGTACGAGAGAGCGTGCCGGATGAAGAGGAGGTGGCCAGCAACATAGATGAGGGAATTTCTACTCTGTCAGGTGACACTGAGCTCACCCTGCCTGAATTCGCAGAGTATGATGACGAAGCCTTATTCTTATTCCTGGACCGTGATACCGAGCCCTGAAAATGAGACAACGAATCAATAACTTTCTTTTTCGTCCCTATTCACTTTTATTCCTGTGTGTCTGTCTTTCTTTGTTGTGCACAGTTAATATATTTCAAACTTTAATCAGATAATCACAAAATCAAGCCCATCAGCAGAACTGTCTTCACTGGTTTGCTAATTGATTTGAAGTTGCCGCAGTCTGCATTCCTCAGGTTCACAAGTTCAGAAGAACATGCTCCTCTATCCTTCTCCTCCAGACTCCTATTTCCATCAAACCAGAGGGCTGGTTTACGCCCAATGAAGAAAGACTCAGCACTTGTGGGGGTGTTGTTGTACCTCTTTGCAGGTGAGTTGACGGCTCTGGGACCATTGTTGGGAAGCTCTAATACCGGATAAAAGTGGTTTGGACCAAATCCCAGGAAGAAATTTTTTTGTGTTTTTGATGACTTGCTTGCCTTTCAGGTGCTCTTAGGGAAGGTTCCGTCTGTTTGTGGGTGGGTTTCGGGGTCTGGGCGCACTGCTGGCTATATATACTTTACTTTGCAAGAGGTTTGAAGCAAATCCATGGTGGCAGAGGGGAGTTAGGGCCTAGCTGCAGAGCGCGCGCGGAGTGACTTGGGAAATTTGTGAAAAATTGACTAAGTCCCCATTTTTGTACTTTTGCTCTTTGGCTGTTTGGGGGTCTTCTACTCGTTTTCTCCTGGGTTGACGGCTCTGGGGCCATTGCTGGGAAGCTCTAATACCGGATAAAAGTGTTTTGGACCAAATCCCAGGCGGAAATTTTTTTGTGTTTTTGATGACTTGCTTGCCTTTGAGGTGCTCTTAGGGGGGGTTCCGTCTGTTTGTGGGTGAGTTTCGTGGTCTGGGAGCACTGCTGGGACACTCTAATCTTGATTGCATTTGCTTTTCAGGAAATCCGTCGTGGCAACCCCGACTTATGGCCTAGCTACGCAGCGCGTTTGGACCGAAGGCCGAGAAATATTGCAAGTATGAGATTTTGCTTTTGGCCTGTTTGGGGGTGTTATGCTTCTTGGCGGGAGGGTTGGCGTGTCTTGGGGCATTCCTGGGAAGGTCTAATACCGGGTAGAAGTGGTTGGGACAAAATCCAGGCTGATTTTTTTTTTGGCTATTTCTGACATTTTGCTCAATGTAGCGTTTTCGGGGGCCTGTTTGGGGGGCTTCCTGGTGTTTGTGGGTGAGTTTTGTGGTCTGGGAGCACTGCTGGGACACTCTAATCTTGATTGCATTTGCTTTTCAGGAAATCCGTCGTGGCAACCCCGACTTATGGCCTAGCTACGCAGCGCGTTTGGACCGAAGGCCGAGAAATATTGCAAGTATGAGATTTTGCTTTTGGCCTGTTTGGGGGTGTTATGCTTGTTGGCGGGTCTTGGGGCATTCCTGGGAAGGTCTAATACCGGGTAGAAGTGGTTGGGACAAAATCCTTGCGGAAAAGCCTTTTGGCACTTTTTGTAACTTAGGGTTCGTTAGGGTTAGCCCTAGCAGCAGGATTGCATGTGTTTCGGGGTGTTCTAGATTTTTGCAACTGAGTTCTGGGGTCTTAGAGCACTCGTGAGAATGTGTAATTTTGGTTGCAAGTCATTTGAAGAAAATCCATGGTGGGAAAGGGGGGATTTGGCATAGTTAAAGAAAGCCTTTGCCACTATTCTTAACTTAGGGTTCGTTAGGGTTAGCAGTATTTCTATTGCATGTGTTTGAGTGGGGGGGATTTCGAGTCTTGGAGCGATGCTGGCTATGGCTAATTTTGCTTGGTTGCTTGCAAGTGGTTTGAATGCAATCCACGGTGGGTAAGGGGTAATTAGGAAGGGGGTACTTCGGCCTACTTTTACTTTCAAAGTAAGTTTTGTCACCAGTTTTCTGCTAGGCCTCGTTTTTTGAGATTTGATTGGGGGTCTTCTACATTTTTGCGACTGGCTTTAGTAAGGGTCTGGGTGGGAGCACTGCTAGGAAGATCTAATTTTGTTCTAAAACACAGTTTACAGTACACCTAGCTTGAGGGGAAAGATCCGCTACATTAATTTGCCCATACTTATTTATCCTTCAAAAGGTGACTCAGACAGAGTACGCACTTTCAAAAATATTGTACTGTCTACTAGGAAAATCAAATTGTGACTTTTTGCACTCCACAGCCTACATACCTTATATTTATTTATCAGTGGTGTTGTAATATTATATCACTTCCTGTTTTTCGTTGAATAATTACAGGCCGGGTTTCAGTCTCTGCAATGGGGAAAAAAGGATGGAGTCAGGCTTCACAGTAGCGAGCCACAATTCAGCATCAGGCAGGCAGTGGACAGGGTGTCTTCTGGTGACCAACATCGATGGACGAAGCGTCGGCTGCAATGGAGGAGTGCCGCTAATAAGAGGATTTTTTTTCTGCAGGCAACTTACTTACCACTTCCAACAGGACAACTACAACCACATAGATACAGTATCCCTTGCCTTTTTCTCTGACTGTGACTGCATTTCTTGGATCTCTCTCTGCTTCTAAATTGATCCCTTAACACATCACTTAGTCCACTCCACTATCACATCTGCACCACACATAGTCATTTGTAAGTGCTCCTACGTAATTCGCAAGTCACAGCACGCCCCAGGCCGTAGAGGACTGGGATGGCCCCAATGATGAAGCATGTCACCAAGGGGCAACCCTGGTGAGTGAGGGGACACCTAGAAAAAAAGCAATTTCTCCTTTTCTATCTACTATACCTTCCAGACCAACCCCATTGAGTGTTGTTGTGAATGGATTTATAGTGACCAGCAAGGCTCTCGGGTATCTGGCTACAGAGACCTTATGTTGAATATCGTTATCAATAATTCCACACAGGCCCTGTACTGTCGCATTCTTTCTTCCACAGTTGTCAAATGTACTACTTACTTTTCACTGACATGCATGCAGTAGTGCATGCACTTTCAAAGATTGATGGATAGGTTTGTACCCAAAGAATTGTTTATGTTCAATTGTTTGTCTATGCTTTGCTTTTTTTTACAGGGTGTCTTCTGGTGACCAACATCGATGGACGAAGCGTCGGCTGCAATGGAGGAGTGCCGCTAATAGGAGGATTTTTTTTCTGCAGGCAACTTACTTACCACTTCCAACAGGACCACTACAACCACATAGATACAGTATCCCTTGCCTTTTTCTCTGACTGTGACTGCATTTCTTGGATCTCTCTCTGCTTCTAAATTGATCCCTTAACACATCACTTAGTCCACTCCACTATCACATCTGCACCACACATAGTCATTTGTAAGTGCTCCTACGTAATTCGCAAGTCACAGCACGCCCCAGGCCGTAGAGGACTGGGATGGCCCCAATGATGAAGCATGTCACCAAGGGGCAACCCTGGTGAGTGAGGGGACACCTAGAAAAAAAGCAATTTCTCCTTTTCTATCTACTATACCTTCCAGACCAACCCCATTGAGTGTTGTTGTGAATGGATTTATAGTGACCAGCAAGGCTCTCGGATATCTGGCTACAGAGACCTTATGTTGAATATCGTTATCAATAATTCCACACAGGCCCTGTACTGTCGCATTCTTTCTTCCACAGTTGTCGAATGTACTACTTACTTTTCACTGACATGCATGCAGTAGTGCATGCACTTTCAAAGATTGATGGATAGGTTTGTACCCAAAGAATTGTTTATGTTCAATTGTTTGTCTATGCTGTGCTTTTTTTTACAGGGTGTCTTCTGGTGACCAACATCGATGGACGAAGCGTCGGCTGCAATGGAGGAGTGCCGCTAATAGGAGGATTTTTTTTCTGCAGGCAACTTACTTACCACTTCCAACAGGACCACTACAACCACATAGATACAGTATCCCTTGCCTTTTTCTCTGACTGTGACTGCATTTCTTGGATCTCTCTCTGCTTCTAAATTGATCCCTTAACACATCACTTAGTCCACTCCACTATCACATCTGCACCACACATAGTCATTTGTAAGTGCTCCTACGTAATTCGCAAGTCGCAGCACGCCCCAGGCCGTAGAGGACTGGGATGGCCCCAATGATGAAGCATGTCACCAAGGGGCAACCCTGGTGAGTGAGGGGACACCTAGAAAAAAAGCAATTTCTCCTTTTCTATCTACTATACCTTCCAGACCAACCCCACTGAGTGTTGTTGTGAATGGAGTTCTAGTGACCAGCAAGGTTCTCGGGTATCTGGCTACAGAGACCTTATGTTGAATATCGTTATCAATAATTCCACACAGGCCCTGTACTGTCGCATTCTTTCTTCCACAGTTGTCGAAAGTACTACTTACTTTTCACTGACATGCATGCAGTAGTGCATGCACTTTCAAAGATTGATGGATAGGTTTGTACCCAAAGATTTGTTTATGTTCACAATTGTTTGTCTATGCTGTGCTATTTTTTCTTGTCTCCCAAAACCTTTCCCAAAAACCCCCGTACCCATCCATTTTTCAAACCCTAACCCTCTTCCCCCGGGCTGTGTGGTTTTGATTGATGTGTGACTAAATTACAGCAATAAATCCACACACTTGCTGGGGAGGATAAGGTGATAGCAACAGGCTGGTGAAGAAATCCGAGGATATATTCTTACTCTGCTTGACAAAGAACCATTGCTAATGTGAAAGAACTTCAACCGAATTAGTAGTTATACTTTACCATTTGTTAGGCTACAATGTGGCACTGTTCTACTGTACTTCTGTCACCTGCTATATTCTCAGTTGTACCGTTGAATTGCTCAGGAGGACAAACCAGATTTCATTTTCTTTTTTTTCATAGGCATGCAACTGCCACTGTGTCACACCACTAGTACCACCGCTATGAGGAAATTTTATCCGACCAAGATTGCCAACCTTATTCGCTGTTTCCCGTGGAGCCAGCCCTGGGTCTAGCCCTACTTTCAAACACAAATTACAGGTAAGATAAGCGTTTGGTGGTTTGAGGGTATAATGGAGTATTAGTAGGAGAGACGAGAGACTGAAGGTAGTACTACTAAAGTCCTAGGACTCTTGGATTCACTTCACTTAGTCTGTGAGAGGCACTTAGTGTTGAAAACATTTGGGCATTTACACTTAAAGGAAGAAAATGGAACGAAACTTTCAGGAAAACAAAGTCACTGTTAAACCCCCACCCACCAGGCAAGCAGTAAGAAACGGGTATGCTCAGATAAAGTTTGAAAAAGTATATTTATATCCCTAACAAAATAATCTCCCGCAAGACCCTCCCTAACCCCAACTTTTGTCCTTCAAAAGTCCCCAAAAACCCAACTCCCAATTCCCACCCCCCAAAAGTCTCTAAAAAAGGGGCAAGGGACACTATGGGTGGATGCTGTCAACTTTTTGGGCCAGGGCATCATGCTCCTGGCGGAGCAAGGCGTGCTCTACGCGGAGCCCCTCCAACTCCTTTGAAAAGTGGTGGAGCTCCTGCTGGAGGCGGGACACCATCAGGGTACTGCGGCGCAGGCGTGCCTTCAATGCCTTGTAGGTGCAACGGCTGTGAGAGGAAGCTGTTGTCCTTGCTACTCGGCGGTGGCGTTTGGCTTTGGCAGCCCGGCTCAGTCTGGGTGGACCACTGTGCTGGGTGGCACTGGCAGCCCGTGGGGGAACGGAGGCCGATGCAGACGACGTAGTTGTTGTGGTCGACTGCACACTTTCTTCGTCCTCCAGGGCCACCAGCCGCCGATATTCGGCCACAGTGGCATCGATCCTCCGTTGCCGGGCCGCTCTAGCCAGCTCCTTCCTCCTTGTTCGTTTGGAAGGAGAACCTATATGAAGAAAGAAAGACATAGTCTGTAACCAATGCTCTTTAAGATTAACTCAATCATTCAGCAGAAATTTGTGTTGCACTACAACTAGCAACTTGCAAGCGCATTACATAACTATTGAGGCCAGTATCTATCTAACCTCACACTTCTTCATCCTTGCTCTAACATTAGTGGGAGTTTAAGGAACAAATTCTACGAGCACTATGGACTTCCATTGGAGTCGACTATGAAAGTACACCAGTCTTATTCTTCTTCTTGTCTCTTGTTTAGGAAAATTGGTACGTTATCTTCTGCAAGCCGGCATAATGCCAGCGCAGTAAACTTGCACCCGAGAAAAAGAGACGCACGCCATGAGGAGTGACCTAGACTTGCGTTGCGTTACTGTACCCGTCCAGTACATGCAGGTGGTGAAGCTCTTACTTTTCTATTACGGGTGGCACTGAGAATACTCTGTTACAACTCAAGGGCTACTGCTTAATTAATTTAACTGTCACCCTACAGTGGAAATGAGTACTAGAAATGGAAAATTGAAGAAGATAAATAATCTGATTATCTATCACTTCACATGGGATGTTTTTGCTTATATATGGGATGACTTTAGGTGCTTTGCTTTTTATTGAGTGACCAGTGATACATCCACACATGAATGACTGAGTACTACTAAACTTATTAAGAGAGGTAGGGAGTGGCCACCGTAATAACCGGATCTATGCTGTGCTTGCAATACAAACTACTGCTACTATTGATGGTAGTATTTGGACAAAATTAAAACTTCTTTTCCTTGCCTTTCCTACACTGGAACGGACGTGCGGGTGCAGTGTTACATGCTCTTCAAAGTTACACTTAGTTCATCCACTGACCGTCTACTCTCTCTAGATCATGGGTACTCACAAACTTTCTCTCAGGGGCTAAATTTACAGTGTAGTTTGTGGCCGAGGGCCGCACTGGTGGGGGCGGAGTCAGAGGGGGCGGGGCTAAAGCAAAACGATAACTTGTGACCATGAGGTTGCCCACAGGTCCCTGCAGCAGATGCCCTCATCCACTGAGCCACCAGACCCAGCATTTACATACATCTCTCTCCCTCCTGCCCTCCCTCTCCATCTCTCTCTTCCTCCTGCCCTCCCTCTCCCTCCCCCTCTGTCATCTCACTGTGTGTGTGTGTCTATCTGTGTCAGCCTTCAGCCCGGGTTGAGACCGCTTCCTCAACGCGCACACACAGACAACAACACCAAAGTACTTAACAGGTCTTTAAAAGACCATTAACATATTATTGAGGCTTTGTTTGTTGTAGTGCCCCTGCTTCTCCACCCTGACAATCACTGCTTGCCCGGCCCCACAGAGCAGAGGCTTTGTTCTATTTCACCTCTTTGTGGCCTTGCATCTCCACTCTGCTCTGTGTGGGCTGGGGGAGCAGTGATTGTCAGAGTGGAGATGCAGGGGCGCTAACAGGTGAAATACAAAAAAGCCTCTGCTCTGTGGGGGCCGGGGGAGCAGTGATTGTCTGCAAGGTCTGCGCACCGCCAAGGAAGGCTTGCCGGGCCACCACCGGCCCGCGGGCCGTACTATGAGTACCCCTGCTCTAGATACACATATGCTATCTAAGAGTCAGATAGTAGCATGATCCAGGTATATGGACACATACAGTTTCTGTGTCACCCACCCAGGCTGTTGTCCTTCCACCCATCATTGCTTCATCATTCACCCAGCCATGCATCTCATATTCTTGCCTTCCCAGCTAGTCTTCAATCTCAATAAGTAAGGAATATATAAGAGCTTACCTCTGGCCGCCACCACCACCGTCTCAACTCTCACAGCCGCCGCCTCCTCCCCTGAAGAATCGCCCTCCGCCTCCGTGTCGAGCACCACCACCTCCACACTGGCCCCGCCACCAGATGTTCCACCTACAAAGTACATTTAAGAATGTTAGAATAAAGCACTCACTAGTCTTTGGTCTAGGAATGAAGACATGTGAAAACAATGTAATTTGTGACTGTCTACTTTAAAGTTAAAAAAAATGTCCCTTTTTCCAGGGAAGGTTGTCTTGCTGCACTTTTTGGCACAACTGATGAAGGCTGGTTTTTTAACACGCACCATTTTTCTCCACACAGACAGAAGATGGACTTCTAACAACAAGATCAAGTTGAAACCAGGTGAGAGCTCGGCTCGACCACAAGAAATGTCTTCAATTAATCGTCAGCACTAACCACTTTTCCATTATCAGTTAAACGTTTAGTTTTATTATGACTTCATTTTAATAAATGTGTTTACTTTTAATAAAGCTTTTAAACTTAAATACAATCTGTGTTTTTTTGGTCCAGACTAGAGTGACTGAGCGAAAGGTTTTGCAATTTTTGCAAGCATGAGTCCAGATAGAACACTTCAAAAGACATTATGGACAATCCCAGAGGACTGCACTAAGTTGATAGAGCTATTGCTGACTAGAATCATGGGAGTTTCGCCAACCGTGCAATCTTAGTTAGCTACACAGACAGACTAATAAGAATAATCTAGTAATACCACAGGGAGTCATAGTAGAGGCAGGATAAGAATTTAGATACAGTCTACAAGAAGATCAAAGACAATTTTGAAAAAAGTCAAATGAGGAACGCTAGGAAAAATAGGTACTAGTCTAAAATGAAAACTTACTGGGGCCAGCAGAGGAGCCCTCGCCTGCCCGATCCTGGCCCTGTTGAACAGCATCCGCCGCCTGCTGCTCCTGTGTCCTCCTCTCGCCCCTGGGGGGAGCTGACGTACAACATGAAAGAAAGAACAGAAAACATGGATGATTGTTGCTTGTCAATGTCAACCAAATCAAACATTTCAAAAGAACAATAACAAAATATTTCCGCGAAATTATATTGATTAGGGTTAGTTTTCATTTATTTGCGGACCTGTGACTTCGAAAGTCACGTAACTCACTAAACAAAGTACTGAAACGTTCACCTAGGACTGGCAGGCAGCAGTCCGCAGTCCGCAGGCAAGACGCAAAGTGACAGACAAACTCCATTGTGATTTCAGTCAGATCAGTGACAACACTAACAGTTGCCTGCTACATTACCAGTCATTTAAATAGTCAAACTATCAATCCACCGCCACTATTTTTCTTATTGTCAGGGGTACAAAGGAAGGGGCAGATTTAAGCCCCTTGCGGCTCTTTTGCGCCGTTCTTGCGTGACTTTTGTGACGCAGCAGCTAAACAAAAAAGGGCGCCATGGTGCGGCGTATAATATTATAACAACGTGACGCATTTGGGAGATGCATCCCGTTATAAAGCCCTGCGCCATCAGGGGGCGTTCCGGCGCAAGGGAGGGCATTCCTGCGCTGGAACACATCCTAAAAGTGGCTGAGGGAAATCTACAAAATTTCAATCAGTCACCTTTAGGACAATGATGCGTCACACAAACCCTGCACCTGCTTGAAGCAGACGTACGGCTTGACCCAGCATTGGGGAGATAGGGTACCCCAGAGCATTGCTGGAGCTGCGCCATCGTTGCGACGCAACTCCAGCAGTAAAGCTTCGGTGACGTTTTGGGCCCATGGTGCGCCGCATTGCAAATACGGCGCACCATGTTTGGTGGTGGTAGCGGGCCGCACAATTAATGGCGCATCCCTGCTACTTTGCAGGGATGCGACGGTAATTGCAATTCTGCCCCTTAGGGGCATACTTACTTACGCGTTCTGGCACATCTCCAGAGATGCGCCAGATCAAATGCGTCACGCAAAACTACCCTTGCGACACGGCAGATGCGCCTCATTTACAATGCGGCGCGCCCTGGCGCAAGGGTAGGCACTTGCGTGACGCATCTCGTCACGTAAGAGCGGCGCATCGCTGGAGTCACGTCGCCAACGCAATGCAACTCCAGTAATGCTCAGGGCCACCCAATACTTATCATGCTGTGTCAGTCCTTTCGCCTGCTTCGAGCAGACATAAGGAATTGAATTGACGTAGCAGCGTCGCAGAAGTGCCTGCGTTAAATCTTGTAGATTTCACGCAGGCAATTTTGCGAGGCGCACAGCCGCCGGACCGCCCACCCTGCGTACTAGGAACGCACCCATTGTGGTGCAGGCCCATGGCTTTATAACGTGACGCATCTCCCTAGATGCGTCATGCTGTAAATGACTCGCAGGGATGCGGCACGTTTACGCCGCTGTTGCGTCACGCAAGGCAATGTAAACGTGGCGCAAGGGGCTTGTAAATGTAATCTGCCCCCTAGTGTCTAGCATTACGCAGTTCTGTAAAGTACACTCATACATAATAGTTACTCAGGCCAATGAGACCACGAAATAGAAAACAAATAAGCATAGTAGCAACGCCACTGAGAAGGAGAGCAGTGCACCTGAAATGCACAGAAGATTTTGAAATATAATTTAACTACAATGTAATCGTCATCAGCGGCATTATTGGCTTGCTCCATGTAAAAAACAAATATTTGCAATACAACAACACAGAGCAGGAGAAAACATCATAGTAGTGAGTGATTAAATGGCTACTACTACTCACCAAGCCCGGGGATCTCCAAGCCGAGCTGGTCCAGCAGGTCGCGCTCGCGGTCCAGGAGGTCCGTCCAGCGATGGGTGACCTGGCTGTAGGTGCGCTGGACCCCATAGAGGTGGGATATGGCCCAGCACACCTTCTCCCACCGCTTCCGGCGCTCCTGCATGTTGTAGCCGCCGGCCGCGATCCTGCCGCCTCCCGCGATGGTCCTGGGCAGGCGGCGGTGGACGAAGTAGACCAGCGCGCCCACTTCCTCCGGGCTGAATATCTCCCGTCGCGTCACCTGCTCCCCCCTCAATCTCCCGCATGCTGTCCTGGCACTGGGTCCAGCACTACTCCCCGCCGCCGCTGCGGCCCTCAAGTGCCTGGGCAGCTTCACGGCGCCTGGCTTGACCATGGTCTGGGCAGGTAAGGTAGGAAGAAGTAGAAAATTAAGAAAGAATAGGATAGGGAAGAAGAAAAGAAAAGAGTTTAAAAAAGTAGTTTAAAAGTAAAGAAAATAGCAGAAAAGACAAAAATATACAGCTAGGAAAAGAGAGGGATAGATAAGAAGCAAAATCGTTAAAAAAAAACTGAAAACAAGCAAAGGATGGCAAAGATACCAAGAGGATTAAACACCATGCCCAGACACAGGAAATGAATGAAAAACAAGATGACCAGCGCCCGTTCACGAGCGCGAAAGTAAGTTCGCGCGAGATTTTCCTCGCGATCTCGTGCGAACCTCTAGACTTCCCGAGCGATCTCGTGCGAACCTCTACTCGCAATGCGCTTACTGCGCGAGATTATACATAGCGGGTGGAAACGGAAATACGTCACGCAAACAAAATGGCCGCGCCCGTACTCGACCTTGGGGTAAATTCGCGTGTTGCGCTGCAAGCGGCTCGCGAATACTGCAAAAAAACTCGCGAAACAACAAGCCGCAAAAAAATAAAATGCTCATTCGCACGAATTGGCGGCTTCCGCGGTCGGTTTCGCACGACGCCGCGCCCCGCGAATAGCGCGAAAAAACCGAAAAACGATTTTAGCAAAAGCAAAAGCAATGAGCAGGTGCAAAAGGTCAACCTCATGATTTGTAACGATTCTCTGTAGTGCTTCCTGAGGGGGCCCTCCAGAATTCGGTTGCCTGCTTGCAACTATTGTGTGACCCTGCTCTGACCTTAACTATATGCCACAAAGGTCCTGATTTACAGCTAAAGGAGCAGACAAGCAGGTGCCAGGCTGGAACTTGAAATTCTTTCAGTGACACATTAATTAGCCCCTAATTCATTATTGTCAGTTGGGGCAGGGCAGGTGTTGTTAATAAACTAACCCCAAATTAATTCATGTCAGTTCAAGCAGGGCAGGTGGGCTTGCTTTTCCCCCCCATCTTCTACAGTGATGATGAACCAGAGGGTGGCATTGATGTAACAGAGGGTGGCATGGGTCAAAGAGAGGGTGCCAGTGGTGAAACAGAAGGTGCTGGGAGGCTGTGATGATGAACCAGACGTAGAAACAACATAGTCGCGACCGTTGCGAGCCGACAAGTAAGTTCGCAATTGCGAACTAGTACCAAATCCTCGCGAACTGGCAGAAACACTTGCGAACACAAAAAAAAAAAAATTCGCGAGAATTCGCGGATTTTGCGGCTTGCGAATTCGCAAATCCGCAAAATTCGCGAACGCGAGATTCGCAAAATTCGCCCATGCTTACTTTGCACAAAAGTCGTGGATGGACGCTGGCCCGGGTACCCTGAAGGGAGCAGGGGGGCCGTCTGCTCAGGGAGACACTCTCCCCCAACGTGCAAGTACTCTGTTTTTGGGATGGATTAAGCGCTCTGCTCAGTTGGGGAGGCGGGCGGTTGAAGGTCCGTTCAGCAGGGAGGCAGGGAGGGGGTGGATGAGGGGGGGTTGTTGGTTGTTGGTTGGAAAGTCACTATGTCGGTCAAAAACTGGTGCTTTTTGTGTACATAACATAGCTGGAAGGGTAAACCTAAGGGTCCGGATACTCCTCCTAGATTCATTTGTGTGTGTCTGCATGACTGGAAATGGCGGATGGTCTGCTACGTAATGCGGGGAACGCTGAGTCACGGTCACGTGGCTCCCCCCTTCGAATACTGTCGTGGAATGTCAGGGGGCTTGGAGACAAGGTGAAACGTGGCCTGGTATTGAACGCGCTGAAGAGACAAAAACCCCACCTAGCGTTGTTACAAGAAACACACTTGACGGGGGGCTTCTAAGGCCTTAGACAGGAGGGGGTACAAGATGGTGGCCCACTCGGAATTCACTTCGGGCTCCCGGGGCACTGGTATCTTGATTAAAAAATCCTCACAATTTATCCCACTGAGCACGAAAACTGATGGACAGGGTTGCTTCGCAGCCCTGCAGGGACAATGGGAAGGTCGCCCCCTAACTGTGGTATCGGTATATGTCCCGCCATCCCTTCACTCAATAATGCTTCCGGCACTCAGTGATTTTTTGTTGTCTCTCCCCGAGGGCGATGTAATCTTGGGAGGGGATTTTAATGCTACGATAGACACACAACTTGACAAATTCCCAGCGATGGGCCAGACCGGGGGACTCTCCCGGTTTCAACGCTTCCTCACAGCAATGGGTCTAGTAGACATCTGGCGGCACGTCCACCCCCAAGATAGGCAATACACATTTCATTCCACGGTCCACAACAGCCTTTCACGAATTGATTACTTTCTAGCTCTGGGTGATGGCTTACAACACGTCGATACCGCAGACATTCATCCTAGAGGCATATCGGATCACTCCTGATCACCCTAACAGTATCCACCCAAGAAAAGTCTTGCAGCCGTGCATATCCCATTCAGGCATCATACCTCAAAATCCCGAAAATTAGGAAAACCCTCCAGAAGGCTACAACACATTATTTCGAAGAAAACGTGGCCACCGTGACCTCTTCAGAAGTGCTATGGGAGGCCTACAAGACGGTGTTGAGGGGGCAGGCAATAAGCTCTATTACGGCCTATAAAAAGGATCAAGCAGCTGAACAGTCTAAGCTCGAATCGACACTGCGCGACATGACAGCTTTGCACGAGGCAAACCCCACAACGGACACGGCGCATGCACTCACACTCCACCAACAACTATACATGGAACATGTTCGGCCGATGGTTAAGGGACACATAACTGATACACAGAACAGGATATACGATGTGGGAGATAAGGCGGGAAAGATGCTGGCCTGGCTTGATAAGAGGGAGGGTAGTTCCAGAGGGATCCAACAAGTGAGAGATAGCAACGGCGAGATTCAGACAAGCCCTGAACGGATAGTGGAAGCATTGGCGGCACATTTTGAGGAAGTTTATAGCCCGGAACGGGTAGTGTCTACTGACATGGCACGGGAGGCGCTAGGTAGGATAGAAACCCCAATACTGCAGCCGGAAGCAGCAGCCAACTTAGATGCGGCCATAACTAGAGATGAAATACAAATGACTATACGAGCGCTCAAACCTGGCAAAGCTCTTGGACCAAATGGCATTCCAGTAGAATGGTATCAGTCTCAGTCAGAGGAGCTAAGTGCATATTTACTCGACATGTATGAGGAATGCCTAGAGAGGAGTGAGCTTCCGCTAGATCAGAGAACTGCCACCATAGTGGCGATTCCCAAACCCGGGAAGCCACAAGAGGATTGCTCCTCGTACCGCCCTATCTCTCTGCTGAACGCGGAGGGTAAAATTTTGGCCAAGCTCCTAGCCAACCGGTTGATGACACATCTATCTGATCTCATACATCCAGATCAATCTGGGTTTATGCCCCATAGGAACACAGCACTGAACCTTCGCAGGGTTCATGGGGTACTGGCGAGAGCGGACTTGATCCACGATCATGCAGTAATACTGGCCCTTGACGCGAAAATGGCATTTGATCTAGTGGAATGGAGCTGCCTGTTCGAGGTTCTGGTCTGTCTGGGCTTTGGCTCAAAATTTATATCATGGATCAGACTGCTGTACACGAAACCAATGGCACATGTGGTAGCAAATGGCCACATATCCCGAACATTCCCATTGGGGAGAGGCACCCGCCAGGGCTGCCCCCTCTCACCTTTGCTTTTCGCGCTCTCCCTGGAACCACTAGCTAATTTGATAAGACAAACGCCCTTACTTAAAGGGATACAATGGAAGGAAGGCTGGGAAGACCGGCTGTCCCTTTACGCGGACGACATGCTGGTGTACTTAACAGACCCCGAGCGTGGTGTGCCAGTGCTCTTGAACCTGTGTGATGATCATGGCAAAATTTCAGGTTACACGATCAACTGGAACAAATCAGAAATGTATGTTCTGAAAGGCCCGGTCCCGGTGCTGGCCCCGACTGCCCCTTAAGACAAGCTGGCTCCTCCTTTAAATATTTGGGGATCCATGTCACAATGGACCCAAATGAGTTCATACAACTGAATCTGACACCACCCTTGGAACGGCTTAAAAAAGACGTCAAATTCTGGGCGGGCTGCCCCTGACAATGCTGGGAAAAGCAGCGCTATATAAAATGATGTCCTTACCCCGCTTCCTATACATACTTGAGAACACGCCGTTTCCAGTGGCGCCAGGGTACTTCAAAAAGTTGGCAGCAGTGGTTTCGGGTCTGCTGTGGAGTAATCGCCCGACACGTATTGCACAAGCCAAATTACACAGGGGTTGGTATGATGGTGGAATCGCGTTGTCGAATCTTAACCTGTATTACTGGGCGGCTCACCTTAAGCCCATTAACCAGTGGATACATGCTCCACAGACAGACCCAGCTTTCCAAGCAGATAGGGCACAACTGGGTACCAACACTGTGCTGGCCCCACTCTACGACCAGCGTCTAGTGCGAAAATTAACGGGACCTACTAGACTTACCGCAGCGCTGTGGTCTGGAAGGGGAAAATTACCAAGCTCACCCGCTCTGGGATACCCGTGCCTTGGGAAATTTGAGATACAGCAGGGGCTTCTCTCACTGGGACACCATTGGGATATGCACGGTGGGTGACATGTGGGAAAGGGGAGAGGTTATTACATTCGATCGCCTGAGGGAATTGTACGAACTAGGGCCACAAGAATCATACCGCTATGTCCAGATATGCCATGCTTTACTCACGGCCATCCCCTCTGGGGCGGATATACCAGAATCATCCCCGCTGGAGGATCGTCTTCTAACTGACTTCATGATTGAACGAACAACATCATTGACATACCGCAAGCTCCTCAATTATTTACCTGATCCGCTGACCTCATTGAAGGAAAGATGGGAGGGGGAAGTGGACGCCCTGGACAAACACGAATGGAATGAGGTTACTAGCGTCCCCAAAAGAGGTAGGCATCTCAGCCAGGCTGAGACTCGTACAGCTTAAGGTCCTACACAGGGTGTACTACACAAGGACACTATTACATCGCATCCACAGAATACAACATCCTTACTGTCTCCGTGACTGTGGGGAGGAGGGGTCCTTCTTCCATACAATCTGGGACTGCCCACATATCCAAGGCTATTGGAGGCAAATAATGCGCACTGTGTCGCAGACTCTGGAGTCCTCTCTACTTCCAGAACCGCGGCAATGTCTCTTAAATGTGTGGGGATCGAATGACCTGTCCAGATGTGGCCAACTTTGGGTTACGTTAGGCATGATAGTGGCCAAGAGAGATATCGCACAGCGTTGGGGGCAGCAGAACTACCGACGAAGTCGCAGTGGTGCATGAATATGGATAAGATAATGGTGACAGAGAGGGCGGTATACTTGAGTCGTGCATGCCCGGGGAAGTGGAACAAGATATGGACCCCATGGAATGTGTACCGAGGTGAAATTTGTGATCCTCTGCCAGAAGACGACCTGTTGGAGTCAGATGAAGAGGGGTAGGTAGGCTGAGGGGCTGGAAGAGGGTTGCAGAGGGGGGAGGATATTGTGGATGGGAGGGGGCCCGGGTCCCGTGGAGTTGGCAGTATGGGTAGACAGGATTGGGACTGCTATGCAGTAACACATAGGTACATGGGCGTTATTGCCCATCACCTTGAGTTGGAATCCGTGACTATAAACAGTAACACGTACTGTCGGGTAGACTTGCAATACAGCTATGCAGCACTAATTATTTTTGGATGACCGCAATGTGATTTCCTTATTGTTATTTTTTGTTATTTTCATGAAAAACAGAAAACCAAAACCGTTACTGATTAGCAACATAACGTCAGTTTTGTATCTTTTGCTTTGCCGTGTGATGAACTTTTTACTTTTCAGCAACGTGATCAACGTATGGACTTATCCTTATGCATGACATCCAATGCTCAATCATTGGCAGCCGGCCCTTCGGGTTGTAGGCGAATGGCTGTGTACTTATGTAAAGGTACAATAAAGGTTTTAAAAAAAAAAAACTTCACCACCGAACACCAAACCTGCAACCCCCCTCATCACCATCAACTCCTGGACCCCATCAGCAGTGAAGACACCGTCCACGTCATGAGCACAATCCACTCCGGCTCACCCTCCGACCCATGCCCCCATCACATCTTCAACAAAGCTGGCACCACCATCGTACCCCACCTGCGGAACGTCATAAACAGCTCCTTCTCATCAGCCACCTTCTCTGAAAGCTGGAAACATGCAGAGATCAACGCCCTCTTGAAGAAACCCACAGCTGATCACAAGAACCTCAAGAACTTCCGACCCATCTCTCTTCTCCCCTTCCCGGCCAAAGTCATTGAAAAGACCGTCAACAAACAGCTGATCGCTTTCCTCGAGAACAACAACTCGCTCAACCCTTCCCAGTCCTGATTCCGAGCCAACCACAGCACTGAGACCGCCCTCATCACAGCCACAGACGACATCCGAACCCTGATCGACAACGGAGAAACCGCCGCCCTCATTCTCCCGGATCTCTCAGCAACCTTCAACACCGTATGCCACCGCACCCTAATTCACCGCCTCAGCAACACTGGAATCCAAGGTAAAGCACTGGAATGGATCACCTCGTTCCTCTCCAAAAGAACCCAGAGAGTTTGCCTCCCCCCCTTCCGGTCCGCGGCCACCGAGATCATCTGCGGCGTACCCCAAGGATCTTCACTCAGTCAAACTCTCTTCAACATCTACATGAACCCCCTCGCCACCATCGCACGAAAACACAACATCAACATCATCTCCTACGCTGACGACACCCAGCTGATATTCTCCCTCACCAAGGAACCAACCACCACCAAAACCAACTTCCAGGAAGGAATAAAAGAGGTAGCAGACTGGATGAAGCACAGTCGTCTCAAGCTCAACTCAGACAGGACGGAAGTCCACATCCTCAGACAATCCCCCTCCGCCTGGGACGACTCCTGGTGGCCCTCGGCGCTGGGCACTGCTCCGACGCCCACGGACCACGCACGCAGCCTGGGCTTCATCCTGGACTCCTCCCTCACGATGACCAAACAAGTCAACGCTGTCTCATCCTCCTGCTTCAACACCCTGCGTATGCTTCGAAAGATCTTCCGATGGATCCCCACAGAACCCGGAAGAACAGTCACCCAGGCCCTCGTCACCAGCCGACTGGACTACGGGATTGCCCCATACGCAGGAACCACCGCCAAACTTCAGACTTGCCTCCAGCGCATACAAAACGCCTCCGCTCGACTCATCCTTGACATCCCTCACCACAGCCACATGTCCACCCACCTGAGAAACCTCCACTGGCTCCCCGTCAACAAAAGGATCACGTTCAGACTGCTCACCCACGCACACAAAGCGCTCCACAACTTGGGCCCTGCCTACCTCATCAGCCGCCTCTCGTTCTACACCCCCACCCGCCAGCTCCGCTCCGCCAGCCTCGCCCTCGCCATCATCCCTCGAATTTGCAGAACCACCTCTGGAGGAAGATCTTTCTCCTACCTGGCAGCGAAGACCTGGAACTCCCTCCCCTGGCACGTATGACTGACCCAGGACCATCTCAGCATCAGGAAGCACCTCAATATCTGGCTCTTCGAGCAGGAGCAGCACCAACCCCCCCCCCCCCCCTAGCGCCTTGAGACCCTCACGGGTGAGTAGCGTGCTTTATAAATGTCCATGATTGATTGATTGATTGATTGATTGATTGATGCTGCCACCGAGCCGCTGCTCACAACGTGACCTGAGGGCACCACACTCATCATCGCCTTGCTTCACGAAGCCTCCTTGGTATCCCCGACGACTCCACTCCATGTTGAAATCTATGCCACTGCTTGCACTGTGGTTCAAGGGCACAGCTCATAAAGTTACATGACACACCACCCTCTTCCCACTCTGCAGCCATGGCTTACTGGTGCCGGTGCCATCGACTCCAGTTCGTCAGCTGATGACAGCGCTTCACAGCGATGGGCACTGCATCACTTCGCAACGTCACCTGAGGAAATTGGAAGCCGCACCGCTGTACTTCACATCGCAGCACCTGATGCCTGCCGAGGCCAGCACTCCTGACTTCAACCGTGAGGAGTTCGATCTGCAACGCGTGTGACTTCAAGGGCCCGAGACTCCTGCACCAACCTCCGGAATGAACGCCTGCAGACACCGTGCTTTCAGAAGCTCAACGGGAGGTCGGGGACACCCTGAATTTCTAAAGGTACTGTTTTGTGGGTCTTCCCTCCCCGCCGCATTCAGCCAGAACTGTTTGGATTTGTTTGTTTACGATGCCATGATAGCCCCGCACGAAGCTATCGACTTCAAGGAACTGTATTTCAAGGTTATTTTGAAAACCGAAGATTTCTAAGTACTGTTTTGTGGACATTTATTGTTTTTGGTCTTGTCTTGAGTATATAAAAATATTGAATATTTTTCTAAACTGGTGTGGTGTCCTCTTGTGGTGCTTACACTGTATTACTGTTGGTTATGCGCAAATGCTTTACACACTGCCTCTAAGATAAGCCTGACTGCTCATGCCAAGCTACCAAGGGGTGGGCAGGGGTTATTTTAGGAGTATGACTCCCTTATCCTGACTAGGAAGAAGGGTTCCTATTTGGACAAAGGTACCTACCTTTGCCAACTAGAGACCCCCTTTTCTAACACTCCTCTTTCCCCTCAAGGGTTGAAGGATGAAAAAGACATACACAGTTTGACCCAATAGGGCCTGTATTATGTGGTTGTGGCTTGTCTTTTCCCACAATGTTATAATGTCACTTAATGCAATGTCAGCAGGACAAATACCAACACAAAAAGACCAACAGTTGTGTAACATCAACGTGGATCAGACAACGCCACAGCCTCGCTGTATCAAAAGATAACATTGATTCTCCCAAAATAATGTCATATTTAAGAATCAATGCCCTTTTTCTTTCTTTCAACTCTCCTCTGCATGAGCTTAACAACAGGAGTAGGCTCACCAACGGAGAAATGTGAACGGAACCGTAAATTAAATGCACGGGTCCCGCATAAGCTGTCATATAGCACAGCTCTCCATCGGACCCAGATATGGCCAAATAATGACTTGCCCTCCATCGATATGCGCAGGTATTCCTACTACCCGCAAGAGACAACAAACGTGTCCCTCGCCAATGGGAGGGAATACCTCATGCAATTATCAGCAATGCTATTAAGAACATTTGTGGGCTCCCCCTCCCCTTGTACGGGGAGCGAATGTCACAAGTTAATAGTCACAGCCGTATTGAATGGGTTATAGAAAAGCAACTACTCCTAACAACTAACAGTGGTGCAACCGCACCCTTACCAGACCCCTGAGACAGGACTTCACTGCTTCTTTGACTGGAACTGGCACAGGACTAACAAAAATCGACA
The DNA here is from genome assembly GCF_964263255.1 of Lissotriton vulgaris. NCBI lineage: Eukaryota > Metazoa > Chordata > Amphibia > Caudata > Salamandridae > Lissotriton > Lissotriton vulgaris. Next base: position 209,648,780 of record NC_141698.1, read on the forward strand.
ACGTCACAGGAAGAGGAAATGTTTAAATCAGTTTCCGCTCTCCCACTGACGTTGACATTGACGTGCCGCCAGTGGCACTCATGGGAAATGCAGTCTCCAGTGGCATATCTGCCAATGCGGATGTTGATGGAAGGGCAGGACTGGGTTCCTACCGTGATTCGCGACTCATCCTAATACATTAGGTGGAACTGCCGACCGATGGTCGGGCAGTTCCATTCCGCAACGGTGTCCGACTGAAATCGTAATTAGGCACGAAGTGTCTAATTTTGAATTGTAAAGGATTATAATGTTTTTAAAATTAAGTCATTCTGATTTTCTTTTATTTGGGTATTGTCTTTTTATAGTTTAAAATGTTTTCTGAATAGTATAATGTAGGTTAGGAATGTAAATATTTAATCAATATTTTATATACCCGTAAAAGAGTTTTGTATGGATTGCTTTGTTGCTTAGCAGGCTGTTTTTATGTGTTTACAGGGGAATAGGTTTTAGTAGTATTTGAACAATTATTACTAGGTAGTGTGGTTTTTGAGTGTTTGGAAAGAGTAGGACTTTGAAAGCTAACATTTCATGTGTTTGGCAACTGTGTTTGGATAGTTTTGGGCATACTTGTTGGATTAGTGCTTACATTTGGCATAGATCCTGATACATATGTTCTTTACTAAAATTTCTAATAAAAGAACTGAAGGTGGGGGGTTTCTTTCAAGATTGTCGACAGACGATGGAATAGGATGTATTTATTTATTTCATTTTCCCTATTCGGTTGTCTGTCAACTTCCCTCCCCTTCCTACTCGCCCTGCTCTATCATGCTTACCTGCACGGACAACCGGTAGTTATTATTTCTTTTCACTAACATGCTTTTTTCCCTAACCTGGTCCATCATGTAAATCCTAGAGGTTCTAAACAGACCCCTACACCAGTGGAAAATAAACTACGTGGCTATCCACGTCATCAGATTTATATATTTAAAAATGAACTCCAGCTTTTTAAAAAACACAAAAGTTTGCTGAGCAGCCGTTTGAAACATGGTGACTGCTCAGCAAACTTACAATGTTTCTGGATGATTCAGCATGGCGAAAGCTACTTTGAAGGCACAGAGATCGGCAGACAACGTTAAATATGGCAGGCTGGAGTCAACCAAGGCAGCAGGGTACCTGCCTCAGGGAAATGAAGTACTGCCCACTAAATTTTATATGAGGCCCACAGTTTTTTAAAGTTGTCTCTGTTTAAAGTTAAAAGCTAGTGGCTGCTTCATTCAAGACTTGCACTATATTATACATTTATTCTTCAGCTACATTGGGAGATGATTGCATTCTTTCACATTCTCAACAGTGTTATTTATTGTAGTTTCTTGGGAATAGCAATTCTTTTAAAAAAATTCACTTCTCCAGTGGGTTTTTTGCCTGTAATGCTCTCTTTGTGGGAACTTAACACATGTGAGTTAGTAGAGGTTTCTCGTTCTTTGAAGTCATGAATGTAGCTACAGTGGACATTTTGGAACATGTGATGAAATAAATTTGAGAAATCTAAATTTAGTTATTTTAACATTGGTCATAGGTATATACTGTTAGGAGTTAATAGTTTATGATGTTTTGCTTGAATAGGCCATGTTATAACACATGCGTTTAGAACGCATGCCATTACAACACGTTCATCACAACGACCACGTTGTTACATCGCATACAAATACAACGCAAGTCAGTACAAAGACTTGCTGGAGGGGGGTGCTAGATGTTGGAATAGTACAATTTACTATTCCAACTCCAGTCAGAGCAACAGTAGGGAAGGTGTTGGACTTAAAATCTCACACCTTCTGCCCCCTACAGCAAGTCATTGTAACGGCTTGCATTGTAATGCCATACGATATAACACCGCAGTCATTGTAATGACCGTGTTGTAATTGAATGCATTGTTTCGCATGCGGGGTAAATGATGTTTCCCATTTTGCTTTTCATCAATATAATCTTTTTTATGGCATCCTCATAGTTTGTGCAGTACTTCATAGTTGTTTTCATTTTGGTCATGTTTCGGCCTCTATACTGAAAATATGTTAAAAATACAGCTTGCATTTCAATATGTTTTGCTATTTTTGGGCTGTTGTAATTTACAGTTGTGAAAGATTTTATTTTAGTTTTATAGAGTATTACACTATATTTCTTTTAATATTCGGATCCTATCCTCATGTAAATTGAGGTTCAAAGAATGGAGGGCTTGCCTTTCGGCAGGGTACTAACTCCTTTGTAGGGGGCTTGCTGTGCATCAGTTTGTGTGGTTAATGTATTCTTTATTTAAATTCTTTTTATATTAGTTCTTCTTCCTATTTTCAAACTGTTTTTATTTTAATTTACTGTGGTTGAAATTTACATAGCTAATATTTTTGGATTTATTAACACACATAGAAGACAATAGTCAAAGTATTGCATATATTTTTACTGTCTTTTGTTATCTACTTTTGTATTTTCAATTTTATTTTGTGTAGCACTATGCTTTTGATATGTGTAAGTGTTTTTCTGAAAGACAATAAAAGCATTCGAAAAAAATAGCATATTCATTCAATATTCAGGTAATTTCTTAATGATAGTTCAGTTTTGTAACCATCGCTTGAACTGGCCCTATCTTTCATTAAATCTTCTCTTAAGCCTCCAAATAGATTAGGTTTTTGAACTAAAGAAACAATAACTAGCAGGCACGTTTTAATTTCAAAAGTAAGGAAATAAGCATTATCCTACACTTTAATTCCCATAATTTGTCTGATGTCTTTAAGATAGTACCACTCAGTTAAATGCACAATCAAAAGCAATGATAAACCATTGTCTTCAATAGGCAACCATGGGACAACCATAGATAGTCGTGTCCAGGAATGTTAAAATAATTCCATACTTCAACTACCCTCTTTCCCAAGTGGAATGCCCCCTCTGCCTCTGGACGGCTCTCTGATGCCCACCACATCATTAGTCATGAGGTTTTCTGATGAAGCCTCCAACCACTTCCACAGTGGTGATGCCCACTTTGACCAATGGAGCTGCCCATCTTCACCACTGGCATAAGAATGCCTACTGCTTACATAGAGGACGCCCAAAGCTGGATTGCAGTCATCGACTGAAGCTATTTATCTTACATGCCAAGAGGTTTTGGGCAGTCTCCTCCAAAAACATTTTGAAAAAAAGGAGGTCAACAAGTACGTTTTATTGCCAAAATCTCACATAATTTTGCTAAAATTCCACAATCTCTTTAAAGGCAATTTACTAAATATTTCAGTCCTTTCAACAGCTAGTCTTGGGAGGGCCATGGCTAGAATATATCGAAGTTGCTATAGGGCATTAGTTCAAATAAAAGGTTACACTTTGTTTCAAAATACAAACACATTAACATTAGCACTAGCCCAGCATAAGGGAGTAGATAAGTGGTGTCAGACTCAATTCTAAATTGCCTAGTCAGTTTTCTAGTGTGTTGTATTAAGAGGTGGCATTATGCTGCACTGGAGCAGGGGAGCTCAGAGAAGGCCCTTTGTAAGATAAGGAGCTGTAATAATGTATGAAGTGCAGGACTTTGCTATGAAGATTATATAAGGCAACTTGAATACAGGAGAAGTTGTGGTGATTTGTTTAGTAGGGTCTTACAATTTTAGACCTGTATACACTATGCCATGCACCATGAAACAGCTATAAGCAGAAAGGCACAAAGTCATCCAGGCACCTACATATACAAACCTGTACACTACCAGACATCCATTTCCAGGAACCAAAGAAACCAATGCAGATTGTCAGAAACTGGCACACACATTCCAATAAACATTTCGACACTGCAGACTGGGAGTCGGTTGAAGAAGCAGTTGGGGCCAGGCTAAGGGAGTGTACACACTTTAAATGCCCTGGACTCTCATCCTCAAAGCAGTGAATAAATTAAAAAACACTTTTGTGGGTGGGCCAAGGGCCTGTGGCTGGGAAGGGCCAAAAACATAGGGATTAAGGTATAGCACAGTGAATTTTAATCACCACATTTAAAAAATCTACGTTTGTAGCCGTATCTTCATTGGACAGCCACATAAGTGAGATATGGTTTTACTCAGGAGACCAAGGGGACCGATGGGCGGTAGGACATTTGTACCAGCACAGGGATCCCACTAAACAATTTGTGGAAAAGGTAATTTTTTCAGCTACATTTGAGGTCTGCAGGGGATTCTGGGTAGGAAAACATTGTGGTTTCCATCCAAGCCATACCCCCCCCCGAACTCCCCAAGGTATCTAGTTTTCAGAAATGTGTAGGTTTGGCAGGTTTCCCTAGTTGGCCGCTGACCTCGTGGCCAGAATCCCAGGAGTCCCCCAATTGCAAAACCAGGTCATTTTGTGATGGGTAATTTTGTTGTCGCTACAATAAGTTTTGGGCCCTTCCCTGGCGCGAGCATTTGGCCCACCACACAAGTGAGGTAACATTTTTATTGGGAGTCTCTGGAGAATGCGGGTGGGTGGAGATTTGTGGATCCATGCAGATTCAAAACTTTCCATCACAGAAATGTGAGGAATTTCTTTTTTTTTTTTACAAAGTTTGAGGTTCACAAGAGATTCTGGGTAACATACCCTGGTGAGAGCCACACAAGTCAACCCGTCCTGGATTCCCTTTGGTGTCTGCAGTAAAATATGTATAGGTTTGCTAGGTTTCCAGAGGTGCAGGCAGAGGTAAGGTTAAAAATCCACAGCTAGGCACTTAGCAAAAAAAGGGTCACTTTTCACTGTAAAAATGTGGTGTGTCCATGTTGCGTTTTGGCCTGTTCCCTGTCATGAACACTAGACCTACGGCACAACTGAGATATCGTTTTATCAGGAGACTTTGGGGAATGCATGGTGGGTGGATTTTGGGGATCCACGCAGACTCCAGAAATTTCCATCACTGAAATGTGGGACAATTTGTTTTTTTTACAAGGTTTGAGGTTTGCAATGAATTCTGGGTAACAGAACCTAATGAAAGCCAAACAAGTCACCCCATCCTGAATTCCCCTTGGTGTCTAGTTTTCATAAATATACAGGTTTGCTAAGTTTTCTCTGGGGTTGACTGAGCTAGGGTCCAAAATCCACAGCTAGGCACATTGCCAAAAAGAGTCAGTTTTCACTAGAAAACTGTGATATGTCCATGTTGGGTTTTGGACCGTTTCCTGTCATAGGTACTAGGCCTACCCACACAAGTGAGATACCATTTTTATCGGGAGACTTACAAGAACAAGCAATTGTAGAGTAACTGTTATTACCTATTGACTTTTTATACATTCCTGCCTTCCAAATGTAAGACAATGTGTAAAAACGAACTCACTTTGAAAAATGTCCTACAATTCACATGCTAGTATGGGTACCCACAATGTTCGAGATATGTAAATAGCTAATGCTTCTAACAACTATATTTTCTTCCTATTTCAGGAAATATTTAGGTGTTCTTTATACCTATTTTCCACTCTTTATATTTCACCAAATGATTTGCTCCATACTGGGTACACAATGAAAAACCATTGCAAGATGCAGATCATTTATTGGCTCAGGGTTCTTCGGGTTCTTGGTGAACCCATAAGTCCTATATCCCCACAACTGGAAGCATCCAGCAGATGTAACGGTATAATGATTTAAAACATCTGTCATACGTAGAAGAAGTTACTGGTGAAAAGGTTGGAACAATTTGATGTTTTTTGTCAGCTCATTTTAAATGTTTCTTATTTTCAACTGTTAGTTTCTATAAAAAAACCTTGAAGGAGCTACACAAATGAAGAATTTATAATGTTGTCTACTTTTCAGATATGTATAGCTTTCCGGGATCCATTATTGCTTTCACACCCATTTTTACCACTAACTGGAAGGAGGTTGAAAGCACAAAAAGTGGCAAAAATAGGGTATGTCCCAGTAAAATCCCAAAACTGTGAAAAACATTTTGGTTTTCTGAAAAAAGTCTGCCTGTCCCTGAATGCTGGGAAGATTGTGATTTCAGCACCACAAACCCTTTGTTGATACCATTTGCAGGGAAAAAAACAGATGCTTTTCCCATTTTTTCCTATAACCCCAAAATGTAGCTGTAGTTTGGAACATTTCTGGGTCCCTTCCAGGGGAATCCACAAACTCTGGGTACTTTTAGAATCCTCAGGATGTTGTAACGAGACAAGGCGTCTGTCTTGAAACACCACGATTGATGTCCACAGTCGTGGTGACTACAAAAACTCACCTTTGGAGTACTAATTTTAATTCCTGGGATCCCCGGCAGCTGGTATGAGCAAAGCAAGCTGCACGAGGTTTACATTGAGCAAGTGTCCAGTAGTGATGTGGCAGCAAATTGAGCGGCCCTGAAGAATCTGCCAAAACATACGGCAGAGAAACATGTTGGCGTTAGGTAATGGTTTGCTAGAATAGCTACAAGCCTTTTTAATTCAACAGAGTACTCCCAGTTTTCAATAAATTTACGGAGAGGTGTACCTGCTGATTTTAAGCACTTTTGTTTGTCACAAGCAGAGTTTCTCTGCTACCACATTTTCTTGCACTCCTTGGTTTGTTGTTTTGGACACATTTTCTTTTGAACCGAATGATGACCAATGATGAGAAAGGATCCCAGTCTGGAGTTTACATACCAGTTGCCCCGTTGGTGGTGTTCCCGTGAGGTGTCATTCGGCTCATCACACATTTTTTGATTCCTATGTGGTGCACACTTGCCATTGATTTAAGTTCCAGACAGATGTCAGGGTTTGCTCTATGTGACTGTCAAACAACTGTTGGCCATAAGGTTTTCCTTTTTACTATTAAAAAATCTGGACGCAGTGCAGTAAAATATCCCCGAACAAAACAAAAGATATAGGGGAGTATAACGGCGATCAGGACTTTTTGACTGATCTGTTATAAAAATTGCTGACATAACTTACGTCCGTAAGACAGGGTTTCTGTTGTTGACAAGTTGCTTGAGTGGAGGGCAACCCTGTCCGTTTTTCCCTCTAAGCTCCGTTTTTGTGACGTCCTCTATGAAACTTACAGACTGCCACCGTCAGACTACAGCAGCACCATCAGCCAGATCAGGATTTAACTTCAAATCTAATTGGTGGCAGCACACAGCTTTGGCGGTCCTACAGAGGACATCACATTGCACCATTTGCTGTAGGACCGCCAAAATCATAGCCAGGCCCTTCTACACAATTCACATATGCCCGTCTATCTAACAAATAAAGTAGTACTTTCTACAAACTACTTAACCATTTTGAAAGTAAAATAACCACCCAACACATAAAATAATATTAGATTCTGAACAACCCTTGATTTAAACCATTTTAAAAGTTTACCCAAACACAGTCTTACAAGGCTGTTACAACAATTAAAAAAAAAGCATATGAAGGCATATCCAATAATCTGCACCAAGTGTGGAATATCCTACTAACATTACATTTTCCTTTGAAATAAAAAATAATAGCAGTTCCCTATGTCCCTTCTCAGAGGTTGCCAAATACTGCCACATACTAATCGAAAATACTTTCTACCAACAAAACAAATACAAACTCTGTCCCCGAATTGACTATTTTGAAGATACCTGGGTTTGCAGACTGCATCGGTCAGGACACAGACATCAACCAAAATTCCAAATACCATGGTGGAATATGTTTGACAGCACCATTGCATAGAAAGCCAAAACAAACAAGGCATAATGCCTTCCAATTGTCACTAGGCAAAACTCAACCTACACTGCACAAATTCATTGAAACCCTACAAAAAGAACAAAGCTACCAAGAATTATGAATAGAAAAATCAGTAACTCAAATCTAAAGTAACCAAACAAATCAATAGAGTGCGCAACATGCACCAATGTAAAGCAAAACTCGCTGTTAACAGCAAAGGAGTACACTACTGAGAATCAATAGTCAAAACACTATAATAAAAAATAAATCCCTATACAACACAAAATAAACCAAAGCGAGGACTCAAATAACTAACAATCAAATATGCTTAACTAATTATTAAACAAAACATTTTTACACATCAGTTTACAAATTATAAAACACAAATTACAAATTGAGCTGATGAGTAAAATGAATATGTATGTTAAAAAGTTAATAAATGAATAAGTCATCTTCTACCAAAATACATAATATAAATGAAATCAGATGAAAACAATTAAATGAAATACATAAAAAGAATATAATAAACAACAATAACATGAAATGCAAAATCATAAATAAATATAATATTTCTCACCCAACAATAAATAACTTAATATAGCGTACAGTTTTTCAGCTGAAGATCTATCTCCATCATGATGTAGTAAAAAATGCAATCCACAAAAAAGGGAAAAATACATGTAAAAAAGCCTCTCAAAATGCAAACATAAGACACAACTAATGGAATTCCATGAAGCAATTAAAATTCTTAAGGAACCAGAAAAAACTGAAAAATGATTAACAGAAAAAATGCTCGGAGAAAACTGAAAAAGCTAAAGAAATCCAAATTTAAAATATCGGTTTTCTAGAAACCAAAAATGATTTCCTTTTCAAAAAAGTAATTCAAAATTCAAATGTCTATGTAGCACCTTCCAATCAGTAAACCTGTAAAAATTGAGATTATACCTACCCACAAAAAAAATCAAACATAAAAGTAACATAACAATGAAGACAATCAAAGCTGATAATAAAACAAAATATAATATATAGCAATGATATTCTAATAACAAATGCAACCTATACCTAATGGAAATGGCCAGTCAACAAAAACACAACTAGTATTAAACTTAAAAAAAAAAAATAACAACACTCTAACTGCCATTTACTACTGCTCCATTTATTCCCTCTTACCACAAAACCTCATAAAAAAAATTAAATAGATCTTATCAGCCCCAACGATTGGCAGCACCTTTCCACAACTTTCTTCCTGGAACATGAACCAAAAATGATTAAAAAAAAAAAGATGTTCTTATAGAAAACAATGGGGATTAAATATAAACATGTTTCCATTTTTTTAAAAATATTAAAATATGCAAATAACCATGTCTAGAGAAAGTTGTCAAAATATTAACGTTATACGTAAAGTGTGAAATAAATAATACTACCAAATCAACAGTTTTATTTAAAATGTACTTATAAATGTGCAGCTTTTCTTTCAAAAACTATGCTAAGAAATGTCTTAGGGGTTGATTATGAGTTTGGCACTCCATGGACCACAGTGCCGGTGGTGGTGGTGCTGCTGCGGGGATCTCAGCAGTCCGATGGCCCCATTAGGAGTTGGGTTTTTTGGCTGTGTGAGAACCTCTGCAGCCACGCAGCAGCTCTGCTGACACCGCAGGCAGTCTCAGAGCGTGGCGGTCGTTGGGGTGTTCCGATTAGACTGTGTGAGGCTTGGAACACAAGAGAGACCACCCACCCAATTGCGAGTTGCCTCACATATGGCAGATGTGTGGCGGTCCAACCACGGCATGTCAGATAGAGTAAAGGGATGGATATAGGGATGAAACTCACCTCTACTCACCTCCACATGTCACAAAGGTAGTCTAGTCTGGTGAGAGAAATAGTGGCACACACCACCCCAATCTGACCTTCTGAAGAGAAAACCATTTAGACATGTATGTACACACACTGTATCTGCCAGGCCCTTTAGCAACATGCTTAAGCTACATACAGTCTGACACCAGGGTACATAGTATTCCATAAAACAGTGGTCCCTATATGTGAATAGTATACACAAGAACATTAATCATACACTTAATAAGTGGTATGTGTTCTGTCCGTCCGGACAGGAATTTTATTTTCCATTAAGTACAATTTCAGAGTTTTTTAACCAATTAAATGTCAAGCGGGCACAGCCGTGACCCTCAACATACAAGACACAACAACTAAGTAAGTGGCCAAAAAGGGCAAAGCTAGAAGTATGTCTGCGTACTTGTACTCAGTATAACAGACTTAAAATATTCAAAAAACCACACCATTGCATTTTTCAATATTACATAAATGTTTTGCATATGGGGTTTACAGTCGACGACGTTTCGATGCCTTTTTATAATTGAGGCATCATCATCAGGACAGAGAATATCAACATTATTGTCTTGAACAGGAATAGTAAGCACTAAGCCTTTTTGTTACATTTACTTTACATACATATTTACATTGGAAAAAAAGGGGGAGAAAACACAAAAGAATGGCATAAGTAACAGGCATGTATTAAGAACCTCATGGTTATACTTAAAGTGATTTCCAGTGACGCATTCTGTGTCTTATCCGGAGCTGCGTGATAAGTGATTAACTTTTCTGTTTTCAGCGAGTGCATACTAGCAAGCAATCAGTAAAAGGAGTGAAACTTGCAACTTTTTTGGGGGGAGAGAAGGTCTATGTCAATGGGAGAGAACCATATCGGCGCAGTGGCTGTGAAGACACGAGAAAAAGAGCGGCGGCTTCATGCATGGTCTGCCCTGGTGAGAAGACACGAGAATAACAACGGCGGCTTCATGCTCAGTGAATCTTATTGAGGTGTGCACGAGGATGGTCATATGTGCAGATTAACGATACAAAATGCTGGCGTGACGGCTTCACATGGGAGGTGAAGACACATGGGTGTGTGAATGATTCGAGATGACAATTAATGAAGGGCACGTACGTGGTAATTGTATGGGCAACAGTGAATTGTTCCATACACGTGGGACCGCTTGATTAAGCTATCTGTGGAATAAAATGTTTCGCCGATTAGAAAACTGAAAATGCGCCGGCGGGGGCACCTGCTAGGGGTGATCGTAGTAGTGTTTACCTGGTGTGCCGGGTTAGAACCTAGGATGATGGGCCTCGGGTTCCTTAATGCCCGGAAATAATTATACAAGACTCGGTCGTTCAAGATGTGCCGCGGGGAGCACAATGGCTATCTGAAAAAGGGGGGAGATTGCCGGGTTATGAGAATCTTAGACAGCCCGCTAACAGAAGCGTGATCTAGGCACTGAGAGAGGGTAACTTACTTGATAGGTGCAACAGCACTGCCGCGGGTGTGACGATCCGGTAGTGAGTGAACCTGGTTTACCGGGGTTTATCTAAGCGTGGTAGACAGCGTAGACGGACTTAATTGCGTGTCTATAGTGGAGGGAGTGCACGCGGCGGCCATTTTGAAGTGGTGACTTAAAATACAGTGAGCATACAGGTTTTATGTGACATTAAAGGAATACATTATCTGCATATTCATAAAAACAGTGACATGTAAGGAATTACTGAAAAGTTACAGCAAGGAGGTCCAGTCCTCATGTCGATTTAACCCATTCCGAATGCTGTTGGTTCTCAGGATCCAGTGAAGTTCTTCTTTGTTAAGCAATTATGAAACGTCTGCTCCCCTGGGGGGCGGTTTGATAATGGTAACCACTGTCCAGAGAAGATCTTTCTCGCTGTGTCCTTTGGCTGAGAAATGTTCCACGAGTGGCACGTTTGCCGTTTTACATTTAATCCTACTCCGGTGCTGGCCAATTCGGAGTTTTACTTTTTGACTGGTTTGCCCTATATAGATAAGCATACATGGACAAAAAATGGCATACACTAGATTCGCAGAATTGCAATTAGAGAAATATTTGCGTTCAAATTTAATGTTACCATATTCAAACGTTTTACCTTCAATTGTGGTGTCACAACATATACAACCTCCACATTTGGTATGGCCTGTGAGTGGTGGGAGACCCCAAGCATCATTTATAGTGGTTTTCAATGTTTGCGGCGGGAGGGCTGCCCTAACTAGGTGGTCTTTAATATTCTTTGCTCTCTTGAAAGCAAACATAGGCTTGTCTAGTGTTAATTGGCCAGCATTGAGGACTGGCCAGTGCTTCAGTACACTTTTTCTGATGGCATAGGATGCTGGTGAAAATGTGGTGACACAGATGAGTATATCCTGGTCACTCTTTTGTTTGGGCTCCAGAAGGGTTTCTCTTGGGCAGTACCATGCTCTTTTAAGAGATCTGCGCACCAATTTACTTGGGTAACCTCTGCTTCGAAGTTTTTTGCTAAGGGTTTTCGCCTCAGTAAAGTAATCATCCCTAAAATAGCAGTTACGCCTGATGCGAAGGAATTGAGAGAAAGGTAAGGAATCACGTAGGGCCCGGGGGTGATGGCTGGTGTATTTTAACAGAGTATTACGCTCTGTGGGCTTACGGTGCAGTGTGGTGGTTAAACGGCCTTCAGTATGTTTTATTTCCAAGTCAAGGAAAGGAATGGAATCCTTACTGGTGGACAGAGTGTAGCAGAGGCCACCACTGTTATTATTCAACCAGTGTTGGAAGGCTGTAAGGTTATCAAGAGAGTCATTCCATAGTAAAAAGATATCGTCAATGTATCTTTTCCACAAGGCGATACCATCGTGGAAAGGATTGGACGTGTCAAGGATGCTGTTGGTCTCCAAATGGTCCATGTACAGGATAGCTAGGTTGGGAGCAAAAACTGCTCCCTTGGAGGTTCCCTTGACTTGGCCGTAAAACTGTCCCTCAAATAGAAAAACGTTTTTGGTTAGGAAAATATCAAGTAGCTGGAGGATGAATATAGAGGGCAAGTTATGTGGACGCACTCTTGTTTCGAGGACCTTCTCAATCACACGGAGGGATTCATATTGCGGGATATTGGTGTACAGTGATTCCACATCCAGCGTACACATGGTGCTGGATGTGGGATCAAAGGGGTAGTTTTCGATTAAGTTTATCATAGCCATACTGTCCCTGATATAACAGATGGTCTCCGGGACGAACGGCTTGATAAAGAAATCTATATAATGCCCTAATGGTTCAAGGATAGACCCACACCCCGAAACTATGGGGCGGCCAGGTGGTGATTGTGGGTTTTTGTGGATCTTAGGCAGGCAATAGATCACGGGGGTCCGTGGAGATTTGGTATTGAGAAAATCGAACTCTTTTTTGGACAGGAAACCTGAGTCAAGTGCCTCTGTAGTGACCTTTGTAATCAGATCTTGGATTTCACTAGTGGGATTACGTGGGAGTTTACAATAGTGCTCGCTATTGTTAAGTTGGCGAAGCACTTCATTTTTGTAGAGTTCAATAGCTTGGATTACTACAACGCCCCCTTTGTCTGCAGGTTTTATAATCAAAGACTGATTATTTTTGAGGTAGGAAATAGCATTTTTCTCGTCAAGAGTAATGTTATACGGAATAAAAGACCTTTTGTTTTCAAGACTTGATAAGTCTTTGAGAACCAGTTTCTCAAATGTGGGGATCTCGGGTGGGATCATACCAGCTGTAGGAGAGAATTTAGAGGGAGGTCTAAACGGGGCATTGCAGTGTTTAGGAGTGGAGGGATTGAGAGTAAAAAAACTCTGTAGGCAAACTTTCCTAAAAAATCTTAGGAGTTCTGTTTGGGCTTCCTGAAAATTGGGACGTACTGTGGGGACGAAAGACAATCCTCTGCTAAGGAGTGATACTTCATTACTGGATAACATGTGATCAGTAAGGTTAAAGATTGGGAGGAGACTATCTTCTAGGGCATTAGTAGTGGTGTCACTGGTAATGTGGTTGGGTATAGCTACCAACGGTAATGTTGGCGGCGTGTAGATCGTTCCCCGGGGGGGGGGGGGGGTCGGAGGTTTGGACCATGTTTTTCCTCTGCCCCTGGGTTGTCCTCGGCCACCTTCTAAAAAATTCCGATTGGATGGCCCTGGACTGTCACTCTGATCAGATTGGCCAGACGAATCGTCTGAGCTATCGGTAAATCCTACGTACTGTTGTCTCCTGTTGAACCTACCCCAAGGTCTCTGTTGTTGTGGACCGTTATAGGGGCGGTTGGTGTAGTAGTCCTTGTTTAGATAAGGGTACGTTCTTTCTTGATTATAGTTCTTAATATCCTTTTTTACCTTAATTTGCTTTTTGTTAAGTTCAAATTTATGAAACTCTTCTACAGTTTTGTTTATTTTTTCGAAAAGCTTACTGGTTTCTGAGCTAGTGTTGTTGTCTTTAATCTGTTTTTCAAGATCTGTTATTTCAGTACCTAGTTTTTGGAGCTCTTCTGTTGCAATCCAGTGCCGAGAACAAGTCGTACTGATGTAGCTAAACCTATTCAGGTACTTAGGATTATTAGTAAAGACCCCTGGCACATTGCGTACTTGTAGGCCTAGTGGGATAGTGTTAGATTTCAAGTAGTCAGTCAGAAGTCTAATCATTAGAAGTAGTCGAACCTCTTTTTTCTTTAATTTCTCTAGATCATCTGTCTGAGAAGTACTGTATGCAGATGGGATAAGATCCACAAAAACCCACAATCACCACCTGGCCGCCCCATAGTTTCGGGGTGTGGGTCTATCCTTGAACCATTAGGGCATTATATAGATTTCTTTATCAAGCCGTTCGTCCCGGAGACCATCTGTTATATCAGGGACAGTATGGCTATGATAAACTTAATCGAAAACTACCCCTTTGATCCCACATCCAGCACCATGTGTACGCTGGATGTGGAATCACTGTACACCAATATCCCGCAATATGAATCCCTCCGTGTGATTGAGAAGGTCCTCGAAACAAGAGTACGTCCACATAACGTGCCCTCTATATTCATCCTCAAGCTACTTGAAATTTGCCTGACCAAAAACTTTTTTCTATTTGAGGGACAGTTTTACGGCCAAGTCAAGGGAACCTCCATGGGAGCAATTTTTGCTCCCAAACTAGCTATCCTGTACATGGACCATTTGGAGATCAACAGCATCCTTGACATGTCCAATCCCTTCCACAATGGTATCGCCTTGTGGAAAAGATACATTGACGATATCTTTTTACTATGGAATGACTCTCTTGATAACCTTACAGCCTTCCAACACTGGTTGAATAATAACAGTGGTGGTCTCTACTACACTCTGTCCACCAGTAAGGATTCTATTCCTTTCCTTGACTTGAAAATAAAACATACTGAAGGCCGTTTAACCACCACACTGCACCATAAGCCCACAGAGCGTAATACTCTGTTAAAATACACAAGCCATCACTCCCGGGCCCTACGTGATTCCTTACCTTTCTCTCAATTCCTTCGCATCAGGCGTAACTGCTATTTTAGGGATGATTACTTTACTGAGGCGAAAACCCTTAGCAAAAAACTTAGAAGCAGAGGTAACCCAAGTAAATTGGTGCGCAGATCTCTTAAAAGAGCATGGTACTGCCCAAGAGAAACCCTTCTAGAGCCCAAACAAAAGAGTGACCAGGATAGACTCATCTGTGTCACCACATTTTCACCGGCATCCAATGCCATCAGAAAAAGTGTACTGAAGCACTGGCCAGTCCTTAACGCTGGCCAATTAACACTAGACAAGCCTATGTTTGCTTTCAAGCGAGCAAAGAATATTAAAGACCACCTAGTTAGGGCAGCCCTCCCGCCGTAAACATTGGAAACCACTATAAATGATGCTTGGGGTCTCCCACCACTCACAGGCCATACCAAATGTGGAGGTTGTATATGTTGGGACACCACAATTGAAGGTAAAACGTTTGAATATGGTAACATTAAATTTGAACGCAAATATTTCTCTAATTGTAATTCTGCGAATCTAGTGTATGCCATTTTTTGTCCATGTATGCTTATATATATAGGGCAAACCAGTCAAAAAGTAAAACTCTGAATTGGCCAGCACCGGAGTAGGATTAAATGTAAAACGGCAAACGCGCCACAGTCGTGGAACATTTCTCAGCCAAAGGAAACAGCGAGAAAGATCTTCTCTGGACAGTGGTTACCATTATCAAACCGCCCCCCAGGGGAGCAGACATTTCACAATTGCTTAACAAAGAAGAACTTCACTGGATCCTGAGAACCAACAGCATTCGGAATGGGTTAAATTGACTTGAGGACTGGACCTCCTTGCTGTAACTTTTCAGTAATTCCTTACATGTCACTGTTTTTACGAATATGCAGATAATGTATTCTTTTAATGTCATATAAAACCTGTATGCTCACTGTATTTTAAGTCACCACTTCAAAATGGCCGCCGCGTGCACTCCCTCCACTATAGACACGCAATTAAGTCCGTCTACGCTGTCTACCACGCTGAGATAAACCCCGGGAAACCAGGTTCACTCACTACTGGATCGTCACACCCGCGGCAGTGCTGTTGCACCTACCAAGTAAGTTACCCTCTCTTAGTGCCTAGATCACGCTTATGTTAGTGGGCTGTCTAAGATTCTCATAACCCGGCAATCTCCCCTCTTTTTCAGATAGCCATTGTTCTCCCAGTGGCACATCTTGAACGACTGTGTCTTGTATAATTATTTTCGGGCATTAAGGAACCCAAGGCCCATCATCCCAGGTTCTAACCCGGCACACCAGGTAAACGCTACTACGATCACCCCTAGCAGGTGCCCCTGCCGGCGCAACTTCAGTTTTCTAATCGGCGAAACATTTTATTCCACAGATAGCTTAATCAAGCGGTCCCACGTGTATGGAACAATTCACTGTTGGCCCTACAGTTACCACGTATGTGCCCTTCATTAATTGTCATCTCGAATCATTCACACACCCATGTGTCTTCACCTCCCATGTGGAGCCGTCACGCCAGCATTTTGTATCGTTAATCTGCACATATGACCATCCTCGTGCACATCTCAATAAGATTCACTGAGCATGAAGCCGCCGTTGTTATTCTCGTGTCTTCTCACCAGGGCAGACCATGCATGAAGCCACCGCTCTTTTTCTCGTGTCTTCACAGCCACTGCGCCGATATGGTTTTCTCCCATTGACATAGACCTTCTCTCCCCCCCAAAAAACGTTGCAAGTTTCACTCCTTTCACTGATTGCTTGCTAGTATGCACTCGCTGAAAACAGAAAAGTTAATCACTTATCACGCAGCTCCGGATAAGACACAGAATGCGTCACTGGAAATCACTTTAAGTATAACCATGAGGTTCTTTAATACATGCCTGTTACTTATGCCATATCTTTTGTTTTTTCTCCTCCTTTTTTTCCAATGTAAATATGTATGTAAAGTAAATGTAACAAAAAAGGCTTAGTGCTTACTATTCCTGTTCAAGACAACAATGTGGATATTCTCTGTCCTGATGATGATGCCCCAATTATAAAAAGGCATCGAAACGTCGTCGACTATAAACCCCATATGCAAAACATTTATGTAATATTGAAAAATGCAATGGTGTGGTTTTTAAAATATTTTAAGTCTGTTATACTGAGTGCAAGTACGCAGACATACTTCTTGCTTTGCCCTTTTTGGCCACTTACTTCGTTGTTGTGTCTTGTATGTTGAGGGTCACGGCTGTGCCCGCTTGACATCTAATTGGTTAAAAAACTCTGAAATTGTACTTAATGAAAAATAAAATTCCTGTCCAGACGGACAGAAGACATACCCCTTATTAAGTGTATGATTAATGTTCTTGTGTATACTATTCACATATAGGGACCACTGTTTTATGGAATATGATAATGCCCAAGGTCCCTTTGCTATATCTTAAGGGTTCCCTTGTTCTGTTGAAAAGAAAAAAAAAAAACAGGGTACATAGTGACACCAAACACAACAGTCACAATGACAGGGGTCACATCTGTCACACTGACAGATACCACTCTCTTATGCCTTGGCCATGTCGACTACATAAAGGGATAACATACGTGGTGTAACTGATTTTAACTAGCTACTACTACCATCACAGGACATACATCTTGGCATATGTGACACTGGACCATGGAGCTTGCCATACAGGGGGAGGACCTCTTTCACCAGCTTCTCAAGGTCCTCTGGATAGAGGACTAGGGCCCTCAACCCCTTTGCATGGGACATGATGCTCACAGAGACGGCAAACAGTAGCTGAAGTGGAGGAGGTGTGGATTGCAGCGGTATCTGTAGGCAAGTGAAAAGGGCAGCCCACCACAATGTCTATGTAAGCACATAGGCAGTGTTAGGCATGCACACACACACTGCCAATGGACTGCAACCTTCAAATACACCAATGAAAACCAATGGTTGTATCTGCCGTAGTCAACATCATCTACAACGCGGTCAACATCTGCTGGCACTAGCTGAGTATATCTAAAATGCGCCATCAGGCAAGCGCCATCTTGGCGGTAGAAGAAGAATTATATCTTGTGTAATCACCTACACCACAATAAATACAAGCATGTGACAACATGTCTACAGGGTGTATTGAGTTAACCCCAGGAGCTACCAGCTCACAGACTGGAATTAACAGCAATCCTTTTGATGTCCCCACCATTTCTGCCATTAGTGTTACCAAGGCGATGAACAACGGGATGCAAAGATACAGATATAGTGCAGGTGGTTGTAGATGACACAATTGAATTATGTCCAATTTGTACCTCGCTGAAATGCACACATGTGGAGGCTAGGGACACCATTTAACTGGAATTCAAATATGTCTGTCAGAAAATAAGTGGATCGATGTGTCATGCTCACATATTCAGGACTATGTTTGCCCCTGACTAAAATCGGTTGTTGCCTTACAAATCTCACTGCAGACACTCTGAACCTTGTCTAAATTTTAGTAGGAATTAGGGATGACCTCGCAGCAAGACTACAGGTAGCGCAAAATACAGCAGCACTGTTAGTCTTAATAAACCAAGACATACCTCCTCCCGCCCTCTTTTACAACAATTGCACTGGCTACCTGTGAGAAAGAGAGTTGTGTTTAAACTATTGGTGATGGTGTTTAGAGCACAAAAGGGATCGGTCCGCTCTACCTAAGGAGGAAAATAACAGCTTACACTCCGTCCCGTGCCCTAAGATCTAGCAACCGGAATCTGCTTCTCTCTTGTAAAATCAAGAAAAGCAAATCAGGAGAACGCTCATTCTCACATCTTGCCCCTCTCCATTAGAATTGTCTGCCAGATGAGTTACGAGCCTGCCCTAGTTTGGAACAATTCAAGAAGCTCCTTCAACTGCTGTAAGCCCTGTCTTAGTCACCAGCACTATGTTGCCAAATGTGCCGAGAGATCCCTGTCGGGATGATTCGTTGCACTATACAAGTCTTAAATAAATAAATAAATATGTGTACATCACACTGAAGGAACTTTTTGGGCCGCAGGTATATGCTAGGTCTCATGGTCCCTACCATTTTCAGAACTTAAAATCATGGAAGTAAGCGATGTCAGTAAGTAATACACTCCTTTGAATAAGTCCCCATACAGAAAAGAATCACTTCACCACATGGGTACCTGACAGCATGAGTGCATGGGCCACAGTCATCGATGCACATGGCTCAAAATTTTCATGTGCACAGTAGCATTGGCTTGATTGTTAACCGTGGAGCAACAATATCATGACCAAAAGTCATGCTATTTATTGAATTGCAGAAGTGCTTCTAGACTCTGCAACCACAGAAGTATGCAAATGTGTGTGATAGGAACAAGTTGAATTTGAAAGCCCAACACATATATGAACACATGTCCATTAAATCTCATAACACATGTGGCCTGCATATATACATCTATTTTGTGGTGATCCAAATCAGTCACTTAAACACATCCAACACTTATACAAAAACACCATTAAAAGGCATTTAGGCCAAATGTGGCTGACAATGTCCAAGAGTAGTCAAAAGACCCTTAATGACCTCTCACCTCATTCCAAGTCATCCAACATGTCCATTCATGGTACTGTTGCCGTCTCCTGTGGTATACCATCACCAGTGCATATTACTAGAGCACTACTATCTCTGATAATGGCACATCAAACTTCATGCAGGAGACCTAAATGTAGTGACACATCACACACACAATGAAAACTTCACATTCTGGTCAGAAACAGTGTCAGGACACATTTATGACGATAACTATTATATTTTATTTTTTAACACAGAAAATAAATGTATAACTTAATAGGCCATTGACCAGTCCACAACTGAAGGTGTGGGCAGGTGCCCGACAGGTTTACAACCCATCTTGCCTACAAAACACTGCCAAGGGAACCTCCTAGGAAGGTGCACCTGGTGGGCATGCCAGGCCCTCAAGGATCTCATTTGGGATGGGGAGACTTGGGCTTGGGAAGAGAGCTTGGGATTGGTAGGGGGACTTGTGCTTAAAACGTAGGGCTTGGGCTTGGGAGGGTGGACTTTGCAATGGGAGGTTTTGGGGAGAATGGGACAGGGCTTTGCTCTTCTCCTGCTTTGAGTGGTGGATTTAGGAGGGGTGGCATGTGAGGTGGTAGGGATGAGGATGGGTATGGAAAAAGGGGGCCAGTGTTGAAGGGGCAGGGAGCTGGTCAATAGGGCAAAATCCAAGGGAAAGGATGCAATGATCAGTGGTAAAGGGTGTGAGCTGATCATATGTGGGGTTGGGTTGGGAGGCAGAGGGAGTAGAAATGTCTGCTATAGGTGGCTCTGATGTGGGTGCAGGTGTGCTGTAATGACTGATGGTGGTTGGTTCACATGGTTGTGTTGGTACAGGTGTGCTGTCATGACTGATGGTGGGTGGTGTAGATGGGTGTGTGTGGTGTGCTCTCTTAACTGATGGTGGGTGGTATTTATGGTTGTTTGCTGCTTGTGTCTGAATGGGTGGGTGCATGCACAGGTGTGTGTGTGCTCGGGGCAGGCATAGGAATAGGGTCGGTGGATAGGAATAGGGTTGAGGAAGGATGTAAGATAAAAAACTAGGGAGGGTTTAAGGCTGGTGTGAAAGAGGATGCCAGAGCCTGAAACAATCCCTGTAGGGCAGGCATACCTCTGTGAATGCCACAGAGGTAGGCAACCATCTGAGCCTGTTGGCTTCCGACACCCTGGACAGCCTTCAACAGTGCAGTCTACTGAACAGTGATCTTTTTCAGGAGGTCAATAGCCTCCTCACCAAGGTCACCTAGGGCCACGGGCGGGAGCTGAGGTGCCCAGCGCAGAAGATATCGCTCCTCTTTTAGAGGAATGAGTCAACACAACAGGGTGGGGAGCAGAAGGGAGGGAGGAGATGGAACAGTGGATGTCAAACAATGATGTAATAGCCCCAGGATGGGTGGGGTCCACCACCACCAAAGGGGTGACTGGATGCTGCTGTGTAGTCAGAGTTCTCTGTGGCACTCCTCTCGCCCTCTTAGCCAATTAATCCATCTATATCTGTGTCCTGAATGGACCCACTTTGGTCAGCTGCTACCCCAACGTCCTGGGCCATGTCTCCACTGCTTGGCTGGGTAGATGCAGAAAAGAAAAATCAGCTTGGTCAAAACCAGCAGTGTCGACACACTTGAGGAACAGCTCAGTGCACATAGCATATCCATTTTACTGTTATCACACAACCTACTAGTGTTATGTTTCATATAGGTACCCTAACATAGGCCCGGGTA
This sequence comes from Lissotriton vulgaris, assembly GCF_964263255.1. Classification (NCBI taxonomy): domain Eukaryota; kingdom Metazoa; phylum Chordata; class Amphibia; order Caudata; family Salamandridae; genus Lissotriton; species Lissotriton vulgaris. Next base: position 209,669,999 of record NC_141698.1, read on the forward strand.
ACATCATACCCCTTCACCTACATTACCTCCCCTACACTACACTGTAACTAGCCTTTTTAGGATTGAAGCTTTTACCTAGTTCTAGTCCTGGGTGCAGAAGGAGGGTTTCTCCTAAACAATAGAGTCCTATAACTCCATCAATAGACTCACACAGTATAAATGAAAATTCATAAGAGTTCCTAGAAACCAGGCTGGGGCGATTCCACCTTCCTCCTCATATCTAAGTACACTTTCATCCCATACATCATCCTCAAATCCAACAATGGCTATTACAAGCAACAAGGCACAAAGGAGCCCTAGATACTTTCTGTTTAAATATAGCACCTCTAGCTAGTATTAGTTACAGGGAACCGAGACTTTCATGCTGACACACTGACCAGAGACGCTGAGGCTCCTGAATGCAGATACTCCAGTTGACAGTGGTCTGAACATCCCTCATGGGGTGTCCAACTCAAGACCAGGACAGGCTCCTACATTCTCACACTTCAGGTAATGGGGTTTGACTAAATCCTAGAGAGATTCTTGGCTTTACACCTACTCACATGCTAGATACACTTAGGTACGTCTAGATAGGCATCGTAGGAGTATACGCGCACTTTTATCATGCACTTTATTTTCATGTATTTATTCATGCTTATTTCAAGTTGATAGAACTGTACTATCCTTTTATATTCACTTCACTGCTAATAATAGATCTCTGCTACTGTCTAATGCTTGTTGCAACTTTTATATTTTACACAAGAATAACAGCTCTTCAATAAACCCTTACTGAAATGCCCAGACTGTTTATTCTGTGTATCTCTGAGATAAACTAAAAGGAGCACGAGTGACTGAGCGTAAAGTAGTACATTGTTTCCACGATCTTGAGGGATCAGGGTTGTCATGTTCTAAGGTTGCCAGAAATGAATCTCTCCCCGATAAGAGGAGACACTAGTGGCACTGTTAGCTAGCTAAATGCAAACAGGCTAACATTTCTCAGTGGGGGTGTACGGAACGGAATCCCACAGTTTATGTTATCCAAACGCACAGGTCCTGCATGGGTACTATAGGAACTACACAACACTAGGATGACTTGATTGACTAACACCTTAGCAGTAGCACATGCATGTGTGCTACAGGATGCTGAAACAGTTGCACTCAATGATTCCTGGTCCACAGTCTGCTGCTATTGCATGAGTCAACTTGTAATGACCCAGTCTTCATGTATGTTGCAGGGTATGACTTCACCCTGCCTACCTTGGCCTTTTTCACACACTACAGTGAACATGTGACATCACCTAGCATGGCCATGCTTACAACAGTACTACCCATTTCACACAAAGTTTTTCTGAAACTCACTTCCCTATGCACTGATGTGAGTCGGATACATGTTTCTTACAACAATATGTGTGATACCAAGGAGAATGTCTCTAAGAAAGTGCCCAGTCCACACTGTTCAAAATTCTTCAAATACTGTCTGTCAAAACACATATCAATTTTGAATCAAAGGCTAGGAATAGTTAAGTATCATGTGTCTCACACAAAGTCTGATGGAGACAATGTGGCTAAACTTTCGTTGAGATGTCATCACATACATCCATTTGACCTGACACTACTTAGGCCTAGGGACATTCCCACTCACCAAAACCATTCCCCACAGTATATTGTATAGCTGTTACAACAGATAAGAGTGATGAGACACGGGGAATGCCCTGTACATGTAGCGTATATTACCATTGGAGACAAAAGGGAAGGGACATCACAACACCAAAATGTTTCTCACTTACAAATATTCCAATATGTGGCTGACAGTGCACACTCATATGTGACTCCAATAAGTCTGAATAACAACACCTGCTGCATGTCAGCAGGCAGTTACAGTTCCTCCACAATTCCACATGTGCATGTCACATAAATGTCTCCTGACACCTCACCAGCATGTGACATCACATTGAGACAGTACTGTCAGTCTTCATAGTCATACCATCAATGTAAAAGCATCAACATTAGCATCAGATGTGTTTGACTAAACTGTGCAAATGGGCATGTATGACCCAGCACCCATGTCCACATACCCCTGTGTGTGATGAGACATGACATGTATGCACATCCCCAGACACAAATCCTTGACATGTTGGCTTCCACATTCAATTGTGATGGATACAGATGTCATACTATGTTGAGCCATCGATTATAGTAAACACATCTGCACGTGACAGTACAACATATATATGTTCCCAATGTCAACCAGCCCTGCACATGCAAATAGACTTCTATATGGCTTACCAGTAGTCAAGCTCCAAGTTGATATGGTTGCAGGTGCCTGTAACAATGAAGAGATGTTTAGCCCATTCTCAGATTCAGCAGCACAAAACCCACTGCCTCCTAGCTGCTATTGGGCCCTCAACAGCCCATCCAGCCATTGCCAGGATGTGGGCCATTAGGGAAGTCTGGTGTGCATCTCTACAACCAATTGAGGACTTCCCCAGCTGGACATCCATGATGTTCCTGGTCCAGCATCTCAGGTCCTCCCACCTCTTCCTGTAGCGGACTCTGTGCCAGTTATAGACTCCCAGGATCCGCATTTCCAGGCAATGGCTTTCCAATGTTTTTGCTTGAGATGGACATTGACCTGGATGGATGCAAAAGATGAGGAGACTGAGTGGACATGCAAGACAGAAGTCATCTGTGTAGTAGATCAGAATATGTGACAGCTAGCATGTCCAAGTAAAACTTGAAAATACAACAAAAGTGTGGTATCCCTTGATGCAAGTGCACACTGAAAAGAGACAATGTTAAACTAATCATCTGACTACTATACCAAACTCGGTTGGGTTGTCTATGGCCTATCCCAACCTGACTACAGCACTTAGGGCAGGGCCACTACACAGGTCCTGTTTACTTTGATAAGATGTACCACTACACCCCATTTGGAGCACATGACATCAGGGGAAAATATGCATGACTGTACAGACACTTTAACAGGCCAGATGTGTGACTCTGTATATGCTGTTCCCAACATGAATGTTAGCACACACTAGCCTCAGCATGGATGGTCTGGAATGTATCACACTGTGTGCTCACAATCTGCCCAATATTGTTCCAGTGTACATTCCCATGTAAAAAGATGTAGAACTCATTAAGCATGTGGTTGATGTCCTGGCAGCAGAGCAAAGACATTTAGCCCTTTTAGCCTCTGTCACATGGAAAACATCAACATTCAATTGTACATTGGGTCTGCTAGCTTCATGTGACGCATCTGGTGATGCAGTGTTGGACCTGACTGCTGTACATACCAACTATTTGCACAGTACATGTGTCAAGAGTACAGATACTCTGCCCAATTAGAGCATGAATCATGGGTCTCTTACAGCACACTTGTGGTAGTGAGGGGCTTGTCCTAAGGCAGTGTAACACATGGACAACGAAGATACAGGACAAGTACACTCAGGTCTGTGGCTCCTGTCAGGTATAATCTCATATGTGGCTTTACTAAAATGTGTTATGGCCACCAATTGTCCTTGTACACTATTTCTGGCACTATCTCTAGGTCTGCAGATCTCCTTGAAGAGTACACTTAAGCTGCAGCGCTATGTCATATATCTCAGCTAAATCTTGGACCAGAGTGTATAGAAATCATTGGCAGGATTACCCACCTGCATGCTTACCATAGTGAACCCACAATGACATCTTATTTGCAAGTTGTCAAAAGGTTTCTATAAAAGTAAAGGTCATGCTATACAGGCCAACAACATTGTGTTGCACACTTAACATGTTTGTGAGGTTCTGTCACTTCCAGACAAAAGGTTGGTGCTGATTGATATTGACTGAGAGTTCTGAAAGATGATACGCATACCTGCATGCAACTACTGATGTACCTTACATGTTACCTCCACTAGACATGCATAGCTACAGGATCATTGCATGGCAGATTGATTAATATCTCCATGTTAATCCCATAGTACTCAACATCATACTCTGCATGCAGTTGTTTCTGCTTGGCAAGGGGTAAGATATAGGTCGACTCCAACATCATTATGGATGTGTTTGCAGCCAGTGTACCAAGCACCATGATTCATAACATATCTGACCTAAATTGAGAGAACACATCCAAAGAAATGTGCTGGTGCTTTCACTCTGGAACTCATAGGCACATAGTTGAACATGTCAAGGTTTAAGACAGCAGGTCCTTCATATATCATGCAAAACTTACCTGCTCCTCTGGTGAGCCATAGAGCTGATCTTAGAGGGTAGGGACCTCTCCAACCAGCATCTCCAGTTCTTCTGGTGTGAAGCCAGGAGCCCTATCATCTTCTTGGCTTGGCATTGTTGCTCCCAGATGTGGCACACAGCAGCTGAAGAGGAGGAGGTGTTAATTGCAGCAGTGTTAGTAGGCAAGTGAGTGTATTTTCAAACTGCGAGGTACCTGTATGTTGCTTACGCGATCATGTGCATAGACACACAATGTTAGTTTATGGCGGAGACCGCAGTGCAAGTAAATGCTAAAGTCATGGTCATTGACTGCTAGCAGAGGAACCCTCTATTTCGTCTATTAGCAGGATCTGGAATCCGCCATGGTCGCAGTCGTGTTCACAGTGTTGCAAACGGCATGTTCCCATTTGTTGACACTGTATTTGGCTTGTCGAAGTGCACCACCACATGAGTGCTGAGACCATGACAATAGCAATAATCAAGCCCAATGTCATGTCCTGTAAAACACTTCCTTTATGTACTGCTTTACTGTGCATATAGGTACAATGTGCTCTCCTCTATGTTTAACGCTTTCGCCGATTATTCATATCATGGAGGGCTCACTATTGTGCTGTTTCTTTACTTTGAATTGATAGTGTGCCCAATAATGTGTCAACTCTGTGTATGCCAGCTTGTGTATGACTGGTATACGAGTCAGATTGTACAGTCAGGATGTTGCATGTGTAGTGCTTCTTCAAGCATTAAGGTACAAACAACTGACCTTGACCTTACTGTCACATATTTGTTAGTTTGAAAACTGCTGCCAATATTCATGTTACATTTAATCCTCAAATAGGTACCATGGGAGAGGGAGGGGATCCCAGTCTCCACTTTCTCATCCATTCCCGGACCTACACACCATGCAAGAACGCCACATCATGCAGAAGGTCGGATTGAATTATCAAACTCTCCTGGATCTCAGTCATCAGTTGGAGCCTGACCTTCTACCTCACCTCAATAGCCCAAACTCAATCCTAACACTAGATACATTCATTTCTGTATTGCATTTTCTAGTTACAGGTTCATTTCAATTCACTGCTGCCGTTCGAAGTGGACAACCAATGTTCAGTCGTGTCCTCACAAAGGTGCTTGCTGCAATGTTGAAACACGAGGGCAGCTACATCCAGTTCCCCAGACATCAGGTGTTAGCCACTGAGAAGGCTTACTTCTATGATTTTGGTAACATACCACATGTAATTGGATAGTTTGACCGCAACACCAGCACCCTGCTCGACAACCTCGCCAATCTTGGACTCAAGCAGCTGGTGTCCACCCCCACCCACCTCGCCGGACACACACTCGACGCAGTCTTCTCATCCAGCACAGACATCGCCTTCGGCCACGCCACAGAGCTTCAATGGACGGACCACAGCTGCGTCCACTTCACCTTCAAAAGAACGACGACCCACCACCACCAGCAACAGGCTGCCCGCAGAAGCTGGAACAAGATCACAGCCGACCAGCTCGCCACCTCCCTGAGCCAGCACCCTCCTGCCAGCTCAGCGAACCCCAGCCAGGCCGCCGACAACCTCACGAAGTGGATCAGCAACTGCGCGGACGAGCTCGCCCCGCTGAGGACCCCGCCCAGCAGACCCGGCAGCAAGAAAGCCCCATGGTTCACCGACGAGCTCAAGAGCTCCAAGAAGAACTGCCGAGACCTCGAGAAAGTCTGGAGAAGGGAACCAACACGGACAACATGACCACCTTCAAGCTTGCCACCCGGAAGCACCACCAGCTGATCCGCGCCGCCAAGAAAACTGCATTCAAGGACCGGCTGGACAACAACGCACACAACTGCAAGGAACTCTTCAACATCGTGAAAGAGCTATCCAACCCCAGCGCAGGAAACAACGACATCACCCCATCGCAAGACCTCTGCAACTCCCTCGCCTCATACTTCCACAACAAGATCGCGGACATACACAACAGCTTCAACAACCAACCAATGCACACCACGACCGGACAACCACCCCCCACCACCACCTCCACGCCTGGACTCCGATCAGCACCGAAGACACCATCCGCACGATGAACTCCATCCACTCCGGATCTCCGACCGACCCCTGCCCTCACCACGTCTTCAACAAGGCCGACGCTGTCATCGCACCCCACCTGCGAGACATCATCAACACATCCTTCGACACCGCCACCTTCCCTGAGAGCTGGAAGCACGCCGAACTCAGCGCTCTACTCAAGAAACCCACAGCGGACCCCACCGAACTCAAGAATTACCGCCCCATCTCGCTCCTCCCATTTCCAGCCAAAGTCATCGAGAAGACCGTCAACAAGCAGCTGGCCGCCTTCCTGGAGACAAATGGATCCCTCGACCCCTCACAGTCTGGCTTCCGAGCCAACCACAGCACCGAGACCGCCCTCATCGCCGCCACCGATGACATCCGAGCCCTGATGGACAACGGAGAAACAGCGGCCCTCATCCTCCTAGACCTCTCCGCGGCTTTCGACACTGTCTGCCACCGCACCCTAGTACAGCGCCTCAGCAACGTCGGAATCCAGGAGAAGGCTCTGGAATGGATCATCTCCTTCCTCAACGGAAGAACACAGAGAGTCCGCCTACCACCGTACAAGTCAGAGGCCACCGAAGTCATCTGCGGCGTCCCTCAAGGATCCTCGCTGAGCCCCACCCTCTTCAACGTCTACATGAGCCCCCTCGCGGCCATCGCATGCCAACACAACCTCAGCATAATCTCCTACGCCGACGACACCCAGCTGATCCTCTCCCTGACCAACGACCCCGCCAGAGCAAACCTGCACGAAGGGATGAAAGAGATAGCCGAGTGGATGACGACCAGCCGCCTGAAACTGAACTCAGACAAGACGGAGGTCCTCATCCTGGGCTCTTCACCCTCCGCCTGGGACGACTCCTGGTGGCCTCCCGCCCTGGGCACCGCACCCAAACCGACAGACCACGCACGCAACCTGGGCTTCATCCTGGACTCCTCCCTCTCCATGACCAGGCAAGTCAACAACGTCTCCTCGGCGTGCTTCAACATCCTACGCATGCTACGGAAGATCTTCTGGTGGATCCCCACCGAGACCAGGAAGACCGTCACCCAGGCCCTCGTCACCAGTCGACTGGACTACGGCAACGCCCTCTACGCCGGTACCACCGCCAAGCTCCAGAAGAGACTCCAGCGGATCCAGAACGCCTCAGCCAGACTCATCCTCGACATCCCACGAACCAGCCACATCTCCGGACATCTGAGAGACCTGCATTGGCTCCCCGTCAACAAAAGAATCACCTTCCGCCTCCTCACCCACGCACACAAAGCCCTACACGACCAAGGCCCGAGCTACCTCAACAACCGAATCAACTTCTACGCTCCCAAACGCCACCTCCGATCAGCCAACCACGCCCTCGCCGCCGTCCCCCGCATCCGAAGAGCGACTACAGGAGGAAGGTCCTTCTCCTACCTGGCCGCCAAGACCTAGAACTCCCTCCCGACCGACCTGCGCCTGACCCAAGACCACTTTTCCTTCAGGAAGAAGCTGAAGACCTGGCTGTTCGAGCAGTAGCGGCACCCCCCCTTCCCCCAGCGCCTTGAGACCCTACGGGTAAGTAGTGCGCTCTATAAATGTCTTTGATTGATTGAACTATATTGGCTTAGTGCCACCACACAACAGGGAGCACGTGTACCAGAACCGGAAGCACTTCCATTCTATCAATGTGCAAGTTGTCTGCTTGGCTGATTTGTATATCTCCAACATCTGTACCTGGTTCCCAGGATCTGCACATGATGTCCTTGTACTGTGGAATGGTACAAAAGGGGGTGGTGATGGACAGAGCATCTGAATCAATCAAACACTCCCAACCAGTCAAAAGATCTGGGTTTTATCCATCACTGTTCATTAGCCCACTCTGCCACCCCAGTTCAGACAAGGCTATATGCAAATCAGTCTGACCCTGTGCCTCATGGGAACAGTCCAGCCCGAACTGCCAAGCCATGTCTTCCCTAGACCGGAAACAAGCTTCCGGGGACCGGTTTCCGGCATTCCAGCCATCTTCAGCCCGGCTTGCTTGAATCCAGTGGCAAAGTGAGCAAGGGACTCACGTCTGAGCATACCCTGCCACACTTATGGCGGCCAAAAGCAGTACAAAAGGGGGTGGTGATGGACAGAGCATCTGAATCAATCAAACACTCACACCCAGTCAAAAGATCAGGGTTTAATCCATCACCGTTTTTTAGCCCACTCTGCCACCCCAGTTCAGACATGGCTATATGCAAATCAGTCTGACCCTGTGCCTGATGGGAACAGTCTAGCCCGAACTGCCAAGCCATGTCTTCCCTGGACTGGAAACAAGCTTCCGGGGACCGGTTTCTGGCATTCCAGCCGTCTTCAGCCGGGCTTGCTTGAATCCAGTGGCAAAGTGAGCAAGGGACTCACGTCTGAGCATACCCTGCCACACTTATGGCGGCCAAAAGCGGTACAAAAGGGGGTGGTGATGGACGGAGCATCTGAATCAATCAAACACTCACACCCAGTCAAAAGATCTGGGTTTAATCCATCACCGTTCTTTAGCCCACTCTGCCACCTCAGTTCAGACATGGCTATATGCAAATCAGTCTGACCCTGTGCCTCATGGGAACAGTCGAGCCCGAACTGCCAAGCCATGTCTTCCCTGGACCGGAAACAAGCTTCCGGGGACAGGGTCAAGGCTGATTTGCATATGGCCATGTCTGAACTGGGTTGGTGTGGAGTGCAAAAAAACGATGGATTTAGGCCCAGATCTCTGTACTGGGGTGAATGTATGACATTGTTCTGCATTCTGTCCATCAACTGTTATTTTTGCATTTGTCACCCCAAGTGGGATGGGTATGCTCAGACGTGAGTCCCATGCTTTCCACACCACTGGAATCAAGCTATCCTGGCTGAAGACGGCTGATAGCCAGAAACCGGTCCTAGGATGCTTGATTCCGGTCCAGGAAAGACATGGCTTGGCAGTTCGGGCTGGACTGTTCTCATGAGGCACAGGGTCAAGGCTGATTTGCATATGGCCATGTCTGAACTGGGGTGGTGTGGAGTGCAAAAAAATGATGGATTTAGGCCCGGATCTCTGTACTGGGGTGAATGTATGACATTGTTCTGCATTCTGTCCATCAACTGTTATTTTTGCATTTGTCACCCCAAGTGGGATGGGTATGCTCAGACATGAGTCCCATGCTTTCCACACCACTGGAATCAAGCTATCCTGGCTGAAGACGGCTGATAGCCAGAAACCGGTCCTAGGATGCTTGATTCCGGTCCAGGAAAGACATGGCTTGGCAGTTCGGGCTGGACTGTTCTCATGAGGCACAGGGTCAAGGCTGATTTGCATATGGCCATGTCTGAACTGGGGTGGTGTGGAGTGCAAAAAAATGATGGATTTAGGCCCGGATCTCTGTACTGGGGTGAATGTATGACATTGTTCTGCATTCTGTCCATCAACTGTTATTTTTGCATTTGTACTGTGGAACAGCACCATACCCCAGCTGATGTCACAACTCCCTTCCGAGAGGACCTGGCCTGTTGGTAAGTGTGGTGTATTTTAGCTCTGGTTGGGGAAAAATTAGGTAAAATGACCTGATTGTGTGTATTTCTATGTTGCCTTTCTATCTATCTATCTCCCATGTAGGAAACTCAGCGTATCCCAACCAGCCTGGTTGTTGGCCTCGTTGAGGAATCCTACATTAGCAGAGGAAGTTTGCTTTGATGAGGCCCATAGAAGAACACAGCAGCCCATGGAGCAGGCTTTTTGTTTCCTCAAGACAGAAGTGAAGGAGCCCTCCTCTACTTATATGGCAAGGAGTGTCTGATCACCATGGCCTGCTGCAGGATGGAGGCCATGAAGATCCACCGGGTGGGGATCATAAAATGCAAATTAACATGATTGAAGTGGTGAAGAAGATGGAGTAGATTTGCATCAGGATCTCATCCAGACCTACTTCTCCTGAGCAGGATGTAGTGACTGAACAATCTAGGAAATCTTGTAGTGGTGTTCTGAGGCTGATTTCAAATCTAGTAACTGGTACTATGTAGGTCTGGAAACATCTTGGGAAATGTGATTTTTTTTTAGTGTAGCTTTATTCAGATGTACATGTTGTTTAGGACCATGTTCTGAAGGACAAGAAATGTGATGTGTGTCATATTTGTTTATAGCAAATCTAATCTTTCTGTGTTGGTCTGTTTTAGGTATGTTCACCATCTCATCTTTATTTGGATATTTCAAAGTATATTATCAAAAAAGGGAGGGAGAAGGAGGCTACAGCTAGGTTCGGCCTCCTGAATTGTGAAGTACAACACTAAAACCCATATAAATTGTTATATTTCCTTTATCTAACCCCTTTTTACTATACCAACTAGAGGCAGGAATAAATATGTTAGCTTACTAGCTAGGTATTTTTAATGAAACTAATCACCACTCCACCACACACTGCACCACAGATAGTCTCACAAAACCAGTGCTCCTACGTATCCTTCGCAAGTCGCAGCACGCCCCAAGCAGTCGATGCTTGGGATGGCCCCAATGATGAAGCATGTCACCTAAGGGCAACCTTTGGTGAGTGAGGGGACTCAAGAAAATAATTTTCTTTTCCAACAAAGCGCACACAAAATTTGGGAAAACCGACAATTTTTCCTCTGGCTAGGTTCCCACAATCCATTATATATGGGTTTTAGTGTTGTACTTCATAATTCAGGAGGCAGAACCTAGTTGTAGCCTCCTTCTCCCTCCCTTTTTTGATAACTATCTTACAGCGAAAGCTGCAGGATTTTTACCTCTCTCTCTTTACAAAGAGTCTTTACACTCATCCAACTGCACACCACAACAAACAACATGGCTGAAAAAACTGGCCTAACATTTACCGATGAAGAGGTAGAAAGAATCATATCCTCCATGACTCCTCTTGCTGAGACACCCAACAGAGACAGCAACGAGGCAGCCCAGTGTTGGGATGAGCTTATAGAGCTCAAGAGAAATCAAGTGAAAACAATCATTCATGGTATTATGATGGCAGAGTACCTCAGAATTAATGCAGCTCCAAGAGGGTTGATAGTACGAAACGAGCCATTTATTTTTCAGCAGGACAAAGAATTCAAGAGAGATTGGTCGCTAATCTCTTGCCATTGCACAAGAGACTGGCTTGTGTTGATTATAAAAACTGCAACACGCCTCTCACACGCAATGAAAGAAGAAATACATGCCCTGGAGGTCAAATTGAAGACCTACCAAACTCCAGCAGATTTGAAGAAGCAACTGGAATAACTCAATAAAACCATGACGGAGTTTGAGCTATCACGCAAGGATATCAAGTACAAACATTTTTAAAGGATGGGAAGAACTTCAGTCATGAGAAGGCTTATGCATACACCAGAGATGACTACCAACAAACTGGAAGAAATTCAGCATACAACACGGACACAGATGGATCAGATACCAGCTCCAATGATTCTGATAATAGTACAGGAGGTTGGAAGAACCCAAGAGGTCACCAAAACCTCAGAGGAAGGATGCGGAATAGAGGCCAGGGAGGATATAGTTGGCCACCTTACCAACCCCCATTTCATAATCCACCTTTCTTCTATTGTCCACCACCGTTCCCTCAACAGCAATACCCATACTGGGAACCAGCCCCACAAAATGATTGCCCACAGCCTCCTTTTCTCGGACGGGCAGAGGTCCTCTAAGAGAAAAGACAAAAAGAGGACAACAGGTACAATGGGCACAGCCAGTGGAACCATCTAGGAGTCACACGAGGAGCATGGGGCCACCAGGACAACCTAACACCAGCAGCTACCGAATCTAGTGGTGAACCTATCCAACACAGACCTAAGCGGAATACAACTAGCAGTCCAGGAAAAAGTTTTAGGGTTCGTGCCCACACCATATTTAGACAAATACCAAATCAGCTGTGAATTGAATGAATTCATCAAAAAACTCAAACTAAGGGTGTTCTATGAAAATAAAAACAATATGGAAATGGATAAGGAGCCACTGGTCTCCACCCGAAGTCCACTTTCACTCCCCCTTCAGCGACACTCCCTGTAGAAATACTTGCCTTTGAAAAGGCAATACTAAGAGAGGGGGGAGATTTGGACCCCACGATATTGAAGGTGTTTCATAGCACTTCAACACAGGAACAAGAAGCAATCAAACATCTGGCCAACGATAAGAACATCACCATAAAGCAAGCGGACAAAGGTGGCGGTATCGTCATACAAGATACAGACGCATACTGTGAGAAGTTGGCCTGATATATGATGTTTCCAATTCTGGAACCACCTTGTATCAGTCCAAACAATCCCTTATAGTGTCTGGTTGTAAGTCAACCTTATAGACAAGCTATCTTAATGGTAGCATAGACTAAGCAGCCTTAAAGGCTAAACTCAAGAGGTCGTGTTAAGCGAGCTGTTTTACCAATCACAATCCTGTAATATCAAATGAAAGGACACCACACAAGTATATATTATAAAAATATATGTGTTTATTTCTAAATTAATCCCCAGTACTCTTTATGAGCAAAGGGGCACAAGCGTTAAATCAAAAGCACCGTATAACATATGAAAGTTGCACAATTATGGATGAGGGCGGGTGGCCACTCAAACCATACATTAGGAAAGTGGTATAAGAGATACCAATCGAACAGTGGTTAGGCCTAGGGCCTAGGGAATTGCTGGGAGCAGTCGGGACAAGCAATGCTGAAGTCGGGAAAAGCCCGCGGGATTCGGGTGCAGCGCTTAAAGCACACGCATGCACCAATGTTAAGTCAATGGTGCGTAAAAGTTACACAAATAGAGTTTAAGGATACTTCCGCTGAACCTAGAAGGACAAAACTTTAGACACAGGCCCTAGAGGTGTGTACCAGTGTGGGAACACCAGCGTTGCTGTGTTACCTCACACACAGGAAGTGGGTGCATAGAGTCGAAGTGGCGTTGGGTTTCGTCACACAGGTTCTTGGTGCTTGAAGCTGAAGATGCTGCTGGCTATGTGAAGGAGAAGTGTCCGGTGTGATCCAAGGGTGGATCAGAGTAGAAAAGTACCTGAAAGCAGAGGGGACAGAGTCTGGGTCACTCAGCAGTGACCAGGGTGGAACCAGGATGGAACCAGGCAATGTCGGGCGCAATCAGGTGGTTGTCGAGGAGCTTCTCTCCGCTGCCACGTGAGCTCTGGGGCATCTGCAACGTCCAGGAGTGGGTCACAAGCTGTCCCATGCAGGCTCTCACTGTCGGCGCTGTCGGCTTCAAGATCGGAATTGCTTCTCACTTGGACCAGGAGGGTCAGAGCGGGTGCTCCTTTTCAGAGGAGCGGGTGCAAGTCTGGAGCAACCAGAATCACAAGTTGGTTTTAGGTTTTCGCCGGCACAGGGGCCACAAGCCAGCTGGCAAGTGACCGGGCCAACGCCTTGAGCCAAAGAAAGCAGAAGGGCCCCACGCAGCACTCGTCAAGTGTAGAGGGGTGAGCTTCGGTGCAAGAGTGGCTCAGGGTTGGGGCTTCTCAAACCCCGGTGTACAGCTTCGAGGGTCACTCGTGGGCTGCACAGTCAGCGTCTTGTGGTCTTTTCAAGATGGCGTGCCCCACGCTTACGGTCGCCTCCACGGGTCTCAGCTCTGCAGGGACTGTGGATCGGGCTGTAAGAAGGCAGGCAAACTTGATCTCATCGATCTCTGTTGCTCGAGTTCCGGCGGGAACTGCCACAAAGCAGACGTCGAGGTGCTGGATGGTGCCTGTTTGCATAGGGTGGTCACTCCTTGACCACAAGGGAGATTCTTCAGTCTTCTACGTTGAGTAGGATGTCGAAGGGTCCAGAGTTTCATTTCAAATGTTTCATCAGGATAATCTGAGTGCGTTGGCACTGCTCCCATTCTTATACCACTCTAGGGAGCTGGATTACCTGCTAGGTCCCCTCCTATGGGTGGGACCCAGGAAGGGGGTAGATACAACCCTTTCCCTTTGATCCAGGCCGCGCTGGGACAGGGGCTGGTGTGCCCCGGAACCGGTTTGTCCGGATTATGCAAGGGGCAGCCTTGTGCGCCCCAGGCAGTGTCTGGTTTCTTTCAAACCTCCCTGCTACAATCCACTATCTCCTGTCTGGGGTGGTGTAACACCTCCCTGTGACAGGAAACCCTTTGTCCAGGCCTCCTTGTTTCGGTCAGCTGCAGGAGGTCAGACTTGTGTCTGTGGCAGAAGCATCCATTTTATGGTGCTGAGGCTCCTTTTAAAATCAACCGCGTTTTAGCAAAGTAACATGTCATCTCCCTCTAGAGGGGTGGAATGCTACCCCCGTCGCCATGTTTTGATAAAGCCAAACCAAAGTTAACATATAACTGCGAGGATTATAATGCACTTAATAGTATATGGTATGGCATTATCCCGGAACAGCTTAGGGAATTGGTCCCAACAGCTGCAGACAGGCTCAGCTCATGCTAGAGCACATCTCACATAAAACCAAGCACTCTGCCTCCAGGATTGTTAAGGCCTGCCATAGGAGTGACTGATAGGTATATATGTGTCCAGATAGGTTTAGATATAGGTATACTATATCTAAGCAAGGGGTGATTACACCACCTTGCCCCAGCTGAGTGATCAGCCAGTTGTGTCAATTTTAGATAGCCAGCCAGGGGTGGCAAAAGATATGCTGCAGCCCCTGGTAGGCCTTGGATGCACCTATGCCCTGGGCACCTATAGTGCTCTGTACAGGGGCTGATAAGGTGATCCAAGCCAATCTAGTTATGCACCTAGGGTACATGGAATCCATTTTACAGAGAGAGCAGATAGCCTGGGGCCCTGATTAGCAGGGAACCAGGCCAACTAAGTCGAAAACCAGCTAAACACAAGGCAAAAAATCTGGGGTAACCATAGTCAGGTAGCCACCTTCCTACACATACCAACAAGAATGTCTTAGATTACTTTTGGATGAGATAAACTACAGACGAGGCGAGGAGGATCCGACTGAAAGACTCAGGATCGGGATCACCAGCATGGTGGAACAGGCCCTTGCCCACGATTGGATAACCAAGAAAGAAGGGGAATTTCTGAGCAGCAAAAAAACAAAAATCCCCTATTTTTACATAATCCCAAAGATACACAAATCTTTACAAAATCCACCAGGGAGACCCATTGTCTCTGGGATTGGTTCAATATTGGAGCCACTCTCAAAATTCGCAGACGCATTTTTACGTCCATTAATACAAGCCACCAATACTTACCTTAAGGACACCAAGGCAGTACTATGCCTACTGAGGGTTCTCCATTTTGACCCAACTAAACATATCATGATAGGGCTAGATGTGGAAAGCCTGTATACCAGCTTGCCCCATAAATAAACTTTAGACATCCTTTAGGAAACTATGTACAGTTCAACTTGGCCCTACCACACTCCACAGCATGTGGTACTTGAATGCTGCAAGTGGGCACTTACAGAAAACTATTTTCAGTTTGAAGACCTTCTGTTCAGACAACAGCATGGCACGAGCATGGGAAGAACTTTTGCTCCAAGTGTGGCTCGACTGTACGTCTACCACCTGGAGGCACAGATAGTTGTATCACAGCAAAACCCATATCGCCAAGGATTTTAGAATGGAAAAGATACATCGATGAAATTCTGGTGATGTGGGAAGGTGATGAAACAGAAGCTAACGCTTTCATCAAGTAGCTGAACTACCAAGACCCCTTTCTGAAATTCACACACACAATGAGTAGGTCGGAGCTAGTATTCCTAGACCTCAACATTTTTCCTAAAGATGGCATTGTCAAAAACCACAACACATTTTAAACCAACTGCCAAAAACTGCCTCTTACTGTATAACAGTTTTCATCCGCGCCACCTTAAGCAAAACCTCCCATTCGACCAGTTCTTGAGACTGAGGAGGAATTGTACAGACATTGCTGATTATGACACACACGCAAAAGAAATTGCTGACACACTCAAAATACACCAATACCCAACAAAAACAATAATGAGGGCTAAGAAAAGAGCTAGGAACAATCACAGGGATGCCCTTTTGGAGACCTATGAAAAGGATGAGACAGTAAAAGGAACCAAACCAATATGCATAACAACATACAGCATAGCATCAGACCAAGTTGCAAAATGTGTTAAAAAGCATTGGCAAATAGTTAAAGGTGGCAAACTAAATAAACGAACACCAATGTTTTCACATAGACGAGCAAAGAATCTAAATGATTTACTAGTACACACCCACCCAAAGCCGCATGACAGAAAAAAACAGCAATTTAGCAGTACTCTACCACAGGCCACCATCCCTGTGGCAACTGTAGTGTGTGCCACCTTACTAGCACTACATAAAAAATTGTATTCAACACGGGCCACACATGGGAACTGCGCAAATTCACAAATTGCAACACAGTAGGAGTTATATACCTCATAACATGCATATGTGACTTACACTATGTGGGAATGACCACGAGGAAAATAAGCACAATAATTTGCGAACATCGCAGTAACATTCGGTGCCACAGGGCAAGCACCAAAATGGCAGCTCATTTCAACGAGAAACAACATAGCCCAAACGATTTAAAAAGGGTGGTCCTGGAACACATGAAACAGTGTGATAATTTGGAACAAGCACTGTTAGAAAAAGAACAAAGGTGGGTGTTAAAACTCAGCACAGACAGTGTAGGACTCAATGAAAATATAACTTGGGGACAGTTCATGAGGTAACACACATAATTCCCCTTGATAAATGATCCCAGAATAGCCGGCTTAGAGGACAACAGCTCTACCATTACAGACTTAAATGCGACCAACTTAGGTGGAACAAGTATGTTTTAAAACAATGATGTGTTCTAGATTAACCTTAACTCGCTCTCAACACATTGCTGAAAGGATACAATGAGCTCATAGCAGAGTTTCTAACTATTCTTCCTCACCTATTATGAAGGACATTCGGTAACACAATCATACATGACTCAAAGTGAATTCAATCCCCGCCAATGAAATCAAACATTAACAATGGGGCATATTACCAAGCAATAGCGATAATTATCGCTATTGCTTGGTTAGAGACAAAAATTTACCGCTGCGCTGCGGCGATTTTTACCGCAAATAAACCTTGGTATTACCAAGGTTTATCACAAATGCGATAAAAATCGCCGCAATGCATGAATATCGCTGAAAAGTCAGCGATATTCATGCATTACCGAGCTAATTCTCTTAGCCATGTTATCCACCTCCCATTGGTTAACATGGCTAAGAACTGCTCAGGGCAGGTGTTAGCTTTTGGAGATATTCGCGCTTAGCGTGAATATCTCCAAAAGTTGGTAATAGGAGATAGCGATGTTAGCGACTGTTTTCAGTCGCTAACATCTTGGCACACCCACTTTGCATATCATTAGTGATAAATATCACTGACATGCAAAGTGGGCCCAAGATGGTCGCTATCTCCTACTAGCTGTCGCTAACTGGTGTTAGCGACAGCTAGGTAATAGGGAGATAATTTTATCTCCGCTTTCTTGGCTTTTAAAGCCAAAAAAGCGGAGATAAACCCCCTTGATAATATGCCCCAATATTCAATAAAAACAAATCCCAAGCCAAATCTCATGAAAAGAAGGTATAATCAGTATAGTTCCCCCTTATGCGCTAGACGCAGAGTTTGTAACCATTCCTCCACATTTTATAAAGGATATTCGGTAGTCAATCCAAAATGGCTGCCGATCGAAACTGACTCGAAGTGAGTTCAATCCCCACCACCGGAAAATGAAAATGATAACAAAATTAATAAATCCAATCCTAATCAAAAGTTCATAAACTAAGAAACAATCGTTATAGCCCCCCCGTATGTCTACGAAGACACCCGCAAAAACAAACCACAATAATGGTCTCCGCAGCGTGCCACCACTTTACATAGACGCGCTCTAGTCTTTGCTAAGCACGCGGAAAATGACAGGGCATACAACAATACTTAAGATGGCCCCCCGGCTCAGACACGCTAACATGCGGTCGTGCCTGGAGTCAATAGGTTGAATAAATGGAGGGCTGCCAAGATAAGTAAGTGTTACCTACAATTTTGTCAATGTTTGGAACTCCTGAGCAACAGGGTTTGGGGTTTTCGGAACAAACAAAAGGCAGATATCTAACTAAATGCGGGCACGGGACATGAAAACACGAGCAATACCAAAAATGTTGTCCTAGCCACAGGGCTCCGTGCTTTTCTCATTTAACAACATAGACACAGCAGATATTGTTTTTAAAAAAGTGGGCAATAGATATAGACAAGCATCCCTAGTATTCATAACCGTGTCACATTGCAACTGTATTTTTCCTTACCTACTCGTCACCTGGCAAAACAGCTACTCGTCTTCCAGGACATGTACAGCGAGAGAAAGCAGATAGGAACAACGCATTGTTGACACGATCTTAAGAACCCAATCTTCATTTTAATATCGTAGCGTATTATACTGCTTACACTTTGTTTTTGACCCAACAGAGTCTACAGGCCCCTCCACCCAAGCGGACCACGAGGCATAATACTGCTAACAAAAAAGTATGTTCCTGTCCCATATAACGACCAGGGACAATATTAAATGTTGCATGTTTTGTTTGTCATTGTAAGTGTGCATCCAAAACAAGTGTATGCTCTGCGTGTGTATATATATGAATATTTAAAATCCTTTGAACAGGAACACTGAGTACAGACATAGATGGAGTACAACCCAGAGTTTGTGTTTGTTCATCTGTTTTAGGGGCACCGGATTAAGCACTAATTGTCTGGTTTTTACACTCTATAGGCACGAACCACAAGGATCAACTAATGCATTCTAACATGGCCTGCCCAGATTGGGCAGGCACTATGTACTAACCTTCAAATCTACTTTTCTCTCCCATTATATAGATACTGCGGATACAGTATCAACCGTATGTATACTTGATAGATACACACACAAGGTGTGTCTACTTTATTTTCTACCTTAATCTAGGTTTAATCACAGGGGTGGCATACATGGGACTGGCCATTATGTTGTCCTGAGGAAGAGGTGTAGGGGACACCTTGAAACATGCCGACAGGATATTAGGGACTATGACCACAAGATTTTTATATTTCGTTTCTCTAACCCCTTCTTACGATACCAACTAGAGGCAGGAATAAATATGTTAGCTTACTAGCTAGGTATTTTTAATGAACACTAATCACCACTCCACCACACACTGCACCACACTAAGGGCCAGATGTAGGTAAATAGCATTTACCGATTCGAAAATACCGAATTTTACCGATTCTGTATTTTCGAATCGGTAAATGCTATGTAGCAAATCATTCTGTAAAAATTACTGAATCATTAAGATTCAGTATTTACCGAAGCAGTATTTACCAATTCGGTAATTGCCATTTATTTCTATGGGCCTGGTGGCCCATAGAAATGAATGTCAATTACGGAATCGGTAAACACTGATTCGGTAAAAGGGGGAAAACATTGAAGGGTGGCAGGGTGTCACTTTGACACCCTTTTGCACCCCTCAATTGTGTATGGGTGCACATGTTGCAGACATACATGCCCTAAGGGCATGTATGTCTGCAACATGGCAATGAAGCAATTTGCATAAAATTGCTTTTTGGGGTGTTTTCGTTATTTACCACCAACTTGTAGTTGGTGGTAAATAACGAATCCTGTTGTAATCAAAAAGAGAGAGGAGAACTAGAGAGGCTAGTCCTTTTCCCTAGTTTATATATTAGCAATCAATGAGAACTAGCTCTGGGCACACAGTGCCCTGTGTGTAAAGCACAGGCGACGGTGCTTATATGTGCAAGAGGTGTTTTAATTGTGGGCCCCAGGCACTCACTGAGCCTCTGCCTGGACAACAGGTTCATTGCGGGCCCAGCGACATTGCGCAAGTGCACATGGTCCTGGCCCCCGGCTGAGCTCCATGCTGAGTTGTTCGCTAAAATCAGGTGTACAACTCGAGAGGAAACACCTCTTGCACATATAAGCACCGTAGTGTGTGCTTTACACACAGGGCACTGACAAACTCATACTAACCCCTGTAACACCCTACACATATAGGGTCCTGACGCAAGCCAGTAGAAGATAAGGCCTGGCTGAAACTAGTTGACCGCACAGGACGTCTGAGGCCATAAGCCTACCGTGCACATCTGATAGCCTTTGTTTTTATTGACTGCCTGGGGCCCACCATTAAAACAGTCTTTGGGACACCCAGGACAGTATTTTAAACCTCACTCAGAGCACACTCACAGCACCCTCACAAACCCAAAAAACCCGCTCCGCAGTAATCTGGCGTCGAAGCACACCTGAGGTACACTCGGTACCTCGGGTGGGGCCCGATGATGAAGCATGCCACCAACTAGGTTGGTAGGTGAGGGCCTTCATAAAACCTAATGGTTTTCCTCCACCCGCAGACATACAAACAATTTAAACCAGAGCTAGTTCTCATTGATTGCTAACAAATAACGAATCCTAACATGGGATAAGCACTCATTTAAGTGCTCCCTACATTAGGAATTCGGTAATTTACTAAATCGGTATTTAAGAAATCGGTAATTTACCGATTTCTTAAATTACCGATTTGGTAAATTACCGAATCGTTAATTTCGGCCCCTACATTACAAAAGCCTGTTACCAGTCGGTAACCGCCGAAATTCGTTAATTTTGGCAGTTACCGACCGGTAATAGCCTTCCTACATCTGGCCTACAGTCTGACAAAACCAGTGCTCCTACGTATCCTTCGCAAGTCGCAGCACGCCCCAAGCAGTAGATGCTTGGGATGGCCCCAATGATGAAGCATGTCACCTAAGGGCAACCTTTGGTGAGTGAGGGGACTCAAGAAAATAATTTTCTTTTCCAACAAGGCGCACCCAAAATTTGGGAAAACCTACAATTTTTCCTCTGGCTAGGTTCCCACAATCCATTATATATGGGTTTTAGTGTTGTATTTCAAAGTAGAGACATCATAATTTTGGTGTCCACTCGCACTACCTGTGTGTTTCCAATTTTGGTGGTTGTTGCATGCTCCTCAGAGTGTGTACTCCGTGGTACACGTAATAGATAAATTAGTCGCGTGCTCCTCATTGGGGAACGTCCCCTGGTCACAGCGATGTCCCCAGTTGGCATTTGTCAGTTTTCTCCGTAGCTTATGTATTTAAAGTTCAAATAAAGTTTGTCCTCAATGTGAGAGTTTTTATTGCATCGTTTTTATTTTCAGAGTTTGAGTTGAATTTCACAGCAAACATATTTTAGTTCATATTCCATATTCCAATGCATTTCGACTAGAAAAAGTCTTCAGCAGGGAACATATGTCTAGAAGTAAGTGCATAGCATCAATACACGAGGAAAATAAAGTTTGTCCTAATCATGATTTTAATTTAGTGGAGTCATGTTTGTCATGCACGTTTTGCTAACAGTGGGCGTGTGCTCAGTATTTTATGGTGTTCGCGATACGGTAACCGCCTGATAAATTCAGGTGCACTATGGTGAACTAACCGTGTCTAACATTTCTGAAGTTCAAAGTCCAACATACTCCTCCCATCAGAAAGGGAACCGTAGGCCACAAAGTCAAAAAGTTGAATGTGTTGCAGACACACAGGGGAAGATTAGGATGAATCCATACAAGGAAGTCCCTTCTTCCTTATAGAGGGATGATCTAAAGCTGATAGGGGAGGGGCCTCCTTCCCTATGGCTGCAGCAGCTTTTGGTGCTCTGGATGTACTTAGCTGCACAGGGAGGGGGAGATGACGGTGGAAAAACCCTGCAGAGGGTGGTGTTGATGTCTCGCATCACCCCTCCCAGAGATGCCACCTCGGAGTACCGGCTAGCCATCTTGGTGCGTACACTAGTCATCTCTTTGCATAGGTCTGCAACCTTAGCATAGATGCTGCTGTATCCCAGCAACCTCCTGTTAAATGCCTTGGTGGAGCTCTTTCATGTACCCCATCTTTGTGATGACATGGCCCAACACACTGTGGGATTCCTGGGAGACGCCCAGGACTTGAGTGGTGGCAGACTGGGAGTCTGTACCCTCAATGTGCTCCCTCTGGAGTAACACATTTACCCTCTCACAGCCCTGCACCCTGGGCACAGATTACACCCTCCCACTGGGTACTGGCTCTCCACTGACTGGGGTGGTGGTGACGGACATCTGGGAGGCTGTGACTGGGAGGCAGTGGATGTTACTACCATTGCTAGGTGCACTGGTTGTGGGGCCAGTGACTGGATGTGTTGTTTCCACTGTGGTGGGAGGTCTGGGTCCAGTGAGCCCAACTGTAGGTGTCTGCCCAGGCTGACCAGATGGGCCAGGATGGTCATCCATGTTTACGGGTTCAGGAGCATTGGCATCACTTAGGGCTTCATCTTGTTCCAGAGTTGAAGAAGTACTCTGTTGGCTTTTCTGCCTGTGCTCAGATGCATTGGTGGATTCTTCTTTTGAGAAATGCAAAAAAACATAATTATTGTTCGAATGAAGGTATGTAGATGGAACTTTTTGGTGGCTGATTACTTGTGGAGCTAGGAATGGTAAAGAGTAATGAGTTATTACTTCAGGCAGGGTTTTGTAGGTAGGTTTATATGTTAACTAGACCTTATTTAACACACAATCTATGTATCTGATTTCATCAGCTAATTGGATGTAAAGCACTTGTTCTTTGGGATATTGGGGATAGACTTAACATCTCCAATATTCATCTACACACACAATGTAGTCACATTGTGTGTATTTGGTGAATGCAAAACATATTTTGGTCACAAACCCACAAGCAGCTAGCTTGGTTTTATGATTGGCATTGTACTGTTTTTTGAGAATATATGGACAAGTGATTACCTGGCATTGCAAATGAGCTGTGTCTATTTCATGACAGACATAAGTGAATGAATGAATGAATGAATGAGTATATTTGTATAGCCCAGCATTCACACCAAGTAGCATCTTCGCGCTAGCAGAAAAGACCTAGGAGATCTGTAATAGGGAGCGATTAGACTAACGCATGAAATATGTGTCATATATTAGGGGTACTCGGTAGTCATGGCATAAATCAGGCTAACAATAGTTTGAGTTGATGTGTTCTAGACACAAGCATCGTGTTCCAGATGTGTCTTTGTGAAGAACATTGTGCTTTACACATTTCCTGAATAGTGTAGATGACTAGTAAGATGTATGACAGGTGAGAAGGAAAAAAAAAGCAGTCTATCATTTTGTTTAGAGTTGGAGTGAGAAGGTCTGTTGGTAGTAGGGGTACATTTTCTATGTCAACTTAGCAACACTTGAAAATGGTAACCAGCATGACTATTGTCGATGAGTAGTAAGCTGGCCGACAGGTGAGATTGGGCAAAAGCAGTCTAGCATTTTGGTTGGAGTTGGAGTGAGAAGGCCTGATGGTAGTTGAGGTAACTTTTCCATGTCTGCTTAGCAACACTTGAGAAATAGTAACCTGCATGACTATTGCAGTTGAGAAGTAAGATGGCCAACAAGTGAGATTGAGAAAAGGCAGTCTAGCCTGATGACATGATGGCAGTAGGGGTACCTTTTCATTGTCTACTTATCAACACGTGTGAAATGATAACCAGAATGACTAGGGTAGATGAGTAGTAAAATGGCTGACAGATGAAAAGGCCAAAAGCAGTCCAGCATCTTGGGTAGAGTTGGAGTGAGAAGAGCTGAAGGTAGCTGGGGTGCCTTTTCTATGACTACTTGGCAACACTTGATAAATGGCAACCTGCATGACTAGTGTAGATGAGTAGTAAGATGGCTGACAAATGAGAAGCCCTAGAGCAGTCTAGCATCTTGGTTAGAGTTGGAGTGATAAGGTCTCATGGTAGTTGTAGTCAGTTCTATGTCAATGTTGAAAACGTTAACAAATGTTAAGTATACCATAGCTGTTGACAACATGCATTTGTGAAGGACCATACAGTTCCATATTGCCACATGTAATGGGTCGTGGGCTGTTATGTTGATGATGAGTCACATGTGGCAGGGCAAACTTTTGTAGGCATGTTGGGTCATACACACCAAAACCCATTGCCACAGACCAGCATACATCTCTTATACTTTCTATGTTGCATGTTATTAGAGTTGATGTAGGAGACAATAGCAAAGGCAACGTTGAGATGAAACGGGACATTGTGATATTGTGGCAGTTGTTGAGATGTAACCTACCAGAGTCCATTCCCCCAGGTATTCCTTCCAAGCCCTCATTATGCAGGATGGCCAAGTCCTTCTCCTCCCAGGGCATAAGTTGTAATAGTAGGAGGGCCACTGCCATTCCTCTGTGCCTTCTGGCGGTGGCTTGGTGTACTTGCCATGCACCTTCTGGCTGAGGGTTTTCCACCTCTTCCTAATGTCAACCTGTGTACGCTGGGTGGTACCAACAGCATTCACTCTGTTGACTATCCTGTCCCACATTTCATTTTTCCTACTGTGAGGTGTATGTTGAACTTGGGCACAAATATTTTGGTCTCTACTCTAATGATTTCTTCCAGCATGACTTTCAACTCTTGTTCATTGAAGACAGGTTTCTTTTTGGGGGGAGGCCATGGTTACAAAAAAAATAACTGAAGTGTGAGCGGGTTTAGGGAAGAAAATGCAGGGCATGTGCAAAAAGAGCCAAAATATAAAAATAAATATTACAGTTGGTAGAGAGGACTAAATGGGAAGAAGACAATGTCTAGATGTGAAAAGGGCTGTTTATCTTGCCATGCTGCAGTTGGGAAGCAAAGGATGCTGGTCAGGGCCGGTGTGTGTTTTAAGTGTGATTTGCTGGCATGTCCACTTGCCAAAGCACATCAGGAGTGTAATTTTCGAATCCATTCCAATGGTCAGTGTTGTGCTTTATTTTCCTTTTTGTACAAACTGCTGCAGTCGAGCACTGCTGTGAGATCACCTTAAGAACTGTATAGTCTTAATACGCTCAGCATCAGGATGGGGGGCCTGGGGGTAACTACCAACAAGCTAGCAACATTTTAGACTGCCTAAGGACTGCTGGGTGAAGCTCTGTGCCAGCGGTCTGAGTTTCCGGTTGCACAACTCATAATAGGGCGGACGGTCGGGCGCTGGTGCAGCGGGGCGAGAACGTGGCAGCAGCAGTCTTTGGCAGTCAGGTCATCAAGCTCGCAATTAGGGCCTTAGTTAAAGCAAAACAAAGTAACACAAATCAAAAATATTTTAAACTATTTACAACAGTACAACTTTGACTATATATTAATCACATGTATATATCACAGAAAAAATACTAGCTTATTGTTTAAAAAATCATCATATGTTTGTTTTTCCTATATGTCAAAATATGTTTGCAAAAAATATACCCTGATACAATGTATATAACAAATTAAAAAGTATGTCATGTACCTTTGTTATCATACAAAAGTGTAACAAATAAATATGTATGTAAAAAATGAAATACTAACTCCAATGTATGCTATTGTGGCTAAAGAGTTAGACACTAATGCGATAACATGTACTCTTCCCAGAAATCCAGACGGACCTGCAGATGACTTGTGAAGGGATGGAGAAACAACAAAACCCCAGAACCCCCCGCTACCTTCAGTTCCACCATCAACACACATCACCTCCTCCTCAAAGAAAGCAGCCACCCAAGACAGAATCAACGCCAACGCACACAACAGCAAAGAACTCTCTGCCATCAACAGGGAGTTTGCCAGGCGCAACAACAAGACCACAGATGTCCCTCCCTCCCAAGACCTCTGCAACAAACTTGGCACCTTCTTCCCTCACAAGATAAGGAAGATCTACAACAGCTTCTACACCCTAGACCCTTCCATTTTGCTCGCCACCACCACATGCAAACACGCTGCACCCCAACAGACAGCGCTCTGCTGGACACCACTCACAACATAGGACACACTCAAGACCATGAAGAGCATCCAGTAATGAGCCCCAACGCATCCGTGCCCATACCACATCTTCCACAGAGCAGCTGCTGCCATCGCCACCCAAGTCTGCCACACCATCAATCCCTCCATGGACACGGCCAACTTCCCCTATGACTGTATACATGCCGAGATCAACTCCCTACTGAAGAAGTCATCCTCATACCTGACGGACCTCAAGAACTTCAGACCCATCGGCCTCCTCCTCCTTTTTCGCTAAGGGCATTGAGAAAGCCATCAACACCCAACTCTTCACGTTCTTTGCAGTAAACCATGTACTAGACACCTCCCAATCTGGCTCTGAAAGCTACCACAGCACTGAGACCGCACTCTTCGCCACCACCGATGAAATTCGCTCCCTCCTCGACCAGGATGAGAGCGCAGCTCTCATGGTACTGAACCTCTCAGCCGCCTCCGACACCATCTCCTACTACATCCTAATCACCAGACTCCACAATGCTGGCATCCATGACAAGACACTGGACTGGATGCACTCCTTCTTCACTGGCAGAATCCTGCAAGTCAGACTAGCCCTGTTCCTCCCAGAACCCACAGAGATCAGCTGCAGACTGCCCCAGGGCTTCTCCCTGAGCCCCATCCTCTTCAACATCTACATGGCCCCTCTCGCAGCCATCGTCAGAAGCCACGTACTCAACATAATCTTTTACACCAAAGACACCAAGCTGATCCTCTCCCTCACCAATGAACCTGCAACCGCCAGAACCAACTTCCACAGATGAATAAAGACCGTCACAACCTGGATGAATGACAGCTATCTCATGCTCAACTCGGACAAGACCAAAGTACTCATTCTGGGACCCACGCCTTCACCCTGGGATGACTCTTGGTGGCCAGCCACCCGGAGATCTCCTCGCACCCAACAGGTCACGCACACAACCTCGGCATCATACTAGACTAATTTCTCACATGAACTGCTAAATAAATGCAGTCTCCTCAGCCTGCTTCAAAAGACATTCAGAAGGATTCCCATAGAATTGGTCACCCACGCACTCATCCTCAGTAGACTCAACTGCTGCAAGACACTCTACGCTGGTGTCACCAAGAAACAGTTCAAGAAACTACAGAACATCCAAAATGCTGGAGCAAGACCCGTCCTTGACAACTCCTGCTGCAGCCGCATCACGCAACACCTTCGACAGAGCCATTGACTCCCAATCAACAAGAGAATCACATACAAGCTCCTCACACATGGCTACAAAGGTCTCCTTGACAAAGGACCAGCCTACCTGAACCCCTACCTTGTATTCCACATACCCTCCAGACAACTCCCTTCTGCCCAGCGCACCTTGCCTTCATCCCTCGGATCCACAAGACCAGAACCGGAGGAAGATACTTCTCCTCCCTCACTGCCAAGACCTGGAATATCCTGTCCCTCCATCTCAGGCAATCCATGTCGCTGACCCAATTCATGAAGGTCCTCAAGACCTGTCTTTTTGAATGATCCTACCCCCAGAGGGATCAGCAGCCCTCCCCCCAGAACCTTAAGACCTACAAGGGTGAGTAGCTACGCTTTATAAGCCCCTGATTGATTGATTCCCTCTTCAATCTAAACCGTATCATGGAAAATATTGCCAGTATAGGGGTTATATTTACTATTCCCACTCCAATCTAAACCATTTTGGCAAAGGTGTTTGATAATAAAGGAGGTTACATTTATTATTCCCACTCCAATCTATAACACTTCAGGCTAGGTAAAGACACTAAAGATATTGCATTTGCTATCCCCTCTCCACTCTAACCCATTTCAGGGAAAGTGTTGGTTACGAAAGGGGTTACATTTACTCTTCCCACTTCAATCCATACCACTTCAGGGAATGAGTTGGATACTAACATTTATTGTTCCCACACCAATATATCCGATTTTGTGGAAGGTGTTGGATAATGAATGGGCCATATTTGCTATTCCAATTGTAATCTAAACCACATTGGGGAAGCTGTTGGACACTAAAGTGGTTACATTTACTATTCCCACTCCAATCTATTAGATTTAATGGAAAGTGTTGGATACTAAAGGGATAACATTTACTATATCCACTCCAAGCTATACCATTTTGGAGAAGGTATTGGATCATAAAGTGCTCCATTTATTATTCCAACTCCAATCCAAACCACTTCAGGGAAGGTGTTGGACACTGAAGGGGGTACATTTGCTATTTGCACACCTCTCTATACAATTTTGGGAAAGCCATTGGACACTAGTGGGTAAACCTACTACTCTCACTTCAATCTAAACCATTTTAGCAGAAAGTAATGGACACTACAGGGGGTATCATTTACTATTTCAATCTAAACCACTTCGGGCAGGTGATGGACACTAAGCAAGTCACATTAACCCAAGTTAAACCATTTTGGGGAAGGTCAAGGACACTAAAGTGGTACAATTTACCATTCCCACTTCAATCTAAACCATCTTAGAGAAGGTATAGGGCAGTAAAAGGATAAGAATCATTATAAATAGGCCCCTAAAAAGGTATTTAATATAAAAATGTTGCTAAAAAAGCATTCATGCCTAGCAATAATTAACATACCATACATTTACAGCTGTAGTAGCATTTCTACTGAGCCCAAATATAAGTCCCACTGCACCTTATTCATTTTTCTGATTCAATCATTCAATCTTTGACTACCTTTAACAGACACAATTGGTCCTCCAATGGGTCTTTTTCTGTGCTGGAAAGGACTGGATTATAATTGCTTAAGAGACATCTAGAACCTTTCTTTTCACTTTCCCACATGGTTACCATGGCTGCCTTGCCACTGAGTCCAATCTCAACTTGGGAAGCGGGTACTGCATGGCCTCTGCGTTTGCTACAAAACATGTATCCTTGGTACCAGGAAGAATCTCCTCAGGCTTAATATATTTCCACTTAACCAATGTGTGGAAGGCTGCAGTATCCCTCCGGGAGGGTGTGTACCCCAGCCCAGAGTGCCCCAGTTGCGTTGATAGCTGGTTCCTTGGCAACAATTGTTTGGTCATGGGAGAACAAGGATCATGCATTGGATCCATAACCTAGCGCTTTCTCAATTAATTGCAGCCTTGCTGAAGACCGGGAGAGACACCCAAAGCATTACCCTCAGGTTCTGTAATGCTACTGCATTCACTGGGAGCTCAACATCATGAGGGCAGTCATGGATGCTTACTGTGTTTTCAGTGGTAGTAATCAGTAGAGTGAACAGGCCGTTTCACCTGTGTCCGTGGAGTGGGTCCTCCTAACCAACTTGTGTAAAAATCCACTGCTGTGTGTTTAACTTAACCTTTGCCTGCATTGGATTGTGTACAGTGCCAAAAAGTACACATGGTTGCATGTGCACATTGAGATGTGCGTTTGAGGTGCTACCGTACATTAGAGCCAGCTCGTATTGATTGGTGTGCACACTGGGATCTACGCATGCCTGTAAAGTAATAAGTACATTGGGGTCAGCACTGGGTTGCGTTTCAACACAGGAATGTATGTGTGCTTATGTAGGGTACAATACTTGGAGGACTCTCAGATCCATTTTGTAAAATCCATGGCATGCTGGAGAAGTATGAGGAGGTAGAAGAGATTCCCAGAGAGTGTGGTACATTGCTACATTCCTGCGAGCTGGGTGGGGCACACGTTGGAGAAAGGGAGAGCCGGGTTATTCTGTATACTTCAAAAGCGGCTCTTTGATTCTTGTCCATTACCATGCAAATGACCTACCCATCATAGCAATAAATATATTACACTGACCGTGGCAGCCCCAGTGTAGTTACCACCAGGACTGAGTTTCCATTCATAACTATGGTGCCGTCAAATGAATCTGCACACAACTTTCCCAAAATAATTTCAGCCAATGTGCCTGCTTCATTAAAAGTCTGTACTGGTCCTTCAATATTGGGCAAAAGTGGGGGACTGGTCTTCAAAAGTGTGATTTCTTACTTAATTCCAATTGACACGATTCCTCACTGATACAGAAACAAATGGATGATCGGAATGACACCAAACTATACACAAAGGTAGTTCCTTACTCAAGGATTGTTCTGTTTTGTCTTGGTGTATATGTTTCTTCAGTAGTTTTTGAGAAATTAGCATTTAAACAGAGGCTCAGGTTTGGCATCAAACCCTCAAAAAAAGCTTGAGATATATTTTCAGTTTAGGATCTGTGGCTCTCCTGAAACCCCCAAATTAAAAAAAATCCCAATTTCTATTGGCCAAGAAAGATGTGTCTCTCATCAGCCATTTCAAATATATGGATGCAAAGTTAGATCTGATGTGCTGGTAACAACAGAAGAGAAAAAGTAGCGGCTGTCATTGACTTAGTGTGGAGAGGCTGGTGGCACCCACCCAAAGGAAATCTGCCAACAGAAGCAAGATTCCTACACTCAAGAGGCCTGACTGCAGAGGGGCTGGCAGGAGGTACATAAAATAATGTGACCAGAATTCACTCAGGTTACAGAGTGAAAAATACAACAGATGAATTTTAATTTAACCAAAGCACTTCAGGGATGAGGCATGTATACAGGTCAGTCCTAAGTGGAGGCAAAAGATAATGTCCCATAATACCAATACATGGTGGCATTCACTCGTTGAGTGAAGGCATGTTTACAAACCACCATTCCCGGCACCATTCCCACTCTTACCTTCTGAATGTATTTTTCTTGTAAGTTCCAAGCTATATGGAAGTGTGTGTCATATATCGATTGTCATAACATCTCAGCAACATTTTTTAAAAGATACTCAGGCAAGGAGCATAACTTTTGTTAACGGGTACAGCTTGAAGCCAAGTAGAGAAATAAATTTGCTTAAGGAATCACTTAAATGAACATTATTATAAACAAATATGTGAGAGACTGGCTTGGAATATGGTGCTCACTTATGTAAGTGTAGCACTCTGCACTAATCCAGACAACCCTTATGGTGATTTTAGTGGTCTTAGATAACATTGGAAAGCTCTCCAAGTAGTAGCTGTGGACAGTATCCTTCAGCATTTGTCCAGAAGGAGCGTAAAGCAGCTTGTTTTACCAGTACTTAATCCTATGGTATGGGTTAAGTGAAAAAAACCGCACAGTGTAGTTATGAAAATATTTATTTCTTATTAACAGTACACCCACTAACAAAATGTATTAACTCCTCCCTGGAGATATAAACAGAATACACACAATATGTAAATAGAATTCGTAAGTAGTACTGAATACACAGTGGTCCCCAGTGGGAGATCAAACCATATAATAAAATAGTGAAATGCGAACCACCATCTAAGTCGAGAATGGACCCAGAAGACGTAGACGACGCGAGGACCCAAGGAACCACTCAAGGTGAGTATCTAGTAACCCCATGGAGGTCATGTGCAGAGTGGTAACACAACCATGTGCTTGCTCAATGTTATTCAATAGGGAAGTTGAGGTTGCAATTTGAAAGGAGAAGGACATTTCCCAGTGGACCCTGAAGAAACCGCATGGAAGATGGAAGGTTGGAGAGTCACCCCAGCCGTGATTACCCCAGGAACCAGGATACCTACACCAGGGAAGCCGGGTGCATAGGTGCGAAGTGACATTGGAAACAGCCATAGACCACATTGGAGAATTTCAGGAAGCTGCCGCTGGCGAAGAAGTTGAAAGTGTCCGATGGAACCCAAAGGTGGATTCCAGATGAGAAGTACCTGTAAGAGAGGGGACAGAATCAATGCCACTCAGAAGTGGCCAGGAGGCACGGAAGCCGAATGCCCACCGATGTTGGAAATGCAGGAGAGTTGACGGTGCCCTTGAAGTTGCAACTCTACAGGCCAGGCAACGCAGAGGAGGACCAGAAGCCATGCACAAGCTGTCCCACGTCGGATGTCAGGAGCCAATGAGTCATTGTCCAGCAGGGGCACAAACAAGTCTTGGCAATGGCAACTAACTTAATTGAAGAAAAAGATGCAGTGTTGAGACCAGCAAGGTTCAAGTGACTCACCACAAGCAGGTATGTCAAAGCAGGCTCGAGCAAGCAGGGAAGCCCACTGGAGCCAAAGAAGACCCTCAAGAGGACCCAGGGGCCGAAGGCACAGTAGCCGCAAGAGGACCTCGAGCAGCTCACCAAAAGATGAAGGCCCATGGTGCAGAGGATGCAGTACAGGTGAAGATGTTGGCTGCAGGAGATGCTTGAGTTTGGAGCTTCTTGGAGCCCAGAGATCTCTGGAGGAGAGTCAACAAGCCTTGGGTCGATGCGGTGCACATGGGTTCTGTTCCAATGGTAACGATGCAGGATACTGTACTCAAACTTGGTGAGAAGACAATGCAGGCCTCGGGGGAGTTGCAGAACCACCACCTCTGTTGCTGAGCTTTTCAGAATCCATGGGAACCCAGGACCAGTTCACAGTGTGGGAGTATGATTCCAACATGTTTGATACCAAACACAACAGGGATAGATACAGCCAGTTTAGGGATGGTCATCGTTTAATGACACATGGCCACTCTATGTATCGTAATGGCTGATGCACTTACAACCTGGGAGAATGGACTCTGAAGGTTGTAGGGGTGTCCTGCTCATGCATGGGCACCCTCTCACATGACCTATAGGTTTTGAGTGCGGTGACCACAGATATAAGGAAACTTATGTCTGTTGTAAGTGGTGCTAGCACCAGCTTACACAGGCTGCAATTGCAGGCCTGTAGTCACAATTTGAGTTGTCTCTCGTGGGTGGCATAATGCATGCTTCAGCCCATGGGAGGCAACGGGAGCACCTATGACCTGGGTACCTTAGTAACATATACTAATTGTAATTGCGGCTACTTGGAAAATAATGTTCCTATCCAATTTTATTCAATTGTTTTTTATTGTATTATGATGGTTTTTATTTCTGTAAATTATCAATTTCTTTTTTGATCGAATAAATTTACTTACTTACATATACTAGGGAATTATCAGGGTACGCCAGTAGCCAATTTGGAGTGTATCTAAGTACTCACCATGTCCAATTTAGGGAAGAAGCACAGAGACTGGGGTCCTGATTAGCTGGGTTCCAGTCAGACTAGTCAGAAAAACATAATGACACCAGCAGAAAGGGGAGGTGACCATGAAAGCAGAACCTACTTTCCTACAAAGGACTAATGAAACTTTCACCTTGGGTGTGGGAAACGACATTCTTTGTAAAATCACTGGCAGTAGGAAAATGTGACTTAAAAGTTAAGCATTGAATTTGTGCTTTCCTAATCCCATCAATAAAAGAATTACATTCAAGATCATTTTACAGGAAGATGAAGGAAAGGGATGGAAAGGGAAACATCTTCTACACGTTCTGGGGAAGGGAAATCATCTTCTACACGTTACAAAACCACATGTGACATTTTGAAAAAAATTATATGAGCAAGACATGTGTTTCACACAGTTTTAAATAGATGTTCTTTTTAAATGGCGTACATTGTACTCTAACAAAAACGATACTAATCCCATTTAGCACAACAATTAGAAATGGAACATTTTTTTCCAATAAACTGCGCAATTAGATTTACCTGTCAAATAAACAAGAAAATTACTACATCATAATATAAAACTTGTTAATATTTCAGAGGTTACTAGATCATTTTGATATTTCAGCAAGAAACAGGCTCATTGTTGCCAAATGTCACATATGACTGCTGGCAAAATGTCATGAAAACTTGATAAAACACAGCTGTATGAGACAAAAGAAGAAATAGTACATTTTAAATATTCACGATGGAAGGTAATTCTGTGTTCTACTGCAAAATAAAACCAAGAATGCGTAATTGCATAAAGTTTCAAATATCAGTCAACAATGCCAGGAACTTTAAGGAAATTAGAAAAAATGGTGCCCAAAAAAAGCATTTTTTTCTACAAATGTATCTCTATACTAATATTATAAAGAGAGAGCCCAAACCTTTAAGGCGGGTAATCTCAGGAACCACAGCACCAATCACAACACCCAATACAGCATTGGAAAGGACAGTTGCAGCAGATGAACATAGGCTATACAGCTGGCCACCATATACATTCGAAGGGTAAAAGAACCTTAAGGGCAAAGTAGTCATTTTTGGGCGTGGGCGTTCTGCTCGGGGCGTTCTGCTGGGGGCGTTTGCATGTGTGTTGTGCTGGGGGCGTGGCCATAGAGCGATGGGCGCGGCATTCACTACGTGTTAGTACTTCCTTGTGGCCGTGTGCGTTGTGCTGGGGGCGGAAATCAGGTAAAACAAGCGTTTTCAGGGCTTAGTTGAGGGCATGTGGGGGCGTGGCCAACGCTACGTGTTTGTAGTTCCTTGTGGCCGTGTGCGTTGTGCTGCGGGCGGAAATCTGAGGGCGGAAATCAGGTAAAACAAGCGTGTGCGATGTGCTGGGGGCCGAAATCAGGTAAAACAAGCGTTTACAGGGCTGCGTTGTAGGCATGTGGGGGCGTGGCCATACAGCAATCGTCGTGGCATTCAACGGGCATTTGGCAAAAAGGGGGCGCAGAAATCCTGCAAAACAAGCGTTCACAGGACTCCGGTGTGGGCGTTTGTATACCCGGACAACGTCGGGACGGGCTGCTAGTCCTATATAAAGGGTGTTCCTATAGAGTACCTTGATCTCTGAATCCAAATTTTAGGACAATGCATTCACATTTAAGGAGGAAGTGACAGAGACAACCCGGAAGCAAAAGGAGAAATGAAGCTCATCTCTGGTTATTACGCTGCGAAAGATGGGCTAGAGATTTACAATGTGCATGGCCTAGGATTAATGTGGGGTTTGTGGTCAATGGAGGTGTTTTATGAGATGCTCTGTGCCTTGGGGTGGAAAGTGAACGTTGTCAAAGTAGAAAACACCGACTTACCACATGTCTGCTGCATGCTAGAGGTGGCGAGACCCAGGCTCTGGTTCCCCTCAAGGTGCTCTTGGACCCGAGTCCAAAAACGATCAGAACTTTGATGTGCGTTCTGCCTCCCACCCACACTCATGCACTAAGAATTAAAGACGACAATAAATATTTACTATATAAGAGGAGAAGGAAAGGGATCCCATCTATTGGTGAACTGTAGAATGTGAAATCATAAAACCTGGCTTCAATCCCAGCTTCTCTGCTTGGCAAAATTGTGTGATCCCAGACAAATATGTTATTTCCCCCTGCCTCTTTTATTTCCATTATTGCATATGTGAGCATATTAAAATACGTGAATTCAAGATGTAAGATATCTGAAAACATCTCTAGTGTTTGATTTAACGCTATAATGTTGCCCTATGTATGATAAGAATGTAGACCAAAATAGTGGGTGAACTGACTACTGGCTTGCCTTTTGCTTCACAAATGGCATGGTGGACGTTACTGGGCAGAAATGTTTCTAAGTTCACGTATAAAAAACATAACTTTTAATAAAGGACTCTAGAAAAAATTATATATTATAAGCTAACTAAGGTGAAACGCTTCTGATTGTTAAAAAAAAAACACTTTTTCAAAAATCTTAAAGAGACTATCATATTTTTATATGCACAATTTCATGCTACACGTTTTCATGCCCCGGCTATTGCATGGGCTCTTAAAGCCGAACTTCAAAGAAAGTTTAGTAGCCGAGCTTGAGTGTTTCGAAACTTAGGACTCTGAGGTGTCTATGGAGAACTCTAATGGATCTGCCATTGACTGAGGAGAAAGAACGCAAATTCCTCACGTGGAGCTTGTGTTATATTTACCAAATCAGCAATGGAAATTCAGATGAATGGATGTTAAGGTACAACCATAAGCATGGAATAAAGATGTGTCGACAGTTTACCTCTCGAAAATCTATATTACCTCATCCATTCCTCGTCCCATTACTTACTCTAAGATTTATGAGGAGAATTATTAATCTAGTCTCTCCTCTCAAGCATTTCTCATCCAACAAAACACAAGGCTTAGAAGCCATTCAACGATGGATATACGACAGTACAGGCAAATTGATGGAATACTGATAGGACTAAGAAGGCATACCAGTAGAAAGACAGAAAGTTTAAATGCAAATGGTTATTTAATGCTCTATCTGCAACAAAATACATTAACCAGAGTACAATTTCCACCTAAAATAAAAGGCAATAATCATTTTAGATCGGAACAGTTTTGTTTCTGTGTTGTGCAAATACGATTTGTGCTATCTCAGAACCTGATAAATAATGTATAACTTCATTATTAGATGAAGGGGGGGCTTGAATGTAGTGCCATGTTTACAGTGTATAGGTTCTATTTTTCAGTAGCGGCTGCTACCGACCAGGGGTGGTGAGACGGGGGGGAGGGCTCGGGGATGGAGGAGTGAATAATAAAAACAAGCATTGGCATAACCAATAGGTCTCGCCTTTGGGACCTTATGCGTTTAGCCACAACATTTGGCAGTGGAGGACGGTGACAATTGCAAGAGGTGGGGCGTAGCGACCGAACAACCTAAGGGGAGTTCGGGGGTGGGGGTTCACCTCCGAGAACATTTTCAAAAAATAGTGCAAAAATGGTGCATTTTCAAGCAAATTTCATAAAACAGGAAGGTTAATAAAGCAATTGTGAAAGTGCAGGTATTACATTTATAGAGATGTCACCCCACCCAAAGACATCAGCTGCTTTCAAAAGATGACACCCCATTGTGCCCAGTGACAAGGACAGCTGAACGCTTTCATGCCACGCATCATCAACACAGGAGTTGGGTGGGCGCTGGTGCGAATTGGGGAAACACTCACTGGGGGATCAGTACCGTCCGCTGACACACACCAGGCGCAGAGATGAGACGGGGGGGGGGGGCAGGAGGGCTGGCACTGATGAGTGGGGGTGGGGGGATGTAGAGGAGGTCTGGGCTGGCACTGATGAGGGATGGCAGATGAAGCCTGGCACTGACTAGGAACAACAGAGGAGGCTCGCCTGACTGACACTGACGAATGACGGTAGAGGAAGCAGGGTGTCATTATCACATTACGCACGCCCAGCGCTGCGAGGCCTGTTGTTAC
Source organism: Lissotriton vulgaris (assembly GCF_964263255.1). Lineage (NCBI taxonomy): Eukaryota > Metazoa > Chordata > Amphibia > Caudata > Salamandridae > Lissotriton > Lissotriton vulgaris. The sequence goes on from NC_141698.1 coordinate 209,706,982, forward strand.
AGTGCCACTCAGGCCCTCCTGGCTGACGTTGAATCGGTGGAATGAACATTTGTATGGAGGCTAAGGGTCGTATATTCTGCCAGTGCCAGGGGGTGCACCAGACCAGACCAGTACATTTGATGGGGTGTGGGTGGAAGGAGTTCTGTGGCCTGGTGTGTAGCATCTTACAAGCCTTAAAGTTCACACACCATGAAGTGGGCAGGGACTGAGTCTGACAGAGTGGATGCACTGCAGCCTGGCTTCCTGTGGAGGATGCAGGACTGAGCTGGTGTGGGGTAATGGTATGGCGGTCGGGTTAATGCGACGTAATTGGCGCCTTTGGCGGGTAATGATCGTCTAATAATGGGACCCAGTTTGCATTACCACCAGGCGGACGCAGAGATGAGACGAGGCATGGGGCAGAGGAGGGCCGGCTGAGTCTGACACTGACGGTGGTGGGGGGATGTAGACTGGGAGACCTGGCACTGATGAGGGATTGGCTTGGCAAGTTGGCAGATGAGGCTCAGTCAGGCCTAGCAGTGGCACCGACGAGGCCGAGGAACGACAGAGGGGGCCTGCTGCTGCTGGCCTAGTGACCCAATGACGGCGGCTTCACCAAAATGGTTGCATTAAATGCAACTCTTTTGTTGCGCATGTGCTGCAATGGTGGTTGCCGAACTGCAGCGCAGAATCAACGCACTCTCTAGTTTAACACATTTTTTGGTAATTTATTATTATTCCTAATCCATACTAGTCACATTGAGAGGTAAATGTCACATAACTAACATAAAGTGTCAACACCAAAATGACATATATAAAATACCACTCAAAAATGCACATTCTTTTACGCACAAAAATTTACATAATTATTAACAAGTCACATACAAATTATACCGTTATAACTTATAAGAACAATTTGCATGTGAAATAATGAAGTTCTCAATTTCCCAATTGCAACAAGAGCCGAGATTAGCCGAAATACAATTCTAGTTTTTCTAAATTAGTAATTTGGCAGCCAGAGTTTTTTCTGTATTGAAGTAAATATGGTTCTTTTTTGTTATCCGGCATTTTGATAGACATGCTAGTTTCCAGAGGCGTACTTTCTCAAGCACAAAAGCGAGTACCAACATTAACCTCTCACAATGTGCCCCTAGGTGCAAAATGGTGGCACAGCAAGTTTTGTGACTGAGGCACCTGGGTAGGCTTTCTTTATCATGGTAGTAACTAGAGCAATATTTTCCCACTATTGACATAAAGAAGCATACCCAGTGCTGCAATATAAGCCACATACGCCGTAAAAGTAGGGTAGCAATAAGCATGAATTGATTTAAGAGTACTTTGAGCTTGTGCTGTATCTTATTAGAGCAAAAAGAATTGCCGTATTAGATAGTGCCGCCGCCAACAACAATCTTTGACAACAATCATCTCATCATCTGCAAATGATGTGGGTTAGTCCTCTGACCTCTGCTTCTATTTCCAACATACTCTCATTTAAAGCAAGAAGCAAGGCTTGCATGTGATGTGGCCTCTTGAGAATTATAGTTACGGGTAGACTCGGAAGCTAGCCTCAGCCTGGCACTGGTTAGGGGGGATGGCATGGCAGAGGAGGTCTGCTGGCGCACAGTCACTGACTGTGTTGAAAAAACTTACGTGGACGCGGTGGTGGTGACTCAGGTGACGTCGTCGACTACTATGGAACTTCTTCTCTCTGTACTCGATGACGTCTTCCGACCGACGTAGACTGACTCGACAAGTAAATCAGTGGCAGTCTGCAGACAGTGCACACAAGTGACACAACAAAGCACCAGGCGGTGGTCCGTCCGTAGTAGGCACGAACAAACTGCACAACGAGTTAGTCACGACGATGATCCACTCACCTTCGTGACTCTGACTGACTCAGATCTACTTTAAGTTTCACTATCACTTTGAGTTTGTTGTTGTTGTAGCACTGGTGAGCCACGCGCGGTTACGTCACTGCAGTTTAGGAAAATGGCCAATCACCTCGACATGGCTTGATTTAGCCATATGTGATTGGCCATAAAGTGCAGAGCAGCCAACACCCATGCGTGGCACCATCCTGCTGCAGCTGTGCCAATCCTGGTGCAACGTTAACAGCGCCACTGCGCCAGGATTGGCTACGAGCAGGCTACAATCTGCCCATAATGAGTCCTGGGCCCCGGGTCCCTGCCTGTGTCTCAGTGCTATGGGGGGGAAGGGAAGGTCTAATAGGAATACGCATGCGCGGGCCAGTCCAAATAATGTGTACTCCTGGCTGTCACATGCGCAGTCACCCGCGCTGCTACAACGCTATTCTGCTCTGGCTGGCTGCCTGTGCGGTGTCACTCTCTGATGCAGCCCCGCCCCCCACGGCCCACTTCTTATGTGATGCCCGATTCTGTCGGGCTTGTCCCGGGGCCGGTAGCACGCAGTGCGAGTGCCTTCAGTACGCTCAGATTTATTAAAAAAAATCAGTTTTGTTAATGCATGTTGGCAGTGACGGTCGTCCATGGCTAGTGAGGCAACGCCCCAACGCCCCCAATGGACGCACCGCCACTGACATTTGGCTATGTTGTAGAGCCTTGTGGCTGCTGAGCATCATGTTGAAAAGTTATAATAAAAAGTGTTAAGTATTTTTGTTACTTTATTCAAAACAAGACAACATTATATACAACTGAACAACCTGATTAAAAAAAGATTTGAACATGAAAAATGTCTTCTAGTTTTTTTGTACTTGCACTGCTGGCAACTTATTCCTGCCTGTTTTCATGCTTGTTTGTTATAAAAAAATGTTCTGGGGGAGCGGGACGTAAATAACGGGGGAGTGGAGGTTGTAAAACCGTAATTTAATTAGAACAGGAGCAGTGGACGGACACTAGGGGAGAATGTCCCCAAGATGTTGTGTTGTGTCTGGTAGGCTTCCAACTAAAAATGGCAAACAATAAAGGGTAGAAGTGTTTAGGAAAAACACGAACTGAAGAGAAAGAGTGAAAGTTAAGAAAGAGGAAGAAAATTACAGGAGTACAAGAGGAGTGAAAAAAGTAAGAGCCGAAGTGTGGATGGAGGAAGACAAAAAAAATCAAACCAAGAGAGGGAGACAAGAGGCAGAAAAGGTGAGAACAAGAGTAGGCAAGAGTAAAAGTGTGAGATGAAGGGTGATGGGTGAAGGTAGAGAGACATTTGGGAGCAAGGTTGAAGGGTGAAGAGCATGGGCTGTGTGAGAGGAAAAGTCGAGAAAATAGATATGAAAAATGGAGGGAGGAGAGAAAAGGAGAAAGTAAGAGCGGAGGCAGAGAGATCAGAAGAGGCAACATTTAGAAACTGAGATGATAAAGCAGCAAAGAGAGGAAGGAGAAGTCACGAAGAAAGCAGAGATAAGAAGACAAAGTGCGTGGATAAGAAAGAGCGGTGGCAGAATAGTCGAGTAACTTTACAAAAGCTGATTACAACTAAGTGAGAGGCACGTCAGCAACTGCCAAGTATATATCCTAATTAAAAACAAAAGTGATAACTTAGGGAGTGAGTGGGGAGGTGGTGGAGCGTGCAGGCTTATGGGGAAATGGAAAGTGAAAGAGAGAATGAAAGTATGCATGGGGGGAGGTGCAGCCAAATGTCAATGGCGCCAGGAAAACCCAACGGGAAAGTCCTCGTGTTAAATGCACGAGAGAGAGAGAGCAAGAAAACACAGGCACAGAGACAGCCTGCAAACCGCTTGGCCTAGTTCAGGAGAGTGCTCCTAAATCAACACCACCCAGACCATCTGTCAGCAAATCTGGGCAATAAGCATGAATTGATTTAAGAGTACTTTGAGCTTGTGCTGTATCTTATTTGAGCAAAAAGAATTGCCGTATTAGATAGTGCCGCCGCCAACAACAATCTTTGGCAACAATCATCTCATCATCTTCAAATGATGTGGGTTAGTCCTCTGACCTCTGCTTCTATTTCCAACATACTCTCATTTAAAGCAAGAAGCAAGGCTTGCATGTGATGTGGCCTCTTGAGAATTATAGTTACGGGTAGACTCGGAAGCTAGCCTCAGCCTGGCACTGGTTAGGGGGGATGGCATGGCAGAGGAGGTCTGCTGGTGCACAGTCACTGACTGTGTTGAAAAAACTTACGTGGACGCGGTGGTGGTGACTCAGGTGACGTCGTCGTCGACTACTATGGAACTTCTCTCTGTACTCGATGACGTCTTCCGACCGACGCAGACTGACTCGACAAGTAAGTCAGTGGCAGTCTGCAGACAGTGCATACAAGTGACACAACAAAGCACCAGGCGGTGGTCCATCCGTAGTAGGCACAAACAAACTGCACAACGAGTTAGTCACGACGACGATCCACTCACCTTCGTGACTCTGACTGACTCAGATCTACTTTAAGTTTCACTATCACTTTGAGTTTGTTGTTGTTGTAGCACTGGTAAGCCACGCGCGGTTACGTCACTGCAGTTTAGGAAAATGGCCAATCACCTCGACATGGCTTGATTTAGCCAAATGTGATTGGCCATACAGTGCAGAGCAGCCAACACCCATGCGCGGCACCATCCTGCTGCAGCTGTGCCAATCCTGGTGCAGCGTTAACAGCGCCACTGCGCCAGGATTGGCTATGAGCAGGCTACAATCTGCCCATAATGAGACCGGGGCCCCGGGTCCCTGCCTGTGTCTCAGTGCTATGGGGGGGAGGGAAGGTCTAATAGGAATACGCATGCGCGGGCCAGTCCAAATAATGTGTACTCCTGGCTGTCACATGCGCAGTCACCCGCGCTGCTACAACGCTATTCTGCTCTGGCTGGCTGCCTGTGCGGTGTCACTCTCTGACGCAGCCCCGCCCCCCACGGCCCACTTCTTATGTGATGCCCGATTCTGTCGGGCTTGTCCCGGGGCCGGTAGCACGCAGTGCGGGTGCCTTCAGTGCGCTCAGATTTATTAAAAAAAAATCAGTTTTGTTAATGCATGTTGGCAGTGACGGTCGTCCATGGCTAGTGGGGTAACGCTCCAACGCCCCCAATGGACGCACCGCCACTGACATTTGGCTATGTTGTAGAGCCTTGTGGCTGCTGAGCATCATGTTGAAAAGTTATAATAAAAAGTGTTAAGTATTTTTGTTACTTTATTCAAACCAAGACAACATTATATACAACTGAACAACCTGATTAAAAAAAGATTTGAACATGAAAAATGTCTTCTAGTTTTTTTGTACTTGCACTGCTGGCAACTTATTCCTGCCTGTTTTCATGCTTGTTTGTTATAAAAAAAATGTTCTGGGGGAGCGGGACATAAATAACGGGGGAGTGGAGGTTGTAAAACCGTAATTTAATTAGAACAGGAGCAGTGGACGGACACTAGGGGAGAATGTCCCCAAGATGTTGTGTTGTGTCTGGTAGGCTTCCAACTAAAAATGGCAAACAATAAAGGGTAGAAGTGTTTAGGAAAAACACGAACTGAAGAGAAAGAGTGAAAGTTAAGAAAGAGGAAGAAAATTACAGGAGTACAAGAGGAGTGAAAAAAGTAAGAACCGAAGTGTGGATGGAGGAAGACAAAAAAAATCAAACTAAGAGAGGGAGACAAGAGACAGAAAAGAAAAGGTGAGAACAAGAGTAGGCAGGAGTAAAAGTGTGAGATGAAGGGTGACGGGTGAAGGTAGAGAGACATTTGGGAGCAAAGGTGAAGGGTGAAGAGCATGGGCTGTGGGAGAGGAAAAGTCGAGAAAATAGATATGAAAAATGGAGGGAGAAGAGAAAAGGAGAAAGTAAGAGCGGAGGCAGAAAGGTCAGAAGAGGCAACATTTAGAAACTGAGATGATAAAGCAGCAAAGAGAGGAAGGAGAAGTCACGAAGAAAGCAGAGATAAGAAGACAAAGTGCGTGGATAAGAAAGAGCGGTGGCAGAATAGTCGAGTCACTTTACAAAAGCTGATTACAACTATGCCGCTAACCGCGTGACCCGCAGGGGAACATGGGCGGGGCAGCGCTTCAGTCCCACCCGGCAAAACTCCAGCCGACACTGGTGGGGCGCCCCGCCCCGCGTTCACCACAGGCCAGGGGATGGCCTACAGGGGGAGGGGCGAACCCGCTATATCTGCCACGGTGGCCAAGGCTCGGCTTCTTTGCATTCCATTTCTCCCGCGGCTCAAGCGCTGTTGTTGTGACCTCGCCGTGCCCTCGTCGGTTCAAGGTATGTGCTGCTTCTCACCTCCCCCCCCCAGCCCCGTCCCTGGGCATGACCAGGTTGCACGGGGCCCCAGTGGTTGGCGACCGCAGGGGGAGTGAGCTGAAGCCGCGATATCGGTGCAATTGCCTTTAGGATTTTGGGGTCATGCGGGGAAGGGAGTTCTTACGGGCATTCTCCAAATTCTGCGCGTGTTGTAGAGCGTGACCCGCCGAGCCTGGGTTTTTCGTGGAAAAGGGAGTGCATACGGTCTTATATTCCCCAACGGGGCTGAGGGGGAAAGGGTCACCGGGCCCAGTCGATAGTTTGCACGGGTAAAACGGCTGTTGTTCAGCATCTAATGGCGGCGGATGTAACGCGGTGATGTAGTGGACTAGGTTGCAATAGATTTGCCATATTTCACTTCATGCGATCCCTGCTCTGTCAAACCGCTAAAGCCTCTTGCGATGGTTGCACCATAGGAACTGCGTGTGATGCCCTCACGAACGACTTGGCCTTCAGCGATGTACCAGCTTGCACCGCCATCGCTGTATTTATCAAACCCCACACTTGTTTGCGCAGGGCTCACGCATCGGGTGTGGTACAGAGTGTAGAGATTCCTATAATTAGTAGATGTGATAGAACCGGCTGCCGGAGACGTTGGAACAATATACCAGCTGAGGGTGAACGGGAGGGAAACATGCCCGGTATTTACTGGGACCGGCAGATTGTTACGGAAAGCACGAAACCCGCTTGATACGCCACATTTGAGGGGTAAAGCTTGAACGGGTGCGGTTCGGAAGCCGTGTAAATTACGGGCATGTATACTGACGCACTGTGTCTGTAGATTGATCTTTCACCCAGCAATGCAGGCAGAACACTAACACACTAAACCCGGCCTTAAAGTACATTTATTCATCTATGGCGTTATTGCTTGACTGGCTCCGTGCGCCGGGTTTTACCAGTTATTGCCGCTGGCCGGTTTACATTGCCGTCGGCCCCTCCAAGTCTGCAGCGAACCAAGCTTGCCGGCGACGTCGGAATAGGCATTTATTAATTATCTACGGTCTCTTGGTTTGATGCCAACACGTGCTGCCAGCCCATGTTTGTAAGTAGGGCCCGGGGTTTAGGCCTCACGCAGGTCAGCAGCCTGTCCCCGAGCGCCGCTTTTAGCAGCAATTGCCTTGTTTCCGAAATATCCGTGGGCTCCTCCAATTCTGCAGCAAACCACGCTTTCCTGCTACATTTAACTACTGTCCCTGGGTTTGAGGCCAGCACGGGCTGCCAGTCCACATTCGTAAGAGAGGCTCCTGGGTCCAGGCCTCACGCGGATCAGCAGCCAACCCCCCCCCCCCCCCCTCCACCCCCGCCTTTAGTACCGAGCAGCCAGCGGACAAGGGGGTGTCATGGGGGTACAAAGGGGGCGCCAGCGTCGTGCGCAGCGGGCGTTCTTAGGCGACACGTGCAATACGAGTGCACAGGCAGTGCAACGGTGATGATAAAAACCAAGCTGCTACATGAGGCAAGCGAACATACTTCTTAAACATACACTTATAGAATGACACCAGATCAACTCACAATCTATTCATTGTCATTTGATAGCTTAAACCACAAAAAACAGTTTACTGGATTTAACCAAGATGGACGCCAAGCTCTGCATCACAGTTATGACCCATCGAAGCTAGTGTCCTGTACGGTACAATCATCTTTGACTCTAAGCGTCGAAGATTTAACACTCTATTGCCACCCCTTTCATTCACTTTCACCATAACTAATGCACAAAAGCCGAGCAAATCGGGTTCCTGACTATGATGACTCGGGAAGTGTCATGCTATCGGGTATTGCTGTCCCAAATTTTAATGGCACAAAGATGGTCAAGTATACTTTTCTTTGCTTTGTGTATTATTCTCCCTATATACGCTTTCTTACAGGGACAGGTAAGGGCATAAACAGCGAACTCATTGTTACTTGAGGTATGTTCACTGTCTGGTAAGGAGCACAATCTTCCGTTAATGTCACTTCTTTAATAAATTTGCTGTTCTTGTAGCATTTGCAATTCCTGCATGTGAGAAACCCTTTGATTCTTCTTGGTTTTGTGTTCTGAGGTTCTACTGCCCTACATAGAGTGTCCTGCAGGGATTTCGCTCTCTATTGAACGTGATTTTGGGGAAGGCTATTTGCTAGATCTGGGTCTGCCTGTAGCACCGGCCAGAATTTACTAGGACTCTTTTGCACTTTAGAGGCCTGCCTATTGTTCATTGTAAGGAGTCTGATTTTATCTGGAATTTCTTCTTTTTCGTCATTTTTCACTGCTAACAATGATGCTCTAGATCTCCCAGCCACTTTCGCTTCTGCCTTATTGATGACTGACAGTGAATATCCTCTTTCAAGAAATCTCTTGGTCATGATCTCTTCTTCTGCACTAAAACTTTCAGGTGTACTGCAATTCCGTTTTGCCCGTAAGGGTTCACCTAATGGTATGCTCTTAATCAGTGAACTCGGATGGCAACTTCGTGCATGTAGCAACCTGTTACCTGCAGTAGATTTCCTGAAAAGAGAGCTCTCTAGTTTTTCGTTTTGGACTGTGAGTTTCAGATCTAAAAAATCAAATCTATCTTTAGACCATTGGCTGGTGAACTTCAGATTGAAACTGTTCACGTTGAGGGTGCTCACAAATTCTGCTGCTTCATTCGCAGTGCCCTTCCAGACACGGGAAATATTGTCTATGTAACGGACCAACATGGCCACCTTTTCTTGAAACATCAATGATTTTCTCACTACTTTCTCTTCCCAATGTCCCATGTAGAGCCCTGCAAAGCACGGAGCAAAAGATAAGAAATCTATCTTTCATTGAGAATATGTCTGCATGCTTTCAAGTCAACCCTAAATCATGGGGGATGCATGTATATCGGCTCATGATATCAAGAGACAAAAGGGAATAGCTGCTTGCCCAATGGAGTCTCAAGGCACCGCAGGATATCCCCCAAGCCTTTTACATAAGAGGGCAGTTGCTGCACGAGGATTTGAAGAAAGTGATCTACATATCTTGAGGTGTTCTTGAGGCAACTCCCTCCAGACAAGACGATTTTAGGCCACCCAAGCCGTAAGAACTGCCTAGACGGCGGGTAACATTACTTTGATCATTTTCCCAATGGTTAAATATCCTGTTAATCGGTTCATCTCAATAATGGACAACAGCACCAGCAAGTGTTAGGCCGTCATAAGTGTAGTTATTACGAGCAAGAAAACAAACAACCTTTATACTGCATTTTACTATGTGGTTTGATCGACAGTACACTAGACAGACATACAAATCAGCTAATGAAGCAACAATTCAGAATTGGGGTTTACAGTCTCCAGCAACTAGGCAAGAATCTAGATGAATTAATGTAAAAAGTGCCACCACCAGAGGTTACAGATAATATTAATGGAGAAACTATGTGAAAAGAAACGTAATAGACGGGCGGCAAATTTCAGGAACACACCATTAAGCACACAGCCCTTATCCCTAGTGTGGGAATTCCTCTGCTAAATACTACTGAAGTATGGGAGTGACAACCGGGAGGAATAAGTAGAGGGAGGAATGAAGGGTCACATTTTGTGAATACCTTGCGTTATCAGGGAAAGATGTAGTTGTGAATCGGGCCAAACACAAACCCGAACACGAGGTAACAAATGCAATAAATGGCATGTCAGCCCTAGATCACTGTACAGCCGAGCCAATACAGAACATTACACATAAAAGGGAATTGCTTTAGCACACTTCTCTATATCGAATACATGTATAACCTCCCAGCTTCAGGTTAACAGTTTAAAGCTTCATGTTTACCTAGAAGAGAATTAGGAGTGCATGATGCTTGCTGCAGGGGCACAAGTGGAGTCTGGTTAGGAACTTGACACCAATACATTTCTGGGAATGAATCCAAACTCACCACACATCAGAAAGTGGACTCTTTAGCGCCTTGCCCAGGTGTAAAAGTGGAAGCAACTACTAGGAGACTGCGTTCGTTTCCAGACACTTGCTTCCTGGGAGCGATGCAGATTAGGGGTCACAGGCAGTTATGAGCATACGTGGTGTAGCTGCGGTATGTGATTATGGAGACACGGTCGGGAATAACAATTTGACTGTTAAATATATCTGCTAGGCTGTGCTTTAACTATTCCAAGTAATGATCCTGCAGTGATTCGCCAGCCATTCACTGTCATAATTTGTACAGCTACTGTGCTCACGCAGAAAGTAAATAATTCTGACTACAGGATAAGTTTCATAGTCACACCACTTTGCTTTCTTGAATGAATATCATTGGTTTTCCATTGGCATCAGATACAATAATGCAAATAGTCACTTTCCGATCCCCTGTATACTGTTTCCGAATGAACACAGCATTGCATATTAAGCATAAGAAAGGTGAACAAATGTAATATTAAAAAAAAAAAAAAATCCTTATGTTGCCAGAGCGAGGAGAAGTTAAGTAATTAGTCCTCAGGCAAACTAATTAATAGCTTATGGACAAGAGCTAAAAAAGCGATTTTCTGAGGTTAAATTTCGATCTGGGGTAACCGGAAATTCTTCCAAACCCCTGAAGTTAACCAATTTCCCACCTTTCATCGGGGTACAGGTTGGGAGCGGGTGAGCTCCTGTGGTCTGAGGTTGTCCCTAGCAGGGCTGGGTCACCTGTAGCGGTAGAACAGTCCAGCGAGAAGGTCAACAGATCCATGCAGTAGTTCAAGGGAAGAGATGTCTGGGTTTCATAACTTATGGATATTACTCCTGGATATTAGCCAGATACGCGAGTTTCGAAGGCTAAACTTCGAGCTGGGGTAACCGGAAACACTTACAACTCCTGGAGTAATTGGGCTCCAATTGTTTGGGGCAGGCGAAAGGAATGTCTGGTTGAAATCCACTCAAACAGGCAAAGGTGCAATTAGTCCTGTTTAGACTGAGGGCGTAATGTAAGATACTGCGCACCTGGTGGTGCATTACATTTAGAACCCCGACAAAGAATGGCATCAGTTAATTCCTAGGAATGTTGCATAACCGAGGGCTTGCAGGGGTTTGAAGGGGTCATTACCAGTGCGATAATCTTGTATCCATTAGGTAATATACCAATTTGAGGCTCAACTGTAGCTGTGACCATTCCCACGTACGAGAGAAAAATTGGAGGGTACTATAACAAAGACAGGGAATGCTTGTCTAGATTGGGAGTTGACGTATTCCTCCTGGAGGTACAGGAGGCACTAAAAAGCGACCGGAAGTGGCTAGGTGGGTGGGGGGCTCTGTCATCGACGGGGGCCTCTTCCAGAGTTGTGGCGGAGTTACAGGGCAATCTGGAAGCAGACGGGTACAGTAAGGGTACCTCTGCGGCAGAAGGGTACAGTAAGGGTACCTCTGCCTGGCACAGTAAGGGTGCCTGAGCCAAGGACCAGGAGCCAAAGGAGGTTCCGGGAAACTGCGATGGCGCCCCGTTAGTCCTTCGGGCGGTCAGGGGGCCTGAACCGACCGGGGGTGTGCCACACCGCTCTACCCCGACAGGGGGGTGGGAGTATAACGAAGTTGGTAATGTACTGCACCGTCAGAGCAAGATGGCTCCTTATGCATGCGGGACAGCGAGGGGCTGCCTGCTTTGGATCGCCCGTAAGATGACCCACCTTAAAACGTCATACGTGTGTTGTATGAAATAAAACTGCAACAGTTCTTTCCCATGAATATGTCTCCAGAGTTTCATTGGGGAGGAATTGTGTATATTACAGGCGGGCGGGAGTGAATGGCGGTGTGGGCACTATGCCGCTGACCTGCGTGACCCGCGGGGGAACATGGGCGGGGCAGCGCTTTAGTCCCACCCGGCAAAACTCCAGCCGACACTGGTGGGGCGCCCCGCCCCGCGTTCACCACAGGCCAGGGGATGGCCTACCGGGGGAGGGGCGAACCCGCTATATCTGCCACGGTGGCCAAGGCTCGGCCTCTTTGCATCCCATTCTCCCGCGGCTCAAGCGCTGTTCCCACCCTGAACCCTGACCCAGCAGCTTGAGCGGCGGCGTGAAGTAATAGAATGTTGTAATGTTCTTCTTTGTGTTGCAGGCGGAGTTACAGGGCGATCTGGAAGCAGATGGGTACAGTAAGGGTACCTCTGCGGCAGAAGGGTACAGTAAGGGTACCTCTGTCTGGACAGTAAGGGTGCCTGAGCCAAGGACCAGGAGCCGAAGGAGGTTCCGGGAAACCGCGACAGCACCCCGTTAGTCCTTCGGGCGGTCGGGGAGCCTGAACCGGCCGGGGGTGTGCCACACCGCTCCGCCCCGACAGGGGGGGGCGGGAGTATAACGAAGTTGGTATTGTACTGCACCGTCAGAGCATCCACCTTAAAACGTCACATGTGTGTTGTATGAAATAAAACTGCAACAGTTCTTTCCCATAAATATGTCTCCAGAGTTTCATTGGGGAGGAATTGTGTATATTACATGTGGGCGGGAGTGAATGGCGGTGTGGGCACTAAGTGAGAGGCACGTCAGCAACTGCCAAGTATATTTCCTAATTAAAAACAAAAGTGATAACTTAGGGAGTGAGTGGGGAGGTGGTGGAGCGTGCAGGCTTATGGGGAAATGGAAAGTGAAAGAGAGAATGAAAGTACGCATGGGGGGAAGTGCAGCCAGATGTCAATGGCACCAGGAAAACCCAGCGGGAAAGTTCTCGTGTTAAATGCACGAGAGAGAGAGAGAGAGCAAGAAAACACAGGCACAGAGACAGCCTGCAAACCGCTCGGCCTGGTTCAGGAGAGTGCTCCTAAATCAACACCACCCAGACCATCTGTCAGCAAATCTGGGCAAGGGTGGTATTTAGGTGGCGGGAGGGGTCCAGGTGTAAATACTTGTCCTTTAGAGCCCGTTGTTTGGATTAACAGGTAGAAAGAATTAAAGAAAGAAAGAGAAAGAGACAGAGCAGACAGCAAAGATATGTGTAATATTTTAAAAGACAGGGTGAATGGGTATATAAAGACATAACACTAATACAAAAAGCAGATTTTCTGTATCAGTGAAACTAATTTAAATAATCAAAGCAGCCTATGTAGGTTCATATTCCCATATGCAGCGTCAATCAGAAAACTGGAAAGGAGGGGCCCAGAGCAGAATTAACAAGGACTGAGGCTGAGCTTAAAAGGAAAAAACCCTAGCTCATTGTTGACTCTTATTGTGATCCTGGCCTCATCAATTGATTGACTTATGTTTAATCAGTCATTATATAGAAGCAGTGTAGCCTGGGGGCTAGGCCTTAGAAGGTAATGGCTGTGGAATCTAAAAGATAGCTTTGCTATACAAAATGTACAGATAAACCAAAGGAGCATAGTGGTGGGAGCACAATTTTGTCCAGGGGGGCAGCCCAACCATAGCGCAAGTGCACACTTCTAACATGTGTGCAACCCGAGGGTTGTTTAATGTCAAGAATACAAAGGGCTGAGGGGGTTGCAAGGGCTTGTGTTACTCCCCTGAAGAGTTTCACATGTTTATGCCTGATGCTCTTTTAGGCATGGTTTGCCTTTGAATTCTGGGACTTGCACATCTGTTAATCGTATTATAAAATAAGGACTTGAAGTCCCAAAAGACAAGAAAAACAGGCGTTGGCAAAGCCAATAAGTCTCAGTTTAAATAGTTCAGGTATTGGCTTTACTAATTCCAGTTGCCACCATCAAAGAAACACATGTGTCTAGATGTATGGCCATTAATTTTGGAATGAGTTGCATATTGAAGGAAATCCATTCCAAGATGACCACCACACATGGTGATGCCTGCACGCTCATTTACATTATGTATGTGTCAATGTCTAATAATGCATGTCGGACAGTTTTAATGTATATTTCTAACATGGAGTATGGCATCGTTAGAATGATTAATTAAAATGTAAGAAAAAAAGGATAAAGAAAAGAACAGTGCGAAAAGGATACAAGCTGCAACTGCCACGTTGTTGTAAAATGAATAAATAACAAACGTGGTCATGGTTAATCAGTAACCTGATCCTCCTGGAATGCAGCATGCAGCGCGCCGCTTCTCGCTCCCGAGAGCCTTAGGCCGTGGGAGATAACTTTTAGAAGAAAGGAGGGACATGCTGCCGTCTTTGGCCATTTGCGTGCTGTCTTTCTTAAAAAGACGCACATGTGGCCATTGTTTGAGGTCCCCATTAGAAGCCTCGCAGAGCAGCGCATGCACGCTGGGCCAGGATAGACATAAAAACAAAGACTTTCCATTTTACCACCAACCGCAGCATCTTCTTTCTCTGTTCTCCTCTCTGCACCAGCAGGAAGCACCCAGCCTCCCAGAATTCCTTGGCCAATCACAACACTGCCTTAGTAGCATTGTGAATGGTCTGAGCACTGTGGTTCGACGCTCAGACAGGGGCTGGCAGGCTTTGCATGTTCTCCACACAGGCTGTAAAACAGCCTGCGTGGCGAACATGCAAAGTGCACATGATGCATTGGCCGGCCTGAGACTTTAGGTGCTGCCACCACTCCTACCACTGTGACACGCGAGGAGCCCAACCACGCTGGCCGGCTTCAGCTGAATGCAAAAAAAAAATGCTAATAAAGAATGTCATTATCATTTTATTATTTGCATTCAGCTTACAGCTGAAGCAGTGGGGCGATGCGCCTCCTCCTTTACGGAGGAGCTGGCACTACTATTTTGCATGGGTACCTTTTTTAAACATTTGATAGCGTTTTATTATGCATACTTTCTGTTCGGAAACAGAACTTGACATTATTCCCACAACTCTATGTCTTTCTTCCATATTTAGTACAGCTCTTTACAACTTAGCATTTAATTCACATGAACAATCAGGGGCACATGTACTAAAATATCATGCAGGGCTGCACAGTATGTCACCTTGCTGCTTTGTGTGATAGGGAAAGGACAGGCATGCGCTGTATTTAGCAAAATATGGCGCATTTCTGCCTTTTCTAGCTGCTGGATCACAATCTGCTGCTTTTCACCATCGCAGGTACCTAATCTGTAAGCAGAATTATTTTTGCGCAGGAAGAGATACCTTCCTGCATAAAAACAATCCCCTGAGGCATTTTCCTCTTGCACACATAGAAAGAGAAAAAAAAGGAGAAATAAAGATATTTCTTCACGTTATGCCTCACCTCGGGAGGCATAGCAGTTTTTGCACATTGACAGGTCTATTATCCATGTACTGCCCATGGACCACCTCCCTGGGGCAGAGTAACACAATGCAGCGACTTGTGCTGTGTTGCGTTACTCTGGATTTATCAAGCCACTGAGGGCCATGCAAGGTGGCCGTGTGTGGCTTGATAAATCGCATTTAAGGGTTGCATATCGCATGCACCCCATTGCGTGGTGCAAAAGCGATGCAACCCTAATAAAAAATATTTAGAAAGCACTCGATTGCCCCGGGGGGCGTCTTGGCGCTTGTGTCCTCTTCCAAAATGTTTCGCTACGAAAATGTCATTGCCAATTGGGTTTGACTCTTAAATTAAGGCTTTTCTGTACACGTGGGAAGGTGAGATCAGGGCCAGCTTTGGGGTGGTGGGACTGTGACAGCTGTGCCTGGTGCTGAGCTTGGTGGACACTGTGTTCAGAAATAACGTATGGGTTTAAAAGCATCTGCTGCATAAATCCTTGTATGCCCAGTAGTTTCCAGGCAACAATTAAAAAATGTCAGGATAATTCTGGTGATTATTGTTTCTGCTGGACATAGATTAGAGTTTAGTGTAGTGGCAGCTTTGATGCATTATAATGTAGCGTAGAGTGTTAATATGCCTACTGCAAAGAATGTGTACCATGCAGATTACAGAACTGTATTTTATGTGGATAGCTCAGTGGGATATTTCTTTTGTCACAGAGATCCAATTTTACTTGCAATTCATAATTTACAATCCCAATATAACACGGTGACTTATGAACTGACACTAAAGAGATGCATGCAAACTCCGTGGTATAGGTTAGAACGTTACTTTTTCCCCTAGTCATTCATTATCGTTATTTTGCTAAAAGGATTTGTTTGGGTGGAAATACATTCTAAGTTGTAAAGCCAACCCCAGACACTGTGATACGTTGTAAGCCCTGCGTTTGTGCTTCTCCAGACGAAACGTTCTTAAAAATTACCACCCGCTAGTATGGTTGACGTGATTCTTACACCTTGTAATCCTCACTGGTCTATGTAATATTTCCTATACACTGATGTACACATGTATGATTCATTGTCTCTGTATGATGCATGTGTGATGTAAAGTGCTCTGATTCCCTACACTGGTATGAGCAGCACTAAAAAACTAATTAAATGCTTGTGAGAGGGGCTATGTAGAGATGCGGGGCACTGATGGCGGGTGCTAGTGTAGGAATCTGTGGAAGAGGGTGTCATGGGGGGGGGGGTGTAGGGGGGCAAAAAAGATTGCTGCACCATATGCCACCAGCGCTACAGCCAGCTCTGGGTGGGCTGAAATGCTGTATGCGATTTTCCCATGTACGAGATATACTTTTGTTATAAGCAGATACATTACATTTGTTAGGCAGTTGCATGTCATAATATTGCTGCCAGTAATATAGACTTGCACATATATTGATTCAGCAGTATCTACTGCCAACATATTGTTATTGTAAGCATAGATTCACTATTCCTAATTCCGATTCTATGTCTACTTATCTGATGATATGTTGTTTTTTTGGTTAAATATAACCCTTAATGAGCAGTATTTCACAAAACGTGTCAGGTCATTTCAATTTGACATAAAATAATGGATAGACTTTCAGACAAGTAATGTGATCATCAAGCAGATAAACATGGTATTCATTTAGTTCATTGTAGGCATCTCCTAGCCCACCAGGGCGCTGGATGTCCTGGCCTCCACCCACAGGCACAGGACCCGCTGTCATATTTAGAGAACTCTGTCTCGTGCCCACCTGGCTAGCGTGGAGAATTGACTGTCAGCAAAGGAAGTGATTGTTTGTGAAAAACAAAAAGTCAATGGCCATAACATGCAGGGATATTTCGTCCTGCACATGGTGGGCCATTGTTTCTTTCTTCTGCCTGCTTGCCTGGATAACCCAGGCGGGGAGACATGCATTGTGGGATATGCTCTAGTATATTGTAAATGATATCATGGCAGAAGATTCTGCTTCTTTAAATGCATCAGGGGGCCGTTATGGCAAGCTGAGTATTATTTTCACTTGCCTCGTCAATATTTCCATACACATGAGAGATAACCTTGTTCATTTTTAAAAAAATTCATAGTGCTCATTATAAGCGCAATAACGGCTTTCTGGAAATTGCAAAATATTCTGCTGTTGCTTGCTGCCATTCAAATCGTCTAATGCAGATTTAATCTTTATTTTAATTCAGCTACTATGGCAAACTATAATAATACTGAATAAAGTATGGCTGGGGAAGAATTTGCTGTTTTAATGAATCGTTAAAATGTAAGAAAATACAATTCAAAGTAGATAGAATCTATGCTATTTGAAGTGGTGTTATTAAAGCTGGTACATGTGTATCTTGTACCTTGTTAATCCTTTGAGGTGTTGATCTTTGTTTCCTCAGATGTGTTTATTGATGAAATATTAAACTTTGACTGATTTCTAGCACAATATCTGATTGCTTTAATCCTTTTTAGCTATTGTGTAGTCTGATCATGCTCCATGTAACAACTCTAATTGCAGTATTTGTGACATCAGTATGCAGTATAAACAGTTCTAGGAGCAGATCAAAACCTAGACGATTTTGGATTGGCCTTCCAAATCCTCATGGGTAACGTGCATTTTCGAGTGTCTATATCATTCCTTTGTTTAATGTCCCTTAATTATTTTTCAGTACCTTTTTGTGTTGCATTTTCATATTAGGGACCAGAACATTAAAGGGCATCAGAGCTCTGTACATGATATAGTACTCACATAGAAGCATCCAGGTCTCAAAATATGTATAGTTATAACAGTTATAAAAAAAATGTTTTTCAGTTTCAGTTTCATAATCTTTTATTCGGTTACCACTTATTTTGCAACCATAAAAAGTACATAAATAAAACAGTCAATTAAGAAGAAAATTACAGCAAAATATGAAGCAAAAAGTAAAGAGTAAATCTACCCAATATGTAAAAGGACAAAACAATATTACTGTCAAAATCAAAATCGGAAAAATACAAATTGAGTTACTGAAATAAAAGTATACTGGAAAAGCAAATAAAAAACGTAAAAATAACAGATACAATTTCTTACATAAAAATAAGATACGTGGACATAGAAAAGAATTAATCAATCAAGAGCATGACGTATCTTAATGCTGGCTTTTAAAAGGGTAGCTATGCACTTTGCAAAATGTACTGAGTCCAGGAGCTGTAACGAGGTAAATGCTGGATAGCATGACCTTAGGCCAATTGAGCGAAGGAGTGGTAGGATCCAGGATTTTCGAGGTAATTTATAGAATTTACAAAAGAAAATACTATGGATTGTTGACTGGATAGATACACCGTCACAGGGACAGGTAGTGATGTCATTCGACCAGTTCTGTGTTTGGGGAAAGGAAACTAAACGGAAAAAAGAGTTGAAACGGAATTTTGTCAGGAGATATTTCTCATAGTTGGACAGGTAAAACGATAAATATGGTTGCATACCTTTATCAGTCTGAACTGCACAAATTTGGGAGTTAGAAGGTTTTAAGATCTCGGTTGAGCCACGAAGTTCTCTTAGGTGACCCAAACAGATCCTTTTTAGCTCCTTTCTCGAGATGTCCTCCACGTTGGGTGGGTCATCGAAGAAGGAGCTGGGTCCAAGGTCTCTAAAGAAGTTCCCCACATAAACTAGCCATGGAATCCCTCGCCAATTTGTTAGATCCATACAGTCCTTAATCAGAGAACGTGTTAAATGGCACTCAGCTTTTGTCCATATGCGGTGCCATAAAAGGATTGGTTGGGATCGTATGGTATCGATGATGTAGTCCATGCCTAGCTCATTATGGGAAGCGTAAGTCGGGCGCTTTGTGGAAGTGCCAGCAGATACTTGACGAACCCATTCTCTATCGTCTGGATTGGATCTATTGGGCCATAACCCCAAACTCCCATGCCAGAGGTGGCCACACTGTGGCATTTTGCGTAGTAAATCTTGAGCAATTCCGTGGGTGCAGGTTTGCCATGTTTCCTGGAAAAGGAGACCAGGGCCGTTGTTGCTCGCTGGAAAAGAAGTTTTCTGCTAGCCGTGGCCTGTCGCCAGCTTAAGGAGTCGTCCACCAATATGCCTAAGTACGGGTAAGCGGAAGTTTTTTCCAGCCTCGTTTTTACAACAAAAATTGGTTTGGGATTCTTGACCTTGGGGCCAATATGCATAATAAAAGTCTTTTTTATGTTGACTTTAAGGCCAAGAGAACCCATAAAAGAGCAATATTTATTAAGTTGCTTTTGGAGTTGGTTCAATGTTCCTGGCAAGGATGACCGAGTCATCTGCATATAGCAGTGTTGGTATCGGGCGGTGGTTAATCTGAGGTAAATCCTGGCTCCCTTCTAGCATGGCCAGCTCGAGTCCATTGGTATAAAGATTAAACAGGAAGGGAGCCAGTATGCATCCCTGCCTTACCCCTTTTCCGATGGAAAAAGATGGCGAAAGATCGCCATTGACTCCAAATCTGACGCACGCCGTTGCGTCGGAATAAAGTTCTCGAAGGAAAACAATAAGGGCAGGGTCCACCCCAAGATCCCTAAGGATAGCCCAGAGTTTGGAGTGCAGGACGCAGTCAAACGCTGCACTGAGGTCAACGTACACGAGAAAGATGTTACCTCCTTTGGCTCCCGCATACTTCCCGATCAGGAGGGCAAGATTCAGGGCCTGCTCCACAGTCCCAAGGCCCTTCTGGAAACCGTATTGCAGGTCGAGCATGATGTTATTGGTTTGGGCCCAGGCTTGAAGTCGTTCCAATACCACCCGACCCGCAACTTTACCCATGGAGTCCAGAAGGGAGATAGGCCTGTAGCAGGCGGGGTCGTTACGGTTGCCTTTTTTAGAGATAGGGAGCAGGATAGATGTCGACCATAAATCTATCTACCCAATTGTTGTTGCTGCAGCCAAGACCTGGGTAAGAAGTGGGGACCACAGTTCGAAGTTGTGAAGAAAAAAGTCCAGCGGGACACCATCAGGCCCAGGTCCTGGTGGCTAAGCACGCAATGGCGGAGGACGCGTTAGGGTAGAGCTCCGTGCCAAGCTCCCCTTCCCTGAGCCGTTTCTCCGCCAAATTAGATCCTAGCCGCCCGAAACTGCTGGCGGACCCTCCCGGAGCTCTCCTCGGCAATCTGGCCGACTTTCATTTCGGGGCTCCGACGAGGCTGACCCCGACCTATCCTGCGGACCTCCTGCGGGATCCGCTGACACCTGGCCGGCGGGGCAACTGCGGGAGTCCGAGGCTTGGGCCCAGCTCACAGGCCCCAACTGGTAGGCCACGCCACACTGTCCGTGGCCCCCTGGCCGGCTGCTGCCGCGCTGAGAGCAACCTCCGGTGGCCCGGCGATCACCTTGACCTGCAGCAGGACTCCAGCGGAGGGCCCGGACCAAGCGGGAAGTGGGCCCCCAGCCCCCACATCGCGGCCGTCGCGCGACTGCTGCCCTGCTCCTTGGACCTCCGGAGGGCACACCTGGGGCACATCTGGGGCAGGCGAGGCGTGGAGATCTGCCCCGGAGAGGCGCCGGTGACGTGGCGGCCCCGACCAGCGGGGGCCCCTCTACGAGACGCAGTGCAGCCATCGGAGCCACCCGGTGAGTCCCTCCTGCGCCCGCCAGCATAGAGGAGCCCACGCGGAGCGACGGCCCGGGCATTGCGGCCCCAAGACCCGCAGCACAGCAGACCGTCCCTCCCCTCGCCTGGACGCCACACCACTGCCGGAGACAGGCTGACCGCCCCCCCCTGAGGTGGAGACACGCGACGGTGTGCCTCACGCCGGGCCCGCCTGCGGGGCCCCCCCACGGGGACACTCACTGCCTGAGGGTCGGCGAGGCACACGAGAGGCTGTGACCCGGGCCGGAACCGGTGGTCGGACCCGTTCGCGACGCCTGGACCCCTCGGACTCACGCACAGTGCCGGCCCCCCCGGCCCCCACTACAACTGGGGCGGAGTGACTGGGCCACGACCCGCTAGCAATCCGGGGGGCAGTCGGCGCGGCCGCGGACCGCCAGGGACGAGCACGGGCGAAGGAGGGGACAGGGCACCCCCGCCTGCGCCGAGGCCCCGCGCAAGGCCGCCCGCTGGAGGACCCCCCCCCCTAGGGGACAACAATGACGGCCTAACCAAAGGGACCTGCCAGCACTCGCGGGGCCCCAACCCAGGGACGTAGCGCCTCAGGGGACACCGTCACTGGAGCAGCGCCAGGGGCCGACCCCGCAGGACAGGCGCCACCCGCACATGTCCGGGGGAGTGCGGACCCGCACCGGGACCGGAGGGGCCCTGCCGAAGGGGAAGACGGACAAGCGGGCACACAAAATGGCCGCCGAGCAACTGGCTGCGAGGCTTGACAGCGTGCTGGCAGCGGTGGAACGGATGGAGCAGTCACTCCAGCAAACTAGAACCTCCCTGGAGTCCAAAATTGATGGGGTCGCAGTGGACCTGACCCTCCTGCGTGATGACCATAGGAAATTGTCCGACCGAACCAAGACCCTGGAAGGCGCAGTGAAGGAGATCGAGCCCAAGGTCACCCAGACTGACAGACACGTACAGGACCTCCTGAACAGAGTGGAGTTCCTGGAGGACAGGGCTGAGGACGCGGAAGGGAGGGCGAGACGCAACAACATTAGACTTGTGGGGGTTCCGGAGAAATGGGAAGGGAACCGCCCGGCCGAACATGTGGAAGAATGGCTACGGACACTTCTGCCCGAAGGCTCGCTGTCACCGCACTTCGTCGTGGAGCGCGCACATCGGGTGCCAACGAGACCCTACACCACCGGCACCAACCCGAGGCCGCTGCTCTTCAGGATACTGAACTATAGGGACAGAGACACGGTGCTGCGTGAGGCACGGCGACTGGGCGAGGTGCGCATTGATAACGCGTCGATCTGTTCTTCCCCGACTACACCATCCAGGTGCAGCGCCAGAGGCACGACTTCATGGCAGTGAAGAGGAGACTGCGCACCGCGGGCCTCAAGTACTCCCTACTATTCCCTGCCAAGCTGAGAGTGGTGGCGGGAGCTAGCACTTACTTCTTCAACACACCCGAGGAGGCCGACGAGTGGCTGGACGGAGGCACGGACACGGCACCGAAACACTCTCACGGAGGCGAGACGAGGACCAGGCCACGAGCACCACGACGACGCCGCAGGCACAGGACCCAACAGTCCCAACGCGCGGAGGAGGGGGCGGGACTCTCCCCACACTGGACCAGATGCTCCGAGAACAACGCGATGCACTGCAGAAGGTCTCCCAAATAAGTAACTCATCCTCCCATGAGACGGCCCAGGAGGACGGCCGACAGCCGGTACCCAGCGACGACGACGAGGCCATATACGGGATCCCGAACTCACAGATCTCGATGGAACTGCCCATCGTCACGCCGCAAACCTCAGACCTGATCCACTGACCCTACGGGGGATGTCTGCATTGGCCTTGCCATGACGAGGGAGGGGTTGGCAGTGGTCGCCTGGACGATGGTGCGCAATCGGCGCCCGCCACTGCTGGGGCCGCCCCCCCCCCCCCCCCCCCCCCTGCCAGCTGATCGAACTGTGGACACCTGGAACAGTGAGTAATGCCCTTATGGCACTAGGGGTAGGCTGGGAGGGCGTTGAAGGGGTGGTCCTTTAGCGCGCATCTGCGCCTGGTCGCATACAGGATGGGCGATTTGGAGCATTGGACCGCAGTGGGCGGCCACTATTGTCCTGCATTGTATGGCTCAGGGAAGCGGCCTGCTTCCCCTAAAACTGACTATACATACATCCTGCCGAACTTGTGCTTAGCACACACTGCCCCTTGAACAAAGCGAGACTGTTCCTCTCTCTTGAGAGTATGGACGGTGGCCCGTTCCGCCACTGCCCTTTTGGTATTTTAGTGGGGTTAGCCCGCTGTTGGTTGTTGTTCTTTACTGTTTTTTTTCCCTGTCCTTATGTTTACCCAAACTTTGCTGAGTGTAATGTGGGGGGTGGGAACGGAAGAGCTGGGGGAGCCACTGCTGGGGCCTTTGGTGATGCCGCTGCTATTGGGAGGGTCAGGGGGGAATGTATATTGCTGCAATGTCTGCCATAAAAATATGCACGTGGAACATTAGAGGTATGCACACACCCGCGCGCAGGTACCAAATCTACTCCTACTTGAAGAGGCAGAACGTGCAGGTCGCGCTATTGCAGGAAACACACCTGAGTGGGGCGGAGGTGACAGCGCTGAGGCGGAGATGGAGGGGACAACTGTATGCCACTGAATACTCCTCGTACGCCCGCGGGGCGCTGCTATGGGTAAAACCGGGAACCCCCTTCGTGATGTCGGACGTACACATAGACGCGGAGGGGAGGTATGTCCTGGTGAAGGGTCGCATAGACGGGCAACCAGTGGTCCTGGCGTCCATTTACGCCCCAAACACGGATCAGGGCACCTTCCTGGCGCATATCTCAGGGAAATTGGCGCCCTGGCACGGCGTCCCATGGATCCTGGGGGGCGACTATAACGCGGTACTAGACCCAGTGCTGGACCGTTCGGTCCCGCCGAGGCCAGAGGCGACACCCCAGGGGGCCACGAGGGCACTCACACAGTGGGCGACCCAGTGGGGTCTGAAAGATGCATGGCGTGCGCACAATCCGAACACTAGGGTGTACTCGTACTTCTCAGGAGCACATGCATTACATGTCCGCCTCGACAGATACATGGTGTCAGCGGACATGTTGCCCCATATCACTGACTCACAATACCTGGGTAGGACACACTCCGACCACAACCCCCATACACTGCACATGGCCTGGGAACGCCCGCGCCCGCCAATCCCCACGTGGCGACTGCAACCTGCATTACTGCTAGACGCCCCCTTCAGAGATTCCCTACAGGCCAGCGTAGCGCAATACTTCGAAGATAACTCAGATACAGCATCCTCCCCGAGAGTAGAGTGGGACGCAT
This sequence comes from Lissotriton vulgaris, assembly GCF_964263255.1. Taxonomy (NCBI): domain Eukaryota; kingdom Metazoa; phylum Chordata; class Amphibia; order Caudata; family Salamandridae; genus Lissotriton; species Lissotriton vulgaris. The sequence continues at coordinate 209,731,164 of NC_141698.1, forward strand.
TCAAGGTGGTGGTACGGGGACACTGCCTGAGCACTCAGGGGAGCATACGGTGGAAGTTGGAGGAGGACTTGCGCAGGGTGGAGGCGGACCTACTCGGCGGGGAGCAGGAGGCGGTGGAGGGTGCAGGTGACCGGCTGCAGGCGGCCCGGGCGGAGCACGAAACGCTACTGGAACGGCTGCGGCACGTCAACTTTGCGGCCCATTCGGCGCGGGTACACCAGCACGGTGACAAGCCCGGCAGGCTATTGGCCTGGTTAGTCAGGCAGGAGGAACGCACGGAGCCGGTCTCCGTCATCCGCACAGCTGAGGGAGACCTAGTGTACACCCAAAATAGGATACACCAAGCGTTTGTGGGACACTACCGGGCCCTATACAAGTCGCAACTGAGAGTAACTGCGGCCTACATAGCAGAATACCTGTCGGACATCCCGCTGCCCTCCCTTATAGGCTCACAACAGGACGCCCTGGGAGCGCCATTCTCCGCGGATGAAATACGCGAGGCCATCTTCGCACTGTCCAACGGCAAATCACCTGGCCCGGATGGACTGCCCGCCGAATTTTTTAAGGCGTGTTCAGACACGCTGGTTCCGGAGTTGCTCAAGTTGTACAACACAGCAATGGAAGAATCAACACTCCCAGACTCGCTTAACGAGGCAAACTTGGTCTCGCTGCTGAAGCCAGGCAGGGATGGCGCACTCATGGGGTCCTACAGACCGTTGGCCATGCTAAATACCGATTATAAAATTTTCACCTCACTCCTGGCCCGCCGCCTGGCCCTGGAGGCACCTACTCTGATACACGCCGATCAAAATGGCTTCATGCCGGCGCGGAGCACGTCTCGTAATCTACGCCGCCTCTTCCGGATTCAGGAAGCGGCTCTGACGCATTGGCCTAGATCGGGGTGCCTGGTCCTGGACCTGGAGAAGGCCTTCGATTCGGTAGAGTGGCCATACCTGGGAGCCGTGCTGGACAGATTTGAGGTGGGAGATGCATTTGCCGACATGGTCGGTCTGCTCTACCAGAGACCCAGTGTCCGAGTGCGGACGGGAAGGCTGCTGTCGGAGAAGATCGAGGTGCGCAGAGGCACCAGGCAAGGCTGCCCCCTGTCCCCCCTCCTCTTCTCCTTAGCCATCGAACCACTAGCAGCTCTGCTACGGGACAGAGGAGCGGAATGGGGGATCCCATTGGCTGACGGAACGCACATAGTCTCACTCTACGCAGACGACCTGCTGCTTTATGTGCGGGACCTCACCGCGGTGCCAGCCGAGCTATCGGACGTCTTCCAGAACTTCGCAGAGGTCTCGGGCCTCAGGGTCAACTGGGCCAAGTCCGGGGCATACTCGTTTAACCGTGATCAGGAGGAATGCGATGTGCATCTTGGAGGGGCCAGGCTCGCTTGGTACCCGACCACGTTTAAATACCTAGGACTGCACATCTACAGAGACCCACAGGATTTACTAGAGGGCAACCTGGTGCGCGCCATTTCTTCTCTGCGAGCCCAGATGTCCTTCTGGAAAACCCTTCCGCTGAACGTGCCCAGCCGCATCGCTCTTACTAAAATGATAGCGCTCCCTAGGCTGCTATACTACTTCGCGAATATCCCCACGTATGTCCCCACGCGGATATTCCGCGATCTGGAATCAATGCTCCGTGGCTTGATCTGGAACACGGGGCGACCTCGAGTGGCGCTGGCTAAACTGTACTCCCCGACCGCGGAGGGCGGACTGGCTGTCCCCAACATGGAGCTGTATTACCTGGCCGCGCAGCTCCAATGGGTGACGTACTGGCTCAGCGATGCACATCTGGACGATACGGCCACTGCGGACTACCAGTGGACACATCCCCAGACCTGCGCCCTGTTTCACCCATTGACCAAGGGACCCCGTCCCCTGCCCATGCATGTGGCCGTGGCCCGCAAATGCTTTCTCCGCAGCCTGAAGCTGACGCACAATACCAGGCCATATGCTCCTGCCCTCCCCCTGCTGGGCACCCCCAGGAGGAGCGGGATGGTTACGCAGCGCAAACTGGACCACTGGGTCACGGCTGGAGTAGAGACCATGGGTGACCTGTATTCTGACGGAGTCCTGCTCTCATTTGCAGAGTTATCTGACACCACGGGACTCCCGGCCGGGCAGTTCCTACTCCATGCATCGGTACTGCGGGCATACACTGACTCCTGGGGTGACATCCAGGATGAACCGCCAATGCACCACCTGGTCCAATATCTACATGTAATGGGCAGAGGCTCGCACATCACGCATTGGTTGGCGCAGGCGCTTCTTATCCACACGCAGAAACCCACGCAGCAGATTAGGGCTAAATGGGCGGCGCACCGTGGGAGGGACTGGACGGACAAGGAGTGGAACCTAGTACTGGCTAGCCCCGTGAACATCCCCCGCAATTCCCGCTTCCGTGTCATCCAACTATACATCTTGCACCAGGCATACCTAACGCCAGACAGAATAAACAGATACTTCGCAGTCGACACTGCTGCTTGTCCCAGATGTGACCTGTTAGGCGCAGACATCCTGCACATGCTTTGGCACTGCCCAACCCTGACCGCGTACTGGGGGGAGGTGACCTCACTCCTGAATCACAGCACGGGCCCGGGCCTGCCGGACACGTGGGAGGCGTGCATCCTCGGCCTCTATAAAAGAACCAAGCTAAACAAAACGCAGGCACGGTTCTGGGATCTGGGCCTCGTTACGGCCAAACGGCTGATTACGCGACACTGGAAGCGACGGGAACCACCCACCCCAAAACACTGGTTCGCATCCTTTACCAACTGGGCCGGGGCGGAAGGCACGGCGCTCCGCCGGGAAGAAATAGCGGGCCTGCGGCAGTTCCCGATAGCTCAGCTCTGGGATGGCATCCTGGGGTCCCTGAAGGGGGAGGGCACTGTCAGAGGGCTCACGTAGACTAGGTGAAGCCGGAGGTGGGTCACAGGGGCTAATGCTGTATCGCAGGAATCATCGCAAGCGGCGCCACCCCCCCCCCACCCTACCCCCCCCCCCTGACGCAGACAAGAAACAGCCAGCGCGTAAACCTCGGATACGACCCAACGCCCACGCAGGCGCCCGTCAGCGGCCATTGCCCAGCAGCGCGCCCCAAGCATAAAACTGCTGACATCGCCCCCGCAAGCACACTCCACCCCCCCCCCACCCACTATCACATATATGTTTACATGTTTGTAGTATCGGACCCCTGCTCACGGACGGTGGCCTCTCTGCCCCCTCGTGTTGAAGTGGGCAGGAGCCGCTGACGGTACTACGGATGGCGACTGCAGGCGTGGACGCTGATAGCCACACCGGCAGCGAGGCTCCTCCACCTGAATGCCACATGCTCCACTAACAAGGCCGGCGACCGATGGCACATCATGGCCCGCAGGGGCTATCCCACTCCAAGTTCAGGCACACTTGCGCGCGCACACCTCTGACCTCCAGTTGCACTGTAACAGCATCGGCAAACAACACACCGTACAGAGGTGGCACCTACTAACACCGTGCCTGTGGGACAGACTTCGAGTGGGGAAGCCGCGATAGGAACATTGGGACGCACCGATACGAACTGTTTTGTTTAGTTTGCCAATTTTATGGCTCAGTTCTAGGAAAAATGAAAAATGAGGCGTCATTTATGGACTTTCCCTTTCTTGACCTAAGAAATTGTGATTATCTTCTCCATGTCCTAGCACACCGGGGACACAAGGGACGCAATGACATGCCCTTTTTGTGATGGCCCACACACCCACGATTTACCGTTCATTTGCAGCCGGCCCGCAGGGTTGTAGGCTTTGCTATGTGTACTGTACCTTTGAACATTAATAAACGTCTTCAAAAAAAAAAAAAAAAAAAAAAAAAAAAATCAGGCCCAGGTCCTTTGCCGGGTTTAGACGCTTTAAGAGCTTTAGCGACCTCCGCATGGTTGAAGTAGATGTTAATCAGGTAGCTGTTACTCCCCGACTTGCTACCTCCACTCTGGTCTTCCCCAGGGGGATCTACTTGAGAGTTCCCAAAGATTTTGGAGAAATAGGAGACCCATTCATCTGCTGACACTGCAACATCTAAATGCTGCCCCGTCGAAGAGTCAACCAAGAAGGGAGATCTAATAACTCGCCAAAAGAGGGCACTGTCTTTGTTATGGCAGCTGTCGTGTAACTGTGACCAGAGGTTTTGCTTAATTTCTCTCCTGCGTTCCACTCTGGCTATGTTGTAAAGTTTCCTTGAGTTGGAAATTTCCGAGATGTTCCTCGTGGTTCTACGGAGGGCTACCTTTAGATTTGAAAGAGCCTTTCGACACTTCGTATTGAACCATCTCTCGGTAGTACACTTTTTTTTTTGTGCTTGTCTGTGAACTCCTCTCTGATTACCGCCAAGATTTTCTGGAAACTGGCCATGATTGCTTGTGGAGTGGAATCTGGAGTTAAACAGTCAAGAACCCAGGGTCTAGCTTTTACAAGAACCCTCTCAGTGATTACGGCTGGATCTATCTTTGCCCATTTAACAGTGTAACCATTCACCTTATTCATAGTTAGTGAGCTTTGTGTTAACTGGCTGGTGATGTTAGAGTGTAGAGAAACATTTTTGGGTACAACTGTAACACTAATGGGAAAAGGATAACTACTAACATCAGTCTCGGTATGGAAATTTGCCACTTGGCCCTTCATACTCTGGGAGGACATGATGTAATCAATAGTAGTTGAGGACCCCCTGCCGGGAAAGGTTGGTAAAAAGTCAGCTGGAGGTTCTACTAGATCATTTGCAAAATCAAGCTCTAATGTAAAGAGGGACTCATTTAGTTTGTTTCCGCAGATAGAGTGTGCAAAGTGGGACAGTGGACTACCATGCTCATCCAGTAGGCCACAGTTTCCATTTTTGTAATTAGTGCATATTGGAAGATTAAAATCACCACCCCAGACCACATATACTGGGGTTGTCTGAAGCTTATTACGCAAGGTTATTAAAAAAGTGGTAATTTCATTAAGGATATTTATGCAATCCATTGTTCCAAGATTATTATAAAAATTAACCAAAAAATAGGTACTATTTTTGTTAAAATTTAATTGTAAAATTTTATAGCTCGGGTCTTCTTTGGACCTAAGTATCGTTATGGGAGACAAAGTATTGGCAACATAAACTACCAGTCCACCCTTTGGTCTACCCAGGACACCCTGACTGGCTGGGATGTGAAATGTTTTGTAACCCACTAGATGATATAGGATAGTTGACCATGTCTCTTGAAGACAGACTATCTGATGTTCATTTACCATTGTCAACCACGGCTGGAAAGACTTTTTAGCGCGTAAACCTGCAACGTTCCAATACAAGATTGAAAAGCTCAGATTTATGGTATGGAGACGGTCATTTGACTGAGGTGGTAGAGTTTCAGGTAGCAAAAGGACAGGTGCACGCATAAGCGGACACACCGAAGGGGCCACGATCTCTGTCCTTTTATTATCAGAGTCCTTAATCTGATGGAGATTTAGGACGTTTATACTGGTAGGAACCACCGGGGGTCTATCCATCATTGTATTAGGGAAGAGAAGAGAAGGTTCTTGCATAGTTCTGACCTCATTAACATTTGAGATGGTCGGAGTTAATTGTGAGAAAGTATGACATTCAAGCAAGCTTAATTGTGTTCCGGGGCTAAATGAAACGCCAGAGACTCTAGGGGCCTGATTCACGCTAGTTGCATTCACTAACAGTCAGTCTACCATTTCCAAGCAGTCATAACGATTTCTGGTTGAAAAACCTTGCCAGCCCTCCATAGAAAAGTGGGTCCTGCCTGGGTACCAGAACTGTGTCTGCCAGTCTCTGCTCCCATTTCTGTATCTGTGACCCACATGATTCCAGCGCCCTTCTGGTGGTTGTTGCCAGTTTGGAGCAGGGAAGTATTGATAGGTGTTCACTGGAGGGTAAAAAAAGGAGAGACGTTGAGCATCAATTCCCCCCATTTTTTCCAGTGTTGGGCAGGAGCAAATGTAGTCAACTGTGGTTGGATCATCACAGTTTACTATAATGCAATCACCTTGTATTGATTTACGTTCATTCCCTATCCAAGTTACTCTACGGACTGTAGAGATTCTACTTGAGTGACGGGGCTGTAATGGCCTGTTTAGGCTGAGCCACTGCAAAACCTTGTTTTAAGACACCAAGAAGGTTCATCAGTGCCATCAGATAGTTCAGGAACACCAGTGAGAATGACCGTATAGGGGGAGGCCTCGGGTGGAAGACGTATGGGGTGCCTTGGCCACACTCCCCTTTTTTCTACCTCCGAGGATTATAATCCCGGCGTTTTAGGTGGGAAAGGTCTCTGATTTTTGTTGGCAGCTTGGTCAGAACATTTCACAGATCCTGAGGGGATCTGGGACGGGACGGTGACCGTTCTGGTCGTGGCCGAGCCTGCATCAGAATTTAAGTGGGGAGGGGCTGGTGGTGCAATGGGCTTGGATTGCGTGGTGGAAGTCTTAGCAGCTATGATCGGCTTACCACAGGAACCTGGTTGGGCCAATTGAGGAGCTATTATTGGACGTTTAGATTTCACCTTCCCCTGTTTTGTTTGATCTAAACTGGACTGAGTGGGTGGCGTAGCGGAAAGCATTGCTATCTGTTTTTCGAGGTGCCTTAAACTAGATTCCAGAGGTTTTAGGTGGTGCATGAGGAGCTCCCTGATGCTAGTTAGTAAAAATGGGGTGGTGTTACAAGTCCTAGAAAGACCCCCCGGCTGGCCCGTGGTGGAAAAATTGTCAGGTAAGTTATCTAAATTAATCTCTGGAGGGTTGTTAGCCTTTGGTACATTTAAGCTAGGAAGATCAGGTTGGCCCCCCCCCGGACTCCATGGGGGCGTCAGATCTAGCTAGACTACTGTTTATCTTTCCGTTCCCACGTTTTGGAACGGCGCCCTCCCTAACCCCAAGAGACTGCTTGTCTAGAGATGTCTCCTGCGTATGGCATAGCTCTAAGTCTGGGGTGGTTTCAAGGTCCACTGACACGAGGGAGTCTGACAAAGATTGAGTTGCTGGGAGATCCACTGAACAGGGGACTGTGTGGATTTCTACTACGGTTGTGGGTGGTATCAACAAAGGGGTATTAGGGCCTTGCTGGATAGGAGAAACCGCTGTGGCCAAAAGGCCCATAGAGGAGCGTTTAGCATTCACAAGGTCTTGGGATACCCTGCGCTCCAGCAGGGAAATACTCTGGTCGATAACCTCGTTGGTTCGTGAAATAAATTGGTCAATCGGACCTGTGAGCTGGGCGACGTTCATTGCAGATTTGGTTTTACTCCTGCTGCCTCGGGTCATGTTGGCCTAATCAGAGGATCAGACTGTTTTCCAAAGAATCCTTATGATGAACTAAAGGGGGGTTGCCCGGTCCGGTCCTTACCGGTCACTAACAGGCAACAACGGGCCCGCCCTTGGCCCGGGCTTCGCCCGGCGTCCCGCGAGACGGAGCTAGTGTCACTTTTATGCGCCTCCTGGGGCTGGATAGTGACGCTGGAGTGACGCAGGAGACCTGAAGGGCTGCCGGGAGTTGTAGGCAGCCCCTCGCCACACTCCACTCGGCGGCCCCGCTCAGAATCGTGAGAGAGCGGCTGGCGGCGGGAGGCAGGCGGGAGGAGCTGAGGGTCTCAACAGCCAGGTAAATGCCTTGTAGATTACAGCACAGGGTCAGCGGGTGAAGATACAAGCAAATGGCGAAGCCCCGCTCACCGAAACTAGTGTCACTTTTATGCGCCTCCTGGCGCTGGGTAGTGACGCTGGAGTGACGCTGGAGACCTCAAGGGCTGCCGGGAGTTGTAGGCAGCCCCTCGCCACACTCCACTCGGCGGCCCCGCTCAGAATCGTGAGAGAGTGGCTGGCGGCGGGAGGCAGGCGGGAGGAGCTGAGGGTCTCAACAGCCAGGTAAAGGCCTTGTAGATTACAGCACAGGGTCAGCGGGTGAAGATACAAGCAAACGGCGAAAAATGTTTTTATCCATTTCAATAAGTAGAATGTGCCCAATATACCTTGTATTTTGCATATTCGAGCTTCTTCGTTGTATTTGACTTTTACTTGCTACTTAAAACAGTCTCAGGTAGAATAACCATTCACCACGTTTGTTTCTTCCCCCTCTCCCCCCATAAGGACCCACATGACATGCAACCGCAAGTTATAGATACTTAAAGCCTGGTTGAGAGTAAACATTTTAATTGAATCCTTGCTCAGAATGTGCTGTTTATTGTAAAAATGTATATTTTGTTTCTCTTCAATGTATCTCTATTTCAAATGACACTGCGGGTTTCCTTTGTACAAAGGGTGGTTCTCTATTAAAAGTCTGGAGCATCCTAATAAAATATTATAAGAAATGTTTCCAGTTAGTATCCATTTAAAGTGATGCAGCTGCTTGTATCAGGATGAACTAAATTAAAAAGCTGGTTAACAACGAAGGTGCATGTGAACTGGCCAGTGTCAGCATTAGTTAAGAAAGAGACTAAGGCCCTTATTACGATGTCGGTCGGAGTTGCGGATTGGGAAATCACTGCCTCAGGTTGGCGATTCCCATCTGCATTATTTAGATCCAACCGCACAAACTTGACTTTTTCAATAGAAGCTTGTTCAGAGGGCTGAAACTGCCCCAAGCACAAACTCCCATCGAAAAATGTAAGTATTTAAATGTCCCAGCCGAGTGTGGCAGGCACTACAAGGTGCAGGGTTGTTCCCCAGGCCCAGATGCGGAGGGCCAGGGGGGAAGGGGGCCGTGCTAGGGCCCCAATGTCACTTTCTGACAGCCTTTCCATGTCAGAAAGGCTGATATGGAAAAGATTTCGGAAACCAACATCATAATCCAGACAGCAGAAACGCTGTCCTTAAGGCAATATGAGGCCTTTCTGATCAATGAACCAGCTCCATGAATCCGTCAGGTTTATAAAGTGCGCCAAACACGGCACTCTGAAATAGTTACCTTTAGCCATGGCCTTAACTACATTGGCGCCATTATCCGTGGAAACAACCAATCATGCGTTTTCTGGGGACAGCCATTGAAAGACCTTTGTGTTAAACTCATGCAAAATGTTTTCTCCTGTATGATTTTTTCTCCATGGCAAACATGGCTAGTGTTGCATGTTTCCGAGCAGCTTTATAAACTTTGTCCGGGTCAACACCTGCGGTTACCTTTGCTTTAACCCCTGAAAAAGAGACCCAGTGTGCAGTGATGCACATGTAATCAACGGCTTGGCAACTGGTCCACATGTCTGTTGTCAGATGTATAGTGTGAACAGCACTCTTCTGCAAAGCTGCCCCAATCACCTCCAGCACATCTTCATGTAGTGCTGGAACCGCCGCAACTCTGGCAAAATAGAACCGGCTAGGAACCTTCCATTTAGGGCAGAGCATTGCCACTAATTCAAGAAAACCAACCCCTTCCACAAAAGAAAAAGGGAGAAGGTCCAGCGCTAGCATTTTAGCCAGCTTAGTGTTATACAGATGCGTCATTGAGTGGTTGCGTTCAAATGGCGCATCTGAAAACAACATGCTTCTAATGGTGGGCTGGACCATTTTACGGGATGATGATGACTTCTTCGACCCAGTTACGCTCGGTGATGATGAACTTTTTCGCATTGGTGTCTCACTCTCACTCACACTCTTAGTGTGGCTCATATATCTTGCAGGGGGTGTGCTGCTGACAGGGGTACTGGGTGTAAGTGAAGAAATGTTTGACGCTTCTTCCTCCTCGTCATCATCAGATGAAACATCAACGGATACAGTTTGTTGACTTGCAATTCGGGCTTCGTTGATCTCCTTTAGGTGCGCATGCCATTTGACAGTGTGCTGTCTCTTAAGATGACCTCTCTGGCCTCTGGTACCATATCTGGTACCAAGCTTACCACAACTAACTTGAAGCTTACAAATGGTACAAATGGCTATGTTTTCCCTTGTTGGGCTAACACTTAAGAAGTCCCAAACTGCGGAATTCAAATGTCTGTGGGGGGCGGAGGAGGCGATACTGGGAATGCTAATGCCAGATGAAGTGGAGGATGTGTGTTGCCTTAACTTTACTACGTTGTGCACTTACAGCACCACTAATTGAGGAAATGGAGGTCGAGGTGGATGGAGGTCCCTTCTGGCGAAAAAATATGGAAGCGGTAGGTGGTGGTGTACTAGTTAACTGCATTGGTGGTGGTCCCATTGCCACGTCGCCATCATCACGCTCAGCAGCATTTCGGGCTAGGGTTAAAATGTCTGTTTGCTGCATGCCTGCTGGGGCTGCAGTGACGTCTATGATGACTGCGTCGTCGTCGTGAGAGTCTTCATCAGCAGGGGTATACGCCACTTCTTGTTCAGCGTCATCGTCACACTCCATAACTACAAGACTTTCAGGGACATTCCTTTTACGCTTAGTTACCTTTGTCAGATCATGGTGTGCCTCACACTCAGACGGCGTGGTGACACCCCAATTTTCATCCATATCATCAGAAGGAAGGGTGCCTGAAGAAGATGTAGACACCATCCTTGATCTTTTCCTTACTAGGGATCTGGAAGACAATGAATGAGCAGGAGGAGTGGCTTCCTCAAATGATACCTCGGCTTGAATGTCGATTTCCTGATGTGCCCCTACTTCGGGAGGAACAACTATTGTGGGCACTTGTGCCGCTCCATGCACCTCTACTTGCGCATCTCCTTGCGCGGCCTCTCCTTCCACATGTACTTGGGCTTGTACTTGCACATGTGGTTGTTGTTTCGGCTGTGGTTGTTGAACACTCGTCAGATGAGTTACAACAACCTGTGTTGATTGAGGGATGCTGCTACTTTCTTGCGATGAGCCAACATCACTGGTCGATGGTGATTGAACAACTATACTGGCTGCCTCTGCAGCACTCAAGGGCTTGGACTTAAGTTGGTGTGGTGGTGGTGGCACTGAGCCCAATGGAGTGGGGGTGCTGCTCCCAGCTTGGTCCCCAGCAGACCCCGCTGCTGCTGCAGGAGTACTTTTCTTTCCCAAGAAATGCGGCGGTCGGCACACCAATCTCCTTGGTAAGTGGCGCCACTTGCTTCTTCTGCCCTTACTGGCAACTTTCTTGCTAGAGAAGCTACGGGCAACTTTTTTTGGGGCCATCTTCTTCAGATGTCAGAACAGCAGGCCGCAGTTGCACAAGTTGCAGAGTTGTCTGTGGCCACACGTGTCGTTGTGCTGCACACACCGCAGCAGGACTTGTTCCTGGCACTGATGAGGAGCGATGAGGCTGATGATTTGTCTTTCTGCACCTAAAAGCAAACGAAGCCAGAGGAACATCAGTTAAATAAATGTTGCATATGTAGCGCTTCAATTAATAGTTTGCAAATAAGCATTTTTATTATACCCACCCCCCAAAATGGAAAGACCAATAAAATGCACCACTGACAGAGTACCCCTGGGCATAATGGATGAAAGCATGGCAGACTGGGTGCAGGCCTATGGCACAACAAAGCACACTGCCTGGCTTCAAAATGGTCCCTAGACCCCCACCACATGGCCAGGCCCTGCCTGTACCAGTCCTCAAAATGGCCCCCACCCACATGGACAGGCCCCATCAACACCCCCAAAAATCGAAAAACACACAATAATCACCACAATCCAATGCCATCCATGCCCTCAATCATGTTCAAATTCAAGACACCCCACAGAAAGACTAGGCCCATGCACCACTGAGTACCCCTGGGCATAATGGATGAAAGCATGGCAGACTGGGTGCAGGCCTATGGCACAACAAAGCACACTGCCTGGCTTCAAAATGGCCCCTAGACCCCCACCACATGGCCTTGCCCTGCCTGTACCAGTCCTCAAAATGGCCCCCACCCACATGGACAGGCCCCATCAACATCCCCAAAAATCGAAAAAGACACAAAAATCACCACAATCCAATGCCATCCATGCCCTCAATCATGTTTAAATTCAAGACACCCCACAGAAAGACTAGGCCCATGCACCACTGAGTACCCCTGGGCATAATGGATGAAAGCATGGCAGACTGGGTGCAGGCCTATGGCACAACAAAGCACAATGCCTGGCTTCAAAATGGCCCCTAGACCCCCACCACATGGCCAGGCCCTGCCTGTACCAGTCCTCAAAATGGCCCCCACCCACATGGACAGGCCCCATCAACATCCCCAAAAATCGAAAAAGACACAAAAATCACCACAATCCAATGCCATCCATGCCCTCAATCATGTTTAAATTCAAGACACCCCACAGAAAGACTAGGCCCATGCACCACTGAGTACCCCAGGGCATAATGGATGAAAGCATGGCAGACTGGGTGCAGGCCTATGGCACAACAAAGCACAATGCCTGGCTTCAAAATGGCCCCTAGACCCCCACCACATGGCCAGGCCCTGCCTGTACCAGTCCTCAAAATGGCCCCCACCCACATGGACAGGCCCCATCAACACCCCAAAAAATCGAAAAACACACAAAAATCACCACAATCCAATGCCATCCATGGCCTCCACGATGTTTACATTAAAGAGACCCCACAGAAAGACTCAGTCCATGCACCACTGAGTACCCCTGGGCAAAAGGCCCCAACACCACCCCCAAAAATCGAAAAACACACAAAAATCACCACAATCCAATGCCATCCATGCCCTCAATCATGTTCAAATTCAACAAAACAGTTGTATCATGCACCCATAACTATCCCTGGTCCTACTGGATACTGTGGCTACCCACAATATATTTTATTTAATGTTCTGAAAAAGTTCCACAATTGTAGTTGCAGCAACTGTAATGCCCCAAACAAACTTACTTGTGAAATTTATAATCCAAATGTGATCCAAAGAAAGTCAAAAAGGCCTCAAATCCAAATGTCCAGCAGCTTCCACAAAAAGTAATCCTTCCAGGTCAAGATCCAAATCAAAGTGACCAGGACATGAACAAAGCACTGGGAGGAGCCTGCTGGACAGGAAGAGGAAGTTGGAGACTGTAGGGCACTTCCTTCCTCCCACCACCCCCAAAATGGACTCCTTGCAAAAAAAAAGTGCAGGCAAATGTCAACCTGAGGAGTTATTCTGATAAAAATCATCATTTTCAGAAGGTTTATGCTGCTTGCTGGTGGATTTCTTGTGCAGAATTGCAAATTTTGCAATTTCGCGAGTGCGAGATTGTTGCTGCCCACCGCATCTGCGTGTTCGCAATTGTTTACTCCCGCGAGGCGTGATCACGGGCCTTTATGACGTACTCGCGTTGACAAACTCTCGCTGTGCAAGGTGGCAAGCCGCGATGACGTAATCGCGGTCGACAAACTCCCGCGGGATCCCGCAGCAAGATCCAAAATGGCGCAGCACACGCAAAACATGGAGAAAAACAACTCTGCAAACGCTGAATGATGGTAAGTGAATGCCGCGTGCCGCAATATTGTATCACCAAGCAAAAAAATCCACTGCGTGCAAATTTGCGAATTTTCGGGAAATTCGCGAGAATTCGCGGATTTGCCGAAAATCCGCAAATTCCGCGAGTGGAATGGATTTTACGCCCATGCTTAGTTGAAGCACCATCCCTTGGGGGATTTCGTGTCAGGGCCCGGACACTCTCCCGGGTATAGTTTTGGGGGTGCCTCCTCTGAACACGGCAAATCATTGTCGAGTTTCCAAAACTGTACTTGTAGGATCACCCCGTGAAAGCACAGTTTTGCTAATTTTGCGCTCCACTTTTGGAGCATTCACCTTTTTTCACCTGGTGGTATGGTGAAAAAATTCCAAATAAAGTGCTCCTTCACCTTGGGCTCAGGAGGCACCTAATCAATGAAGCCATCTGAGTCCTCACTGCTGCTGGATGGTCTAGCAGCCATTTTTTCACAAAAAGGAAGAACAGAAAAGAACAGGTCTTGCTGTCTCCAACGTGAAAGAAGAAGTGAAGGAAATGGGTGGGGTTTTCATTAGTTGTAAAAAAAACTGTTAACAACCAATAAAAAGAGTTATTTTAAGGTCACATGACTTGACGCGCTTACGCTGCGCGCACCGAAGCGCTTCCAGGGGTGCTTATGCGGCACGAACGTAGGCGCTTCCGGGTGCGCTTACGCGGCACGTACGTAGGCACTTCCGGGGTTTGCTTACGCGGGCGCTTACGGGGCGCGTCTAAATGACGTTTTGCTAGCATTACGGAAATACGTTTAAAGTTATAATACGGGTATTTACAATCAAAAATGCTACTTTTATAAGTATGCTACTGAATATCTTGCATTATTATAAGGTTAAATACATCCTTTTTTTCCGCACGCGGCAATAGTGCTCTCACTGCGCTCTCGGGTGAGCTTACCGGTGCGCGCACCCTGAGCGCCCCAAGACAATATGATTAAAAAAAAACCTACATGAAAAATACATTGAAAAAAATATTTTTGTAAAAAAAAATAATTAATAGTTATAAAAAGCAGGTAATAAAAAAATTCAGTTTAAAAATCGTAGGTTGCAAACTCAATATACAAAGGAATTAGCTTTTAAAAACCTTTGAAATTCACTGAAAAACCATAGGTTTCACAATTGTTATAGTTAGGAATTAGCATTTCAAAAACCTTTGAAATTCACTGAAAAACCATAGGTTTCACAATCGTTATAGTTAGGAATTAGCATTTAAAAAACCTTTGAAATTCACTAAAAACACCATAAGTTTCACACCAGTTATAGTTAGCTAGAAATTTTACTCATACAAAACCATTGAAATTCCCACGTTATAGTTAGTTGGACTCACTATAACTCACGCGCCCGCAATCCAATGCTGATGATGTCACATATTACATCATTCATGACATGGTCAGTGCCATGAAGGAGACTAATAGTCTCCTTCATGGACAAAGCTTCCATCCAATCAGCCTGAAGAAAAGCATTCCTTACGGAGAATTACTAAGGATGAAGAGGAATTCCTCTGAAGAGTGTGAAATAGAGCGCAAATTTGAAGATACAAAAACTCGCATCCAGCAGAGAGGATATAAAAAAGCTGACATAACAAGACGGGAAATAGCGGCAAGAAACAGAAACAGACATGAGATGTTAACTTCAAACAAAAAATCCTTACTTGGCAAGAGAAAAAACACAAATGATCAAATGACATCAAATACAAGTGAGATAGAAGAAACATCAATAGAGGAACAACCGAGAATGATAATCAGATACACGAAGGAGAGTTTCAAAATACAAAAAATTATGACGAAATACTGGCATGTCCTGAAAAAAGACATTGACATCGGAAATGAGATAGGAGAAAGACCATCAATCACATACAAAAGAGCTCCTAACTTGTCAGACCACCTAGTGCATAGCCACTTTGAACTGCGAAAAGACCAAACATGGCTAGGAACAAAACACACAGGATTTACGAAATGCCTAGGATGTAAGGCCTGCAAAATTGGAAAAAACTTAAAATACTTACTGGAACCATCTGGAAAGAAATTTGAAATAAAACAACAAATAACGTGTGAAACTCCTTTTGTTGTATACTTACTCCAATGCCAGTGTGGTAAAAGATATATTGGAAGTACGACGTGCCCTTTAAAAAAACATATCCTAGAGCATACACGGGCAATACAGAAAAAAGATTTCTCTTATGCCATGGCAAAACACATTTCGAACCATCCGGGATACACATGTACAAACATGTCGTACTCAGGTCTGGCTGCAGTACCTCCCCATGAGCGTGGGGAGGACAGGAAATTGCAATTGAGGCGACTTGAGTCAAAACTAATCATGAGATTTAAAACTATACAAGTGATGGGACTCAACACAGATGCTGAACTACACGTGCATCTTTAATTGAACTGACTGTAATGTTTGTAGAAATCGATGCATTTATATAGCCTTGACTATGAACATAAACTGAAATACACACAGCAACATACTTTCAGCTATTTGTGGTAACTATTAGCGGTGGCAAGGGCACTCAGCCCAGGAAACATGGAGCCACACCCAATGTCGCTACACTGCAATAGTCGTGTCATTAAAAGTGAATCTATTCATAGTACAACATTGCACATAGAAAAAAGCGTATAGGATGTACTCAACACCACTACACCACAACAAGCTTGGTAACAATGTCTCACTGACACATAATACTCTAACATAGACACTACATGCATGGCAGTAGAGGGCACTTAGTCCGACAAACGTCAATTACACTGACCACAAAACTAAAATGACGCATTCATGTCAATACAACCGATATACAAAGACACACAAAACAGTAATTGGTTGTAAAATGTAATTTGGTTAAATGACATTAATTTAACTACAATGCCCATAATGCATTGCGTGACACATGTGTATATAATGTAAAAGTGAAAAGGGACTCACTGTTTGAATATTTACCTGATCAAGAACGAAACGTTCGAAACGCGTAGGTGATCGCAGCTGTGAAATAAAACGCTGTTGAAAAGTTTCCCGAGTGGAGTGCCATAATTTTCGAATCTTCGAACTTGTGTGAATATATATATGTATATATGTATATATATATATATATATATATATATATATATATATATATATATATATATATATATATATATATATATATATATGTATATTCACTGAAAAAAACATAGGTTATAGACCATATATAGTTAGGAATTAGCATTTACAAAACCTTATTTTACTCACACAAAACCATTGAAATTCGCATATATAGTTAGTTGCACTAACTATATATCGCGAACCCGCAATCCACTGCTGATCATGTCACATATTACATCATTTATGACATGGTCAGTGACATCACTGATGACATCACTGATGACATCCCATTTGACATTACTGATCACATCACTGATGACATCATTCATGTGATTATACAATGAACCTCTTCAGACTCTAATATAACCTCAGATACACTCAGTGTAAACAGACACTCACAGACTCACTCATCCATGGAGTTACTCACACACCTAGTCAGTCATGCAAAGAATCAATCACACCTCCATTTCCTCAACTATACAGTTATACACACCTTACTTATTCAAACATATACTAACACATATTTACACTCTTATACAATCCCTGATACAAGTTCACAAATCCATACAGCCACTCACACATTCACTGGCTCTTATGCAGTTATTTATATATGTCAACTCACACATGTACTGTGTTTTACATATGTACTTACTTTGACATGTAGCACTGAGATATCCATTCACTCACCAATACACTCATGCACACAGTCAACCGCCCATACAGCTGTTTCCACATGCACTTTTGAACCCATACATCGAGTGAATCAACTGCTCACACATCTATGCACAGAGTCATACACCTCCCAGCCACCCACACACACACTCAGTCTCCCATACAAATACTTGAGCAACCAATCAATAACCCATATAGTTACTCATATAGCTACTGATCTACACATGCAGCAGTTTACAGAACAACAGACATAATGATGCACAAATTAAGACAGTTTAGTCACTAACCCATGCACTCAGTGAGACACATTTAATCACTCACTCATAGTCAGTCATGCACCTACTAAATCCTTCATCCAGACACTTATACATCCACTCATTCTTCAATATGTAAGACATATTTTAACTTTACAGAAACATACAGTCACTGGATGTTGTCATCAGTGATGTCATTTGAGATGTCATCAGTGATGTCACTGACCATGTCATGAATGATGTAATATGTGACATGATCAGCAGTGGATTGCGGGTGCGCGATATATAGTTAGTGCAACTAACTATATATGCGAATTTCAATGGTTTTGTGTGAGTAAAATAAGGTTTTCTAAATGCTAATTCCTAACTATATATGGTCTATAACCTATGGTTTTTTCAGTGAATTTTCAAGGTTTTGTAAATGCTAATTCCTAACTATATATGGTCTATAACCTATGGTTTTTCAGTGAATTTCAATGGTTTTTAATAGCAAATATCAAAAGCTGTAAAATGTATTCTTCTTTTAAAGGAAAAATATATTTTATATGTATTTAATATAATTTTTTTATGTATATACATTTTTTGAGGGAACGAATTTATCAACTATCATGCTGAAGAAGAGTGTGGGGAAAAAAAACAAAGAGGAGGACTAAGAGGAAAGAACAATCAGTTCAAAAATACAATTGCTTTAAAGCATGAAGTGCTTTTCCACACATTTACATTTAAATAACCCATATTAGAACATCCAAAATATCTACAGAGGAGACGGTGTACATTGAATTTTAGACTCTTCATTGGTACCTACATGTTGGTACTTACATCACCCACACAACACAACAGCTCTATTCAGAGCTACCCTACCTCAAAGCACTCTAAAATATTATTTTACTATTTCCCTTGGTTTTCCCCTTGTTACGCTTTCCGGAACGCTACCCGGTGCGCGGACCGGGCGCTAACCGTGCGAAAATTTGAAAAAAAAGGGTTTTTTTTTACATATATGGACCTCCTCAGCCACCCTCAGAAAACCTAGGGGGTCAGGATATGTCTCCCGTGCCCCCTTATACCCATCCCCAACATTGTTTATCCTCCATCTTGTGACTAAATTCGTACGAAACACAAGATGACGGACTCCCGTTACGCTACCGGTGAACTACCCGGTTCGCGTACCGGGTAGCGCTTCCACCGCGAAAAATCCAAAAAAAAATTATTTTATTTTTTTGCCCCGCGGTGCCGTTTAATAGCCCCCACATCAATCCTAGGGAGTCAGGAGGGGTCTACCTTGCCCCCTTTCATTCATTTCCCCCTTCGTTTATTTCCACCTCTTGTCTCGCGATCCTACCGTGAGACAAGATGGCGGCCGCTCCGGACTGTTTAGAATGTTGACAGTCACCGGAGAGCCAATCCGCTTCTGCTTGCGAAGTTCCGTTACGTGTCTGGTACGCAAACCGGGGCGCTAACCGGGACGCTGTCACAGATATAAATTTTTTTTTGAACGTTAATTTCTCAAAATCCACTGGAGCATATATCTTGAGACCTAGCAAAGGCACATCGGGCAAACAGTCTCTACAATTTTGCCATGTTTCATAGAAATCCATAAAGCCGTTCGAGCTAAAAGTGAGTCCAACCGCCCTATGGAAAACTCAATGTTAAAAACATGTTTTGGGACCCCCCCTTTTTCTCGGCCCCCGCTTGACGAACCCCCCCCCCCCAACTTTCAGGGGATGCTCAGAAACAAAATGTGCCATTTTCCTGGAAATTTCAGCCAATTCCGTCCATCAACGCCAAAGTTATTCAACATAGAATTTTCAGAAATCCCTATTCAAAAAAATCCTAACTATATGTATATATATATATATATATATATATATATATATATATATATATATATATATATATATATAAAATTTCTATGGCAAAATGAAACCCCTCATTTTGTTCCTTTTCAAATTAAATGTATTAAGTGTTACCACTTTATTCCAATCAAGATGACTTCAGGTGTGCCATACTTTTGTCATAAGTAAGACTGTTAGCGTTCTAGTTGTTCTTTAGAACACTCTGGGACATTCTGTCATTGGGCTATAGTTGGGATACATCTGGCTGATATTTGGGCTACATTTGTTTTTTTTGTCTCTGGTGGCCATCTTTGGGCTACATTGGGCTACATTGGGCTACATTTGGGCTCTAACATATATATAGCCCAATGTAGCCCAATATATATTTTTCAAAGTTAATTTCCGTAAAAACCACTGGAGCATATATCTTGAGACATAGCAAAGGCACATTGGGCTACCAGTCCCTACAATTTTGCCAAGTTTTGTGGAAATCCATTCAGCCGTTCGAGCTAAAAGTGAGTCCAACCGCCCTATGGAAAACTCAATGTTTAAAACACGTTTTGGGACCCCCCTTTTTTCTCGGCCCCCGCTTGACGAAACCCCCCTCCAAACTTTCAGGGGACGCTCAGAAACAGAATGTGCCATTTTCCTGAAAATTTCAGCCAATTCCGTCCATCAACGCCAAAGTTATTCAACATAGAATTTTCAGAAATCCCTATTCAAAAAAATCCTAACTATATACACCTACTGGTGACCTCCAGTAGGTAATATATATATATATATATATATATATATATATATATATATATATATATATATATATATATTCACAGAAAAAAACATAGGTTTTACACATGTTATAGTTAGGAAGTAGCATTTAAAAAACCTATGAAATTCACTGAAAAAACCATAGGTTTGACACATGTTATAGTTAGCTGGAAATTTTACTGACATAAAACCAATGAAATTCCACGTTATAGTTAGTTGGACTCACTATAACTTGCGCGTGCAATGCACTGCTGATGACGTCACATATTACATCACTCATGACATGGTCAGTGACATCACTCATGACATCACTGATGACACCATCCTTGTGACATAGTGACAGACCTCCTTTCACTGTAATGTAATCCTTGAAACACATATTCAAAAATAGAAACTGAAATTTAAAAAAAAATGCAGATACCCATATCAGTTACAACAAGTAATTCAGTAATTCCACCATCTATATACACATCCACTCATACATATACTCACTCATCATATGAAATGATACACCTATACATCCTGTTACACACCGACAATCATCGAAAAGTTACTCACAGACATACTCACACGTGCAAATAAACTATTGAACATCCATTTATTTGAATATAGAGTTATACACACACTTCCACCTTACTTCTATTGAAAATTACACATATTTATTCTCTTAAACAATCACTTATAGAAACACATACTTATTTAAACAGGAACTCTTTCAATCTCTTACTCTCACATATACTCACTTATATACATCAATATTCACATATACTAGATTAAAACATATGTCGTTACTGATAAAGACACTAGTGAGACAGTCATTCACTCACTAACAAACACATATACACACTCATCCACCCATACAGTCCTGCACATATGCTGTCTTCAAAACACATACAAACAGAGAGTCAGTCACTCATGCATCTATGTGCTAAGTAATACCCCCACCAAACCATATAGACACTCATACTGATACTGAGAGAAACATCTAATAACCCATATACATACGCATGTAGCTACTTACCAACACATGTAGCCACTTATACAATACACAAAGTGAAACACTAATATATATATTTAAATATTTAAACATTACTCACTAATATTTATTTTTCAGAAAGACACATATTCACTGGATGGTGTCATCAGTGATGTCATGAGTGATGTCACTGACCATGTCATGAGTGATGTAATATGTGACGTCATCAGCAGTGCATTGCACGCGCAAGTTATAGTGAGTCCAACTAACTATAACGTGGAATTTCATTGGTTTTATGTCAGTAAAATTTCCAGCTAACTATAACATGTGTCAAACCTATGGTTTATTCAGTGAATTTCATAGGTTTTTTAAATGCTACTTCCTAACTATAACGTGTGTAAAACCTATGGTTTTTTTTGTGAATTTCATTGGTTTTTAAAATGCTAATTCAGAAAAATGTTGTGTATGCAACCTATACTTTTGGCAATAAAGTTCTGGCAATATTTTTTTCCAAAACAAGCCGTTTTCTTCACTGTTCAAATTCCATAGAGACTCCTTGTAAAGCAATACAGAATTCGAAAGTCTGTACCTTGCCTTTTTTTAAACACATTAAAATTTGTCTGTAAATAAAAATAGCCTTACTAAACTTTCGTGCGCGACCCGGTGTGCGCACTCTCGGCAACAGTTGTCAATAAAATGGATATCGCATTTCCAGGCTTTCGTGCGCGACCGAGTGAGCGCACATGCCTATATATTTCGTAAAAACGTTGCGATTTGAACTTATTGAAATTCTTCATACACCCCTCAAAGAACTTATAGTACGTCAAAGAGACTGTACCTAAACTTCTTTTTTATTCTTATGAAACTTTTCAGTAAATGGAGCAGAATGTCTTTTTAAACTTTCGTGCGTTACCGGATGTACACACCTTGGTATTTTTTTTAGAAATATAAAACGTTTCATACTTTAACAATTGTGCGCTTAAATCCAGCTCAGAAGATATACAAAATCATGATGGTAGTTGGTTCAACCCGGACCGTTTATTAGAGGTAGATCGTCCGACTCCACCGGAAGACACCCCTAATAAAAAGGACATATATATAAAATGCGGACTAACCGCTGTATCGAGCTAGCAAACTATAACCTATAAATCGTTAGAAAAAACAAAAGGAATCGAGCAAAATCAGTAGGCCACTGATGAGATCTTTTTTTGACCTCGCTAAAATAGAAAAATTAGGAACAACCCTTCATGAGAAATATGAAACTAGTGAGAGAAACCGAGCTCGACGCCATGATGGCTGCAAGACAGCTCGGCTCCGCCGTCCACCCCACCCAAAATAACGACAAATATTATAAAGATACACAACACACCAGCAAAGTAACAGGGTAAAACGTTTTATTAAATAACTATTTACATGGCAGCCTACTGCAACATGAAAACAACACTTTCAATTGGTTCTTAATAGTTTCAATTCTGGAATTTACACGCAGCACTCCACCCACTTCCCTCACGATCTTTTCTACTCTCAAGAGACAACAACGTCCTACATCTTTTGGAAGACTTTGGTGAAATGGCTACCGTATCTCATTCATCTTCCGAATCTGACCAAAATGATCGACTACCTTTAATAAGAAAAAATAAATCTTTCATCTGGCAATTTTTCACTTATCCTGAAGATCAAAAGAAAGTGAATGCACCAAAAGTAACCTGCACGATATGTGACTTGGTTCTCTTAAGAAGAAATCCAGCAAAAAAATATTTCTTTTCCATACATACCATGGTGCGGCATGTCAAACAAGTGCACCCTCTGCAATTTGCAGAGGCAACGACAAGAGCCCTGGCCACGCTATTACCATTAGAGGTGGCCAGCACATCTTCTGATCGACGACCTGTATCTCCATGCAGTGCAGAGATGGACTTCAGATATTTAACTATATATGGTCTATAACCTATGGTTTTTTCAGTGTTTTTCTTTGTTTTTTAATACCAAATATCAAAAGCTTTTTTGTGGAAAATTACTACAATTAGGTATACATAAGCGGCGTTCATTTATGTTCACCACAGCCATTGTTAAAAGTAAAGTGAAAGTCGCGAAACAGTGGCCACGCCATCTAATCCCTTTTAGGCCCCATCATGCACGTAAGTAACAGCCATTTTCTGTGTCATGGCCTCTCTGCCCACTGCCAATAGCCTATGATTGTTCAAAATTGGTTCTCTTTGGGTCATTCTCTGTTCACAAATAAGCATAAAGTCGCAATACTCTATTTAGTTTTTGCAGATAGTGAAGGATAGGTAGTGCACACTTTTGTCCCCTTTGTAACCCGTCATGCCTATCTCTGCCCCGTTTGTTGCTAGTTGGTTCAACCCGGACCGTTTATTAGAGGTAGATCGTCCGACTCCACCGGAGGACCCCCCTAATAAAAAGAACATAT
Organism: Lissotriton vulgaris; assembly: GCF_964263255.1. Lineage (NCBI taxonomy): Eukaryota > Metazoa > Chordata > Amphibia > Caudata > Salamandridae > Lissotriton > Lissotriton vulgaris. Next base: position 209,754,541 of record NC_141698.1, read on the forward strand.
ATATAAAATGCGGACTATCCGCTGTATCGTGCTAGCAAACTATAACATATAAATCGTTAGAAAAAACATGAATCTAGAGAGAGGAACCAAGCTCGACGCCATTATGGCTGCAAGACAGCTCGGCTCCGCCACCCACCCCGCCCAAAATAACGACAAACACTATGCAAATATTATAAATATATACAACACACCAGCAAAGTAACAGGATAAAACGTTGTATTAAATAACTATTTACATGGAACCTACTGCAACATGAAAACTACACTTCTAATTGCTTCTTAGTAGTTTCAATTCTGAAATTGAACACCCAGTACATCCAGAGGTCATGTCCGACAAGTTGTGTGGGGGGATACCTTGCTAATGCCGCCACCCCCACCACCTTCTGTAGGAAGGACTCTGGATATCCCTGCCTTGCACAAATGTCATAAGTTCTGGATGTTGAGAGCCATACTTCAGGGTCCGACAAGTTGTGTGGGGGGATGCCTTGCTAATGCCGCCACCCCCACCACCTTCTGTAGGAAGGACTCTGGATATACTTGGTCCCTGAGAGGCTTCGATGTCCCTGCCTTGCAAAAATGTCATAAGTTCTGAATGTTGAGTGCCATACTTCAGGGTCCAAGAAACGCGGACTCGGAGGGGGCGCTTGGCTCCTGCCCCCTCCCCAAGTCTTGTTCCCCTGGTATGGCCTAAGATCGCCCACGACATAGGTGGCCGGCTCCCGGGGTCAGGCGGAACTTCTTGCCTTTTGATGCCTCTTCCATTCTGGACCTTGTCCCACAATCCGTTTGACCTGAAGACACGTCCTGCGGTGCCCTGGTCCAATCATCACATTTACACCGTCTCACCCGCCATCCGGCTGAATTGCACCCACTCTTCCGATACAGCGACAGGCGGCTGCCACGGAGCTCAGGAAATGGCGGTCGGCTCCACAGACTTGGGCCTGGCCTGCAAGGATGGCTCTGGGCAACCCTGGAACTCGGACGCTTGACTGCTAGGGCATGAGCCCCATTCCCAAAAGCGTCCCGTCAGCCTTGAAGATTCTACAAGAGTCACTGAGGCCCCCGACTCCTGCAGACTTCCGGTGGGGAGCGACTGCCATGATTGCTCGCGGAATGGCCACGACGTAGCCACGAGGTGCTCTCATGCTGACGCCAGCTTCAGTCTGAAACATCCGGAAACACTGTAGACTACCAATTCGATCAGTTCCGGTGGAGCCCCAACGACGTATCGCCTTCTTGCGTAATCCGTCATATGACGCGCCGCGTTAGCGCACCCGGAAGTGCTCCGGTGCGCGAGGCGCGAAGCGCAGCTTCCCGGAAGCAATGCGGAGCACGTAACGTAAGCAATTACATTTCAGTTGGTTCTCCCTCACAATATTTTCAATGTCACATAAAACTCACCCATCACCCACTGCCATCTCTGGCTGTTTCCATGGTAACACCTCATTCTGCACCTGGCTGAAGGCACAGGTCAAAAGTTCATATCTCAACGTTCTACAGCAAAGTAGCAACACTGTTTTCCCTCCAGAAACACCTGCCAATCCACAGCTCTGTTACATGTCTTTTTTTTTCACACCCAATAGTACTTTTCGTTTAACATAAACATTAACATGCAACGTACTGTTCAATCTCCACTTCTTACAATCAACCAATCATTTTTATTTTTTAAACCACACCCAGCCTCTTCCTTTTTCTTTATTTAGAATTTCAACTTCTAACTACCATTCCACTTCCAGAACCGATCGGAGGACGACTACAAATCCCTTGAAAATGAAGGTCTGGCTAATGGGACATATATATTCACTGGAGTGAAAAATATGCAGTAAGCAGACGAATTTGCAACCTCAGCTTACCAAATGTACACATAACATGGATTTCCAAAAGAGGATTGAAATGTCACCAATTGATTCCATTGGTGAAAACTTTTATGCATCTCCCAGAACCAGACCTTATAATTGTGCACTGTGGTGGAAACGATCTAGGCACAATCACTGGGGTAGGTCTGGAAATGCTTCTAAAAGACACCTTTCGACAATTGATGACACTTTTTCCTCGATCTGCCTTGGTATATTCCAATATATGCCAAAGACAGAAATGGAATTGGTCCAATCACCACTGTGCACAATTTGAGAAAGCAAGGAGACATGTAAATAAATCTGTTTCTGCGTTCCTCAGAGATTATAGCATGGGTTCTATTTACCACAACAACTTGCGATACCACATGCAAGACGTCTATAGGAGAGACGGTGTTCATTTCACGAATGAGGGAAACAGAATCTTCCTCTGCAACATCAGGCTCTGCATCGGTACTTACTTATAAATGCAGAAAACACTCAATTAACACAATGGCTCTTTTCAGAGCCACCTTATATCTAAGCACTCAAACTTCTGATTTATCTCCATTTTCACACTCTTGTAAAAAGGTGTGCGCGACCGAGTGCGCGCACCACACAACTTAAAAAAAAATATATATATATATATTTTCGCCTTTAAGGGCCTTACTGCAAACCCTAAGAAAACCTACGCAGCAAAACAATCTCTACCTTCTCCCCTTTCCATATTCCAACGCTTTTAAATCAACAATATATTTACTCGCAATGACAAAATGGCGGTCAACACTTCCTGATTTCCTTCGAATCGAACGTTAACAGACGTCACGCAACAAAATTCCGCTCGCGCGCGCAGCTGTTTGGGTGCGTGCACGTGTGCGCGCGTATAGATATATAATTGACTTTAACTTTAATTTCCTCAGCAACTACTGAACGGATTTACACCATTCCAAAAAAAGCGTAATCTGCGACCTGGACTGTACAGTTTTGCCAAATTTCTTATAAATCCATTCACCCGTTCGACCTGTAGCCCAGTCTAAAGGTCCTATGGAAAATAACATGGAGAAAACACGTTTTGGGACCCCCCTTTTATCTCAGCCCCCACTTGACCAATTCCCCTCCAAACTTTCAGGGAAGGAGCGCAGCGGACCGAGTCATCTTCTTTGAGAAATTCGCTAAGATTCTTCAACCAGGGCCAAAGTTATTCCAAATAGAATGTTGAGGATTTCCTATGAAAACTAGGTCCTAACTATAACTACCTACTGGCGACCGCCAGTAGTTATATATATATATATATATATATATATATATATATATATATATATATATATATATATATATTACCTACTGGCGGTCGCCAGTAGGTATATATAGTTAGGATTTTTTCCCTATGGGATTTCTGAAAATTCTATGTCTAATAACTTTGGCGTTTGTGGACGGAATCGGCTGAAATTTTCAGGAAAATTGCACATTTTGTTTCTGAGCAGCTCCTGGAAATTTGGGGGGGGTTCGACAAGGGGGGGGGCGAGAAAAAAGGGGGGTCCCAAAACGCGTTTTTCCCATGTTAATTTCCATAGGGCGGTTGGACTCACTTTTATCCCGAACGGCTGAATGGATTTCCACGAAACTTGGCAAAATTGTAGGGACTGTTAGCCCAATGTGCCTTTGCTAGGTCTCAATATATGTGCTTCAGTGGATTTTGAGAAATTAACGTTTAAATCAAGATATATATCTGTAACAGCGCTCCGGGCAGCGATCCGGTTAGCGAACTTTTCGCGTATCGGAACTTTGCGATGCGAAGCTGATTGGCCCTCCGGTGTCTGTCAACATTCTAAACAGTCCGGAGCGGCCGCCATCTTGTCTCTCGGTAGGATCGAGAGACAAGAGGAGGCCAAAACAAAGGGGGAAATGAAGGAAAGGGGGCAAGGTAGACCCCTTCTGACCCCCTAGGATTGATGAGGGGAATAATATAGAGCCACGCGGGGCCCCAAAAAAAAAAAAAATCCGATTTTTTCGCCGTAGAGACGCGTCTTGGTAAGTGAACCAGGCAGCTAACCGGGCAGCTAACCGGGAAGCTAACCGGCAGTGTAATGGGAGTCTGAGGAGTAGCTGATTGGCTGTCAACATTGTAAACAGTCCGGAGCGGCCGCCATCTTGTCTCTCGGTAGGATCGAGAGACAAGAGGTGGAAAAAAAAAGAGGTGTAAATGAATGAAAGGGGTAAGGCAGACCCCTCCTGAACCCCTAGGATTGATGAGGGGGCTATTAAAGTTCCCTGCGGGGCAAAAGAAAAAAAAATTGCGATTTTTCGCGGTAAAGGTGCTTCCTGGTACGTTAACCGGGCAGCTAACCGGCAGCGTAACGGGAGTCCGACATATTGTGTTTTTTGAACGTTTGTGATATGTGCACGTGTGGATTTTGTCTAATTAAGGTTAAAAAAATATATATATATCTTTAAGCGTGTTCTGGCGCGCTTACGTTTTGGGTTTGGTTTGCGCTGCAGAGACGATACGTCACGGTTATGCGATGCATCATGAGGCGTCTCACGGGCTACGTGATACGTCACTTAATAAAGAATATATTTTACAGCTAAAGATATTAGCTTTTAAAAAACCAATGAAATTCACAGAAAAAACCATAGGTTATAGACCATATATAGTTAGGAATTTGCATTTACAAAACCTTGAAAATTCACTGAAAAAACCATAGGTTATAGGCCATATATAGTTAGGGATTAGCATTTAAAAAACCTTATTTTATTTGCACAAAACCATTGAAATTCCATATATAGTTAGTTGCACTAACTATATATCGCGGACCCGCAATCCACTGCTAATGATGTCACATATTACATCATTCATGACATGGTCAGTGACATCACTGATGACATCACTGATGACATCTCAAATGACATCACTGATGACATCACTGATGACATCTCAAATAACATCACTGATGACATCACTGACATCTCATTTGACATTACTGATTACATCACTGATGATATCATTTATGTGATAATACATCTTCAGACTCTAATATAACCTTAGATACACTCAGTGTAAACAGGCACTCACAGACTGTCACACATCCATGGAGTTACTCACACACCTAGTCAGTCATGCAAAGAATCAATCACATCTCCATTTCCTCAACTATACAGTTATACACACCTTACTTATTCAAACATATAGTAACACATATTTACTCTCTTATACAATCCTTGATACAAGTTCACAATGATTCATACAGCCACTCACACATTCACTGGCTCTTATGTTCAGTTATTTATATATGTCAACTCTCACATGGAGTGTGTTTTACATATGTACTTACTTTGACATGTAGCACTGAGATATCCATTCACTCACCAATATACTCATGCACACAGTCAACTGTCCATACAGCTGTTTCTACATGCACTTTTGAACCCATACACCTAGGGAATCAATTGCTCACACATCTATGCACAGAGTTATACACCTCCCAGCCACCCACACACATACTCAGTCTCCCATACAAATACTTGGGCAACCATTCAATAACCCATATAGTTACTGATATAGCTACTGATTTAAACATGCAGCAGTTTACAGAACAACATAAATAATGATTGCCAAATTAAGACACTTTAATCACTAACCCATACACTCAGTGAGACACATTTAATCATTCTCTCATACAGTCAGTCATGCACCTACTAAATCCTTCATCCAGACACTTATACATCCACTCATTCTTCAATATGTAAGACATATTTTAACTTTACAGAAACATACAGTCACTGGGTGTTGTCATCAGTGATGTCATCAGTGATGTCATCAGTGATGTCATTTGAGATGTCATCAGTGATGTCATCAGTGATGTCACTGACAATGTCATGAATGATGTAATATGTGACATCATTAGCAGTGGATTGCGGGTCCGCGATATATAGTTAGTGCAACTAACTATATATGGAATTTCAATGGTTTTGTGCAAATAAAATAAGGTTTTTTAAATGCTAATCCCTAACTATATATGGTCTATAACCTATGGTTTTTTCAGTGAATATATATATATATATATATATATATATATATATATATATATATATATATATATATATATATATATATATATATATATATATATATATATATATATATATATATATATATTCAGTGAAAAAACCATAGGTTATAGACCATATATAGTTAGGGATTTGCATTTACAAAACCTTATTTTACTCGCATAAAACCATTGAAATTCCATATATAGTTAGATGCGCTAACTATATATCGCGCACCCGCAATCCACTGCTGATGATGTCACATATTACATCATTCATGACATGGTCAGTGACATCACTGATGACATCACTGATGACATCTCAAATGACATCACTGATGACATCTCAAATGACATCACTGATGACATCACTGATGACATCTCATTTGACATGACTGATGACATCACTGATGATATCATTCATGTGATAATACGATGAACCTCTTCAGACTCTAATATAACCTTAGATACAATCAGTGTAAACAGACACTCACAGACTGTCACTCATCCATGGAGTTACTCACACACCTAGTCAGTTATGCAAAGAATCAATCACACCTCCATTTCCTCAACTATACAGTTATACAAACTTTACTTATTCAAACATATACTAACACATATTTACTCTCTTATACAATCCCTGATACAAGTTCACAATGATCCATACAGCCACTCACACATTCACTGGCTCTTATGCACAGTTATTTATATATGTCAACTCTCACATGTACTGTGTTTTACATATGTACTTACTTTGACATGTAGCACTGAGATATCCATTCACTCACCAATACACTCATGCACACAGTCAACCGCCCATACAGCTTTTTCCACATGCACTTTTGAAACCATACATCTAGTGAATCAACTGCTCACACATCTATGCACAGAGTCATACACCTCCCAGCCACCCACACACACACTCAGTCTCCCATACAAATACTTGGGCAACCAATCAATAACCCATATAGTTACTCATATAGCTACTTATCAACACATGCAACAGTTTACAGAACAACAGACATAATGATGCGCAAATTAAGACAGTTTAGTCACTAACCCATGCACTCAGTGAGACACATTTAATCACTCACTCATACAGTCAGTCATGCACCTACTAAATCCTTCATCCAGACACTTATACATTCACTCATTCTTCAATATGTAAGACATATTTTAACTTTACAGAAACATACAGTCACTGGATGTTGTCATCAGTGATGTCATCAGTGATGTCACTGACCATGTCATGAATGATGTAATATGTGACATCATCAGCAGTGGATTGCGGGTGCGCGATATATAGTTAGCGCATCTAACTATATATGGAATTTCAATGGTTTTATGCGAGTAAAATAAGGTTTTGTAAATGCAAATCCCTAACTATATATGGTCTATAACCTATGGTTTTTTCACTGAATTTTCAAGGTTTTGTAAATGCAAATTCCTAACTATATATGGTCTATAACCTATGGTTTTTTCTGTGAATTTCATTGGTTTTTTAAAAGCTAACATCTGTAACTGTAAAATGTATTCTTCTTTAAATCTTAAAATATATTTTAGATGTTTATTAATAATTTTTTTTTTTATATTTTTTTTCCTTCGCTTCTAGTTCGCGAACCGGGAAGCTTTCCGTTAGCTCATCTTGATGCCGCGACCTAGTCCGCGAACCGGTCAACGTTACGTTAGCGGAACTGTGACGCGTCGCGGAAGCGCGACGTATCACGTTGTCGCGTAATGCGTCTAATGACGCGCTGCGTTAGCGCTCCCGGAAGTGCTCCGGACCGCTAACCGGAAGCGATCCGAGACGCGGCGCGGACCGCGTAACGTAAGCGGAACAGGTCATGTGACTTGTTTATCAAACTTTTCATTGGTTCATTTCACTTTTGGTTTCCAAATGATGTATGACTAGGTCATGTGACCTAAAAATAACACTTTTCATTGGTTCAGAACTTTTGCTTTTCCCAAATCATGTAAACCCCTCCTTCTTTCCTCACTCTGACTTTCATCTTGGTGAGAGAAAGACCATTTACCTGAAGTTCAACAATGGCTTCCATTCTTGCTGCAGCTGGTGCACCCCCACCACCACCTCCACCTCCTCATAAGAAGAGAGGACCACCAAGTCAATTTACCTCCAACAGAGAGCAGGAAGAGGAGGAAGAAGAAGAAGAGGATCCAGATCAACAACAATTTATCCCAGAGTTGCCCCGTGTTTCAAAGAGAAAAACTAGTTTCATCTGGCAGTTTTTTTCCATCCCTCCAGGGGAGAAGAAGGTGAATGCGAAATATGCCACCTGCCTCATCTGTGATTACAGATTGTCAAGAGGAACAGAGAAGAAATATAGTATGGGCAACTATACTATGCATCGACATATGACCAGGTGGCATCCCTTGAACTACAGCCGGGCTGAGTTAAGGGACCTACAAGACAATCCCCCGACAACTCCTGTGGCCAGATCTACCTCATCAATGTCTTTGTCAGGAAGAGAGGCACAGGAAACTGTGCCAAATATTCAACCAAATTTCCAACATATGAGGTTTACTTGTATATATTGCGGTGCTATGTTGTCATATGGGAACATGAGCATCAACTTGATTAATATGGTGTTCGAAAACCATAAGTGCCCTAATGCACCCAAGAAGTAATTTTTTTTTTGCTCCTGTTGAGCCGTTTTCAATGCCTGTTTTTTTGTTGTTTCCCCTCCATAAAAAACACAAAAAAAACATAAAACTGTTCTAAAAATACAAAAAAATCAAAAAATGTTCAGAAAAAAAAAATATATATATAAAACAACAAAAACAAAAAAAAAAGTTCTTTTCAGAACTACCTCCCCTTTCAAATAAAATTGCTAGAATGTTTATCACTCTGGCAAGCTCTATTTCTTTTGGTTCGCTTCAAGTTCGCTGACCGGTTCGCGAACTTTAAGCGAACTAAAAAAATATTTTTTTTAAAAAAAGAAGAGTTAGTATAAGGGAAGTAAACAGAGAATAATGTAAAAAGAAAGACAGCTATAGAGAGTAAATGAGAGATAGTGTCAGTGACATCATCAGCAGTGCATTGCGGGTAAAAAGAGTAGAAAACATTTACCTTATAATTCTTGTTACCTTTTTAAAATATTTTTTCATACTTTCAATCTGTAAAACAGAGAACAAACATTTCCAAAAGTATTAAAACATGTACTTAAAAATTAGAAAAGACAAGGGAAAAGGTTCAAGAACAAACAGTTTTTCAACAACTTTGACATTTACAGAAGTCTCTGCTTCTCTACGTCCCCTACACAATCCTAAATATATATATTTTACAAAAAACTGTATCTTGATGTTGAAGAACTGAGGCCTATTTTGGAACATGGTGCTTTTTTTGCACTGCTAATGTCTCACAATAGTGATGCAAATGCAGCGCAAAAAAGATGTAAAGCCATCATAAAATTGTGTCTAACATTTTAAATGATTGTTTCAGGATGCAAATAAGATGTCTGCTTTCAACAGCTTTCTTTGAGGTGAGGCCTATTCATTTTTTTTAAAAAAAAAACAGTACCCAGAAGTACAGCACTGTAAGGATTAAAATTGACACTTACAGAAGACTCAGTTTCTCCATATCTACTTCACATTTCTAAATGTATATCATAAGTACAAAAAGCAAAACATTAATTATACATGTTAAATGGTTTATTTTTGCTGTTCTCAGAATGTATCAAATTTCACTTAAATCAGTGACTTGAAGGTATTCATCATGTAACAGCGGGGAAAAAAAAACACAATCAAAATGATTGTGTTTAAAAAACCCATTCAACATAAGAAATCTGAATTCAAAACTCCTTAAAATTAACTTACTTTCAATGACGTCGAAGGATGTCCTATGAACAGCGTCCACTGTGTTGTGCTATAAATATTGTCAGCCCGCCACTTTCTGAAAGAAAACCTCCAACGATTCGAAAAATATGCTACATACAAGAAAAGACTTCTCACATTCTACCACATGTTTCCACTTGGCCAAATCATGATGCAGCTATTCACAAGTCTTGTAATTCTTCCAATCAAATCCCGTCATTTTCTATATTCGCAACTTGCAAAAAGAAAACATTTAAGATAATTTTCACAATCCTGGACTACTAATATCTTACCCTTCTTTGTCACTCATGTTCTCCTTTTCCTATGACACTGATACTGCTTACTATGAAGCAGACTTACTTGCATCAGGTTTATATAGTCGGATTTTACAAAATAACATTACAATTAAAAGTTTTGGACCAATAATCTAGACAGCATTGCAGACTTACATTCCCTCAACTAGATGAACCTTTTCCAATTCTTCATAGGAAATCTCGAGATTCTTTCTTTAAAATTTTGGTTTTAAAAACACCAGGTAAGAATTTTTAAGGTCAAACGGCAATTTTTTTTTGAAACTTACAACGGAATCATTGCAGAATGACCAGCCGTTTCGAGACTTTAAATAAGCTGTATAATGTCCTGAAGTAGTTGAAGGACCATCGTGATAGATAATTGCTACAGTTACAAAAGTCCTTCCTGATATTGAAAGCTGAGAAGCCACAAATTTTTTTATTAAAGTTGACAATTTTGATCCATCAGGCCTACATCGTTGCATCATTAAAATGACATACTGGCCATATCTACGTATAAGTAATGTTGACATCATTTCAGATTTACATTGGCTACACTCCATGTTGTGATCCGCTGCATTTACTAGCTTATTAAAGGAGACTGATTTACTGTCTGGCAAAGTTAAATATATAAATCTTTCTGAGTCTACACTAGTAGTACTTGATACCCTACAATTCTCGCAGTCATGCTGCCATTGATAAGAAAGCCCAAACAGTTGATCTACATCTACACCCTCATCTTGCAATATATCAAGCATATACATTAAAAACTCCTGACAATCTTGCTGATTATTTTCAGAGAAGTCTGTTTGACCTGAACATTCATCTAACAGATAACGAACTTCAGACACACTTTCTACTTTTGTTCGATCAGTGCTACATTTCTCGAAAACAGAATTCAATAAACAGCATAAAATTTGTTCTGAATTCAACAGAATCTGTTCTTTTAAACTCTCTAGTGAAAAGAGAACATTAACCACTACATTTGCATAGCAGTTGACACCAGAACTGTTTTCAAATTGAAAACCGACAACATCTTCAACAGAATCCACTTTCTTTCTGCTAACAATTTTCGGGTCATTGACTTTTAGTCTTTTTGCAACAACCTCCCTACTATTACTGCTATTTCTACGTTTCCGGCCTACCACACGTTTCTCAAACAAAGGATATTGAGGCAAATGTGGCGCATACTCTCTTCTTAACCTATTGTATTCCTTAACACAATCTAGATCCGCACAAATGTTTGTGACATCACAGTCAATCAAGTACAATCCCGATAAAGTTCTAACTCGTGACAATGCCACATATGCCATACCCTCCTTGAACACAGAACTGCCAATATTCACCAATGCACAGTCTACACTTAAACCTTGCGATTTATGGATTGTCACCGCATATGCCAAGCAAACAGGAAACTGTTTACGGCGAACATATAAGTCTTTAACAAGCAAAAACCTAGCAGAACAACGACCAATTTGCTGTACTTCCTCAATGCCATCAAATTTAATTCTTAAAAATTCTATTCCATCTCTATTTCTGTATTTCTCAAAATCAACAACATTACCCATTGATCCATTTACCAGACCTCTTTCTACATGTAAATTCCTTCTCAAAATGATTCGGCAATTTAAACACACATTCAAAGTCTTTTCAAAACCCGCTGTTTTAGATATAGTCTTCTCTAATGAATCCAATTTTGATTTCAAATTGTCTGACAAAATAATTGTTGATCCCATATGCTCTAATTTGTCGATAGCTTCAAGTTTCACAATCTCTTGCTTTTCCAAATTCAACATTTTGTTGTTGAAGATGGCACATTCTGCAAGAGTTGGCATGAGACATATCCCGGATTTCTTCTCAGTAATTTTCTGAAAAATATTCTCAGGCACAATCTCTTGTGTGGGATATAAATTTGACAGTAATCGTGCATTTAAAGCTTCTTTCCCATGCTCAGTCACTTTTCCAATTCTAATATCTTGTAGAATATTCTTGTAATCTTCATCCTTTGCCTGACGCATATTTTGATGCAGTTCTGCATAATTGAAGTTTAACCATATATTGACGTTGCCAATGCTCCCTAGGCACTTCCTGGTATCTTCATGCGTGAGTATTTTGAACACAGGTTGACCTTTTACTGGTGTCAGCTGCAGAAGATCTCCGAAAACAATGATGTGTTTCCCACCAAATAACACATCATATTCAGTTTTAAGTACTTCTTGCATTCTCAAATGCACAAAGGCAAGCATGACATTGGAAACCATGCTTACTTCGTCAATGATAAGTAGTTTCATTTTCCTCAAGACTCTTGAAACTTCACAGCAAGCATCTCCAGATAACTTGTTGTATTGTAATTTGTTGTCATGCTCCACCGGCAGCATCAGTAGACGATGCAAAGTAATACCTTTAATGTTATGTGCTGCCAGTCCAGTAGGAGCGGTAACAACACAAGACAGCGATGACTCAGTCCTTTCCTGCAAATAACAAGAAATTGCTTTAATGAGGAAACTTTTTCCAGTTCCCGCTTCTCCACTCACGTACAGTCGGACAGGCTTCAACGATGTACATGAGCACTTGTTCTTCTCATGACTTAATCCGTGCTCAATTTCCGTGGTAACTTCATCATATATTTTCCTCTGCTCAACGTTGAGTTGTTTTTCCAAGTCTTCTAAGTTAACTGAATCCTCCTGAGCATGTGCCATGGCTCTTTCCACTTCATTCATAGCAGTGGCAGCTTCATTTTCGATAATAGGTCCTCCAAGTGGATCTTGACTCAATGAAACAGAACTCTGACTGTCCTGAGAACTGTCTCTGGCAATCTCGGCTGCAATCGTTGCTTCCTGCTCAATTTCCAAAGTTAGCATTTCTTGATATTTAGAAAAAGCAGGACATTCTATGGACTCCTTGGCTGCATTGAAAGAGTCTTCGTAACAGAGGAAATCTCCAAGCAGTTCCTCTTCTGCACGCCAAGGCTTGAAAAGTTGCAAAAGTGCTAAATAAAAAAACTCCTTTTTTTCTGGAGATTCACCACTCAATTTTCGATGGTTTACTAATTGGCATTTTCTTTGCTTGACCAGGCATCCCTCACTTCCAATTACAGCATACACTCCTTTCTCAATATCTTCTTTGATGTTCCTCTTGAATATATAATTTTGGAGAACCTCATATAGACAAACATTCTCAAGGTGACTGCTTCGATTTGGATAATATGTATCCAACATGTTGGTCTTCAAAATGTCGGTACTGTTTGGTTCCTTTTCTGCCAAATACTCAATTTCCCGGACAGGTTTTAGAACTCGATTTCGCGTTGCAGCAAGACCAAGACTCGCCCAAACGAGACTCCTGGATTTGGCATAGAGACTTGCTGAAGACAACCGGTCAGAACATTCGTAAGCTCCGATTTCTCGATGCGACAACATCTTCAGACTGAAACTGTACAACTTCTTGCTGAGGCTCTTTTCATGAGAAATGTCCTCCCACATATCCTTCAGTTCGGTCTTTTCTTTTTTGGTGATGTAAGATGTCACATAGCGAGCCACAGCCATACAGTTGTCAGCCACAAACTGTATATCCATGTTAGCATTCCACATGGACAAAATCACTGGGTTGTAGTCATTTATGTACTTGGACTCTTCGTTCCTTTTCAAATTGTATGTATTCTTGGGCGATTTCCTCGTCACATTATGTCGCAGCGAAGACATCAAACTGTTCACTCTTCCTTTAGAAATCACCGGTCGTGGAAAGTTGAAACGACATTTGGTGTAGAACTTGTCCTTGTTTCTGAATTTACGACGACAGTACTTTCCACAACGATGGCTTTGGAAACGTAGAACTTGTTCTCTTAGACTTTTCTTCTCCGTTGCGTTTGGAACAGCACACGTAGAATACTGTTCGATGAAATTCATCACTAAGTCATCCGGATCTGTTCCAAATTTAGGTGCATCCTTGATCCACAACAACATATGTATATGAGGGGCACCTCTTGCTTGGTACTCCTTTCTCCAGAAGAAATCCAACACCTCTCCAAGAGGTGGATTCTTTTTATTTGTGATGAAAGACATCATAGCTTCAAATCTATGATTGAAGTACCTGCATACATTCACTGGATCCAAAGAACACAGTTCTCCAGGTGTCTTGAATTCAATGTTTTCAATATTTCCATTTGCCTCTCGTAGAAATTCAAGTAAGTCTTCCCAGCCATACTCGGCACAGCTCAGAGTGAGGAACCATGTTGGAGTTCCTAAGTTCCTCAGCATACATTTTAAATCACCATGACGACGGTACCAGTACTCATTAGTACCACGCTGACACGCCATGAGATTAATTAAGTGAGAATCCAAAATACTGTCTTGGACATTGACTTTATGCATAAAGTCACTTGCCGAGATGTTTCGCATCTGTATACCACTTTTTAAGATGTGGTTCACTGCATATGACAGTCCAGACAGATCGCTTTCAAACAGGAGATGAAACAAATAGGGAATGCATTGCCGAAACCTAGGATCTGCTGCATACAATCGTAAAGTCCGGTATTCAGACGCAGGAATTTGATGAGGTCGCTCATCATATCTTCCTCCTTGACCTGTGGGAAATAGCTGTGGGAAACACCGAGCTTCCAAACTTTCCTCCCAAACACTAATGGGACTCCCTTTGGCTTGTTTCATTTGAAACAACTCAATAGCATTCCCCATGACTTCCTTGGAATGCAAAGGATGAACACTATAATGTTCATATATTTCTTCACTTTTAGAGGCCTCTACTTTCTCAATTTGGCCAGCACACAAATCGCTATCCTCTTCATCACTTACTTCCTCTTCTGCAACATATACATTCTTATAGTACTTATTATTTTTCTTCAAATACACTGTTGCCTTTTTGACTTTCCTAACATCCACTAAATCTTGCCATATTTTCTTATTCTTTGTCGGAACCCCATTAACCAAGATAACCAGAGGTTCCTCTTCCACTTTTTCTATTCCAATTGTGTTAATGTTTTTGTTCAAATCTAGAGGCAAATAAACAACTCTTCCCTTTAATCCTCTCTGTAAATCTGCAACTTCCCTGTCTTTGGCTCCATTCTTACAATAGCCTGAAAGGGATGGATACTTTGAATCAAAATAGATTCATAAGTATTTAAATCCTTCAATTCAGAAGGAATCTCAACCAATTCCAGATTATTATGAACTGCCCTAGCAGGCATCTGGTTTTGGTTTAATTTATTACAACAATAAGTACACACACGTTGATCCGATCCCAAATCAAAATAATTTTCTACCATCAAGTATGTGGCAAAATCCTTCCATTCACTATTATTTTCCCTTTCACTTTTTGCATATAAATCCACTACCTTAGTCTGATTCTTATAATAAGTGCGTCGACAACATACACAAGTGAAATTAGGCCTCTCACTTGATTTCATCTGAAACGTGGCAATTTCCTTCTGAAAATTATCTGTACTGGAAACCTGTACATTATCTTCCACATTACCCTCTACTTCTGGGTCAATTTGAACATTCTCATCTTTACTACCAAAGTAACAAAACTCAATTTCTTCACAAATATTCTTCACATCTATTTCAGAACCATGCAAAAGAGCAGCACATAATTGTTTAAGCATAATTGCTGGACTCTTAGCATAATACAACATTCTCACTAATTTTCTCACTTTATTATGATGCACTGCTAGCATCCTGAAATGATGAAAAACACTCTGGCATACTCTCCTGGAAAGACAAGCCAGTGAATGACCACGCAAACCTGTCATTTGTCTCACTCTGCAAGGATATAAATCTTGCAACAACTTCATTTTCTGCTTCAAACTTTTCTTATTAAATGTCCGTATAAAATCACAAAGCAAATTGATGGAAACCTGTCGCACACTGCAAATAGAACTACACTTCCAAATGTACACAGGACCCTTAGGACGTCTTCCTAAAACCTCATCACTTAGCGCCTCTTCTGTCTCTGTTGTCACAAGTTGTTCTTTTTCAACTGGACAACCATCCTTCACTTCATAAGCTCGACCACTGATGTCAACTGCATGCACCAAATCATTATCCTGAAAATAAGTCTCCTCATTAAAAAATGCCTCAGAACTTGAACTATGCATCCATTCTCCGGAAAAAACTTCACAAAAGTTAGTACGATTTACTACTCTCTTCCATCTACTTTTTGTTTTGAAATCAGAAATTACCTTGCTTAGTTTCCTAATTCTATTGATTACCAAAATAAACAACTTTCGCTTAATTTCAAAAGCATGATCAATAATTTTCTCTACATTTTTCTTCTTCTTATAAAATGCCGCTTTCTGTTGGCCTTTCTTTTTAATATTTTTCAATAAATTAACTAATATCCTATTACGGAACATTCGATTTCGAATGTCCCTAAACTGTTGTTTCCTTCTACTATCATGCACAGAGTTATCTCTTCCTCTACCAGTAACATTTGTGATTGGTCTCTCCTTTCCATTTAAATTACTTTTCTTTTTGTGAACTGAAACATTTTTTTGAGCAAAACTTTTTTTACTACAAATATTTCTTAAGAATGATTTCGTGCTCTTACCCGGACCTTTCTTGGTGTTTTGACAAGTATTTGGGGAAGAGGACTGCTGCAATAAAACCTCATCCTGCTGTCTTTGACGTTTTCTAGCCTTTCTTATTCTACTTTTGGAAGGCATTTTACAAACTATGAAAGAATCTGCAGTTGAATCTGTGGAAAAATATAATATAAAATGTTATTAACCACTATTACCAAACAGTAAATAAATAACAGTCATCTAAAACTTAATGCCGTACTAATTATTTAACATAGCAAATATTTTCCACCAGCACTGCATCACAAAAATGACACTCAATGGTACAAAACAGGCATACAACACTCATAAATCACTCCCTAATATTTTAAATCATTAATTCAGGATGACGATAAGATGTAGCCTATCTAAAGATTTGTTTAGGCCCAGATCTTTAGACTGGGGTGAATGTGTGTCATTGATCCACATTCAGTCCATCACCTGTTTTGTTTATTTGAGGTGAGGCCAACACATGGTTGCAGATAAGATTATCACTGAAAAAAACCAAGGTAAAAAAACATGTGAAGGCCTACCAATGAAGTAAATCATTAAATGAAAACCAATACATTTCTGGAAATATGCACTACTAGTGCTTCATAAGATGTTTTGGGTCATATTTATAAGGCATTTGAGTGTCTAGTATGCTATTTTACGTTGTTCATGGTGCAAATTTATTGTAAATACGCTCCCACCTGCGATTGGCAAATTTAGATTTTGATTATGGGAGTTAGATAGGCATGTTAATAATTTCCCAAAAATGGTGTATAACCCCAAACAACCTTTGAAGCAAATGCTCTTAGCCATGATATCCACCTCCCATTGGATAACATGGCTAAGAAGTGCTTGCAAATGTGAAAAAAAACGGCCGCAATGCATGAATATCGCAGAAAAATCAGCGATATTCATACATTTTCCAGCAAATGCTCTTAGCCATGTTATCCACTTCCTATTAAATAACATGGCTAAGAACTGCTCAGGGCCTCATGAGGAACGCTTTCCATTTAAAAAGGGAAAAATAACATCAAAAACACTAAAATGCCTTCTAAATATGACCCCAAACAACCTATGAAGCTCTAACAGTACATATCCTGAAATTTAATTGATTTCAAAATTCGTTTTTAAACACAGCATATAAATCAATTGTATACCTGCATTCATGAAGAAATGACTAAAAATGTCCTTGAGACACATGATTGTGTTTTCTGGAATGCCCTAGCACCATTTTTGAGACACTATTAACATGGCTAGGTAACTCCCATAATCAAAATTTAAATTTGCCAAGCGCAAGTGGGAGCGTATTTACAAGACACTTGCCCCAAGAGGAACGCTTTCCATTTAGAAAGGTAAACATAACATCAAAGACACTAAAATGCCTTCTAAATATAGCCCCAAACAACCTATGAAGCTCTAAAAGTACATATCAAGAAATGTAATTGTTTATCACAAATGCGATTAAAAACAGCCGCAATGCATGAATATCGCTGAAAAGTCAACGATATTCATGCAATATCCAGCAAATGCTCTTAGCCATGTTATCCACCTCCCATTGGATAACATGGCTAAGAACTGCTCGCAAATGCGAAAAAAAACGGCCGCAATGCATGAATATCGCAGAAAAGTCAGCGATATTCATGCATTTTCCAGCAAATGCTCTTAGCCATGTTATCCACTTCCTATTAAATAACATGGCTAAGAACTGCTCAGGGCCCCATGAGGAACGCTTTCTATTTAAAAAGGGAAAAATAACATCAAAGACACTAAAATGCCTTCTAAATATGACCCCAAACAACCTATGAAGCTCTAACAGTACATATCCTGAAATTTAATTGATTTCAAAATTCGTTTTTAAACACAGCATATAAATCAATTGTATACCTGCATTCATGAAGAAATGACTAAAAATGTCCTTGAGACACATGAAAGTGTTTTCTGGAATGCCCTAGCACCATTTTTGGGACACTATTAACATGGCTAGGTAACTCCCATAATCAAAATCTAAATTTGCCAAGCGCAAGTGGGAGCGTATTTACAAGACACTTGCCCCAAGAGGAACACTTTCCATTTAAAAAGGTAAACATAACATCGCAGAAAAGTCAGCAATATTCATGCATTTTCCAGCAAATGCTCTTAGCCATGTTATCCACTTCCTATAAAATAACATGGCTAAGAACTGCTCAGGGCCCCATGAGGAACGCTTTCCATTTAAAAAGGGAAAAATAACATCAAAGACACTAAAATGCCTTCTAAATATGACCCCAAACAACCTATGAAGCTCTAACAGTACATATCCTGAAATTTAATTGATTTCAAAATTCGTTTTTAAACACAGCATATAAATCAATTGTATACCTGCATTCATGAAGAAATGACTAAAAATGTCCTTGAGACACATGAAAGTGTTTTCTGCAATTCCCTAGCACCATTTTTGGGACACTATTAACATGGCTAGGTAACTCCCATAATCAAAATCTAAATTTGCCAAGCACAAGTGGGAGCGTATTTACAAGACACTTGCCCCATGAGGAACACTTTACATTTTAAAAGGAAAACATAACATCTTAGACACTCAAATACCTTATAAATATGGCTCAAAACAACCTATGAAGCTCTAGCAGTACATATCCAGAAATGTAATTGATTTCTTAAATCGTTTTTAAAAACAACATATCTGTTTCAGCTTACATAACAAACCATGGAATGGGCTCCATGTACCACAATAACTTGTGTTACTGCATGCCAGAATGTTAAACCAAATATGCAATTACAATTTCTCTATAAAACTAATTCTATTACTATATCACTAGAGACAAAACCACATTTTAAAAACACAGCTTTCTTCATCATTTTCTCCTTAAATCATACTATTCTCTATCTAAATTAAATAAATCTTTTCTCACCTTAGCAAATATTGTTTGAGTTTTGAAAACAGTCTCAGAAATACACCAAATTGTCTTCAGCAGAAGAAAAAGGATGCACTCCAAAGGCTGCAGCTATTGAAAGCACAGAAATACAGATATTCATTTCACATATCTCTCATATTAGCCAATCATACCTCTTCCCTCACTTTTTTCAAATCAAAACCCTTCCCCCCTCTGCCCTCTCTCCCTTGTTTCCATAGCAACCACCTCCTGGAAGACCTCTCATGTTTGCAAATTCACACAACAATGTTTCAATTGAACTCTGAACTCTCAGTGCACCTGCGTATCCAGAGCAATCTTTCAATAAATGTTTCTTCCTTGACCATTCAAATTACATCTTTCAAAGAACACATCCATGCACCCTAACTTTCTGTTTTCAGAAATGGAAAAGCACCAATCACTGCTAATGAATCATTAGCATTGTAAATCCACAGTTTTTTTTCTTTAGAAACTCCTACTGTTTCAACTGCCCTTTCATTACCACACTTCATCTGACTGCAGAACAACCTTCTCCCACCATGTTTAAGGTCTGGATTGTTGGACATAGTTACATCCACTGGGCTCAAAGGTATGCTGAGAGCAGAAATTTACCTAACCTCAATTTACAAGATGTGGAAATTAAGTGGTTGGGCCAAAGAGGATTAAAATGTCACCAATTGATACCATTGGTGAAAACCTTTATGCATTTGCCAAAACCTGACCTGTTAATAGTGCACTGTGGAGGTAATGATTTGGGCACTTTGACAGGGGTAGGTCTGGAAATGCTTTTAAAGGACACCTTTGAGCAATTAATGGCACTTTTTCCTCAAACTGCCTTGGTATATTCCAATATATGCCAAAGACAGAAATGGAGGTGGTCCAACCAATTTTGTCCACAAATTGAGAAAGCGAGGAAGCATGTAAACAAATCTGTTTCAGCTTACATGAGAGACCATGGAATGGGCTCTCTGTACAACAATAACTTGCGTTACTACATGCAAGATATCTACAGAGGAGATGGAGTTCACTTCTCAGATGAGGGCAACAGAATTTTCATTCTGAATTTAAGACTGTGCATTGGTACCTACTTATAAGTACCTAAATGTACCATAAACCCAAAAGCTCTTCTCAGAGCTACCCTACATCTGATCACTCACAATTATTATTTTTCTCTAACTTTTTTCACTAATTTTCCACAAAATTCGCTCCCCGGAGCGCTACCCGGTTCGCTAACCGAAAGCTAACCTCGCGGATTTTTTTTTAAAAAGTTTTTTTTCCGCACATATAAGCCTCCTCAGCCACGCTCAGAAAACCAAGGGGGTCAAGATAAGTCTACCATGACCCCTTCTACCCATTCTAAACATTATTTGCCCTCCATCTTGTATCTTAATGCGACCGAAACACAAAATGGTGGACTCCCGTGACGCTTAAGGTTCGCTAACCGGGCCGCTTTCCGGAAAGCGGTCCTAAAAAAAGGCGGGAAAGTAATTTACAGAAAAACGACTAGAGACACTCTCACCAAATATAGATTAGCTCATACTACATAACAATCCCTTCCATTCTCACAAATTTCATTGAAATTCCATTTAGCCATTTAGCCTGTAGACCTCTCCAAGTACCGTGAGGTAAATTACTTCACAAAACACATCTGAATTGTTGGAATTGACAACCAATGAAAATGTTACTTTCATTTTCTACTTTTATTACCTGACATTTGATTGGTTATATACCTGTATATATATAAAGGGAGAGAAGGAAACACAGCCATTTTGACTACTACTTCTTGTTGTACCTCCTATTTCAATAGCTTCAAAAAACTTCAACTTCTTTGTGAAGGTAAGTTATAATTTAATATATTGTGCACTATAACTTAATATAGTAGACTTTTTCTGCTAGATATACACTATCCCTCTGTAGTAGTAATGTATTTAGATAGACTTCTCTGTTATAGTTATCAATGGAGTAAGGCTTGTCTTGGTTAAATCACATACACTTTTTTATAGTCCTATTTCCACTCTCATACTATACACTGCCAAAAGATAAATTCACTGATAAAAACTGCCTATCTAAAATTAATCCCAACAGTGCCCTATCTCTACTAATATATATTTTTTTAATCCAAATTTCAGGCAAAATTATAGTCCTATTTCCACTCTCATACTATACACTGCCAAAAGATAAATTCACTGATAAAAACTGCCTATCTAAAATTAATCCCAACAGTGCCCTATCTCTACTAATATATATTTTTTTAATCCAAATTTCAGGCAAAATGGAAGGCGAGCAGCAAGTTTCTTTTGAGATGGACCTGCAAGAGAGCAGCCAGGAATTAATTGAACAAATTGACATGGAATTTATGGATGAAAGCTTGGATAATGAACTGCTGCAATGTGTCCAAGCAGTAGATGTCCTCCTTGCAAATGAGGACATTTTGCAACCTCACAGATTGCAAACAATATTTCAAGAAAATAATGACATTTCAGACACTGAAATGTTAGAAAGTTTAATAAATTATGAAAAAGAATCAAAATAAAAAAAACACTTTAAAAAAAAGAAAACAAAAAAAAACAAGAAAAACAACAAACAATTAACATACAGCATTAGAAAAGTCTTTCATTCTTTTATCCATAAAGTTCGCTGCCCAGAACGCTTTCCGGTTCGCGAACTTGGCGCTTACCACGCAGGCCCTTTTAAAACCTCCACATAAAACCTAGGGGGTCAACGAGGATCTACTATGCCCCCTTATGGTAATTTCCCCCTTTGTTTTGGCCTCCTCTTGTCTCTCGATCCTACCGAGAGACAAGATGGCGGCCGCTCCGGACTGTTTAGAATGTTGACAGACACCGGAGGGCCAATCAGCTTCTCATCGCAAAGTTCCGATACGCGAAAGGTTCGCTAACCGGATAGCTGCCCGGAGCGCTGTTACAGATATATATCTTGATTTAAACGTTAATTTCTCAAAATCCACTGAAGCACATATATTGAGACCTAGCAAAGGCACATCGGGCTAACAGTCCCTACAATTTTGCCAAGTTTCGTGAAAATCCATTCAGCCGTTCGGGCTAAAAGTGAGTCCAACCGCCCTATGGAAATTAACATGGGAAAAAGGCGTTTTGGGACCCCCCTTTTTTCTCGGCCCCCCCTCCACAAAACCCCCCCAAATTTTCAAGGGCTGCTCAGAAACAAAATGTGCCATTTTCCTGAAAATTTCAGCCAATTCCGTCCACAAACGCAAAAGTTATTAGGCATAGAATTTTCAGAAATCCCATAGGGAAAAAATCCTAACTATATATACCTACTGGCGACCGCCAGTAGGTAATATATATATATATATATATATATATATATATATATATATATATATTACCTACTGGCGGTCGCCAGTAGGTAGTTATAGTTAGGATTGTTTTCCATAGGAAATCCTCAACATTCTATTTGGAATAACTTTGGCCCTGGTGGATGAGTCTTTGCGAATTTCTCAAAGAAGATGGCTAGGTCCGCTGCGCTCCTTCCCTGAAAGTTTGGGGGGGATTGGTCAAGTGGGGGCTGAGATATAAGGGGGGTCCCAAAACGTGTTTTCTCCATGTTATTTTCCATAGGACCTTTAGACTCGGCTACAGGTCGAACGGCTGAATGGATTTATAAGAAATTTGCCAAAACTGTAGAGTCATGTTCGCAGATTACGCTTTTTTTGGAATGGTGTAAATCCGTTCAGTAGTTGTTGAGAAAATTAAAGTTAAAGCCAATTATATATCTATAGGCGCGCACACGTGTGCGCACCCAAGCGGCTGCGCGTGAGCGGAATTTTGTTTGGCTGCGTGACGTCTGTTAACGTTCGATTCGAAGGAAATCAGGAAGTTTTGTCTGCCATTTTGTCACTGCGAGTAAATATATTGTTCATTTCAAAGCGTTGAAACATGGAAAGGGGAGAAGTTAGAGATTGTTTTGCTGCGTAGCTTTTCTCGGGGTGTGCAGTAATGCCCTTAAACGCAAAAAGATATAATTTTTTCCCGAAAAAAATACGGGGTGCGCGCACCCGGTCGCGCACACCTATTTACAAGAGTGTGAAAATGGAGATAAATCAGAAGTTTGAGTGCTTAGATATAAGGTGGCTCTGAAAAGAGCCTTTGTGTTAATTGAGTGTTTTCTGCATTTATAAGTAAGTACCGATGCAGAGCCTGATGTTGCAGAGGAAGATTCTGTTTCCCTCATTCGTGAAATGAACACCGTCTCCCCTATAGACGTCTTGCATGTGGTATCGCAAGTTGTTGTGGTAAATAGAACCCATGCTATAATCTCTGAGGAACGCAGAAACAGATTTATTTACATGTCTCCTTGCTTTCTCAAATTGTGCACAATGTTGATTGGACCAATTCCATTTCTGTCTTTGGCATATATTGGAATATACCAAGGCAGATCGAGGAAAAAGTGTCATCAATTGTCGAAAGGTGTCTTTTAGAAGCATTTCCAGACCTACCCCAGTGATTGTGCCTAGATCGTTCCCACCACAGTGCACAATTATAAGGTCTGGTTCTGGGAGATGCATAAAAGTTTTCACCAATGGAATCAATTGGTGACATTTCAATCCTCTTTTGGAAATCCATGTTATGTGTACATTTGGTAAGCTGAGGTTGCAAATTCGTCTGCTTACTGCATATTTTTCACTCCAGTGAATATAACTGTGTCCTATTAGCCAGACCTTCATTTTCAAGGGATTTGTAGTCGTCCTCCGATCGGTTCTGGAAGTGGAATGGTAGTTAGAAGTTGAAATTCTAAATAAAGAAAAAGGAAGAGGCTGGGTGTGGTTTAAAAAATAAAAATGATTGGTTGATTGTAACAAGTGGAGATTGAACAGGTTAATGTTTATGTTAAACGAAAAGTACTATTGGGTGTGAAAAAACAAGATATGTAACAGAGCTGTGTATTGGTAGATGTTTCTGGAGGGAAAATAGTGTTCTTAGTTTGTTGTAGAACGTTAAGACATGAACTTTTGACCTGTGTGTTCAGCAAGGTGCAGAATGAGGTGTAACCATGGAAACAGCCGGAGATGGCAGTTGGTGATGGGTTCACTCTTTGGTGCCTCTGCATCTGAGTCTGTTCTCTGGTGGCTGGCGGATAACTGTTTGTTATTGTGGAGATGAAAGGGTGATAAGGAGAGAAATACGACATAGTGTCTGGCCTGTAGAAGCGTGGGAGCAGTGATTAACTCTGAGTGAAGCGGAACTGTGTCGGTGCTTAGTAACAGTAAAAAAAAAAATGTTAACAGTGGTATAACTGTCTTTACGGTGCGCGACCTACTAAGAAAGAGTTCACGGGCCGTAATTGGCTTGCAGGTTCTAGTATCAGTAAGTGAGGTCGAGAAAAGAAAACATTCAGGACTTTATTTATGAAGGCCTTGCCCCACCAGTGCGTTACTGTTTCCCATTTTAAAAAATGAGGCACCGGCGGCGGAAGGTCTTCATAAATAAGGTCCTCAGTGACTACAGTTAAGGTTATGTGGAACCCATGAATAGTTTTTCAATATGAAATCATTTTCAGTTGAGATTATGGATTAAAAGAGAAACCGTGAATATTTGAAATGTTTATTTAGAAATGTACTGTTTTAAAGGCAAATCATTATGTAATATGAGTACAGAAATTGCAAAAAACACAGTAATTGGTATTGTCAGTAGTACATGGAATACAAACGCTATAGTTGAAGAAAATGAATATAGTTGGAAAAAAACATTGTACACTCTTATAAGGAAGTATATTATATTTTAATAAATGGAAGAAGGTTTCTGGCCTTTCAGTTTAGGAACGATATATGAAAATGCAAGTGGTTATACATCATTACTTTATGAATCAGCTGTCAAACAACACGAAATCATAATGTCCACTCTTAGTAAAGCAAATAGGTCTGTTCTTCAAAAGAAAATATGGAAAAGAACGTGAAGAATATAGAAAACCAAAAGGAAATGAGGACGTCAATGGCTTGTTTGAGAGTTATTGAAGCATTGTTTAGGCAAAATAGGTAGCTTCTGCCTGTAACAGGAAATCAGTTTTATCATTTGAAAGTATGTCAGCTATCCAATGGAAAAGAGTAAAGCAGTACTGATGATCTGTTATAATCGGAGCCTCTTTTACCATCAGAGGGCAGCTCGGTGGGTTTTCGATGTAGCTCGCTGTTAGGAAAGAGTTAACCGTCCATTGTGTAGGCAAAGTATGCAGCAAGTGCCTCTAACATGAAATCATTGTTATCATCTGAAAACATGTCAGCCATCCAATTGAGAAGATGAAAGGAGCATTCATGATCTGTCATTATTGGGGCGTCTTTTCCCATCATAGGGCATCTCGGTGGGTTTTCGATGTAGCTCTCTGTTAGGAAATCTTGCGCCGCTGCGAATATATTCCAATGACCCAGAACTCCTTGTATCGCTGCAAAGGCCATAAACCCTCCGTTGTAACAAAGCTGTTCATGATCAAGTAACGGATTCATGAGGTGATTGTAATTCGGTTCAGGAGGTACCAAATTGCAGAGACATAAATCCAGGGCCCACGTGAAATCACAGCTCAGGCAATGAAATACAGGCTGCACACATGTGAAATACGAATATCGAAATGATAATCGATATGAAGTATTCAAAGTTGACAGTGGTAAGGTGCCGTAGTACAGAAGCATTCTCTGTCGAAATAGTTCTAAGTAGTCCGGTTCGTTTGCGAAGGCAGGAGGGACATCCATTTTGAATTTCCCAAGATGGTACAGGAAACGGCGCAGCACTGCCAGTTGTATAGCAACTCCACAGAATTAGGTCGCCGGCTATGCAGTGGAGAGGAGCAGAATGACTTGATACATTTTCTAGGAGTCTAGTCACTTATATATTGCTTAGTGGTTATTAAAAAAGTAGCTTTTTTTGAACTGGAGGATGCGTTAAAAAATAAGGGAGTGATTTGAGGGAGTTGTAAAGCAAGGTCAATTTTTTTTACATCAATGCTGTTTTCTGTGAATGTTAGCTTAGTGAAAGATATGTGTGTGAGCAGATGCAACGTTCAGTTTTAAATGTGACAATGGCGGTCTTGTTCATGTCTTCCGATTCAAGGTTGGTATTCGCTGCCAAATACAAAGATTAAGAAACGCATGCGTGGGGTACATAGTGTGCATTCTTAAAGGAAAGCAAATGAAGGGTTATTTTTACCGCGTTAGCATTGTCGTTTAAAAAGTTATAGTGATTTCTATTATATGTAAAGAAAGTGTCACTGATGAAGACTGAAAAAAAATCCTTATAAATGATAGGGACTGGTGTATTTTAGAAAAGGTGTGTAACATTACATGAATTGTGGAAAAAAAAATAATGTAATTGAAAGTGTATGGTTTGAAAATGAAAAGTAGAGGTTTATAGTTCATGTTTTGAAAGCAGTTCTAGAGGGTCAGATGAAAGTGTATGGTTTGAAAATGAAAAGTAGAGGTTTATAGTTGACGTTTTGAAAGCAGTTCTAGGGGGTCAGATGCATGATAGATTTATAAAAAATAGAACATGTTTTTAAATAGTATTTTGGAAAAAATATGTGCCTTTATGTACTATTTACATTATCTGCCTGTTGCGTATTCTTTGAGTTTTAGTAATCCTGTGTCTTATAAGTTTTCTAGGGGCGGTTTGAGGTTCATGGTGGGTTTGGGCAGGGAGGGTAGGTTGGGGGTTTGTAATAGGGGGTTCGGGTGGGGTGGAGTGCGGAGTTTAGTGAAAAGTGAGGGGGGCGGGGAGTTACGGTGTTTGGTAATGGAGCAGAGTCAGAGGACGCCACATTTGTGTTATGGGGTGCCACGGAAATATGTATTTATTCTCAGAGGTTTATTATATTAAGGATATATATCAACATGGTGGCTCTTGTCGTTTTGTGGTTCTGTGTATGTTTATAATGCTGGCCCTGTAGTTTTTGTTTATGGACCTTATTACGACACACAGGGGAGCTACGTTGCACAGTTGGAGATCAGAGACTTAGGAAATAAAACTTTATAATTGTAAGGGCTGTAAGCGATAGAAATCGCCCGTTCTCGGTGTAAAAAATATCACCGCTATTGGTGGTATTTTCTACGGTGTTAGTACTCGAAGGAGAATAGTAACATATATGTGAAATAAAATTATGTAATAGGCTCAGCATTTCACATTATCGCGTGAAAACAAAGGTTGCTTTTACATAGCAATAAGTCTCTTATAATTAAGGGATGGAGTGTATATAGTGCTATTTAGTACTCTGCTATGTGATTGATGTCGAATATTTCATAAGAGGAGGCTTTAAAAGTTTTTCGATAAACTGGTTTTCTAGGGAAGTGGGTGGAGTGTTCCGTGTAAATTGCAGAATAGAAACTAGTAAGAACCAATTGGAAGTGTTGTTTTAAAGTCACATGACTGCACATGCGTGTCTCGACGCCTGTACGCGATAGGTGGGTGCGCGCACCCGGTCGCACACTATAAGAAAGCGGCGAAAAAACATCTCATAATATGCTCTTGGAGCACGTTTTGGTAGAAAGAGTTAGTTCTGAAAAGAACTTTTTTTTTTTTTTTTTTTTTTTGGAAACAAGTGTTATGATGCTTTTGATTTCTTAAAGTTGCTACGACATTTTTCAGTATGTTATACTATCCAAATAAAGTGGAGACATTTAACTTTTCTTGGAGCATTTATGACTCTCAATTTTGTGTTTAATTAGAGTAAAGCTTTGCTCTCCGTATACAAGAAGTTCTCCACAGTTGTTGCATTTTATGTGCACGTTCGCCAGACATGGTTTCAAGTCCATTTCAGCACTCGATGGAGATACAGGTCGTCCACAGGAAGATGTGCTGATTACTTCTGATGGTAATAGCGTAGCCTCTGTTTTTCTTGTGAAAGGTGGTCGCTCATCTCCTTCAGATTCGGAAGATGAATGAGGAACGGTAGCCATTGCAGGGAAGACTTCGGGAAGATGTTCGACGTTGTTTTCTCTTGAGAGTAGAAAAGAAAGTGATGGAAGTGGGTGGAGTGCTGCGTGTAAATTCCAGAATAGAAACTACCAAGAACCAATTAGAAGTGTTGTTTTGAAGTCACATGACTTCACATGCAAGTGTCACTTCCTGTACGCGATAGAAGGGTGCGCGCACCCGGTCTCGCACTAAAATAAAGCGGCGAAAAAACATCTTATAATATGCTCTTGGAGCATGTTTTGGTGGAAAGAGTTAGTTCTGAAAAGAACTTTTTTTTTTTTTTTTTGGAAACAAGTGTTATGATGCTTTTGATTTCTTAAAGTTGCTACGACATTGTTCAGTATGTCATACTATCCAAATAAAGTGAAGAAATTTAACTTTTCTTGGAGCATTTATGACTCTCAATTGTGTGTTTAATTAGAGTAAAGCTTTGCTCTCCGTATACAAGAAGTTCTCCACAGTTCGTGCATTTCATGTGCACGTTCGCAAGATATGGTCTGAAGTCCATTTCAGCACTCGATGGAGATACAGGTCGTCCTCCGGAAGATGTGCTGATTACTTCTGATGGTAATAGCGTGGCCTCCGTTTTTCTTGTCAAAGGTGGTCGCTCATTTCCTTCAGATTCGGAAGATAAATGCGGAACGGTAGCCATTGTAGCGAAGTCTTCGGGAAGATGTTCGACGTTGTTCTCTCTTGAGAGTAGAAAAGAAAGTGATGGAAGTGGGTGGAGTGCTGCGTGTAAATTCCAGAATAGAAACTACCAAGAACCAATTAGAAGTGTTGTTTTGAAGTCACATGACTTCACATGCAAGTGTCAGGTCCTGTACGCGATAGGAGGGTGCGCGCACCCGGTCGCGCACTACAATGAAGCGGCGAAAAAACATGTCATAAGATGCTCTTGGAGCATGTTTTGGTAGAAATAGTTAGTTCTGAAAAGAACTTTTTTTTTTTTTTTTTTTTTTAAACAAGTGTTATGATGCTTTCGATTTCTTAAAGTTTGTACTACATTTTTCAGTATGTAATACTATGAAAATGAAGTGAAGAAATTTATTTTTTCTTGGGGCATTTATGACTTTCAATTTTGAGTTTAATAAGAACAAGGCTCTGCTCTCCATACAAAAGAATTTCTGCACACTGGTTGCATTTCATATGTACCTTCGCAAGATATGGTCTCAAGTCCATCTCAGCACTCGATGGAGATACAGGTCCTCCACCAGAAGATGTGCTGGCCACCTCTGATGGTAATAGCGTGGCCAGGGCTCTTGTCGATGCTTTTGCATAATGCTCAGGGTGCCTTTGTTTAACATGCCGCTGCATGGTATGTATAGAAAAGGAATATTTTTTATTTGGATTTCCCCTTGAGAGCTCCGAATTGCATATCGTGCAGGTTACTTTTGGCGCATTCACTTTCTTTTGATCTTCAGGATAAGTAAAAAATTGCCAAATGAAAGATTCCTTTTTTCTTCTTAACAGTGGTCGCTCATTTCCTTCTGATTCGGAAGATGAATGCAGAACGGCAGCCATTTCAGCAAACTTTTCCGGAAGATGCTCGACGTTGTTGTCTCTTGAGAGCAGAAAAGATTGTGAGGAAAGTGGGTGGAGTGCTTTGTGTAAATTTCAGAACAGAAACTACTAAGAACCAATTGGAAGTCTTGTTTTCGAATCACATGACTTTACATGCGCTTCTCAGGACGTGTAGGCGGTGACACTATCTAGTTACGAACGTGATTACATACTTAGGAACTAGCATTCAAAAAAACTATGAAATTCACTGAAAAAACCATAGGTTTTACACACGTTATAGTTAGGAAGTAGCATTTGAAAAACCTATGAAATTCACTGAAAAAACCATAGGTTTGACACCAGTTATAGTTAGCTGGAAATTTTACTGACATAAAACCAATGAAATTCCACGTTATAGTTAGTTGGACTCACTATAACTTGCGCGTGTAATGCACTGCTGATGACATCACATATTACATCACTCATGAGATCACTGATAACACCATCTAGTGAATGTCTGTCTTTTTAAAAAATAAATATGTTTATATGTATATGTAGAGGTTGATGTAAAAATAAATGTTTAAATAAGTGTCTTAATGGATGTGGAGGACTGTATGGATGGCTGAGTGTGTATATGTGTGTGTTAGTGAGTGAATGCCTGCCTCACTAGTGTGTTTATCAGTAACGATATATGTTTTAATCTAGTTTATGTAAGTATTGATATATATAAGTGAGTATATGTGACAGTGAGAGATTGAAAGAGTTCCTCTTTAAATAAGTATGTGTTTCTATAAGTGATTGTTTAAAAGAGTAAGTAAGTGTAAGTTTCCTTAGAAGTAAGGTGCTACTGTGTGTATATCTGTCTATGTAAATAAATGGATGTTTATTACTTTATTTGCAAGTGTGAATATGTGTGTGATTTACTTTTGGATGTCTGTCGGTATATAACAGGATGTATAGCTGTATCACTATATATAATCAGTGAGTATATATACGAGTGACTATATAGAACTGTTATCGAATTATTGGATGTGTATATAAATGTTGGAATTACTGAATTGGTTGTTGTAACTGGTATAGGTATGTCCACTTTTTTTATATGTTAGTTTTTTTTTTCAAAATGTGTTTTAAGGGTTACTTTAGAGTGCAAGTAGGTTAGTCTCTCTGTCTGGTGTCAAACCTATGGTTTTTTCAGTGAATATATATATATATATATATATATTCACTAAAAAAAACATAGGTTTCACATCAGTTATAGTTAGCTGGAACTTTTACTGACATAAAACCATTGAAATTCAACGTTATAGTTAGTTGGACTCAGTATAACTTGCGCGTGTAATGCACTGCTGATGACGTCACATATTACATCACTCATGACATGGTCAGT
This sequence comes from Lissotriton vulgaris, assembly GCF_964263255.1. Classification (NCBI taxonomy): domain Eukaryota; kingdom Metazoa; phylum Chordata; class Amphibia; order Caudata; family Salamandridae; genus Lissotriton; species Lissotriton vulgaris. Next base: position 209,785,830 of record NC_141698.1, read on the forward strand.
GACATCACTCATGACATCACTGATGACACCATCCAGTGAATGTGTGGCTTTCTGAAAAATAAATATATTTTATATATGTATATGTAAAGGTCGATGGAACAATAAATGTTTAAATAAGTGTGTAAATGGATGTTTAAAAAAAAAAAATATTGATTAACTGGCTTACTAAGTGTATCTTAGTGAATACATATATTAACAATTAATGTTTAAATATTTAAATATATATATCAGTGTTTCAATTTGTGTATAAATGGCTGCATGGGTTGGTGAGTAGCTACATATGTGTGTATATAGATTATTAGATGTTTTTTTAGTATCAGTATGAGTGTCTGTATGGTTTGGTGGGAGTGTTACTTAGCACATAGATGCATCAATGACTGACTCACTGTTTGTATGTTTTTTGAAGATGGCATATGTGCAGGACTGTATGGGTGGATGAGTGTGTATATGCGTGTGTTAGTGAGTGAATGACTGTCTCATTAGTGTCTTTATCAGTAAGTACATATGTTTTAATCTAGTGTATGTGAGTATTGATGTATATGAGTGAGTATATGTGAGAGTGAGAGATTGAAAGAGTTCATGTTTAAATAATTATGTGTTTCTATAAGTGATTGTTTAAGAGAGTAAGTATATGTAAGTTTCCTTAGAAGTAAGGTGGTAGTGTGTGTTTAGCTGTATATGCAAATAAATGGATGTTCAATAGTTTATTTGCATGTGTGAGTATGTGTGTGAGTAACGTTTGGATGACTGTCGGTGTGTAACAGGATGTATAGGTGTATCATTACATATGATGAGTGTATATATGTATGAGTGACTGTATAGAACTGTTGGTGAATGAGTGAATGTGTATATAGATGGTGGAATTATTGAATTGGTTGTTGTAACTGGTATGGGTATCTCCATTTTGAAAAAATTTTTAATTTATATTTTTCAATATGTGTTTCATGGGTTACATTACAGTGAAAGGAGGTATGTCACTCTGTCACAAGGATGATGTCATCAGTGATGTCATGAGTGATGTCACTGACCATGTCATGAGTGATGTAATATGTGACGTCATCAGCAGTGCATTACACGCGCAAGTTATAGTGAGTCCAACTAACTATAACGTTGAATTTCAATGGTTTTATGTCAGTAAAATTTCCAGCTAACTATAACTGATGTGAAACCTATGTTTTTTTTAGTGAATTTAATAGGTTTTTTGAATGCTAATTCCTAACTATAACTGGTGTGAAACCTATGGTTTTTTCAGTGAATTTCATTGGTTTTTTAAATGCTAATTCCTAACTATAACTGGTCTGAAACCTATGTTTTTTTCAGGGAATTTCATAGGTTTTTTTAATGCTAATTCCTAACTATAAGTCTCACTTTATAAGTAAGGCTGTTAGCGCTCTAGTTGTTTAGAACACTCTGATACATTCTGTCATTGGGCTACAGTTGGGCTATATTTGAGCTATATATTTTTTTTTGTCTCTGGTGGCCATCTTTGGGCTACATTGGGCTACATTTGGCTACATTTGGGCTACATTTTTGCTCTAACATATATAAAGCCCAATGTAGCACAATACATATTTTTCCTAAGTTAATTTTCGTAAAAAGCACTTCAGAATAGGGCTACCTGTCCCTACAATGTTCCCATTTTTTTTTTTTTGGAGCGCTCCCGGTGCGCGCCCCGAGGAGCGCCCCGAAAAGCGCACTTCTATAAAGCGTCCCGGGGCGCGCTCGGGGGAGCGTCCCGAGAGCGCCAATATCGCGAACGAAAACATGATTGTGACGTATTGCGTAGCCGCGTGATACGCACGGCGTAAGCGCACCCGGATGCACTCGAGCGAATACGATCGCGCAACGTAGGCGTCTGACACGCTTACGCGGCGCGCCCCTGGCCGCGCCCCGCGGCGCGTCGCGTAAGTGCGTCGGGTCATGTGACCAGAAAATAACACTTTTCATTGGTTCATAACAGTTTAGGTTTCATAATGATGAAGCCCATGGTCATGTGACCTGTAAATAACATTTTTCATTGGTTCAATAATTATTTTTTTCTAAATTTAGAGAAACCCACCCATTTCTCTCACTATTGATTTGCACTTGGAGAGAGCAAGAGGTGTTTTGTGAATTTTCAACTCATTACTTTCCTGATCTACAGCAATGGCTGCAAGGGAGTCATCCAGCAGTGATTCAGATGGATTTGTGCAAGAGGACCCTCCTCACCAGAAAACAAAGAACCACTTCATCTGGAAATTTTATGACATCCCTGAAGGACAAAAAAAAGTTAATGCAAGTAAAGTAACTTGTAAAATATGTGGAAGTATTTTATCCAGAGGCAGGGAGCTGGCAGAGAAGGCACGAAGAGATGGCAGCAGCACCTCCACTGGTGGAGCAACACCTTCAGGTTCAACACGTGCAAGAATGGTCCCTAACGTCCAGCCGGTTTTTGCAGGCATACAATTTTTATGCAAGGACTGTGACGAACTACTCTGTTATGGGGAGCAGAGCGTTGAACTCATTGCAATAAAGAAACAGGAACACCGATGCTCTCCCCGTCCCTAAATTTTCTCATTTTTTTGCTCCTGTTGAGCATTTTTTGAATCCCTGTTTTTGTTTTTCCCCTGTAAAAAATCCAAAAAAAATATAAAATCGTTTCAAAAAGTATAAAAAAAATAAAACAACAAAAACAAAAAAATGTTCTTTTCAGAACTACCTCCAATTTATAAAAAAATGCTATTTTTTAAAAAAAATAGTGTCATTCTTTTTCTCAATCGTACGCTCCCCGGTGCGCGTACCGGGCGCTCCCCCGGCGCAAATCCCCCAAAAAAATTTGTTTTTGCCCCGTACGGCCCTTTTATGACCCCCACATCAAACCTCGGGGATCAGGGGGTGTGTACCCTGCCCCCTTTTGCTCATTTCCCCCTTTGATTTTTACCACCTCAATCCTACCGAGGTACAAGATGGCAGCCGCTGCGGACTGTTTCGAATGTTTACAGACACCCGAGAGCCAATCAGCTTTCCGTACGCAAGTCGCGTGGCGTGCTTTGAGCACTCCCCGGTGCGCGTACCGGGGCGCGGCTCTAGATATATACATTTTTTTTAACCTAAATTACTCAAAATCCACTGGAGCACATATCCTGAGACATAGCAAAGGCACATCGGGCTACCAGTCCCTACAATTTTGCAAAATTAGGTGGAAATCCATTCAGCCGTTCGGGCTAAAAGTGAAATCGACCGCCCTATGGAAATTAACATGGGGAAAACGCGTTTTGGGACCCCCCGTTTATCTCGGCCCCCGCTTGACGCATCCCCCCCCAAACTTTCAGGGAAGGACCGGAGGCCATTTTGAGGAAATTTTCAGGCAGATTCGTCAACTGGCGCCAAAGTTATTACAAATAGAATATTGAGATTTAATATTGAAAAAAATCCTAACTATAACTACCTACTGGCGATCGCCAGTAGGTAATATATATATATATATATATATATATATATATATATATATATATATATATATATATATATATATATATTCAATGAAAAAACCATAGGTTATACTCCATATATAGTTAGGAATTAGCATTTACAAAACCTTATTTTACTCGCATAAAACCATTGAAATTCCATATATAGTTAGATGCGCTAACTATATATCGCGCACCCGCAATCCACTGCTGATGATGTCACATATTACATCATTCATGACATGGTCAGTGACATCACTGATGACATCACTGATGACATCACTGATGACATCATCCAGTGACTGTATGTTTCTGTAAAGTTAAAATATGTCTTACATATTGAAGAATGAGTGGATGTATAAGTGTCTGGATGAAGGATTTAGTGGGTGCATGACTGACTGTATGAGTGAGTGATTAAATGTGTCTCACTGAGTGCACGGGTTAGTGACTAAACTGTCTTAATAAGTGCATCATTATGTCTGTTGTTCTGTAAACTGCTGCATGTGTTGATCAGTAGCTATATGAGTAACTATATGGATTATTGATTGATTGCCCAAGTATATGTATGGGAGACTGAGTGTGTGTGTGGGTGGCTGGGAGATGTATGACTCTGTGCATAGATGTGTGAGCAGTTGATACACTAGATGTATGGGTTCAAAAGTGCATGTGTAAACAGCTGTATGGGCGGTTGACTGTGTGCATGAGTGTATTGGTGAGTAAATGGATATCTCAGTGCTACATGTCAAAGTAAGTACATATGTAAAACACAGTACATGTGAGAGTTGACATATATAAATAACTGTGCATAAGAGCCAGTGAATGTGTGAGTGGCTGTATGGATCATTGTGAACTTGTATCAGGGATTGTATAAGAGAGTAAATATGTGTTAGTATATGTTTGAATAAGTAAAGTTTGTATAACTGTATAGTTGAGGAAATGGAGGTGTGATTGATTCTTTGCATGACTGACTAGGTGTTTGAGTAACTCCATGGTTGAGTGGCAGTCTGTGAGTGTCTGTTTACACTGATTGTATCTAAGGTTATATTAGAGTCTGAAGAGGTTCATCGTATTATCACATGAATGATATCATCAGTGATGTGATCAGTCATGTCAAATGAGATGTCATCAGTGATGTCATCAGTGATGTCATTTGAGATGTCATCAGTGATGTCATTTGAGATGTCATTTGAGATGTCATCAGTGATGTCACTGACCATGTCATGAATGATGTAATATGTGACATCATCAGCAGTGGATTGCAGGTGCGCGATATATAGTTAGCGCATCTAACTATATATGGAATTTCAATGGTTTTATGCGAGTAAAATAAGGTTTTGTAAATGCTAATTCCTAACTATATATGGAGTATAACCTATGTTTTTTTCATTGAATTTCAATGGTTTTTTGAAAGCTAATATTTCTATCTGTAAAATGTATTTTTCTTTAAATCATAAAATATATTGTACATTTTTTTTATACATTTTTAAAAAAAAAAAAATTGTTCCGCTCCTAGTCCGCGAACTGGTCAGCTTCCCGTTAGCTGAATTCAAAGCCGCGACTTGGTGCGCGAGCCGGTAATCGCTCCTTAAGCGTGACTGTTACGTTATCATGACGTTTTGCGTTGTCGCGTAATACGTTATCCGACGCGCCAAGTTAGCGGACTCGAAAGCGGATTGGATAGCGGCGCAAAGCGCGAAACGTAAAGACAGCAGGTCATGTGACTCGATAATAACACTTTTCATTAGTTCATTTCACTTTTGGTTTCCTAATGATGTAATACTAGGTCATGTGATCTAAAATTAACACTTTTCATTGGTTTAGAACTTTGGCTTTTCCCAAATGATGAAAACCCCTCCTTCTTTCCTCACTCTGACTTTCATCTTGATGAGAGAAAGACCTTTGTACAATCCAGGGAAATGGCTTCTGTTGTTGCTTCTGGTAGTGTTCCCCCACCACCACCTCCACCTCCTCATGGAAAGAAAGGACCACCAACTCAACCAATCTTTCAAGAAGAGGAAGAGCGGGAAGAGGAGGAAGAGTCTGAATATTTGCCTGAGGAGCCCAGGAGATACAACAGGAAGGAAAATTTCATTTGGCAATTTTTCAAATTTCCACCAGGGCAAAAGAAAGTGAACGCCAGTTATGTCTTTTGCCGAATCTGTGATGAACGTCTTTCTAGAGGCACAGATAAAAAATATAGTTATGGGAATTTCACTATGCAGAGACACATGAGCAGGTGGCACCCAAATAACTACAGTGCAGCTCAGCTTCGAGACGAACAACAGAATTCACCAGCAATAGCCAGAAGATCGGTTGTGCCAGAAGTTACGGGACCTGAAGCAAGGGAGCTGATCCCAAATATTCAAATGGACATGGGGGAAGTCAAACAAGTTTGTGTGAGGTGCAATCAAACATTATGCTACCGCGAAAGTAGTATAACTCTTATCATTAGAGCCATCAAAAATCATGTATGTCCAAAACGCCCCCAAAAATAAATTCTTCTTTTTTTTGTTGCTCCTGTTGAGCCCTCTTCGATGAATCATTTTTGTTTCCCCCCCTCCCCCCAAAAAATAAAAAAAAATACAAAATGTTCAGAAAAAAACAAAAAAATATAAAAAATGTTCAGAAAACTAATAAAAAAAATTTAAAACAACAAAAACAAAAAAAAGTTCTTTTCAGAACTACCTCCCCATTATTAAAAAAAATTGGTAGAATTCTTTGAACTCTGCCAAGCTCTATTTCTATTAGTTCGCTCCCAGTTCGCACTCCGGTACGCGAACTTTGAGCGCACCCAAAAAAAATTTTTTAAAAAAAGGAACAGTAAGTATAAGGAAAGAAAACAGACAGCTATGTTACTATAAAGATAGCTATAGGGAGTAAAGAAAAGATACTGTGACCCGCAATTCACTTCTGATCATGTCATATATTACACTATTTTTCACATAGTCAGTGACATCATCAGCAGTGGATTGCGAGTAACAGTTTTTTTTGTTTACGTCCTATAGCTGTCTTTTTTGTAACATAACTGTCTGTTTCCTATCCTTAAACTTACTGTTCGTTTTTTTAACGAGATAACAGATATGCCCAATTATTACATCATTCATAACATAGTCAGTGACATCATCAGCAGTGGAATGCAGGTTAAAAAAGTAGAAAACATTTACCTTATAATTCTTGTTAATTTTTAAAGAAAATTTTTCATACATTCAATCTGTAAAAGAGAGAACAAACATTTCCAAAAATATTAAAACATGTATTTAAAAATTAGAAAAAAGAAGGGAAAAGGTTCAAGAAGAAACACTTTTTAAACAACTTTGACACTTATAGAAACCTCTACTTCTCTACGACCCCTACACAATCCTAAATATATTTATTTTCAACAAACAGTATCTTCATGCTGATGAAATGAGGCCTATTTTGAAATATGATGCTTCTTTTGCATTGCTTATGTCTCACAATAGTGATGCCATAACAGCGCAAAAGAGATGTGAAACCATCATAAAATTGTGTCTAACATTTAAAATGATTATTTTAGGATGCAAATAAGATGTGTGCTTTCAAGAGCTTTCTTTGAGGTGAGGCCTCTTTTCTTTTTTTAAAAAAAAACAGTACCCAGAAGTACAGCACTGTAAGCATTAAAATTGACACTTACAGAAGACTCAGCTTACCCATATGTACCTCACATTTCTAAATGTATATCATAAGTACAAAAACCATAACATTAATTATACATGTTAAATGGTTTATTTTTGCTGTTCTCAGAATGTATCAAATTTCACTTAAATCAGTGACTTGAAGGTATTCATCATGTAACAGCGGGGAAAAAAAAACACAATCAAAATGACTGTGTTTAAAAAACCCATACAACCTAAGAAATCTGATTTCAAAACTCCTTAAAATTGACTTACTTTCAATGACGTCGAAAGATCTCCTATAAACAGCATCCACTCTGTTGTGCTATAAATATTTTCAGCCCGCCACTTTCTGAAAGAAAACCTCCATCGATACGTAAAATATGTTACATAGAAAAAAAAACTTCTCTCATTCTATCACATGTTTCCACTAGGCCAAATCATGTTGCCGCGATTCGCAAGTCTTATATTTCTTCCAATCAAATCCCGACATTTTCTATTTTCGCAACTTTCAAAAATAAAATATTTGAGATTATTTTCACAATCCTGGACTACTAATATCTTACTCTTCTTTGTCACTCATGTTCTCCTTTTCCTATGACACTGATACTGCTTACTATGAAGCAGACCTACTTGCATCAGGTTTATATAGTTGGATTTTTAATCTAGACAGCATTGCAGACTTACATTCCCTCTACTTAAAATTTTGGTTTTAAAAACACCAGGTAAGAATTTTTAAGGTCAAACGGCAATTTTTTTTTGAAAGTTACAACGGAATCATTACAGAATGACCAGCCGTTTCCAGACTTTACGTAAGCTGTATAATGTCCTGATGTTGTTGATGGACCTTCATGATAGATAATTGCTACAGTTACAAAAGTCCTCCCTGATATTGACAGCTGAGAAGCCACAAAATTTTTTATTAAAGTTGACAATTTTGATCCATCAGGCCTACATCGTTGGATCATTAAAATGACATACTGGCTATATCTACGTATAAATAATGTTGACATCATATCACATTTACATTGGCTACACTCCATGTTGTGATCCGCTGCATTTACTAGCTTATTAAAGGACACTGATTTACTGTCTGGCAAAGTTAAATATATAAATCTTTCTGAGTCTACACTAGTAGTACTTGATACCATACAGTTCTCGCAGTCATGCTGCCATTGATAAGAAAGCCCAAACAGGTGATCTACATCTACACCCTCATCTTGCAATACATCAAGCATATACATTAAAAACTCCTGACAATCTTGCTGATTATTTTCAGAGAAGTCTGTTTGACCTGAACATTCATCTAACAGATAACGAACTTCAGACACACTTTCTACTTTTGTTCGATCAGTGCTACATTTCTCTAACACAGAATTCAACAAGCAGCATAAACTTTGCTCCGAATTGAACACAATCTGTTCTTTTAAACTCTCTAGTGAAAAGAGAACATTAACCACTACATTTGCATAGCAGTTGACACCAGAACTGTTTTCAAATTGAAAACCGACAACATCTTCAACAGAATCCACTTTCTTTCTGCTAACAACTTTCGGTTCATTGACTTTTAGTCTTTTTGCAACAACCTCCCTACTATTACTGATATTTCTACGTTTCTGGCCTACCACACGTTTCTCAAACAAAGGATATTGAGGCAAATGTGGCGCATACTCTCTTCTTAACCTATTGTATTCCTTAACACAATCTAGATCCGCACAAATGTTTGTGACATCACAGTCAATCAAGTACAATCCCGATAAAGTTCTAACTCGTGACAATGCCACATATGCCATACCCTCCTTGAACACAGAACTGCCAATATTCACCAATGCACAGTCTACACTTAAACCTTGCAATTTATGGATTGTCACCGCATATGCCAAGCAAACAGGAAACTGTTTACGGCGAACATATAAGTCTTTAACAAGCAAAAACCTAGCAGAACAACGACCAATTTGCTGTACTTCCTCAATGCCATCAAATTTAATTCTTAAAAATTCGATTCCATCTCTATTTTTGTATTTCTCCAAATCAACAACATTACCCATTGATCCATTTACTAGACCTCTTTCTACATGTAAATTCCTTCTCAAAATGATTCGGCAATTTAAACACACATTCAAAGTCTTTTCAAAACCCGCTGTTTTAGATATAGTCTTCTCTAATGAATCCAATTTTGATTTCAAATTGTCTGACAAAATAATTGTTGATCCCATGTGCTCTAATTTGTCGATAGCTTCAAGTTTCACAATCTCTTGCTTTTCTAAATTCAACATTTTATTGTTGAAGATGGCACATTCTGCAAGAGTTGGCATGAGACATATCCCGGACTTCTTCTCAGTAATTTTCTGAAAAATATTCTCAGGCACAATCTCTTGTTTGGGATATAAATTTGACAGTAATCGTGCATTTAAAGCTTCTCTCCCATGCTCGGTCACTTTTCCAATTCTAATATCTTGTAGAATATTCTTGTAATCTTCATCCTTTGCCTGACGCATATTTTCATGCAGTTCTGCATAATTGAAGTTTAACCATATATTGACGTTGCCAATGCTCCCTAGGCACTTCCTGGTATCTTCATGTGTGAGTATTTTGAACACAGGTTGACCTTTTACTGGTGTCAGCTGCAGAAGATCTCCGAAAACAATGATGTGTTTGCCACCAAATAACACATCATATTCAGTTTTAAGTACTTCTTGCATTCTCAAATGCACAAAGGCAAGCATGACATTGGAAACCATGCTTACTTCGTCAATGATAAGTAGTTTCATTTTCCTCAAGACTCTTGAAACTTCACAGCAAGCATCTCCAGATAACTTGTTGTATTGTAATTTGTTGTCATGCTCCACCGGCAGCATCAGTAGACGATGCAAAGTAATACCTTTAATGTTATGTGCTGCCAGTCCAGTAGGAGCGGTGACAACACAAGACAGCGATGACTTAGTCCTTTCCTGCAAATAACAAGAAATTGCTTTAATGAGGAAACTCTTTCCAGTTCCCGCTTCTCCACTCACGTACAGTCGGACAGGCTTCAACGACGTACATGAGCACTCTTTCTTCTCATGACTTAATCCGTGCTCAATTTCCTTGGTAACTTCATCATATATTTTCCTCTGCTCAACGTTGAGTTGTTTTTCCAAGTCTTCTAAGTTAACTGAATCCTCCTGAGCATGTGCCATGGCTCTTTCCACTTCATTCATAGCAGTGGCAGCTTCATTTTCGATAATAGGTCCTCCAAGTGGATCTTGACTCAATGAAACAGAACTCTGACTGTCCTGAGAACTGTCTCTGGCAATCTCGGCTGCAATCGTTGCTTCCTGCTCAATTTCCAAAGTTAGCATTTCTTGATATTTAGGAAAAGCAGGACATTCTATGGACTCCTTGGCTGCATTAAAAGAGTCTTCGTAACAGAGGAAATCTCCAAGCAGTTCCTCTTCTGCACGCCAAGGCTTCAAAAGTTGCAAAAGTGCTAAATAGAAAAACTCCTTTCTTTCTGGAGATTCACCACTCAATTTTCGATGGTTTACTAATTGGCATTTTCTTTGCTTGACCAGGCATCCCTCACTTCCAATTACAGCATACACTCCTTTCTCAATATCTTCTTTGATGTTCCTCTTGAATATATAATTTTGGAGAACCTCATATAGACAAACATTCTCAAGGTGACTGCTTCGATTTGGATAATATGTATCCAACATGTTGGTCTTCAAAATGTCGGTACTGTTTGGCTCCTTTTCCGCCAAATACTCAATTTCCCGGACAGGTTTTAGAACTCGATTTCGCGTTGCAGCAAGACCAAGACTCGCCCAAACGATACTCCTAGATTTGGCATAGAGACTTGCTGAAGACAATCGATCTGAACATTCGTAAGCTCCGATTTCTCGATGCGATTACATCTTCAGACTGAAACTATACAACTTCTTGCTGAGGCTCTTTTCATGGGATATGTCCTCCCACATATCCTTCAGTTCTGTCTTTTCTTTTTTGGTGATGTAAGATGTCACATACCGAGCCACAGCCATGCAGTTGTCACCCACAAACTGTATATCCATGTTAGCATTCCACATGGACAAAATCACTGGGTTGTAGTCATTGATGTACTTGGACTCTTCGTTCCTTTTCAAATTGTATGTATTTTTGGGTGATTTCCTCGTCACATTATGTCGTAGTGAAGACATCAAACTGTTCACTTTTCCTTTAGAAATCACCGGCCGTGGAAAGTTGAAACGACATTTGGTGTAGAACTTGTCCTTGTTTCTGAATTTACGACGACAGTACTTTCCACAACGATGGCTTTGGAAACGTAGAACTTGTTCTCTTAGGCTTTTCTTCTCCGTTGCATTTGGAACAGCACACGTAGAATACTGTTCTATGAAATTCATCACTAAGTCATCGGGATCTGTTCCAAATTTAGGAGCATCCTTGATCCACAACAACATATGTATATGAGGAGCACCTCTTGCTTGGTACTCCTTTCTCCAAAAGAAATCCAACACCTCTCCAAGAGGTGGATTCTTCTTATTTGTGATGAAAGACATTATAGCTTCAAATTTATGATTGAAGTACCTGCATACATTCACAGGATCCAAAGAACACAGTTCTCCAGGTGTCTTGAATTCAATGTTTTCAATATTTCCATTTGCTTCTCGTAGAAATTCAAGTAAGTCTTCCCAGCCATACTCGGCACAGCTCAGAGTGAGGAACCATGTCGGAGTTCCTAAGTTCCTCAGCATACATTTTAAATCACCATGACGACGATACCAATACTCATTAGTACCACGCTGACACGCCATGAGATTAATCAGGTGAGAATCCAAAATACTATCTTGGACATTAACTTTATGCATAAAGTCTCTTGCCGAGATATTTCGCATCTGTATACCACTTTTCAAGATGTGGTTCACTGCATATGACAGTCCAGACAGATCGCTTTCAAACAGGAGATGAAACAAATAGGGAATGCATTGACGAAACCTAGGATCTTCTCCATACAATCGTAAAGTCCGGTATTCAGACGCAGGAATTTGATGAGATCGCTCATCATATCTTCCTCCTCGACCTGTGGGAAATAGCTGTGGGAAACACCGAGCTTCCAAACTTTCCTCCCAAACACTAATGGGACTCCCTTTGGCTTGTTTCATTTGAAACAACTCAATAGCATTCCCCATGACTTCCTTGGAATGCAATGGATGAACACTATAATGTTCATATATTTCTTCACTTTTAGAGGCCTCTACTTTCTCAATTTGCCCAGCACACAAATCGCTATCCTCTTCATCACTTACATCCTCTTCTGCAACATACACATTCTTATAATACTTATTATTTTTCTTCAAATACACTGTTGCCTTTTTGACTTTCCTAACATCCACTAAATCTTGCCATATTTTCTTATTCTTTGTCGGAACCCCATTAACCAAGATAACCAGAGGTTCCTCTTCCACTTCTTCTACTCCAATTGTGTTAATGTTTTTATTCAAATCTAAAGGCAAATAAACAACTCTTCCCTTTAATCCTCTCTGTAAATCTGCTGGAGGCAACTTCCCTGTCTTTGGCTCCATTCTTACAATAGCCTGAAAGGGATGAATACTTTGAATCAAAATAGATTCATAAGTATTTAAATCCTTCAATTCAGAAGGAATCTCAACCAATTCAAGATTATTATGAACTGCCCTAGCAGGCATCTGGTTTTGGTTTAATTTATTACAACAATAAGTACACATCAAGTATGTGGCAAAATCCTTCCATTCACTATTATTTTCCCTTTCACTTTTTGCATATAAATCCACTACCTTAGTCTGATTCTTATAATAAGTACGTCGACAACAAACACAAGTGAAATTAGGCCTCTCACTTGATTTCATCTGAAACGTGGCAATTTCCTTCTGAAAATTATCTGTACTGTAAACCTGTACATTATCTTCCACATTACTCTCTACTTCAGGGTCAATTTGAACATTCTCATCTTTACTACTAAAGTAACAAAACTCAATTTCTTCACAAATATTCTTCACATCTATTTCAGAACCATGCAAAAGAGCAGCACATAATTGTTTAAGCATAATTGCTGGACTCTTTGCATAATACAACATTCTCACTAATTTTCTCACTTTATTATGATGCACTGCTAGCATCCTGAAATGATGAAAAACACTCTGGCATACTCTCCTGGAAAGACAAGCCAGTGAATGACCACGCAAACCTGTTATTTGTCTCACTCTGCAAGGATCTAAATCTTGCAACAACTTCATTTTCTGCTTCAAACTTTTCTTATTAAATGTCCGTATAAAATCACAAAGCAAATTGATGGAAACCTGTCGCACACTGCAAATAGAACTACACTTCCAAATGTACACAGGAGCCTTAGGACGTCTTCCTAAAACCTCATCACTTAGCGCCTCTTCTGTCTCTGTTGTCACAAGTTTTTCTTTTTCAACTGGACAACCATCCTTCACTTCATAAGCTCGACCACTGATGTCAACTGCATGCACCAAATCATTATCCTGAAAATAACTCTCATTAAAAAATGCCTCAGAACTTGAACTATGCATCCATTCTCCGGAAAAAACTTCACAAAAGTTGCTACGATTTACTACTCTCTTCCATCTACTGTTTGTTTTAAAATCAGAAATTACCTTGCTTAGTTTCCTAATTCTATTGATTACCAAAATAAACAACTTTCGCTTAATTTCAAAAGCATGATCAATAATTTTCTCGACATTTTTCTTCTTCTTATAAAATGCCGCTTTCTGTTTGCATTTCTTAATATTTCTTAATAAATTAACTATTATCCGATTACGGAACATTCGTTGTCGAATGTCCCTAAACTGTTCTTTCCTTCTACTATCATGCACAGAGTTATCTCTTCCTCTACCAGTAACATTTTTCATGGGTCTTTTCTTTCCATTTAAATTACTCTTCTTTTTCTGAACTGAAACATTTGGGCGAGAAATACTTTTTTTACTACAAATATTTTTTAAGAAAGACTTTGTGCTCTTACCCGGAGCTTTCTTGGTGTTTTGATAAGTATTTAGGGAAGAGGACTGCTGCAATAAAACATCATCGTGCTGTCTTTGACGTTTTCGAGCCTTTATAATTCTATTTTTGGTAGGCATTTTCCAAACTATGAAAGAATCTGCAGTTGAATCTGTTGAAAAATATAATAAAAAATGTTAATAACCACTATTACCAAACAGTAAATGAATAACAGTCATCAAAAACTTAATGCCCTTCTTATTATTTAACATAGCAAATCAAGGCATATGACTGAGTATGATGTTATTTTTCTTTTTTAAATGGAAAGCGTTCTTCATGGTGCAAGTTTCTTGTAAATACGCTCCCACCTGCGAAAAGGAACTTAGCAATGCAAAGCTGCTTGGGTCCCCAGTGTCTGTCAACATTCTAAACAGTCCGGAGCGGCCGCCATCTTATCTCTCGGTAGGATCGAGAGAGAAGAAAAGGTGAAAAACGAAGGGGAAATTTAATAAAATGGGGCAAAGTATACCCCAGTTGACCCCCTAGGAATGTTGTTGGAATTTTTTAAAGGGTCCCCTGAGGAAAATAAAAAAATATATATTTTTCACGATAGAACCGCTTCCCAAACACCGAACTGGTCCGCAAACTGCACGAGAATACGCCATTTTGTGCGTCGTTTTAATTAAATTACTAGGAATAAGGAGGTGCGGGAGACGTATCCTATTTCCTTATATTTTCTGAGAGTGGCTGAGGAGTCTCATATATGTTGATACATGTGTTCCAGCGGCTGTGCGTGAGCTTTTTTTAAATTTTTGCTGCGTGACGTCTGTTAACGTTCGATTCGAAGGAAATCAGGAAGTGTTGACCACCAATTTCTCAGTGCGATAAAATCTTTTGAGATATATTATCAAGCCTGTGCGCTAAAATTATCGCCGATAAAGCGGCGACAATGGGCTTGATAATATGCTCTGTGAAATTCCAATCGAAGCCCATTTTAGATGTCTTCACATCTAGCATGTACTTCGATTGGAAATCCATAGATCATATTATCAAGCCCATTATCGCCGCTTTATCGGTCGTTTTCGGCCGATAAAGCGGCGATAATTGAAGCGCACAGGCTTGATAAAATACCACATTGTTATAAATGAATCCTTATTGAGACACAATGTCTGCGCCAACTTGCCTTTTTTACAATGCCACAATTTTGTCGTGCACGGCAGCCATTTTACATGCCAGGCTGGTCTCAGCCTATCACCTAGCCCTGCGAATGTAGGGAAATATTATCAAACCTGTACACTAAAATTATCGTCGCATTATTGGCCGAAGACGGCTGATAAAGCGGCGATAATGGGCTCCATAATATGCTCTGTGGAAATCCAATCGAAGCCCATGTTGGATAACATGGCTAAAAACTACTCAACACCATTGTTTGGACATTATTAACATGGCTATGTAACTCCCATAATCAAAATTTAAATTTGCCAAGCACACTTGTGTTACTGCATGCCAGAATGCTACACCGAATATGCAATTACAATTTCGCAAAGTAACAAAATCTATTTCTATATCACTACAGACAAAGCCACAATTTAAAAACACAGCTTTCTTCATCATTTTTTCCTTAGCGATAAAAAGCGGTAGCAATGCATGAATATCACGCTGAAAAGTCAGCGATATTCATGCATTATCCTGCAAATGCTCTTAGCCATGTTATCCACCTCCCATTGGATAACATGGCTAAGAACTGCTCGCAAATGCGAAAAAAAACGGTCGCAATGCATGAATAACGCTGAAAAGTCAACGATATTCATGCATTATTCAGCAAATGCTCTTAGCCATGTTATCCACCACCCATTGAATAACATGACTAAATACTGCTCAGAGCCCCATGAGGAACGCTTTCCATTTAAAAGAGAAAACATATCATCATAGAAAAGAATCGTTTTTAAACACAGCATATAAATCAATTGTATACCTGCATTCAAGAGGAAATGACTGAAAATGTCCTTGAGACACACGAAAGCGTTTTCTGGAATACCCTAGCACCATTTTTCCGACATTATTAACATGGCTATGTAACTCCCATAATCAAAATCTAAATTTGCCAAGCGCAGGTGAGAACGTATTTACAAGACACTTGCCCCATGAGGAATGCTTTCCATTTAAAAATGAAAAAATAACATCAAAGACACTCAAATGCCTTATAAATATGACCCAAAACAACCTATGAAACTCTAACAGTACATATCCAAAATTTATTTGTTTTCAAAATGGTTTTTAAAAACAACATATCTGTTTCAGCTTACATAAAAGACCATGGAATGCGCTTCATATACAACAATACCTTGAGTTACTACATGCCAGAATCCTACACCGAATATGCAAATACAATTTCTCAAAGTAACAAAATCTATTTCTATATCACTATAGACAAAGCCACAGTTTTAAAAACACAGCTTTCTTCATCATTTTCTCCTTAGATCATTCTATTCTATATCTAAAATAAATAAATCTTTTCTCACCTTAGCAAATACGTTTTGAGTTTTGAAAACAGTCTCAGAAATACACCAAATTGTCTTCAGCAGAAGAAAAAGGATGCACTCCAGAGGCTGCAGCTATTGAAAGCACAGAAATACAGATATTCATTTCACATATCTCTCATATTAGCCAATCATAACTCTTCCCTCACTTTTTTCAAATCAAAACCCTTCCCCCCCTCTGCCCTCTCTGCCTTTTTTTTGCTTAGCAACCACCTCCTGAAAGACCTCTCATGTTTGCAAGTTCACACAACAATGTTTCAATTGAACTCTGAACTCTCAGTGCACCTGCGTATCCAGTGCAATCTTTCATTAAAAGTTTCTTCCTTGACCATTGAAATTACATGTTTCAAGAACACATCCATGCACCCTAACTTTCTGTTTTCAGAAATGGAAATGCGCCAATCACTGCTAATGAATAATTAGCATTGGAAATCCACAGTTTTTTTTCTTTACAAACTCCTACTGTTTCAACTGCCCTTTCATTACCACACTTCATCTGACTGCAGCACAACCTTCTCCCACCATGTTTAACGTCTGGATTGTTGGACATAGTTACATCCACTGGGCTCAAAGGTATGCTGACAACAGAAATTTACACAACCTCAATTTACAGGATATGGAAATTAAATGGTTGGGCCAAAGAGGATTAAAATGTCACCAATTGATACCATTGGTGAAAACCTTTATGCATTTGCCAAAACCTGACCTCTTAATAGTGCACTGTGGAGGAAATGATTTAGGCACTATGACTGGGGTTGGTCTGGAAATGCTTTTAAAGGACACATTTGAGCAATTAATGGCACTTTTTCCTCAAACTGCCTTGGTATATTCCAATATATGCCAAAGACAGAAATGGAGGTGGTCCAACCAATTTGGTCCACAAATTGAGAAAGCGAGGAAGCATGTAAACAAATCTGTTTCAGCTTTCATGAGAGACCATGGAATGGGCTCCCTGTACAATAATAACTTGCGTTACTACATGCAAGATATCTACAGAGGAGATGGAGTTCACTTCTCAGATGAGGGCAACAGAATTTTCATTCTGAATTTAAGACTGTGCATTGGTACCTACTTATAAGTACCTAAATGGAACATAAACCCAAAAGCTCTTCTCAGAGCTACCCTTCATCTGATCACTCACAATTAATACTTTTCTCTAACTTATTTCTGTAATTTTCAACAAACTACGCTCAAAGAGCGCTACCCGGTACGCGAACTGGAAGCTAACCGCCCAAAATTATTTTAAAAATGTTTTTTCTCCGCACATATGGTCCTCCTCAGCCACCCTCAGAAAACCTGGGGGGTCAAAATACTTGTACCGTGTCCCCTTCTACCCTTTCTGAACATTATTTAACCTCCATTTTATATGTTAATTCGACCGAAACACAAAATGGTGGACTCCCGTTACGCTTCTAGTTCGCGGACTAAACTGCTTCCCGGGAAGCGGCCCAAAGAAAAGGTGGGAAAGTAATTCAAAGAAAAAGGACTGGAGACACTCTCACCAAATATAGATTAACTCATACTACATAACAATCCCTTTCATTTTCACAAATTTGATTGAAATTCCATTTAGCCATTAAGCCTGTAGACCTCTCTAAATACCTTGAGGTAAATTACTTCACAAAACACATCTGAAGTGTTGGAATTGACAACCAATAAAAATCTTACTTTCATTTTCTACTTTTATTACCTGATATTTGATTGGTTATATACCTGAATATATATAAAGAAAGAGAAGAAAACACAGCCATTTTGACTGCTACTTCTTGTTGTACATCACATTTCAATACTTACCTAAGACTTCAACTTGTTTCTGAAGGTAAGTTGTTATTTTTAAAAATGAAGTATATTGTACACTATAACTTGATATGGTAGACTTTTTCTGATACATATACACTATCCCTCTGTAGTAGTTATGGATTTAGATAGACTTCTCTGTTATAGTTAGGAATGGAGTTAGGCTTCTCTTCGTTAAATTACATACACTTTTTTATAGTTATATTTCCACTCTGATACTATACACTGCCAAAAGAAAAATTCACTGATAAAAACTACCTATCTAAAATTAATCCCAACAGTGCCCAATCTCTACTAATATATATTTTTTTATTCAAAATTTCAGGCAAAATGGAAGGCGAACAACAAGTTTCATTTTCAATTGAACTGAAGGAGAGCAGCCAAGACAAAATTGATGACTTTATGGATGACAGTAGAGACCACGAACTTCTACAATGTGTTGAAGCAGTGGACAACCTGCTTCAAAATGAAAAACAATTACACCCTATAATAAATTATGACATTTCTGACAATGAAATGTTAGAAAATTTAATAAAGTATGAAACACAATCATAATAAAAAAAAAAATAAAGAAAGAAAACAAAAAAAAACCAACAAAAACAACAAATAATTAACATACAGTATTAAAAAAATCTATCATTCTTTTATCCTTATAGTACGCTGCCCAGAGCGCTACCCGGTTCGCGTACTAGGAGCTCACCACGCATAAATAATAATTTTTTTTTTTTTTTTTCCCCTGCAGAAACCTTTTACAACCTCCACATAAAACCTAGGGGGTCAGGGAGGATCTACTAGGCCCCCTTATCGAAATTTCCCCCTTTGTTTTGGCCTCCTCTTATCTCTCGATTCTACCGAGAGACAAGATGGCGGCCGCACCGGACTGTTTATAATGTTGACAGACACCGGAGAGCCAATCAGCTTCGCTTCGCATAGTTCCGATAAGCGAAAAGTACGCGAACCGGATCGCTGCCCGGAGCGCTGTTACAGATATATATCTTGATTTAAACGTTAATTTCTCAAAATCCACTGAAGCACATATATTGAGACCTAGCAAAGGCACATCGGGCTAACAGTCCCTACAATTTTGCCAAGTTTCGTGCAAATCCATTCAGCCGTTCGAGCTAAAAGTGAGGCCAACCGCCCTATGGAAATTAACATGGGAAAAACACGTTTTGGGACCCCCCTTTTTTCTCAGCCCCCCCTTGACGAAACCCCCCCAAATTTCTAGGAGCTGCTCAGAAACAAAATGTGCCATTTTCCTGAACATTTCAGCCGATTCCGTCCACAAACGCCAAAGTTATTAGACATAGAATTTTCAGAAATCCCATAGAGAAAAAATCCTAACTATATATACCTACTGGCGACCGCCAGTAGGTAATATATATATATATATATATATATATATATATATATATATATATATATATATATTACCTACTGGCGGTCGCCAGTAGGTATATATAGTTAGGATTTTTTCTCTATGGAACTTTTGAAAATTCTATGTCTAATAACTTTGGCGTTTGTGGACGGAATCAGCTGAAATTTTCAGGAAAATTGCACATTTTGTTTCTAAGCAGCCCCTGAAAATTTGGGGGGGTTCTGTCAAGGGGGGCAGAGAAAAAAGGGGGTCCCAAAACGCGTTTTTCCCATTCATTTTTCCATAGGGCCTTTGGCCTCACTTTTAGCTCGAACGGCTGAATGGATTTACACGAAACTTGGC
This sequence comes from Lissotriton vulgaris, assembly GCF_964263255.1. Classification (NCBI taxonomy): domain Eukaryota; kingdom Metazoa; phylum Chordata; class Amphibia; order Caudata; family Salamandridae; genus Lissotriton; species Lissotriton vulgaris. Next base: position 209,805,943 of record NC_141698.1, read on the forward strand.
AAAATTATAGGGACTGTTAGCCCGATGTGCCTTTGCTGGGTCTCAATATATGTGCTCCAGTGGATTTTGAGAAATTACCGTTTAAAAAAACAGATATATCTGTGACAGCGTCCTAGATAGCGCACCAGATCGCGTACTTTTCGCGTTACGGAGCTTTGTGTAGCGAAGCTGATTGGCTCTCCGGTGTCTGTCAACATTCTAAACAGTCCGGTGCGGCCGCCATCTTGTCTCTCGGTAGGATCGAGAGACAAGAGGAGGAGAAAAACGAAGGGGGAATTTAATGAAAGGGGGCAAGGTAGATCCTTCTTGACCCCCTAGGAATGATGTTGGGGTTATTAAAGGGTCCCGTGGGGCAAATAATTAAAATTTGATTTTTCGCGGTAGAAGCGCTTCTCGGTTCGCGAACCGGGTCGCAAACTGGTAGCGAAACGTGAATTCGCCATTTTGTGTTTCGATTTAATTAAATTACTAGGTATAAGGGGGTACGGGAGACGTATCCTGACCTCTTATGTTTTCTGAGGGTGGCTGAGGAGGCTCATATATGTTGATACATGTCTTCCAGCGGCTGTGCGTGAGCTTTTTTTTTTTTTTTGCTGCGTGACGTCTGTTAACGTTCGATTCGATGGAAATCAGGAACTGTTGACCGCCATTTTGTCACTGCGAGTTAATATTTTGTTAAAAATAATTGTTTATTGATAAACATTGTTTGCGCCATCTTGCCTTTTTTGCAATGCCACACTTTTGTTGAGCACGGCTGCCATTTTAGATGCCTTGACCAGACCTACTCTCTGCACGCCGCCGATCCTCAGCATGGCTCCCCACCCTCGCAAGCATCTCCCTCACGCACTGGTCACCCCCGCGCTCTCTCTCATGCATGGGCCAGAAACCTCCTCCCATCTGCACTGTTCGTGAGCGTTTTTTTTTTTTGCTGCGTGCACCCCCGCTCTCTCTCTCATGCATGGGCCATAAACCTCCTCTCATCTGCGCTGTTCGTGAGCGTTTTTTTTTTTTTTGCAGCGTGACGTCTGTTAACGTTCGATTCGATGGAAATCAGGAGCTGTTGACCGCTATTTTGTCACTGCGATTAAATATTTTGATAAAAATAATTGTTATAAATTAATTGATAAACATTGTCTGCGCCATCTTACCTTTTTTGCAATGCCACACTTTTGTTGAGCACGGCACGGCAGCCATTTTAGATGCCTTGACCAGACCCACTCTCTGCACGCCGCTGATCCTCAGCATGGCTTCCCTCCCTCGCAAGCATCTCCCCCACGCACTGGTCACCCCCGCTCTCTCTCTCATGCATGGCTCAGAAACCTCCTCCCATCTGCGCTGTTCTTCTCTGAGAATCACACCCTGTGCCCGCCCAACACCTCCCTTTCACCCTATTCACTACCGCACCCTGTGACACTCCTCTTCCTCTGTGTCCGATTGTCCAGGCCGGTCCCAGGCTATCACCTAGTCCTGTAGGTGTAGTTTATGGCCCCAGCTGTAGAGAATCACCCCTCTTCAAAGGAGTTACAGTAGATCAAGGCCCCCACCTCATGAGATCCGTCACACCACACGCGTTCCTACTATCTGATAACCATCCTGTATTGTGCTTGGGGAGGCGATTCTCACTGTGAGGGTGTGTGGGTCCGAGCCTGAAGCGGAAGATTCCAGGGATGCCTTTTTGTACATCAAAGTCTTCACAATTATGTGTCACATTAAAAATATATAACACTCCAACAAAGTTGTAGGATTATAACACTTTAATAACTTATAAATATATACAACGGAACAAAAACAGTAAATACATTTAAACATTTTTTTAAAAAAGAAGCAACAATGGTCAGTAGCTGTGTTTTGTGCGAATAGTCCCAAGGCAGCACAACGTGCTGAGTTCTGGACGGCACCCAGCTGATGTTACCTGGGTGCCGCACTGGTTTTTGGTATCCTACAATGCAGCTCCCAAAAACGGCGTGCGGCGTCCCGGGTTGTGCGGGGGGAGGCCTCGTCAGTAGCGGTCTGTTGTGCGAATAGTCCCAAGGCAGCAGAACGCGCTGAGATGTGGATGGCAACCAGGTGATGTCCAGTAAGTTGCCGCACTGGTTTTGGCATCCTACAATGCTGCTCGGAAAAACGGCGTGGGGCGCCCCGGGGGGGGGGGGGGGGGGGGGGGTGAGGCGGCATGAACGGGCCTCCCCAGGTGGAGGCTCGTCTGCTGTACTGGGGCGCCCCTTTACCGTTTCAGTTGCCATTCTGCCCGCTTTTGCTACACTGTGCCTCATACTCCATTCAGCTGGTTATCGCCCGCTCTTGCGGCTACAGCGTCTCGCTCACCATGTAGTTGAGTTGCGCCCACTCTTGCGGTGCAGCGATAGGCGGCTGCTACAGGACTCTTAAAATGGCGGACGGCTCTTCGGATTTGGGCCTGGTCCACTAAAATGGCCCTGGGACACCTTGGAACTCGGATGTCCCCTGAGCCTTGAAGATTTTACAAAAGTCTTGAGGGCCCCCGATTCCTGCAGGCTTCCGGTGGGGAGCGGCTGCCATGATTGCTCGCGGAATGACCACGACGGAGCCACGAGATGGTGGTGCTCTCATGCTGACGCCAGCTTCAGTCTGAAACATCCAGAAACAAGGTGGGGCTTTCATCGTTTGGGAAAAAAAAAATGTTTTAATCCAATGAAAAGTGTTATTTTTAGGTCATATGATCAAGCCTTCTATCATTAGGAAACCAAAAGTAAAATGAACCAATGAAAAGTTTTATAAACAAGTCACATGACCTGTTATGCTTACGTTACGCGCTGGTATAAAAAGCGTAGAAAATCCGTTGACACGTGAGGCGGCGTCAGTAGCGGACCGATGTGCGAATAGGCTGAAGGCAGCACAACGCGCCAAGATCCGGATGGCACCGAGGTGGTGTTCAGCAAGTTGCCGCAGTGGTGTGGCCAACCTACAATGCTGCGCCGAAAGTCGGCGTGGGGCGCCCCGTTGGCCTGTGAGGTCGCGTCAGTCAGGGGGGGTTGTTTGAGAAAGCAATGTGATGCTGTGCGTCGCCCCCAAGATGGAGGCTCCTCGGCTGTAGTGGGGCGCCCCTTGGTGTTTCACTCGCTATCCAGCTGAGTTGCGTCCGCACTTGCGGCTACAGTAGACCGAAGGCAGCACAACGCGCCGAGATCTGGATGGCACCGAGGTGGTGTCCAGCAAGTTGCCGCACTGGTGTGGCCATCCTACAATGCTGCGCCGAAAGTCGGCGTGGGGTGCCCAGTTGGCTTATGAGGTGGTGTCAGTAGCGGACCGATGTGTGAATAGGTCGGAACCAGCACAAGGCGTCAAGATCCGGATGGCAAGTCCTGGATGTTGGGTGCCATAGTTGAGAGCCAAGATCCGGATGGCAAGTCCTGGATGTTGGGTGCCATAGTTGAGAGTTCTGAGCAGTGCTTGTAACACTGTCTGAAGCTTATTTGCACCTGCTGCAGCTTCACTATTGCCCTGGTGTGGCAAAAGATCGCCCATGACATAGGCGGCCGGCTCCCATGGTCCGGCGGAACTTTTTTCCTTTTCCTTTCTGCATCTTGTCCCACAATCCGTTTGACTTGAAGACACAACCAGGTCCCTGAATGTGTGCAGGGGGACGCTATTGATTGAATCAAAATGGCGGCTTCACACAAAGCTGACTCAAGCGTTTCTGGTGATGCTATACAGACAAAAAATGGTTTTCAGTTTGTACATTCTTCAGGATTTTTCCATCCAAGTCTGCTTGAGAGTTTGTAGAACAATGGCTTCAGATCTTACCCTCCCCTCTTTTGACTGTTGGTTCTTGTTGCCTATCTCTTCTGTTGTCATTTAACTGAACCTTTTTTGACTGCCGAAAGGGGTTCTGGTCCGACCGCTGGTTGGTGGAGACATTTTGACTATATCCTGGACCTGCCCGGCCTCGCCCAAAATGGCGCTGGTATAAATGGGACTTGTAACTCCTTGTTGTGTACTGGTTGAACAACCTTGATATCACGAGATACGTATGCAGTTTTGAAGCACATGGCGGGCGGGGACGAGAATTGATTGAATATTTCGACATCCTTATTGATATTAAGTTCTGATGTGTTATTGATTACTGTACTATTGTAAGTTCGAATTAACGTCACCCATGGTACTTGCCCGCAAATGTATATCTAGAAAATGTTATTATTAGTGACCCTGTTGTATTTTAATTACAAAATGTACGTCCACCGATTCCGCAACTGTTAGACACCTTAGTTCTTGCAACCTAATGGCCCGCTCGTTACGTTCCTCTACAGTGTAAATGTTTCCTCATCATATACGTTTCCAGTTTGCTCCGTGGCCGGCCCACGTGGTTATAGGCCCGTATTTGTATACTGACATTTTCACAATAAAGGTTTTTAAAACAAAACATGGTAGTAGTATTTACATTGGTAAAGTTTTTAATTTTAGTCACTGTTTTCGAATCAGTAAAAGGCAAGTGAAATAAAGCAGTCCAATTACATGACGGATAAAAGGTATAATACGCAGGAACGTAGTTAAGATAAATGGTCAAGGGCTGTTGTGTTTTTTACTCCTGCAACATAAAGTGATCGATAAGAATCTGATATTCAGGCGTATCGGCGACTAAGACAGCAGGCCGAGCATCTTTTGCTCAACGGCTCCGTCATGGGACGAAGAAACGCCCTTTTGCTAGAAAAAGGAATATATTTTATTTGCAGGACAGTTGTAAATTTTCCGGGAAAGTACATTAGCCTGGAACATTATAACATATATGTTTAAGAAAAAATAATGTTCGAAAGCAATAAAAAGCGTAATTTTTAGGTCATATGACCAAGCCTTTCATCATTAGAATAACAAAAGTAAAATGAACCAATGAAAAGTTTTATAAACAAGTCACATGACCTGTTATGCTTACGTTACGCGTCGCGCCCCGGATCGCTTTCGGGAAGCTGTGCTTCGCGCACCGGAGCACTTCCGGGTGCGCTAACGCGAGGTGTCATATAACGCATTACGCGACAACGTAGGTCCAGAATATAGTCAAAATGTCTCCACCAACCAGCGGTCGGAACACAACCCCTTTCAGTAGTCTAAAAAGTTCTGTTAAATGACAACAGAAGGGACAGGCAACAAGAACCATCAGTCAAAGAGGGGAGGGCAAGTTCTTCCCTACCGGGTCACGTTGGGGCGCTACCGGAACTGATCGAATTGGTAACCTACAGTGTTTCTGGATGTTTCAGACTGAAGCTGGCGTCAGCATGAGAGCACCACCATATCGTAGCTCAGTCGTGGCCATTCCACGAGTAATCATGGCAGCCGCTCCCCACCAGAGTCGGAGGCCCCCAAGACTTTTGTAGAATCTTCAAGGCTCAGGGGACGCTTTCGAGAATGGGGCCTAAGTCCTAGCAGACAAGCGTCCGAGTTCCAAGGTGTCCCAGGGCCATTTTAGTGGATCACGCCCAAATCTGAAGAGCCGGCAGCCATTTTGAGAGTCTTGTGGCAGCCGCCTATCGCTGCAATGCAAGAGCGGGAGCAACTCAACTACATGGTGGGCAAGACTCTGTAGTCGCAAGAGCGGGCGGTAAACAGCTGAATGGCGGAAGAGGCACAGTGTAGCAAAAGCGGGCGGAATGGTAACTGAAACGGTAAAGGGGCGCCCCACTACAGCGTGTCTTCAGGTCAAACGGATTGTGGGACAAGGTCCAGAATGGAAGAGTCATCAAAAGGCAAAAAGTTCCGCCGGACCCCGGGAGCCGGCCGCCTATGTCGGGGGCGATCTTAGGCCACACCAGGGCAACACGACTTGGGGAGGGGGCAGGAGCCAAGCGCCCCCTCCCAGTCCGCGCCACCACATCGTATGTTGAAAATCTGAAGCCATTGTTCTACAAACTCTCAAACAGCCTTGGATGGAAAAATCTTGATGAATGTACAAACTGAAAACCAGTTTTTGTCTGCATAGCATCAGCAGCAAAGCTTGCTATCAGAGTTTATGAGTTTCATGCTCGATCGATTGAGCTAGCCGGATCGGGCAACTAAAAGTATAAAATAGTTATGTAAATAGTTATTTAATAAAATGTTTTACCCTGTTACTTTGCTGGTGTGTTGTATATATTTATAATATTTGCATATGGTTTGTCGTTATTTTGGGTGGGGTGGGTGGCGGAGCCGAGCTGTATTGCAGCCATCATCGTGTGGAGCTCAGTTCATCTCACTAGTTTCGTATTTCTCATGAGGGGTTGTTCTTAATGTTTCTATTTTAGCTAGGTCAAAAAGAGATCCCATTAGTGGCCTACTGATTTTGCTCGATTCCTTTTGTTTTTTAAAACGATTTTTCACTATCTGCAAAGACTAAACAGAGTATTGCGACTCTGTGCTTGTTTGTAAATAGAGAATGAACCAAAGAGAACCAATTCTAAAACAGTAAATGCTTGGATAACAATCAATCAAATGGAGAGAGTAGCAGACACAACGGATTAGAACGGGGGCATAGGCCTGCGTTAACTACCCTTCATTATCTGCAAAGAGAGAGTACTGCTAAGAGAAAAGAGGGGGGGAGGGGGGGCAGCGTTCAAAGTACATCAGCGTGCATAAATACGAAAATGTTTTTACCTATCACGTACTTCACATTTGACAGCTTTTGATATTTGCTATTAAAAAGCCATTGAAATTCACTGAAAAAAACATAGGTTTTAGGCCATATATAGTTAGGGATTAGCATTTACAAAACCTTAATTTACTCGCACAAAACCATAGAAATTCGCATATATAGTTAGATGCAATAACTATATATCGCGCACCCGCAATCCACTGCTGATGATGTCACATATGACATCATTAATGACATGGTCAGTGACATCACTGATGACATCACTGATGACATCTCAAATGACATCACTGATGACATCTCAAATGACATCACTGATGACATCTCAAATGTCATCACTGATGATATCACTGATAACATCTCATTTGACATTACTGATCACATCACTGATGATATCATTCATGTGATAATACGATGAACCTCTTCAGACTCTAATATAACCTTAGGCGCCCCACTACAGCGTGTCTTCAGGTCAAACGGATTGTGGGACAAGGTCCAGAATGGAAGAGTCATCAAAAGGCAAAAAGTTCCGCCGGACCCTGGGAGCCGGCCGCCTATGTCGGGGGCGATCTTAGGCCACACCAGGGCAACACGACTTGGGGAGGGGGCAGGAGCCAAGCGCCCCCTCCCAGTCCGCGCCACCACATCGTATGTTGAAAATCTGAAGCCATCGTTCTACAAACTCTCAACCAGCCTTGGATGGAAAAATCTTGATGAATGTACAAACTGAAAACCAGTTTTTGTCTGCATAGCATCAGCAGCAAAGCTTGCTATCAGAGTTTATGAGTTTCATGCTCGATCGATTGAGCTAGCCGGATCGGGCAACTAAAAGTATAAAATAGTTATGTAAATAGTTATTTAATAAAATGTTTTACCCTGTTACTTTGCTGGTGTGTTGTATATATTTATAATATTTGCATAGGGTTTGTCGTTATTTTGGGTGGGGTGGGTGGCGGAGCCGAGCTGTATTGCAGCCATCATCGTGTGGAGCTCAGTTCATCTCACTAGTTTCGTATTTCTCATGAGGGGTTGTTCTTAATGTTTCTATTTTAGCTAGGTCAAAAAGAGATCCCATTAGTGTCCTACTGATTTTGCTTGATTCCTTTTGTTTTTTAAAACGATTTTTCACTATCTGCAAAGACTAAACAGAGTATTGCGACTCTGTGCTTGTTTGTAAATAGAGAATGAACCAAAGAGAACCAATTCTAAAACAGTAAATGCTTGGATAACAATCAATCAAATGGAGAGAGAAGCAGACACGACGGATTAGAACGGGGGCATAGGCCTGCGTTAACTACCCTTCACTATCTGCAAAGAGAGAGTACTGCTAAGAGAAAAGAGGGGGGGGGGCAGCGTTCAAAGTATATCAGCGTGCATAAATACGAAAATGTTTTTACCTATCACGTACTTCACATTTGACAGCTTTTGATATTTGCTATTAAAAAAACATTAAAATTCACTGAAAAAAACATAGGTTTTAGGCCATATATAGTTAGGGATTAGCATTTACAAAACCTTAATTTACTCGCACAAAACCATAGAAATTCGCATGTATAGTTAGATGCAATAACTATATATCGCGCACCCGCAATCCACTGCTGATGATGTCACATATTACATCATTAATGACATGGTCAGTGACATCACTGATGACATCACTGATGACATCTCAAATGACATCACTGATGGCATCTCAAATGACATCACTGATGACATCACTGATGACATCTCAAATGTCATCACTGATGATATCACTGATAACATCTCATTTGACATTACTGATCACATCACTGATGATATCATTCATGTGATAATATGATGAACCTCTTCAGACTCTAATATAACCTTAGATACATTCAGTGTAAACAGACACTCACAGATTGTCACTCATCCATGGAGTTACTCATACATCTAGTCAGTCATGAAAAGAATCAGTCACTCCTCCATTTCCTCAACTATACAGTTATACACACCTTATTTATTCAAACATATACTAACACATATTTACTCTCTTATACAATTCCTGATACAAGTTTTCAATGATCCATTCAACTCTCACATGTACTGTGTTTTATATATTTACTTACTTTGACATGTAGCACTGAGATATCCATTCACTCACTAATACACTCGTACACAGTCAACCACCCATACAGCTGTTTCAACATGCAGTTTTGAACCCATAGATCGAGTGAATCAACTGTTCACACATGTATACACAGTCACACACCTCCCAGCCACCCCCACACACACACTTACTCTCCCATAGAAATACTTAGGCAACCAATCAATAACCCATATAGTTACTCATATAGCTACTGATTAACACATGCAGCACTTCATAGAACAACAGATATAATGATGCACAAATTAAGACAGTTTAGTCACTAACCCATGCACTCAGTGAGACACATTTAATCATTTACTCATACAGTCAGTCATGCACCTACTAAATCCTTCATCCAGACACTTATACATCCACTCATTCTTCAATATGTAAGACATATTATAACTTTACAGAAACATACAGTCACTGGATGATGTCATCAGTGATGTCATCAGTGATGTCACTGACCATGTCATTAATGATGTAATATGTGACATCATCAGCAGTGGATTGCGGGTGCGCGATATATAGTTATTGCATCTAACTATATATGCGAATTTCTATGGTTTTGTGCGAGTAAATTAAGGTTTTGTAAATGCTAATCCCTAACTATATATGGCCTAAAACCTATGGTTTTTTCAGTGAATATATATATATATATATATATATATATATCCCTCTAGATAGCCAAATTACAAGTAAATACACAGACTAAAAGATCGTATGGAACTTGAGGTTGTATGAAAAATTGTTTAAAAAAAGTTATTTTTGCAAATTTGTGGGATTTTATCACAAGAGACCACCCACAGAAGTGCAATAACTACTTTAATAAAGGGATTTGAGCATACGTAGTTGTCTGTCACTGCCACCAAGAGGTTCACACTTTTTAAAGGTAATCTCTGGTTTTCTTAGAAGAGTGTCAACCCCCTGATTTTCTGATTTCAAGTTGTGCATGTTATCTTACCTCGGTTCTTTACCTTCTATCGGTGCATTTGACAATACACTAAACTTCTACGAGGTGGCTTGAGTTTATCAGTTTTGAAGCTCTTTGACCATGTGCTCCAGAACATACATTTTCATCACTGATCATTAAATCAATTTTTACTTAATTTTTTGGGATGTTATCCGTTTCATCTGTGGATATTGTTTTATTCTTAGACACAGTTTCAGATTACTGTCAAATAAAATAATTAGCCAGTATTTCCTGTCCTCTGACTTCAACATGTGACTCATAATATTAATTTCTTCTTGATGCTGCCTCTCAAATATACAGTTCTCATCAGAGAAAGAAGCAAGAGTGCAGTCTATTTTAGTATGTTTGTTGATATTTAGGGGCAGATTTACTACTTCTGGCGCATCTCTGCTAATCAGCAGGGATGCGCCAGAAGAGTTGCGATGCATCTGCCCACCTGTGAGCCACCACTGATGCACTGCATTTACAATGCGGCGCACCGTGGCACAGGGATGGGCAGATGCGTGTCGCATCCCCCGGGGGAAAGGTGGCGCATTGCTGGAGTTGTGCCCCTGTCCTTAACATGCTGCATCAATCCTTACGCCTGCTTCAAGCTGGCGCAGGGTGTTGACGCAGTATGGCCTTAAAAGTGACTGAGTGAAATGCTGTAGATTTCACTCAGCCACTTTTAGGAGGCATTCCTGCGCCGAAACACCCCCCGCACAGGAACGCCCACATGTGGCGCAGGGCTTTACAATAAGACGCATCCTCCAGATGTGTCACGTTGTAAATAGCCCGCAGCGTGGCGCTGGCTTTGTGCCGCCGCTGCGTCACAAAAGTGATGCAATGGCGGCGCAAATCTGGCGTAAGGGGCATGTAAATTTGCCCCTTAGAGTCCATTGTGTTTTTACACGAGACAAGGTGTTTCATTCCTTCTCTATATCATAATTGTGAAATTGGTCCAGCGGGAAGTCTTAAATTAATCTCAAGATTCAAAACTGTTCTTTCAGTTGCATTAGGAATGTTTGAGACGTGGGTCCCTAGTTCGGCATTACTAGCTCTCTTTTTCATTTAAAATGTACTTCTTTTGAATTCTGCCCCTGTGGAAGGTGTTTAGATTATCATTGAAAAGAATTCTGGAAAGTTCAGATATGTTGACTTAATCGACGTAGAATACTTCTGACTCTCTTGTCCTTTTATGAGTATAAAAGTGTTGGAATAAAAATGTAATTGTTTTCTACCATCTTTTGACAAAGACACCTGAATGCCGGGTTAAATGTTCATTATCGTTCTGAGCACCTTCATGTGATGTGTCCAATTTATGAATGTCAGATTTTAAATGAACAATTTCCTTTTGGTCTTGGGATTGGAATTCAAAAAATGTGTACAGAGTTCCCCACGGAGGGTTGGGTAAATTGAAGGAATGACTCTCTCTCTGGAAGGTGTTATGTGATCGGGAATAAGGTAATCCCTTAGCGGAATTGAGGATGCCTCACACAATTCAAAGGTTGGACGACTGTTGCCATCCCACCCGATGATTGTATCGTGTCATCATTGGCCTCCTGCTCTAACGGCAGGCTGGCGGTGCAATGCCTGTCGGGTAGCACTGAGTGCTACTCTTTAGTGGAGATCTTTTTTTCCTCGGCCAATAGATGCATGTGTGTGAGGGGCCAAAAAGGGAGTGCAGTGGTGAGCGTGAGTGAAAAGTTAAAAAAGGTCAGTAGAGTCCATTAAGAACCTTTAATGATATGGCTCACTGCCTTGTTTAAAATTGGTGAAGGGAGGGGTACCGAGGCACAAAGGGTAAGGTGATTTGGCCTCGTTCAACCCTCGCCTATGGTGCGGTCAACATGTTTCATGCCACTTGGGCAATTCTTCAGGACCTTAATTGCTCATCAACTTGCAGTGAATTTTTATCCGGTAACAAAAAATTCGGTATACAACCTGCAGGCTATCGCAGGATGCAGTCCTACGTGTTTTCCCGCCCTAATGGGGAGAGAGAAAGAGAGAAGGGCACAATCATTGTTGTATCTAGCAACTGGAGATTTGTACACATAGAGTCATCATGCACAGAAGGTATGATACGATGAACCCTACCAAAGTGAAGTGAAGGTGCAAACGGGAGAGAGAGAAATTTACAAATTAAAACAATTGGGGAGAGGATAATCATTCTAAATGCCAAGTGTCATCAGTGGTCAGGGTGCATATATTTGATGTGCAAAAGGCTATACACTCCATGCTTAGTCACTCATATGTGTCTTACAGCCTAGGGGTAGTGTATTTGTTAAGTTAGGAGTTGGAGATTAAAATCAGAACCAAAGCACTTCAATCGGTGAAAGACAAATGGGGACACCAGGGTCGGATAATCTCAAGAGGTCCTTACCCTTAGTCCCTGGTAGACGGACCCCACTGACTGTCCTTGTGGGGCCTGAGCTGTAAAGTAGTTACCTGAATAGAGGAAATATTCCGGTTATGATTGTGGTTAACGGAGCAAGATGATTCTAGGTGGGCCCCTGGTGGTTAAGCCAAAGGGATCGCCAATTGATGGCACACGGAATCATCGTGTCCGTAGACCACATCTTACCTTGTATGCTTGAGGCACTATGCTTGTAAGCACCTACCCCTACCACGGCGGCGAGATCGCAGGACAGCTGGTGAATTGGTGTGTGGCTGAGCTGTTTAAGAAGCAGAATGCCACGGGCGCCGTGAGTGGGCGTGTGTGCACAGCGTTGCTAGGTAACGTGGACAAGCGTGGTGTGGAAAGAGAGGGCGGCCAAAGTGTGAAACCTGCGAACGCAAGAAGGCGCCATCTTGGAATGGAGTAACCCCAATAGAGAATGCTACGGGTGCCTTCGGTAGATATAGAAGGATGGTACTAAGTCTTGGGTAGGGACAATCCAAGACTGGATTATCTGGCTAGCATATTCCAAGGCACCGAGTCATTAAGACCAAGTTCATCTGATTGGAGACGATGCACCCAACGTTGTTCCATTCTGAATAATGCCTGTTGGTTGATGGAGGGGTGGCATTCAAGGATAGTCCATTGTATGCTTTCCGCCAGATGGTTGTGTTGTCTGCAGCGTTCATAGAGCCTGGTGTGTGTCTTTTTACAGCGGATGTTGCTGTTGTGTTCCATGATGCGTAGTTTCGCGATGCGCATCGTCATGCCGATGTAGATCATCTTGCAAGGGCATGTCAGCATATAGATACATCTTGCACTGTTACAGTTTGTGTGCTTGTTGAGGTGCCAGGTGAAACCCTTAGGGAGTTCTATAGTTTTACCTTGGATGGTCTGAGGGCAAACAACACAGGAACCACAACGATAATGTCCCGTAACCGGTGGCAAGTCCCAAAGTGTATTAACTGGGCGGGTGCTCGTTGTCTTGGGGCGAGTATGGATCAGGGTATCCTTGAGGTTAGGTGTCCTTTTAAATGCAAAGCGCGGCCGAGGTATTTCCAGACCCGCCGTATTGAGGATTCCCCAATGTGAGTTTACAGTCTTTTTTAAGAAGTTGGAGTTTCTTGTGTAAGAGGTTACACATGTGATTGTGTCGTCTTGCTCCTTAGTATGGACTTCCAGCAATGAGTCTCTGTTGTTATTGAGAGCCCTTTTAGCGGATGACTTAAGAAGTCGAGTCGGGTACCCCCTGTCTTGAAGTTTGTGTTGGAGATTATTAGCTTCCTGTTTATAGTCTGTTAGTGATGTACAGTTTCTGCGGAGCCGCAGGAATTGTCCAAAAGGTAAGTTGTCCTTAAGGGCTCTGGTATGGTGGCTACTGTACAGAAGCAGACTATTCCTGTCTGTCCCTTTCTTAAACAGCGTTGTTGTGATTGCTGTGGGTTCCAGCTTGATGGTCAAGTCTAGAAAGGGTACAGACTCCTCAGAGATCGTGCCTGTAAATTTCAAAAAGGGGTCTTGCAGGTTGATCCATGAGCAAAATGCTTCGCAACTGGCCCGATCACCTTTCCAAAAGACCAGAATATCGTCGATATATCGACGCCAGAGTGTGAGATGTTCTCGGAACGGGTTCTGTTCTGGTAGATAGATGTGGTTCTTTTCGAAGGTTGCCATATAGATGCAGGCCAGGCTCGGTGCAAACGTCGAACCCATCGAGGTGCCGCGGATCTGGTGGTAGAGTTGTGACTCATACCTGAAAAAGTTTTCAGTGAGGGCTATTTGGGCCAGTTCCATTATGAAGGCTATCGGGGTGGGGGAGGATCAATCTTCCTGCCGTAGGGCGGTATCCACAGCCTCAAGGGTGGCTTGTTGCGGAATGTTGGTGTACAACGCTTCTACGTCTAGAGTGAGAAGGAAATCCACATCCTCTCTGCCGTCCACTTCATTAATCAGACGGAGGACGTCTCTGGTGTCCTGTTGGTATGAAGGGATCTGCTTCACCAAAGGTTGAAGAAAGGCGTCGCAGAATTGGGATAGTGGCTCCAATAAAGACCCAATTCCGGAGACAATGGGTCTCCCTGGGACAGGGGTAGTCCCCTTGTGAATCTTAGGGAGAGTGTAGAAGTAAGGCGTGACAGGTTCCGTGGTGGTCAGGAAATCAGCCTCTTTCTTACTGATCCATTTGTTGGTCTCCGCTTCAATTATGAGGCTCATGATGGTCGTCGCGAGCCGTTTTGTAGGATCCTCGGTGAGAGGTCTATAGTGGGTAGTATTGGAAAGTTGTCTTCTACATTCGCGGTCGTAGTCTTCATAGTCTTGTATGACTGTTGCACCCCCCCTTGTCTGCCTGTTTGATGACGATTGATTCATCCTTTCCCAGGTTGATGAATGCTTGTCTTTCTGCAGAGGTCAAGTTATGGAACTGTTTGACACATGGTTTATTCTGCAGGCTCGTAAGAACTGCTCGTTTGAAAGTCAGGACTTCCGGTGGGACCATTCCGTCAGTGGGGGTAAAAGTTGACGGTTTCCTCAATCCACTGTCTTGACTAGTGGGCTCAGGTTTATTATCAAAGAAGGCACGGAGTCGCACTTTCCTGAAAAGTTGTTTTACCTCAATCATTTCCTGGAAGCTGTCAGGGGTCGGTGTTGGAACAAAACCGAGGCCTTTTTCCAAAACGCTCTTCTCCGTTGGAGAGAGGACTTTTTTTGAGAGATTAACAATCAGGCTTTTCTCCCCCTGGAGGTTGTGCTTCTGGTTTCCATTGCTGTTGGCGCTGTCGGCTGGTCTTGCCACTGAACTCCTTTTTGCCCGCCTCGCTTTCGCCCTCTTCCTCTGCCCCAACCTCTGCCTTGAAAAGGTGGCGGATTAAGAGGGTAGAACTGTGGAGGGCCTTGTGGAAAGAATGGGTATTGCCAAGGTGGTGTCATATGGGGCGGGCCAGGGAAGACCGGGCCCTGTTGGTAACCGTGTTGCCAGTTGGTACGTGGTGGAGCTCGAGGGTTTCTTGCTGGATAGTCACCACTGGAATAGCTGCTTGTTGAGCCACATCTGTTGTTGTTGTCTGAGTTTTCATCAGAGGAGTAACTACTCCTTTTCCCTTTAAAACCCTCCTTAAGATAGGGGTAGACTTTCTCTTTCTCAAATTTTGTGATGTCTTTTTGAAGTTTGGTTGTTTTTTGTTTTAAGAGAAACTCGTGATGGTCAGACATTTCTTGGTTGATCTCGGCTAGTTTCGTAGTAAAGGCCGCTTTGTTATTTTTGTGAATGGCGTTCTTCATTGAGGCTTCTAGGGCTGTGATTTTTTCTAATAGGGCATCAGAAAGGCACTTCGCTGTTTGCGAAATCAGAAATAATAAGTCTTTTGTATATTTCCAGGACACCTGGCACCAGTCGACTTTAAACTTCTTGTCCTCCAGAAATAGTCGTGGAACTATATTGACAATTAAGCCCTGTGGGGCTATGTTACTCCTCAGGTATTCGGTCATCATAATACCGTGGATCGTGATTCTTATAAGTTCTTTTTTCATCTCCGTTAGGGTTGCCCACTCGTCAGAGGATGTGCCAGATGTAGAGGCAGGGGGGTTGGTCAGTAATGGTGGCGCTGATCTTAACGCCTCGGCTATGGTATCCTCGTCGAAGCTCAGGCCTGGAACATCCTCCATGTTGATGGGAGATGATCAGGGTGCAAAAGAATATGCCAGCCGGAATAGTGCGGGTTCTGATTGTGGGGTAATCAGTAATACTGATTAGGGATGGACCAAACTAGTGGGAATTTGTCACCGTTGGTAACCCAAAAAAAGGGTCCCGTGGGGGGAACCCACGCTGAGAATTATAACAACAAGGGGGACAGATAGAGGACAATATTTACCGGGGTCCAATGTATGTGTCCTATAACTGGAAATCAAAAAATGTGTACAGAGTTCCCCACGGAGGGTTGGGTAAATTGAAGGAATGACTCTCTCTCTGGAAGGTGTTATGTGATCGGGAATAAGGTAATCCCTTATGAGGATGCCTCACACAATTCAAAGGTTGGACGACTGTTGCCATCCCACCCGATGATTGTATCGTGTCATCATTGGCCTCCTGCTCCACCGGCAGGCTGGCGGTGCAATGCCTGTCGGGTAGCACTGAGTGCTACTCTTTAGTGGAGATCTTTTATTCCTCGGCCAATAGATGCATGTGTGTGAGGGGCCAAAAAGGGAGTGCAGTGGTGAGCGTGAGTGAAAAGTTAAAAAAGGTCAGTAGAGTCCATTAAGAACCTTTAATGATATGGCTCACTGCCTTGTTTAAAATTGGTGAAGGGAGGGGTACCGAGGCACAAAGGGTAAGGTGATTTGGCCTCGTTCAACCCTCGCCTATGGTGCGGTCAACATGTTTCATGCCACTCGGGCAATTCTTCAGGACCTTAATTGCTCATCAACTTGCAGGGAATTTTTATCCGGTAACAAAAAATTCGGTATACAACCTGCAGGCTATCGCAGGATGCAATCCTACGTGTTTTCCCGCCCTAATGGGGAGAGAGAAAGAGAGAAGGGCACAATCATTGTTGTATCTAGCAACTGGAGATTTGTACACATAGAGTCATCATGCACAGAAGGTATGATACGATGAACCCTACCAAAGTGAAGTGAAGGTGCAAACGGGAGAGAGAGAAATTTACAAATTAAAACAATTGGGGAGAGGATAATCATTCTAAATGCCAAGTGTCATCAGTGGTCAGGGTGCATATATTTGATGTACAAAAGGCTATACACTCCATGCTTAGTCACTCATATGTGTCTTACAGCCTAGGGGTAGTGTATTTGTTAAGTTAGGAGTTGGAGATTAAAATCAGAACCAAAGCACTTCAATCGGTGAAAGACAAATGGGGACACCAGGGTCGGATAATCTCAAGAGGTCCTTACCCTTAGTCCCTGGTAGACGGACCCCACTGACTGTCCTTGTGGGGCCTGAGCTGTAAGGTAGTTACCTGAATAGAGGAAATTTTCCGTTATGATTGTGGTTAACGGAGCAAGATGATTCTAGGTGGGTCCCTGGTGGTTAAGCCAAAGGGATCGCCAATTGATGGCACACGGAATCATCGTGTCCGTAGACCACATCTTACCTTGTATGCTCGAGGCACTATGCTTGTAAGCACCTACCCCTACCACAGCGGCAAGATCGCAGGACAGCCGGTGAATCGGTGTGTGGCTGAGCTGTTTAAGAAGCAGAATGCCGCGGGCGCCGTGAGTGGGTGTGTGTGCACAGTGTTGCTAGGTAACGTGGACAAGCGTGGTGTGGAAAGAGAGGGCGGCCAAAGTGCGAAACCTGCGAACGCAAGAAGGCGCCATCTTGGAATGGAGTAACCCAAATAGAGAATGCTACGGGTGCCTTCGGTAGATATAGAAGGATGGTACTAAGTCTTGGGTAGGGACAATCCAAGACTGGATTATCTGGCTAGCATATTCCAAGGCACCGAGTCATTAAGACCAAGTTCATCTGATTGGAGACGATGCACCCAACGTTGTTCCATTCTGAATAATGCCTGTTGGTTGATGGAGGGGTGGCATTCAAGGATAGTCCATTGTATGCTTTCCGCCAGATGGTTGTGTTGTCTGCAGTGTTCATAGAGCCTGGTGTGTGTCTTTTTACAGCGGATGTTGCTGTTGTGTTCCATGATGCGTAGTTTCGCGATGCGCATCGTCATGCCGATGTAGATCATCTTGCAAGGGCATGTCAGCATATAGATACATCTTGCACTGTTACAGTTTGTGTGCTTGTTGAGGTGCCAGGTGAAACCCTTAGGGAGTTCTATAGTTTTACCTTGGATGGTCTGAGGGCAAACAACACAGGAACCACAACGATAATGTCCCGTAACCGGTGGCAAGTCCCAAAGTGTATTAACTGGGCGGGTGCTCGTTGTCTTGGGGCGAGTATGGATCAGGGTATCCTTGAAGTTAGGTGTCCTTTTAAATGCAAAGCGCGGCCGAGGTATTTCCAGACCCGCCGTATTGAGGATTCCCCAATGTGAGTTTACAGTCTTTTTTAAGAAGTTGGAGTTTCTTGTGTAAGAGGTTACACATGTGATTGTGTCGTCTTGCTCCTTAGTATGGACTTCCAGCAATGAGTCTCTGTTGTTATTGAGAGCCCTTTTAGCGGATGACTTAAGAAGTCGAGTCGGGTACCCCCTGTCTTGAAGTTTGTGTTGGAGATTATTAGCTTCCTGTTTATAGTCTGTTAGTGATGTACAGTTTCTGCGGAGCCACAGGAATTGTCCAAAAGGTAAGTTGTCCTTAAGGGCTCTGGTATGGTGGCTACTGTACAGAAGCAGACTATTCCTGTCTGTCCCTTTCTTAAACAGCGTTGCTGTGATTGCTGTGGGTTCCAGCTTGATGGTCAAGTCTAGAAAGGGTACAGACTCCTCAGAGATCGTGCTTGTAAATTTCAAAAAGGGGTCTCGCAGATTGATCCATGCACAAAATGCTTCGCAACTGGCCCGATCACCTTTCCAAAAGACCAGAATATCGTCGATATATCGACGCCAGAGTGTGAGATGTTCTCGGAACGGGTTCTGTTCTGGTAGATAGATGTGGTTCTTTTCGAAGGTTGCCATATAGATGCAGGCCAGGCTCGGTGCAAACGTCAAACCCATCGAGGTGCCGCGGATCTGGTGGTAGAGTTGCGACTCATACCTGAAAAAGTTTTCAGTGAGGGCTATTTGGGCCAGTTCCATTATGAAGGCTATCGGGGTGGGGGAGGACCAATCTTCCTGCCGTAGGGCGGTATCCACAGCCTCAAGGGTGGCTTGTTGCGGAATGTTGGCGTACAACGCTTCTACGTCTAGAGTGAGAAGGAGATCAACATCCTCTCTGCCGTCCACTTCATTAATCAGATGGAGGACGTCTCTGGTGTCTTGTAGGTATGAAGGGATCTGCTTCACCAAAGGTTGAAGAAAGGCGTCGCAGAATTGGGATAGTGGCTCCAATAAAGACCCAATTCCGGAGACAATGGGTCTCCCTGGGACAGGGGTAGTCCCCTTGTGAATCTTAGGGAGAGTGTAGAAGTAAGGCGTGACAGGTTCCGTGGTGGTCAGGAAATCAGCCTCTTTCTTACTGATCCATTCGTTGGTCTCCGCTTCAATTATGAGGCTCATGATGGTCGTCGTGAGCCGTTTTGTAGGATCCTCGGTGAGAGGTCTATAGTGGGTAGTATTGGAAAGTTGTCTCCTACATTCGCGGTCGTAGTCTTCATAGTCTTGTATGACTGTTGCACCCCCCTTGTCTGCCTGTTTGATGACGATTGATTCATGCTTTCCCAGGTTGATGGATGCTTGTCTTTCTTCAGAGGTCAAGTTATGGAACTGTTTGACACATGGTTTATTCTGCAGGCTCGTAAGAACTGCTCGTTCGAAAGTCAGGACTTCCGGTGGGACCATTCCGTCAGTGGGGGTAAAAGTTGACGGTTTCCTCAATCCACTGTCTTGACTAGTGGGCTCAGGTTTATTATCAAAGAAGGCACGGAGTTGCACTTTCCTGAAAAGTTGTTTTACCTCAATCATTTCCTGGAAGCTGTCTGGGGTCGGTGTTGGAACAAAACCGAGGCCTTTTTCCAAAACGCTCTTCTCCGTTGGAGAGAGGACTTTTTTTGAGAGATTAACAATCAGGCTTTTCTCCCCCTTGAGGTTGTGCTTCTGGTTTCCATTGCTGTTGGCGCTGTCGGCTGGTCTTGCCACTGAACTCCTTTTTGCCCGCCTCGCTTTCGCCCTCTTCCTCTGCCCCAACCTCTGCCTTGAAAAGGTGGCGGATTAAGAGGGTAGAACCGTGGAGGGCCTTGTGGAAAGAATGGGTATTGCCAAGGTGGTGTCATATGGGGCGGGCCATGGAAGACCGGGCCCTGTTGGTAACCGTGTTGCCAGTTGGTACGTGGTGGAGCTCGAGGGTTTCTTGCTGGATAGTCACCACTGGAATCGCTGCTTGTTGAGCCACATCTGTTGTTGTTGTCTGAGTTTTCATCAGAGGAGTAACTACTCCTTTTCCCTTTAAAACCCTCCTTAAGATAGGGGTAGACTTTCTCTTTCTCAAATTTTGTGATGTCTTTTTGAAGTTTGGTTGTTTTTTGTTTTAAGAGAAACTCGTGATGGTCAGACATTTCTTGGTTGATCTCGGCTAGTTTCGTAGTAAAGGCCGCTTTGTTATTTTTGTGAATGGCGTTCTTCATTGAGGCTTCTAGGGCTGTGATTTTTTCTAATAGGGCATCAGAAAGGCGCTTCGCTGTTTGCGAAATCAGAAATAATACGTCTTTTGTACATTTCCAGGACACCTGGCACCAGTCGACTTTAAACTTCTTGTCCTCCAGAAATAGTCGTGGAACTATATTGACAATTAAGCCCTGTGGGGCTATGTTACTCCTCAGGCATTCGGTCATCATAATACCGTGGATCGTGATTCTTATAAGTTCTTTTTTCATCTCCGTTAGGGTTGCCCACTCGTCAGAGGATGTGCCAGATGTAGAGGCAGGGGGGTTGGTCAGTAATGGTGGCGCTGATCTTAACGCCTCGGCTATGGTATCCTCGTCGAAGCTCAGGCCTGGAACATTCTCCATGTTGATGGGAGATGATCAGGGTGCAAAAGAATATGCCAGCTGGAATAGTGCGGGTTCTGATTGTGGGGTAATCAGTAATACTGATTAGGGATGGACCAAACTAGTGGGAATTTGTCACCGTTGGTAACCCAAAAAAAGGGTCCCGTGGGGGGAACCCACGCTGAGAATTATAACAACAAGGGGGACAGATAGAGGACAATATTTACCGGGGTCCAATGTACGTGTCCTATAACTGGAAATCAAAAAATGTGTACAGAGTTCCCCACGGAGGGTTGGGTAAATTGAAGGAATGACTCTCTCTCTGGAAGGTGTTATGTGATCGGGAATAAGGTAATCCCTTATGAGGATGCCTCACACAATTCAAAGGTTGGACGACTGTTGCCATCCCACCCGATGATTGTATTGTGTCATCATTGGCCTCCTGCTCCAACGGCAGGCTGGCGGTGCAATGCCTGTCGGGTAGCACTGAGTGCTACTCTTTAGTGGAGATCTTTTATTCCTCGGCCAATAGATGCATGTGTGTGAGGGGCCAAAAAGGGAGTGCAGTGGTGAGCGTGAGTGAAAAGTTAAAAAAGGTCAGTAGAGTCCATTAAGAACCTTTAATGATATGGCTCACTGCCTTGTTTAAAATTGGTGAAGGGAGGGGTACCGAGGCACAAAGGGTAAGGTGATTTGGCCTCGTTCAACCCTCGCCTATGGTGCGGTCAACATGCTTCATGCCACTCTGGCAATTCTTCAGGACCTTAATTGCTCATCAACTTGCAGGGAATTTTTATCCGGTAATAAAAAATTTGGTATACAACCTGCAGGCTATCGCAGGATGCAGTCCTACGTGTTTTCCCGCCCTAATGGGGAGAGAGAAAGAGAGAAGGGCACAATCATTGTTGTATCTAGCAACTGGAGATTTGTACACATAGAGTCATCATGCACAGAAGGTATGATACGATGAACCCTACCAAAGTGAAGTGAAGGTGCAAACGGGAGAGAGAGAAATTTACAAATTAAAACAATTGGGGAGAGGATAATCATTCTAACTTCCAAGTGTCATCAGTGGTCAGGGTGCATAAATTTGATGTACAAAAGGCTATACACTCCATGCTTAGTCACTCATATGTGTCTTACAGCCTAGGGGTAGTGTATTTGTTAAGTTAGGAGTTGGAGATTAAAATCAGAACCAAAGCACTTCAATCGGTGAAAGACAAATGGGGACACCAGGGTCGGATAATCTCAAGAGGTCCTTACCCTTAGTCCCTGGTAGACGGACCCCACTGACTGTCCTTGTGGGGCCTGAGCTGTAAGGTAGTTACCTGAATAGAGGAAATATTCCGGTTATGATTGTGGTTAATGGAGCAAGATGATTCTAGGTGGGTCCCTGGTGGTTAAGCCAAAGGGATCGCCAATTGATGGCACACGGAATCATCGTGTCCGTAGACCACATCTTACCTTGAATGCTCGAGGCACTATGCTTGTAAGCACCTACCCCTTGGGATTGGAATGCCAAAAAAATCCTTTATTGCTTATATTTGAGGTTTCTGGATCGAACTTGTGCAGTCAACTTCTCTGAAAACTATGGGGCTTATTTACAAAGCCCTTGTGCCACTTTTGCGTCATTTTTAACATGGGAAAATTATCGCAAAAGTGGCTCAAGGGCCTTGTAAATCTGCCCCTTTGAAGGTGTAGGTGAGAATGAGACGCAGATTCATACTCCATTTACTCACATATACTTCAATGAAAATGCTCCAGTCTGGGACTGTGAGTCACAGGTTAGGCAGTTTCAGTGTGGTTCTGTCTGTATCAGCTGATGCACTCTTTCTCGGACGGAGGAGCTCTCTCCTCTGAGAGTGTATTGCTCATTTCCGAGTGTTAGAAATTGTGTTGTTGGTTGACTGGGGTATGTACCCTAGTCAGACAGCAGCCAGAATCGTAATCAGGGTAAGAAGCCGGCAACCCTAAGTTAACCTGTGCCCACACTCTGGTAGCTTGGCACAGAACAATCAGGCTAAACTTGAGAGGCAATGTGTAAAGTATTTATGCAACACTTCAAACGGTAAAATAGTAAAAACACCACACCAAAAGAGTCCCCAGCAGGTTAAAAGAATAGAGCTTAATTTAATAAATTAAATAAGACCAAAATGCCAAAAATCCCAAAAGTAGGACTTAGGTTATGAAATATTAAAGAATAAACTGTAAAATAGCACTTCTAGAAACAGGAAGAGTCAACTGAGGATATCTGGTCGCGTCGGACCGGGACAAAACCAGAAGTTCAGGCCAAATGCAATTGAAGGTGGGCCAGTTACAGAGACCCAGCTAGACCCACTGACCCAAATACATTAATTCTGGTTGTGGAGCTCTTGTGTGGATCCCCATTGAATATGGGTCATGCAGTAGAGGCAATGCATTGGTTCCAAGGTGAGGCGAGGCTGCGGTGTGAGGTCTTGATGTGTTGACATCGAGGATCCTGTAGACAGGGATTGCAATGCCAAATCCGGTGTCGACGATTCAAGGCACTGCAGTGGTGATGAGTCAGTTCCAACAAGTGGTGAAGCTGCAAAGCAGAGATCCATCTTCGGCGGAAAAGCTGCTGTCAACGAGGTATGTGAGGAGCTCGCACTGGGTAAAGCGTCATGCAGCAGCGGTTCCTATGGTGATATATTGGTTCCAGATGTGGGAGGCTAGAGCAAAGCAAGTCTTTTGCGATGGGTCCAATCCAAGCAACAGGCGATGTGCCGGTCCTGCTCAAACATGTGTCACCCAGTTGAGGAGATGCGTTGGTTCTGCTCAGGGATGCGTCACTCAACAGAGGATGCTTCTGTTCTGCTGGAGTAGCACCTTAGGCTCACTTCCAAGGGTCAGCAGCACAGCAGTCCCTCTGACAGAGACTTCACAGGTTCAGACGTGCACTGCAGTGGTGGTGGCTTGGGTCCAGGACTTATAACCAGTTGTGCCTTTGAAGTAGGGGAGTAGGGGAGACTTCAAACACATGCCTTTGCCGTGCACATAAGTCCTGCCTTCCTTGCCTGGTTCCTGACTCACTACAGGGGTTATGCACCCTTTTGGTTGAGGACAGGAAGCAAACTAGTCAAGTGTAAGTGAGGCTGGGTCCAGCTCCTCCCTCCCATCCTGCCAGGATGGCCCATCAAGCCACAAATGAGCTACTATTGTAGGTGGCTGTCTAGGAGAATGCATGAAGCCCAGCTGTTACCCACTCCAGACATGTGATCACAGGGAGGTAGAAGGCACCAAATGACTAAAGTAAGAAAATGCCAACTTTCTAGAGTGGCATTTTCATAATTGCAACTTAAAATCCAGCTTCACTATGAATGTAAATTTTAAATTGTGATTCCAAAGCAAGCAGACTTGAAGGATTCATCTCTTCTCAATTGGAAGTTTGTTAGAAATGGCGATTTCCGGTTGGCTGAGGCTTGCACCAAAGCCAGGCAGAAACCACCACTCTAGTCAGGGCAAGGAAGTTACCCACCAAGATAACCCCTGCTCACCCCCTTGGTAGCTTGGCACGAGCAGTCAGGCTTATCTCAGAGGCGATGTGTAAAGCGTTTGCGTGCGCACCCAGGAATAACACCCAAGGCCCACCACAAAGGAAACTCCACACAAGGTTATATATAAAAATAGCCTTTGTATTATACCAAACACATTAGATAATAAACACACACTTTTACAATGTGCCATAGGCATGGGCAGAATTTACAGGGGATTATATACATGGGACAGGGCCACATGGACCACTGCCAGAATTAAGCACTTGGTATAACTAGCACTTAGCACCTAGAACATATAACTGTAGCACCAATTAGCAAATGTAGCACACAACCAGTAACCACTGGTAAACGGTAAGTCCCACCTACGCAATCATAAACACCTTAGGCCAATATCACGCAGGGAATCATAAACTCACTAGCATCTCTGTACTAGGGCAAACAACCTCCTAGGCATAAAAATACATGGAGGGGTATAGGCATAAAAGCATTGCATATGACATTACAATCACATTAGGCAGGAAATCACATCTGCGCAAAATATCACATGAAGCAACAACAGGTACCCCATGCCAGGGCACAACACCAGAACTGTCCCCCAGGCCAACTGGCCTCTCAGGGGCTGAAACGCCTTATGTCCAGAAAAGCCAGGGCAGGCTGTGCAGGCAGCCACAGGGTTTGCGCACTGAGATCAGGCCTAAACGAAGCAGCTGCCCACTAAGTGCTGGGCAGCTGTAGAATTCCTCTTGGCTTCCACAGGAACAAGGGGCACAAAACAACGTGGGAACCTGGAGCCTCTCGTGTAAGGGTGGGCGTAAAACCCGTTTCGCAGGCGAATTTGCGGATTTCCGCGATTTCGTGATCCGCGAAGCTCGCGAAATCGCAGTAAAATCCGCGAATCAGCGGGGACGAACTTTCAGCCAAGCAAGGGTTACAGCAGCAGGTGCAAAAGTTGAACCTAATTTCTTTGTAACCTTTTACAAAAGGGTTACAAACAAATTAACTTCAACTTGGACACCTGCTGCTAATTGCTTCTTGGCGCCTCGTTGCCTACTTGCAACTATTCTCTGACCCTGCTCTGACCCTTGAAGCAGGGTCAGAGAATAGTTACAAGTAGGCACCGAGGCACCTGTCCAAGGAATTAAACCTCATCAGGAAGCACTTACAGATATAAAAAACAGGAAGAAGGGAGAGGATGGCAAATACACCCATTTTGAGTTGTCAGGAGGGGTTAAACTAAAAGAGACCTTTACAGCACAATTTTCATATGCATTTTGCTAAAAATAAAAAGCTGTATGTTCTGTAGGGGCAACTCAGGAATCTGGCCCTTCAGAGATCCGGCCTCTCTTTCTTTCTCTCGTTCTCTCTCTCCCTCTCTCTTTCCCTCTCTTTCTCTCTCTTTCTATCTATATATCTATCTATCTATCTATCTATCTATCTATCTATCTATCTATCTATCTATCTATCTATCTATCTATCTATCTATCTCTCTCTCCCTCTCCCATAAATGACTGCATGGGTAACTTCGCTATGCAAGCGGCTCGCGAAGACGCCAAAATCCCCGCGAACACGCAAAAAACCCCGCGAACACGCAAAAAACCCTGCGAACACGCAAAAAAACAAAAATCCACAAATTCGCACAAATTCGCGAATTTTGCGGATCGGGAATTCGCAAATCCGCTAATTCGTGGATCCCGAATTCGCAAAATTCGCCCATGCCTACTCTCGTGGGCTTTTGCAATCAATATGGCCCCCTTGGAGCCTTGTCGGCTCTGCAGCAAATGTGGCCCCAACGTTGGAGTCCCCCCTCTGGGGGCTCGAAATCCATAAATGTCCCCTGAGCCTCTCATGGGCTCTGAAGAAATGCGCCCGGTTTGAGCCTCGTGGTCTCTAAACACAAAATGCCGCCTTGATAGGGGGGAGTCCCTCTCGGGGGACTCGAAAACAAAGATTGGCCCCCGGAGCCTCTCAGGGCTCTCAACAAATGCCCCACTCGTCGGAAGAGCCTCGTGGGCTCGAAACAAGCAAGCTGCAACGACAATATGCCCCGATATGCCCCCTCTCAGTACTATTCAGAAAAGGGGGTGGTGATGAACAGAGTGTCTGAATTAAGCAGACCACTCTTACCCAGTCCAAAGATCAGGGCTTGATCCATCACCGTTATTTATCTCACTGCACCATCCCAGCTCAGAACCTGGCTATATGCAAATCAGTCTGTCCCTGGCCCAGTGCATCAAGGGGACCAGGGCAGACTAAACTACCAAGCCAATTCTTCACCAGAAAGGAGACAAGCTACCGGGGACCGGTTTCTGGCATTTCAGCCGTCTTCGGCCCGGCTTGCTTGAATCCTGATGGTGCAGTGAGAAAGGGACTCATGTCTGAGTATACCCTGCCACACCTATAGTGGCCAAAAACGATTCAGGAAAGGGGGTGGTGATGAACAGAGTGTCTGAATTAAGCAGACCACTCTTACCCAGTCCAAAGATCAGGGCTTGATCCATCACCGTTATTTATCTCACTGCACCATCCCAGCTCAGAACCTGGCTATATGCAAATCAGTCTGTCCCTGGCCCAGTGCTAGGGAGACTCGTGGGAGCGGCCCACTGCCAACCGGGGCCACTCTAGATCAGAGGAAAACCCCCCTGCACTCACTGGACTCGCGGGCCTCCTCTGGGGGTCCTCCGGGCGGGGTCCCCTTTCTACTGGAGGCCGCACCGGGCTGGGAGGCTGCGAGGGCAGGCACCAGCAACGTGCCTTCAGCCCCCCACTTCTCTTCTCCCGGCTCGTCCGGTCGCGCTGGCTCGGCTCCATGGGCGGGGATGTCCTGGGAGGCGGGGTAGGCTCCCGTCCTCCCTCAGCACCAAGGACGCTTCTCCTCGATCTCGTCGGCACTTTTCCTCCTGACACCGGAGGGCGGGTGGGCTCCCGTCGCATTCCGGTTTTTGAAGGCAGTACTTCCGGGTTGCCGCGGGCAGCGTGGCAGCCCTTCCAGGCACTGCAGGCTGGGGGATAAATCAACCGAGGGGTACGCTCCCTCGAGTTAAATAATAAACGGGGCCACACGAGCGGTAGTCTCCCTCTTTAATTGAAATATAAAGTGGGCTGGCTACCCGCTAGCTAAATTATGCCACGAGCGGCACAAATGCGAGGTGGGCACTCGCCTGGGGGCACAAAGGGGGATCCCTGTGCCGGGGAATCCCTCGAGGACGGGATCACTGCGCCAGCGGTGCAACGCGATCTCTTGGAGGGGGAGGCCAGCACTTCCCAGCACTTCCCAGGCGCTGCAGGCCAAAGGAGTCCCCAAAAGCCCAGGGCCAGAACCCTTTAACAAGAAGGAAGGTAGGGGGGGCAAGGCTGGGCCCAGAGTCAAGCTCAAGGGGCCCTCCAGGCAGGGAGGCAATCCCAGTGGCGGTATCCTCCTGGCCCCCAGCAGCAGCAGGCCCCCCTCTTCTGATCAGGGAACAAGAGTACATTTTGTAAGGGGACACAGCCCCTTTTTATACAGTGAATTGCTTTGTCTGTGTGCAGGGTGGGGGAAAAACCAGTCACAGCTGGTTTTGGAGCACTGTGATGTGGTCAGCCACCCTTCCTATTCACTAGTCAGGCTAGGGTCATCAGTCGCACCACAGTGGGCGGAGCAGGCATTGTGTGGGGAAAGCCCAGCCCTATTCAGGTCCCAGGTGCACTCCTCCCCAGCCATCACACATGCAGACCTCCCATTCACCACTGGGGCAGACCCATCCTGGCTCCTGGAGCCTGGCACACCAGACAGCTCCAGCCAATCACAAGCCAGTACCTTCACTGTACAGGTACACCAACTTCTAGAAGTGGCACTTCCACACTAGACACATTCACGCCTCACACATCATCGCGCAGCATTTAATCACACGAGTCCGCACATACCAAACTCAAGCTTGCACTCCCCATGCATCAGGAACTAACATGGACATATACATTCTCCATGCATTCCTATGGGAGGGCAGGCCAACCTTACTACACGCACGCACTTTACCCTGGGACACAGTGGTAAAGTGCGCAGAAACCAGAAATCACTATCACCAGGTCACCATTAAAAAGCAAAAAGTTCAGGGGTGAACCTGCTAGAAGGGCCAAGTCCAACAAAGTTGGTCTTATAAAATGCATAAAGGTGATCTCAATGGTATCCTATGGGAGACATAGGCCTTGCAGCAGTGAAAAACAAATTTGAGAGTTTTTTCCTACCAGGACATGTACAACTTAAAAGTACATGTCCTGCCTTTTAAATACATTGTACCCTGCCCTCTGGGTCGACCAGGGCCTACCATAGGGTGACTTTTATGTATAATAAGAGAAGGTCTGGGCCTGGCAAGAGGTTTCTCAAAATGGCAGTGGAATTTGCATCTGCACCCATAGGCTGTGCAAGGGCAGGCCTGAGCCACGGTTAGAGGGCTGCTTAAGGGGTTTGCACAATAAGTGCTACAGGCCCACTAGTAGCATTTAGTGTTCAGGCCCTGGGCACACGTAGTGCACTTTACTAAGGAATTATAAGTAAATTTAATACGCCAATAACGGTGCGCCAATATTACCATGTTTTTGGGAGAATGTACAAACACTTTAGCACTGGTTAGCAGTGATAAAGTGCTCAGAGTACTAAGGCTAGCAAAAATGAGATCAGAAAAAGTGGAGGACTAAGGCAAAAAGGTGGGGGTATACCACCTTAAATCTGTCAGGTGTAACAGCGTGAACAAGTTTTCCCTCACTGTCAATGAGTCTTTTGAGAACCCAGTGCTAGTGCTTTGCTGTATAGAAATTTGTAATGTAGCAAGCATTTTCACAGTTTCTTTTTTTAATTATTTTGTTGCTGTATTTTTAATATTTTTTTGTACAAAAAAAATGTTGAGTGTTGCTTTAGTCCAGTCTTAAACATCAACCATTTCAGAAGTTATCTTTTATTGCACCAATTGAAAATAAAAATTGCGTTTTGCAGACTAATCAGCTTTTTCTAGCTACTTAATTTAGTCAAACCTAATGCAAAATGTAGTCCTGCATTGCTGAATAATAACAGCGACCCAGGCTTTTACATAGCCTCCCACGGCACTGTCTGATACCGCAAAAGTACTAACCACTATAGAAGCATCTGAATCACACCCTGTACAACAAATAGACAGAAATTCACACATATCATAAACGGTTTTCTGAGATCAAACACAGCTTATAAATTACACATAGCCAGAAACAATATGTCCTTCATTACGAGCTGCACAGTACTGGCAGGATGCAAACTCCATACCCATAATCACTGATACCTTGCAGCAACACCCTGCCAGTACCTTGCTATTGCAAGTTAGTTCCCCATAGAATGGGAAATAACAGTGAGCACTAATTTTTACCAGGTGTAATAATGTACAGATTCCCCGTTCTGTGGAATTTTATGCTCACATTTTTCACGTGCTATGAACAGGTGGTGGTAATACTGAGACAGGGGAATATTCTAGGCAGGGCTGGTGAGAGTGAAGCTGAGAGTGTATGGAGGAGGGGAAAAGAGTGTCCTGCCAGGGTGAACCATTTACCTGCTCCCTTGTCAAAAATAAACTCAGCAGGAAAGGGAAAAGAGGCTTGGCTGCTGTTGCAGCCACAGCCTGAAATGATTTTACCAGACAGGGGGCAGTAAAATCGGGTGCTGTGTTCCTACTCCCAGAGAACTGGGTGTAGAAACAGCAGCCCACTTGTATTTGGGCAGAGAGAAATTTCTTTTTTTCCAACTATTTTCCTTGGGATTTTATATTATATGGCACAGTGGGCATGGAAAAAAAAAAGAAAAAAAAGAAAAAAAATCAATTTTGGAAAAGGTGATGGACAGAGTTTCTGAATGATGCAGAATACTCCTACCCAGTCAAGAGATCAGGGCTTGATCCATCACCGTGTTTTAGCTCACTGCACCAGCCCAGCTCAGAACCTGGCTATATGCAAATTAGTCTGTTCCTGTCCCAATGCATGATTGGAACAGGACAAACCAAACTACCAAGCCAATTCTTATACTGGGAAGGAGACAAGCTTCCGGGGACCAGTTTCTGGCATTTCAGCCGTCGTCGGCCCGGCTTGCTTGAATCCTGATGGTGCAATGAGCAAGGGACTCACGTCTGAGTATACCCTCCCACACTTAGTGTGGATAAAATCAATTTTGGAAAAGGTGATGGACAGAGTTTCTGAATGATGCAGAATACTCCTACCCAGTCAAGAGATCAGGGCTTGATCCATCACCGTTTTTTAGCTCACTGCACCAGCCCAGCTCAGAACCTGGCTATATGCAAATTAGTCTGTTCCTGTCCCAATGCATGATGGGAACAGGACAAACCAAACTACCAAGCCAATTCTTATACTGGGAAGGAGACAAGCTTCCATACAAGTGTTTCAACTGTGTTATTGCAGGTAAAGCGCATAATAGTGTTACAAATGTACAAGCTTGATGGCTTGGCATACAGGTTTAGATAACACAACAAACAAGTTGAACTGTGAGCCTTACAGAAACTGTGAGTGTTATGCAGTGTATGGTGGTGATGTATAGACTGCCCTGTGACCTCTTCGCAGATTGAAGGGCCCTACACCAATGTAATGTATGCAACGCGGGAACTTGGCCCTTGAGCTGAGGGCATGTGATGGGGGAAATTAGAGATGAAATGAAACTGAACTTGTAAAGCGCATGGCTGCCCGAGAGCGTCCCAGCGCTATAGAACAAGGAGTACTGCGGGGGAGGTTAGGGATTAGGAGTCTTGGGGAAACAGGAAGGTTTTAGGAAGCTTTCGGAACCTCGGATAGCTCGGTTCAGTGCGGATCTTGACCAGAAGGGTCATAAAAGTGAAAGGGAAGGGGGAGGGAGAAGGGGCTGTACTGGCGAAGTGTCCCCAATGATCTATAATACACTGTGTTTGGTTAGTCCGAGGTGGTGTTGCTATCCGGCATTCCTTGGAGGGTGGATAACCGTTCATCCCACAAAGACACAGTGTGAAATTTTCGCAATCTGCTCGCTTCACCATAATGGAGCGCAGTGGCTTCAGCCCTATTTATTAGTCACCACCTGCCATTTAGCAGTGCCCAGCAGTGTGCTAGCTTTCCAGTGCATCACAATCATCATCGTGCCATTTACAAAGCCAGGGCTATGAAGCGAGTGGTAGCTCCATCTGACTTGCAGCATTTATAGGGGCCCAGCAGAATGCTGGCCAGGCAGTTAAGGCCCTTGTGGCCTGTGACTCTGGTGAGGGTGTCTTGACCTCTGTCCAAAGGGTGCGGGCTATCAGGCAACGCCAAGACATATGCAACATGTCCACCGCAGTAGCATGGCGGCATGAACCGTCAGAGGATGCCTCAGGGTAAATTTTGGGTGAGGTAAGATGTGCCCTGTGCAAGATGTTATGCTGTATATATTGAAAGCGGGGTTTGCGGAAAACCCTTTGACACGCAGATTCTCCTAACCTGGGACAGGATCATCTCCATTGCCCAAAATATATTTAAAGTGTGTTTGTCAGTGGTGTTTCAGTAGTTGTGCTGGAGTAATCTCCAGTGCAACACTAGCAAAACAGGCATTTTGGTCTTTGGATCTCCTCCCCTCTCATGGGGTGGTGAAATTTGGCCTAGCTCTGCTCCCTCTGCTCCTTCTCCTTCAACAGGGATTTGGGATCTCGGATTTAAGTTCAACAACAATCTGTCCTTCAAACCACAAGTGGAAAGTGCAGTTGGGGCCTGTTTTGGTCTTCTTCGGTTTCTGAGGAAAATGTTTGTTCCTGCTCTGTGTCACAAGACGGTAGTCAATGCTATTATAACAACTTGCCTGGACTATGCTAATGCTTTATACTGAGGTCTTCCCCTGTACCTACTCAAGGGACTCTAGTTGGTGTAGGATGCTACAGCCAGACTTCTGCTTAACATCCTGAGGAACACCTCAATGCGTGTCAATCTTAAGGAGCTACCCAGGCTGCCAATTCAGGAGATAGTGAAGTTCAAGTGACAGGTGTTAGCCCATATAGCTTTCTATGACCTAGGTTCCAGATATCTAACCACGAGACCTCCACATTATCATCCATCTAGAATGTTACATTCTGTGGATGCATTGCTGACAGTGGTGCCTAAGACTAAGAGGAAGTGATGGGAAAGTACCTTTTTCTCTGGTTTGGCTGCTGTGGTCTGGAACACTCTTCCCTTGCACCTTTGTGCTACTAAGGAGGCTGGTTCTTTTTAGCCTGACTTTAAAACTTGGCTATTTAACTGTGCCTTCAAATTCTTGTGCCACTTGTGAGATCATTGGTCCACTAACCTGTAGCACCAGGATTCTTTGTTGGGTAGCTGTGTGCTTTAAAAGTGCCATTTTCTTTTATTTGAGACGCAAACTGCTCTGTTGCATTCCTTCTGGGTCAGTTTGCAGTCAATGGCATTCTCCTAAGCCCATCTTAGCGACGTTAGTGGGTCCTGGACCATGTGTCAGTATGCTGTAGCAAGCCAAGAGACCAGCCGATGGCCAGCACCCATTGTGTGTAGCTTGTGTGTTACTGGGTGTGGATCAGGTTTGGTGTCCATTAGGCCCCAAAGTCGCTCCACTTCTCCCGTGAACCATCTGTATGCTAGGAATTGGCCCGCCGGAAAGTCTGCTTGGTCTGTCAGTTGGTTGAAGGGAATTAGGACCCCATCTTGGAATAAGTCTCCTAGGGATAGATGTTGATGCCCAAATAGTGGAAGGTGTGGGGCTCCCAGTGTATGACTTTAGAGCTTGGCGCAATGTACTGCCGGGGGCACCTCGGGTGGGGAATAAATAAGATCTTGGCCCAATTGATTCCCAGTCCCAAGGAAGATCTGAAGGTGTCCCAAATGTGCATTATTTAATCAATTCTATCTTGGATATCTTTGATGAAGACTAGACAGCGTATAAGGATGATGCGTAACTCGTATCTCCAACAAGTTTGCCCCACTCCTGGCATGCCTGACTGCCAGAGCCATTGTGCTACCAGTTCCATCCCCAGGGCAAACAGTATGGGAAAGAGAGGACATCACTGATGGGTGCTCCGGCCGACTGAGTAGGGGGGCAATTTCAGTTGCCCTATTTTCACCCTTGTTGTGGGTTCCATGTATAGCAGTTTTATCATGCTCTACAGCCTGCCACTTATTACCATTGCTACTAGTGTCGTGAACATGTAACCTCAGTCTAGGGATTCCCTTTAACAGACTGTGCAGTCTTCGAATTCTGAGTGTCATGGATCTATTTGGTATGAGCCGGTGGTTCGCATGTGCTCCAGTAGCTGTCTTGCTATGGCCTTGCTTAGGATCTTATCATCTCTGGACAGCGGTCTGTAGGTAGAAGACATAGCAGCAAGAAATTCCATGTAGTCATTATTCTATGACTGACAAATAATCAGGGCCTAAGTGTAGACATTCTTTGACAAATAGGCATCAAACAGGTTAACAAAATATTTGTAAGCAACAGGTAAAGTGCACTAGTCACACCTTTATGACACCAAGATCATACATTCACAGTTCACTGAACCAGACATCGACAACCACCTAGAGGCAGCATGGTCTGAAAAAAAAACAAGCATATCCCTACTGGACGACTCAGACTCCCATTTCTAAAGAAAACGCGAAACATGTGTCAGGCAAACCAACAGTGCTACAGGGTATACTGATAACATACAGTGAGTTATGCAGACCCTACTAACATAGCAACATCTCTCCGAATAATTCTTCCTGTCTGTTACATAGGGATTACCACGTTTCATTGCATCTTTAATGTTTTCATGGAGCTGCTGCTTCTTCATGGGGCAGCCATTGTCTAATGTCTAAGACCGACGTAATCAAAACCATTGAGAGCACAGGGGGGGGTGACCAATACAGCAACCCCATGGTATACAGATTACACCATGTGATTCTAAATGCTTAGCAAACATCAATATCATACATTACACTGCACATGCATGTAAATGATTTTGGTACATTTCCATTATGGGATGAATTCCCAAGCAATAAAACATTACCACTTTATATTCATAGCTAAAGCCCTGGAATGTGCTTCGACGTCCCTAACTGGATTATCAGGCCTTGTTGTGTCTGTCCCACTCCGAGTCTTAATTAGCTTCTAGAAATTTCCGCAGACTGATGAACTTAGGGTTAAGTATTTGCTAGCTGAACATTTTTCCTATGATGATATTTTTCTGCAATCTTTTTCCAAAAAGAAAGAGGTCGTCCATTTTAATACTTCACTTCACACCAATATTCTCAGAGCAGAGCACTCGTACAAGGGATGCACGTATTCATCAACCTAATTATTTCAAAGATGCAGGAACAAATGTACCAATTGGAAGAGCAAAATTGCGTGATAATCTTGCTTCAAAATGGAGATGAGAACGATCATGCTTAGATGGAATATAATAATAAAATGACCTCTTTTACAAGCTCCCTTGAGAGTGTTACTATCAATTTAAAGCACCACCATCAGCCGGTATTTCCGTTTTAATGCCCGCGTTCGAGTGGCGTGGCTTCTCGATCCCGTAGCCCTCTGCAGATGCTTGTAAAATGCATTTAATCATTGCATTAGTAAAAACAACACTGCGAGCTTTATTTCATATGTTTGTAAATGTCAAGAGATCACAAGGGATAAACAAATGGCTCAGCCAACTAATTTATATCCAAGTTCCACTGCACTGAAAGTAGACAGCTAAAAGGAGTGCCAATGATAACTTTTTGAATCTTAAAAAGCTGCAAGTCTGCTATTGGCATTAAAGTGCATGAGAAACATAAATGAGAACAGCATACACCTAAAACATGTATCTATCAATATCCCTTAGAAAAACTTTGGGGCGTATTAGCAAGAACCTCGTTAAAATTATCGCAGTTTTAGCGGCAGGTTAGATGCGCAGGACATCTAACCTGGGCTTCTATTGGGATTCTATAACGCATATTAGAAAGCCCATTATCGCCGTTTTAACAGTGATAATTTTAACGAGGTTCTTGCTAATATGCCCCTTTATGTCAAGTTTAATTGAACAATAAGTTAATGAAGTAGACATCTAACATTTGTTATACAGAAAGCATTGGCAATGGTAAGAGGTCTTGCTTATAACTGAAAGTTCCTTTTATGCCACTAGTTTAGTTCTCTGTCCTTCATCCTTTCACTCATACATCCATTCATCCACCCACTGCCTCGTTCTTGCATTCACGCTCTCACCCGCCAACAATAAAACACACACAAAAACAGTAATATGCAAGATATTTAAACAAAGAATAAAAGTGCCGCCACATAAACATACTAAGCATATGTAAGCTATGGAAAAAAATTAAAAATTAAAGAATGATGTTCGTGATAGTTTATCATTTCAGTATTGATTAAGATAACTGACGTTGCTTCTACATATTTGGGCGATCTTGGACTGGTAAAAAAATGATACACAATGGACAATACAGTTCCAAGATGGATGCTGAGTTTAGAAGCAGTGGTTGCGTGAGATGTTGTACACCGCAGATGAAAAGAGTTGCAGTTGAGACTCAACATACAATGCCTCCAAACAGGACATTTCACGGTATCTCACAGTGCAAAATTTTGATGTCAGGGTTTGCCAGTGGTGGTAGCCACCAACGAAATCATTGCCTACTGAAATAGTTTTTAGGATTTCTGCATAGGAAACAACCTTTACAATGCGGTCATTAGACCGCGATATCTTTACAACGTGGTTGTTACAACGCCTGCATTGTTACAACGCGATACCATTACTACGCAAGTCATTACACTGACTTGCAGTAGATGGCGCTTTAACATAAGGAATAGTATAATTTACTATTCCAACTCCTTCCCTACTATTGCGTAGGCTGGAGTTGGAATAGTAAATTATACAATTCATAATTTTAGAGCACCATCTACTGCAAGTCGATGCAATGACTTGTGTAGTAATGGCTTTGCGTTGTAATGTAGTGTAGTTCCTATATTCCCAATAGGCTCTGCGCATTGGAATAACATAAACGGCAGTTTAGACATAGGACTGAGGTCGACTAGGTCTCTACTGAATATGTTAGACTTAATTAGGTATGCCAGCTAGCTCAGAGGTCACTAGAAACTTTCTCGAATTAACAGGGAGGAGTTAACTTCCCTGATTAGACAAGAAGGGATTAGCTTCTGACAACCGCATAAACATGACAACTTTGCTCCCTCCAGAATAAGGAGTATATCTCCAGAGTCGTGTGAAAACAATAGATATCTATTTCACTCAGTCAATCGTGCATACTTAGTTTCACCAGAGTGCAGAGAAATAGAGAGACAGGCGTTTTCAATAAAAGGTGTTATTAATTGAACAGTGTTCTTTCTCATGCAAGAGAAGTGAATTGCCATCATTGCAATACTTGTCATAAAGTAAAGTGCGTACAGTAAAAGGAGTATTATGAAATAATACTGTAAAAGCATTGATATGGTTTCTGAGCCATATGATACTTAAAACAGATAAAATATATACAATTACATACAATGATCAAAGTTGACTAAACGTACTCAACTGGTGCTTCTAAATACGCCTACCCCTATGTACCTAACCTAAGCCTAGTACATGGGAAGGAGTAAGGGAGTTGCAGTTTAAGTTAAGTTAGTTTTAGCCAAGAATCTGAATCAAGAATTCTCTAAGGGTCTAATCAGCTCCGTACCTTGGTTTTAGAATGAAGGAGGTCTTGTATCTCGTTCTCAGGACTCGATCTCCCAGTAACCCGCAAGGGTGACTGGAAACACTGGAGCTGCATTTTCTCGGCAGGAGAAAAGACAGCTTCTTTCCCGGTGCGTCAAATGGGAGGGACGGCTTCCTTCGGCACTCGCATCAGCTGGGCTTCGGGTGAGTAGATAGCCGCTCCGTTCCAAACCACTGCGTGTTGCTTAAGGCAAATGCTGGTATATTTATACCTGGAAGGTGCCGTGTTTGACGTAAGGTTGGACATAAGATGTCACTAAGAACTGTCACTTAGAACTGTCAGTTCTTTCAGGACTCTCAGAAGTTCTAGGACAAATCAAAACAAAAGCAGGGGGAATTCCCGGGCTGCTGGCGGTTTGGTCTGTTTAAAGAACGCGTTGTACTTTCTAGGAGTCTAGGGAAGTAGCCTTGCCGTATTTGGACTGCATTGGCTATGACTAAATCTGGATATGATTCTTATGCCTTTATAAGGATATGATTTGTTATAACCGCCTAAGGGCATGAATCTGGAATATTTAATTAGGGTCCTAGATAAATTCACAACACCCACTCCACGTATAATGTCCATCATTACTAAATAGTAAGCAATATATAAACTTATAAGTATGCATGTGTTTTCCAGCCCACCCCAAAATACATAAAGTGCATTTGAAATGGTATAGATACACGAAAATGAGTATTATACTGTACGCTTTCAAGCAGTGGTAACATTCAGATAACATTTTTGTAGTGCATTATAATCTTCACTGAATGAATCACGAAAATTACATTTATGAAATGGCTCTTAATACAGAAGAGGAGGTTGAGACCATTTCATCACATATTTATACAAGATTGTAGATGTGCTAGAGGATGATTCAAAATATTGTCTCTAGAGTCTCTAAAAATAGAAGTTCTGTTCTCTAAGAATAGTTCTACTTTAAGCAGAGTACCTTGTGCCAAAAAAAAGGTAAATATTTTGGAATTTGGGAAAAATAATAATTTCGCTTTCATGGGAAAAAATATTTCCAAATGTTTTCAGCAGTGTTGTTTATAGAAAATGAAGGCCGAATTCACAGTTCAGGGAATGCTGTGTGCTCGCTGTTTCAAATATTATTCTCGTTGTTAGGAGAGAACATTACTTCAGATAGGCCGGCAAAAAATTTGTCTACAACAGTAGGTGAAAGTTGGGCCAACTCAGAAAAAGTGGAAATAGTGCATTTGTGCGATGCATTGCCATCATCGATGTCAGGATCAGCAATGTTCACGGAAGGTTGTACCTGTGTGGTGCCGCTTTCATCTCGTACTTCACCATCACCTAATCATAATGGTGAAGTCTCAACGAATGCCGGCATCAGAATAGGTAGCCGATGAGGACAACACATTGCATGAGTCGTCACCGGACAAAGCAAAGCATCGATATCCATTGGTACTGCTGATGGTAGTGTAAGACATACGTCCAACACGCATTCTTCTCCGCATAGCAGACATCGAAGCACAGGTAAGATGCAATTTTGCCAAATTGGTCTGAATTAAAGAAACCAGGTAGTATTCAGATCTCTTAGCCGGGCCAATCAGAGGACTTTAGTGATACGTTCTCGGTATCGTATTGCTAGGATCATTTCTTCCATCGTAGCCAGAGTTTTGTCTGTGACTTGGCTTACCATATCAGAGCAGAAGGAACAAAAATAAAATTCCTGCTACGAGTCTCAAAATAAGAGGCAGGCCACCGAATAGCGAATGCACAAAATTCAGGAAGATGCCCAGAACTGTTTCAAAGGGTGCTAACAGTCCTGAAAAAATTGTCTTAAATACATGTGCGATGCCACTGGTATCCGACATGTTTAAGATTTGGCTTAACATTTCTACGAAATGCACTGGGCAATTTGTCGATAATAGGGTATGTATCTCTGCCGCTGTCCTTGCAACTTGCAGGTCATACATTTCTTTGGACGAGGTTAAAGGCACAGTTGTCTGTAAAAGAATAGACTTCATTCTGCTTAGAGTATCAATTCGAATAGAAGAGATATTCACATAAGGACATATTGCCGCCTTCCTGTCTAGAGTGCTGTTT
This sequence comes from Lissotriton vulgaris, assembly GCF_964263255.1. Classification (NCBI taxonomy): domain Eukaryota; kingdom Metazoa; phylum Chordata; class Amphibia; order Caudata; family Salamandridae; genus Lissotriton; species Lissotriton vulgaris. The sequence goes on from NC_141698.1 coordinate 209,844,803, forward strand.
GGATACAATACTTGCATACAACAAATGACCCTGGAAGTGACGCTCACGAGATAGGCTCTTCCTGGCATCATGCCACAACAGCTGTGGTCACTTATTATAACGTAGCTACCGTTGGATAGTTGTCTGAAAAAGGGCTCTATCTGTGTAGTAGGGGTGCTGTGCAGATGACATGAAAAGTTGTTTGATGAACCTTCGTAGGCTCCATGCAAGTTAACTCCTTGACACAGAAGTGTACCGCTTAGTGATTTTTTACAATTGTTACCACTAAGAAATACCTCTTTTTTCCCTTCACTATAACATTTGTGTGTGAAAGGTAAATTCCAGGTTGAGTCAGAGTCAAAGTCACTTTATTTGAATATTTTAAAATCATAAAAGTATGCTATACCTATACATAGAAATTTTCAAATTTATATAAAATAATTAAAAAACGCTTTGATAAAAACAATACAGTACATGAGTATAAAAAACAACGGGCTATATAGATGATTCTATGGAGAAATTTTCCAGAAGTATACATTATCTCATATCAATTATTACTGCGTTATTAATTCATTATATATATGGTACTAATTGAAAGCTGTGGCAATTAAACATTATGCGGTTCCAATGATGTAATGTCCCTTACTCTGTTCCATCTAGCACGGATAGAAGCTATCAGAAAGTTCGCAACCGCAAACATCACTACTGGGGACTCCATAAGCTGTAGATATAGCAATGCAGGTTTTACCTGTGTAAACCCCTTATCCCTTAGCAGTGGTAGAATATACTTTTTCCGTCCTTCCACTAAAAAAGGGCAAAAAAACATAAAATGTATAAGATCTTGGTCAGAGAAACTATCACATTTGCATGGTTCATTTTCCATTGGTCTACACCACTTCACATAATTGCCCAGCAAGAAATGGGCCTGATTGAAACGAAATTTTGTTAAAAGCCACCGATGGTATGGACTTGTGACAATAGTCAAATAAGCTTGTATAGACATTGTCGTAATCAGGGAATAATGTACCCTTACTGTTGGCTTAACAATTTCTCGAGCTTCACGCTCTAATACTCTGTTACCCACAAAATGTTTCTTTACCCATGCAATATCTTCCTTGCATAGGTTTTCGGGGTTAATATATAATTCAGGCCGACCTAGTTGCTTTGCTGTTGTTTTTATAAATGACAGCCATTGAATATCCGTTGCTCTATCAAGTCCCATACAGTCCTTAATGATCTTATGATTTAGTGTAAGGTTTGGGTTCAGCCATGTTTTGATCCAAAACAAAAGTGGTGCCATGATAAGGGAATCCTCAATGTAACCCAACCCCAGTTCCATATGTACTGCAAAGGATGATGTGGAGTGGGGTAGCCCTAGAAGTGAACGCAGGAATTTGTTTTCCTCTCTCTGTATTTGGGCAGAGTCTTTATAGCCCCATATCGCTGCTCCATACCTTGCTATGGCTATAGTTTTAGATCTGTATATGGCCAGTATGGCCTCTGCTGGTTTTCCGCCCAATCTTTTTGCGAACCCCAAAATTGCAGCCGACGATCTTCTCACGGCAGCCACTTTGTTAGAGATTTGGGGTACCCAGGAGCCCGTGTCATCAAACACCACTCCAAGGTAGGTGAAGACTTTAATTTTTGTTAGTACAACACCATTACAGGTGAGTGTTTTCGTATTATTTTTCCCTTTCCCCAGGGACATAAAATGGGATTTCTCCATATTTACCACAAGATCTATTTTGTGCATAAAAGCCCCAAAGGAGTTAAGAAGATGTTGTAGGCCGACGGGGGTCCTTGAAATCAGGACTGTATCATCAGCATACAGTAAAACAGGCAATGGGACCCCCCCGCCCCATATATGGGACATCAATGGTAGCTGTAGCCAAGGTGTTTCCTAATTAATTAATATAGATAGAAAATAACATTGAGGCCAAAATGCTCCCCTGACGTACACCTCTACCCGACTTAAAGCCAGCAGTACACTTCCCCTCCTGAGTCATGCGTATTGACGCCTTCAGGTCTCTGTGTAGTTCATAAACAACAACGGTACCAGAGGGTCTCAAGAAATGTGCCCAGAGGAAAAGAAAAGCTAACCTATCCCTGACCTCTAAAGAGATGCGTCACTGAAGGCTCTCAACAGGATGAGGAAAATACCCATCAGTCACCAAACGGATCCGCCCTTCATCATTTGCGATTTTATCCGTACCACCCGTCTGGGAAGATCGGTGCCACACTCAGAGGTCAACCCGGTGGTAAGGGGGTTCCTCGACAGGTATAGGCAATGACAGTGTGGTGTGCCTCTCGATGTTATGAGTGGCAAAAAGCATGGGACTGGGGTGTGCAGTGTTAGAAAGGGTGCAAAAGTGAAAAAACCAAGAAAGGGGTGTATTAAAATTGGTTCAGAAAGAGTACTCTACAAAATGTATTCTCTGTGTGCCTAACATACCAATATTAAAAATAAGTGCAACCTAGGGCTGTCTGATTATGTAGACCGCCTGAGGTAGAAGTGGTCGACTAGTTTCTGCAATCAAGGGACTATTGCGTCCTTGCATTCATCAGGACCGAAATACAAATGAAACAAATGAAACTACTGCACCATGTGGATTAAGTGAAGTGAAGGGTGACACCAGGAAGGCAAAAACAAGTGCATATGGTCACCTGAATGCTCCGGGTGCCCTTACAGTCTGTGTTGATCACTCGATCTGTAAGGTAGACTGGCCTCACCCCACCTGGCAGCGGCTCAGGGGAAGATGAAGCACCGCTCTGTCCGTCGGTACTCCAGGGCCGGCGTCCTGGCCGGCTTTAAACTTCCCCTAGGTCCCCTCCTACCTTAGTGTTTTTGTTGCTCTGTGTAGTTCAGCCAGGAAATCCACAAGGGCCCGATCCAAACCCAGATCCAAGAGCATTGTCCACAGCTTTGACCTATTAACTAGGTCAAAGGCTGTGGACAAGTCCATAAAAGCCAGGTGGATTGACCCCTTAGACGCCACTGTATATTTATTAATTATAAGCTGCAAATTTAGACACTGGTCTTCTGTGCCTCTCCCTGATCTGAACCCATATTGCTCATTACACAAGATATCGTTGTTATTAGCCCATGTAGATATTTTTGCCAAGATAACGTTCCCTAGTATTTTAAAGGAGGAATCAATTAGGGATATCGGCCTATAACACATTGGGTCCCCCCTTTGACCCTTTTTAAAAACAGGGATTATGATAGATCTGGACCAGGATGTAGGCACACTAGTGTTATCCAAGCAGGCTACATTAAAGACATTTGTAAGGACAAGGGACCAGATATAGGGATTAGCTTTATACATATCTGCCGGTACCCCGTCTGGGCCCGGCGCCTTGTGTCCCGCCGTGTCATCTATAGCTTTCCGCACTTCCTTAACTGAAAAACTGAGGGGGGGCTCTATGTGCTCCGTTATTTCAGGTGTATAGGGCTCTACAGCAATATTACTGCCATCAATTTTCTCAAAATGGTCCAACCATTGCTGTTCCGTAATATTAAGTTCAAAAATGTCATTTTCTTTACCATTAAAAAGAGGTGTATTAACAATCGACCAAAATTTAGCACTATCCTTCAGGGTTGCTCTCTCAAAAAGGGACTCCCAAGCATTTGCCTATATTTCATTCTTACGTCTCTCTATAGTTATTTTATATTTTTTCCTTAGCATAGCCACTACCTGGTTTTCTCGAGGTACCCTTTTTAGTGCCTCCATTAAATCGTTATGGGCTTTGGAACACTCCTTGTTAAACCACCTATATATTTTTGGTGTCTTAAAATTCGACTTACACAATAAATCCAGAGCCACTTGTTTGCAGATTATATCAAAGGCAGTAGTAACATTCCCTCCATACTTTAAAGGGTCTCGACAAATATTTATTTCATTACCCACTTTGTTAGAAAGTTCATCAAAAAAGGCATCTGGAATGATATTGCTCCACTTAATACGTCTTCCCTGATCTTGTATCCCTACTTTTGAGGGGTAATCACCATTATCTTCTTCACTTAATAAGACTGGGTTATTGTTAATCAATTCCATGATCACCGGGTTGTGGTCGCTAAACGCTGCATGTACAGCATTGTAAAAAATAACATTACGTAACAGGCCTGGAGATACAAAAATTAAGTCTATTACAGTATTACTGCCCCTCGCCCTACATGTTGCCACTCTATCATTGTTATCAATAAACTCTGGCTCCGACAGATCTATGTCTGATAGTAATTCTTCCAGGGCAGCCCCTTTTGCCGAATGTTCAAAATGAGAGTGGGGCAGATAATCCGCATCTACATAGGCTCCAAAATGACAATGCAAATTACATAAGTGTGTATTAAAATCTCCAAAAAGGATAACTTGAACACAAGTGGTTTGACCCTCTTATAATCAATTAAAAATTTAGCAAGAGAATCAATATTCTCATTAATTTAAGTGCTATGTGGGGCATTATAGAAATTGACATACACAGTTTAATGCTTATTAGGCATAGTTACTTCCAAAGCCATGAAGTTAGGGGAGGTGGTGTTTAGTACCTTAATATCCCCCATATGTCTAACAGAAACTAAAAACATGAGCCCTCCTCTATCTCTCCCTGCGATTGAAGCTTGGGCTGCTAGAAAATAAGATACATAGCCATCTATCCAGAAATCACATTTGCTGTCCCACGTCTCCTGTGGCGCTACAACATCACAGTCCATGATTTTCTCAAGCCATATTCTATCTTCCCTTTTTGAGCGAAGACCTGCAATGTTCTAGCTCATAAGCTTCACAGCTTTCCCTCTTTCCTTTGTGTTGGTGGGACTACATTGTCTCTGTTTAGCCGAGCCCGCAGAGCAAGTCAGTCAGTCGTTTTCATCTAGCTGTGATAGGACTGTATATCTATTTGAAAGCTCCAGGTCAGGTCTACTTGCTGGTGTAATGTCTTTCGTGGGATTTGGAGTGAAATCTGGTGTTTGTGTTGCCCAAGATGAGAGACGAGTGTTGTGTCTCGAGGTAGTATGGTGACCATTCCAGAGTTGAGGATAATTATGATGCTTGGGTGGTGGATAGAAGAAACCTAAGGGTACAGCCCGTATTTCTCCTTTCTTAACATCAGTAGCATCCCAAAATAATCGAGTACACACATGGGGTCTGTTAAAGTTTACTATAAGGCAATCCTCTGGCAAATTGTTTTCTGTATGCCCCAACCAGTCAACTCTTCTCCCTGTGCTAATGTTCAAGGAGATATTCTTTGGGCCTGTACAGTTAATATTGCACCATGATTTAATATTTTCCAGTAAAGTACCCTCGGATTCTATCTCCCCTGGTTTCAAAGCGGGGACATTTACCAGGACTGCAACAAACGGGGTAGCCTCCGGAGGTAGGTTAACTCAGGGCTTTGTGCGCTGTCTTTTCCCTCCCTGTAAATCACCAACATTATGCCCATTAACATTTGTAGAGGAGATATTGGGATTGGGTATACTCTGCCCAGGTGTCTTTGAGTCTGTGATAGGCAGATGTGGCGTAGTTAATAGAGGCATCTTTGGCATTGGGGGAGCAGGAATGAGACGGGAATCTACTAATGTTACATTTCTTGTCACCTCCATAGGTTGCACCAGGGGATCCAGGGTCCCAGGTATCTTCGAGGGGAAATGTACTGGCACTTTTGTCGATAAAAATGAGTTAATCCTATCGCATTTGCCCAATATATCAGCCACACATTCTCTTAGGGTGTCAATGATATCATTTGAGATCTGAACAAGGGTGGTTTCTATTTTATCTGTAATCACTCTTTCAATCATGTCACTTATCGGGCCTTCGAGATCACTTGAAGTACAGCGTAAATTTTTATGGCGTTGCAAAATTATCCTTTTCGGCCTTTTCCTCCTCCTTATAGCTCTTTTATTGACTGGGCTTGCCCCCTCTTGTATGTGATCTTCATCATTTGTTTCATTAATTGGATTGGGCTTAGCAAGACCAGGCGTGCCTTGGACTTGGGGTGTAGTAACCTTAGCAGTGACAATATGAATGTTAGGTTCCAAAGGGACAACTTGTCTAATTTGAGGGGAGGGCTCCAAGATAACTGGAGGGGTAGTTTCAAGCCCCAGTTCTCGTTCTTTATCAGCAATCTCTTTATTTAGTTTTCCCACAGCAGTTGTAAGATATGTCATAATATTGGCAGATGTAGTAGACTTTCGAGGGATTTTAGTTTTCCCAGTACCACCAGTAATGGACGTTTGTAGTTTTCGCTTACCCATTCTTACTTGTGAGGCTTAGAGGAATGGCCCGTCACGTCCCACGTCGTCCCTAGACGGCCACAGACGGCCCGCCCTTTGCCTGGATGACACCCACGTGCGTCCCGCGAGGGGCGGCTGTCTCTTATGCGCCTCCGGGCGCTGCTGTATGATGCTGCCGGTCAGCGCAGGCAATGTGTGAAAGCTGGGAGTTGTGGTCCACTTAGCTCGCCCCCCTCGGCGGCCGCGATGTCAGCTGCAGTGGCGGGGGAGAGCTTGTAGGTCACAGGATGCCCGCGGTACCCAGCAGGTAAGGGTCTTCCTCGATAATGCCCCCAAAGAGTTATGGCCCCCCCAATGGAATGGAATGGAAAGGATGTAGGCCTTTCAACGTGGCCCAGGCCCTTGCTCTCCCTCGTCCCCCAATTCCGCCAGTTTTTCGGCACTCTCCAGAACTCCTGTGCTCACCTCCTCTTCGAGCCCCAGAGGAAGCCTTTGTTTTTGCGATAGGTCCTGTGGGGGGTCAGGTGCACCCACCAGGTTCCGCTACTCGTATGCCTACAGGCCCGTCTGGCCTCGCCTCTCCCCCCTGGCTGTGCCCCCTTCACCTTGACCTTCGGCTCCAGCGCTCCTCATGCGCTCCCTGCCGCTCGTTCAATGCCTGCACCAGCCCCGGAGATCACCGTTGCTTGCGGCCCAGGCCCGTCACAGCCTCTCTCCGTGCTCCGTGGTCTGATGCATAGGGCGGGCGAAGACACTCCTCCACGCCGCCAGTCAGTCTCTCCCCGCGAGATGCGCTCTCCAGCCCCTACCGCTGCAGCTTCTCCCATATCCAGCTCTGCGGCTCAGAGTCCCGCACAAGTTTCGATGTTGTGCCGCCCAGTGCCGGGTCCCCGCCGTAGGTGCAGGAAGCGCCTCTCCGAGCTCCCCTCACTCCAGGTTGATTTGATGTATCCTTTACCCAACCTTTCATACAGGCCTGCTGGTATATATTTTTGGCAGTTTTGAAACTGAAAAGTCGTTATCAGGATTGTAATGTTGCCATGTATTATCCATTCAATGACAGGTCTTTCTGACATTGTCAATGGTAATCTTTCTAGTTTTTCAATGCCCAGCACCGTATAGTCTGCTCCTTTTTGTGCCAAAGAGATTTGTCTATCAGTAAGGTTAAAGATAGAAAATAATGGCGTTATGTTGATTAGACGCCATGGCACATAGCCTGAACGCAGGTTTTGCAACGTCCAGCCTAGCTGTACAATAGAACACAATTGGGATTGACCATGTTGTAACATTAGCATATCCTGTTCTATTATATCAATAGCAGATGATACAATGCTGTCCAGTGAATATATTCTGGAGGACAGAGTCGTTAACCCATTGTCCACTACAGAAAGTGATTTTTCCAAATGAATACGATCAATTTCTCGTATTTTTTCTGCAGTTTCAATTTGTGTTACTTTCCAAGCTTCATTGTAAGCTGCGTATATACCGGCGAATATGAAACGTTTTTGACGCTGTTTGCGAGGTCCCAGTAAGAAATCTCGCAAGTCAGCACCTTCTTTAAGTAAAGTTAAGTGTTGCTTAATTTCGGGAAGTGTGGATCTCTGTAGCCAGTCGAGGCATAGTTTTCCTACACTGTATGTTGTAACTATCCCTGGATGTTGTCTCTGGGAATATCTTGGGTCTGGCTTGTTCTGTTTGAACCCCTGTATTTTGTTCAGGAATCTATCTTGACAGTTATTTGTGTCTCTGGGCCAGATCAACCATTTGTTCCAATCAAGAAGTGTTCTGTTTTGTTTTAAAATATAGGACACATCTAACCTCTCATATGTAGTGGTGTTTCTATGAGGCATAGGCTTTGGTATAGACAGCTTGTTTAAATCTTTTATCTTGGCTAGTCCAAGACAGGTTGTTTGTTGAATGGTGTCATTCAGGAACATTATTTGTTCTGGGATCATGCAGGCTCTAAATAATGATTCTAAACCTTGTACCTGCCATTCTTTTGTACCCCAGATGGTTTTTGTCTCAATGCTCTTTTTCCAAAATTCAAAACCAAAGGTAGACATTTTTTCATAAAATTTTGCAGAATAAATCAGTTTAGTATTTGTCAACCCGTTTTTCACTCCTGTCTTATTTAACATTTTAAAATAAAACGTTTCTGGATTAGTGTAATTAAACCCTGAAAAGTATTGGAATTTCTCATATAATGTTTTTGAACTACCTTTAGGCGCTGTTGGACAATGTTCCCACTGATTATGACTGAAAACATTTCTAGGATTAGCAGATTTATGCAGATAATGATGCCCAAAGTGGTTGAAACAATACATTTCTTCATAATTCGATGAACCCTGTAAATAATCATGTTCTGTAAATTCTTGCTGACATTTCTAAATCTGACATCATATTATTAATATTTTCAAAGTCCCAATCATCAGAGAAAGTACTAGGTGATACAAAGTCACTTAAGGAGATCTTGAATTGGTGTGGATATTTCAAGAGCTCAACCGGGCCATAGATTTCATAGTCAGTTTTGTCCCATGCTATACCCCAGGTATAGGGATGGCTGTGATGTTCACTGATGATAGTTCTCTTTTTTTTATGTGAAAGGATCTGTGTGGTTTCAGGACCAAGTTGATGTTCTGAATTGCTGTGTCCATTGTACTATATTTTCCATCAATAAATCTACCCAAACTTAAAACTTAGATGAGCCACAGAAGGAGGAAAAGTACACCTAACACAATCCATAGTTCAATCCAAGGTGAAATCAGATATGTATCTCCAAGTTGATGTAAGAGTTCTGTGATTTTTTCTTTGAAGGTTTTTGTTGCTGGCTTGTCTCCATGTTCACTTGGATCATCGGAAAAATCATCAAAGTTGATAAAGTAGCCAGATGCAGTTCTGTCAATTGGTGGAATTGCTTCCAGATTTCCATTTATCTTTGGATTTTCTTTTGTTACATGTGTATAGTCCGAGGCTACATTGTTGTAGACAGGTGTTTCTTGACGAACTGTTGCAATTTGGGTTTCAAGAGGCACAAGTTCCATGGCTTTGTTGCATAGTCCTTTTTTATTCACTGAAGGTTTATCAAATGTGATTAGTCTCTCAGTTTGAACCTCTTGGATTGTAGCAAGGTTTGGTCTTGTGCTACTTCTTGGGAGTCCACTGGGCCTACTACTTATTATTAGCCACATGGTTGTGGTTTCACCAGGTCGATTGATACAACTCGGTTCTCCTTTTTACCAGCAAGGGGTGGTAGTACTACTGATCTTGTTCAGCTGACAGCTAAGACAGGTACTGCTTTTCAGTAAGAAGGCCCAAATTCCTTCTTCACCGCGATCTTTTCTCTGACCAGATCCTCAATCTTTGGAATCCAGACAGGTCTTGCTGGGACAGGTGGTTTTTCTTCAGTGGTCGTTGGCTTTAGCTTTTCGTTACTTAGACTTTTTCTTGTTTCATTCAAGTCCTGTAAAACAGCCAAACGATCTTTGATATCAAATGTTTTTTGTTTCACCACTGAAGTTTGACAATCCAAGTCCTGGATGATCATTCTAGTACCAAACAAAAGTTCATACGGACTGATACCTCCTAGAGAATTTCTTGGCATGTTATTAAGACTACGTTGGACACTTATTAGATGTTTGACCCACCCGTCACCCGAACCTAATACCCTCACTGTTATAGATTGCTTTATGTCACGGTTCTTTCTCTCCACTATCGCATTTCCCTCGGGATGGAATGGACTAGAATACCGCAATGCAATGCCCATGCTGGCCATGGCCTCCTTGTAAGCCCGAGAACTAAACGCAGGACCCTGGTCAGAATGTAGCATGCCAATTGCATATGTGCCGATAAAGACTCGCAATTCTTTTATAACAGTTCTGGCATCAGCAGAGCGCTGGGGGCCTCATCTAAATGAATCTTGTCTTAATATTTATGGGACCGCATTCTTCCGTGTGGATGTCTGCGTGTAGATAGCCTGATGCTGTCTAATAGAGGTGTCTGGGCAGGTGTCTGGTCCGGTTCACAACTGCGATCTCTGTTGCAGTCCTGACAATTCATTGCAAAGTTATAAATTTGCACACTCATCCCCGGCCACCAGTATCGTGATTGTAATTCTATCAGAGACCAACGCCCCCCACCACCACCCTCCGCGCCTGGACCCCGATCAGCACCGAAGACACCGTCCGCATGATGAACTCCATCCACTCCGGATCTCCGACCGACCCCTGCCCTCGCCACATCTTCAACAAGGCCGACACTGTCATCGCACCCCACCTGCGGGACATCATCAACACCTCCTTCACCACCGCCACCTTCCCTGAGAGCTGGAAGCACGCCGAACTCAGCGCTCTACTCAAGAAACCAACAGCGGACCCCACCAAACTCAAGAACTACCGCCCCATCTCGCTGCTCCCGTTCCCGGCCAAGGTCATCGAGAAGACCGTCAACAAGCAGCTAGCCGCCTTCCTCGAGACGAATGGATCCCTCGACCCCTCACAGTCTGGCTTCCGGGCCAACCACAGCACCGAGACCGCCCTCATCGCTGCCACCGATGACATTCGAGCCCTGATGGACAACGGAGAAACAGCGGCCCTCATCCTCCTAGACCTCTCCGCGGCCTTCGACACCGTATTCCACCGCACCCTAGCGCAGCGCCTCAACATCGTCGGAATCCAGGAGAAGGCACTGGAATGGATCATCTCCTTCCTCGACGGAAGGACTCAGAGAGTCCGCTTACCACCGTACAAGTCAGAGGCCACCGAAGTCATCTGCGGCGTACCCCAAGGATCCTCGCTGAGCCCAACCCTCTTCAACGTCTACATGAGCCCCCTCGCGGCCATCGCACGCCAACACAACCTGAACATCATCTCCTACGCCGACGACACCCAGCTGATCCTCTCCCTGACCAACGACCCCGCCGCCGCCAGAGCCAACCTTCACGAAGGGATGAAAGAGGTAGCCGAGTGGATGTCGACCAGCCGCCTGAAGCTGAACTCGGACAAGACGGAAGTCCTCATCCTGGGAACCTCGCCCTCCGCCTGGGACGACTCCTGGTGGCCCCCCGCCCTGGGCACCGCACCCAAACTGACAGAACACGCACGCAACCTGGGCTTCATCCTGGACTCCTCCCTCTCCATGACCAAACAAGTCAGCGCCGTCTCCTCGTCATGCTTCAACATCCTGCGCATGCTACGTAAGATCTTCCGGTGGATCCCCACCGAGACCAGGAAGACGGTCACCCAGGCCCTCGTCACCAGCCGACTGGACTACGGCAACGCCCTCTACGCCGGAACCACCGCCAAGCTCCAGAAGAGACTCCAACGGATCCAGAACGCCTCAGCCACACTCATCCTCGACGTCCCACGACACAGCCACATCTCCGGACACCTGAGAGACCTGCACTGGCTCCCGGTCAACAAGAGAATCACCTTCCACCTCCTCACCCACGCACACAAAGCCCTGCACGATCAAGGCCCGAGCTACCTCAACAACCGCATCAACTTCTACGCTCCCAAACGTCACCTCCGATCAGCCAGTCACGCCCTCGCCGCCGTCCCCCGCATCCGAAGAGCGACAACAGGAGGAAGGTCCTTCTCCTACCTGGCTGCAAAGACCTGGAACTCCCTCCCGACCGACCTGCGCCTGACCCAAGACCACCTCGCCTTCAGGAAGAAGCTCAAGACCTGGCTGTTCGAGCAGTAGCAGCACCCCCCCCCCTAGCGCCTTGAGACCCTCCGGGTAAGTAGAGCGCTCTATAAATGTCCATGATTGATTGATTGATTGATTTCATCATCTCTTGGTGCCTCAGATCCAATCCCATGTGTGCTTCTTGTATCAAGATGACTCTCCGGTTCGTGTTTGGAATTACTCTATCCCCCACTCCAGGGATTTGAGCAAACGGAACGGAGTTCGCATCAATTATGTATGTATTGCCGAGTGGATAGTTTCGAGGTAACGCCGCATAATTGCCTTCCATTGAAGCTTTTACTGCAAGCAGCGTTTCGCCATCTATTTGTTTTTTCGTACACTTTTTTGTAGCTACGAAGCTGAGTGATCAGCTGCCGCTGTGGCTCTGTCAGACAATGAACTCCCTGCAACGTGAACGCCATCACGTTGAAGACTCTGCGTATGTACCACGTGAGTCTTTTGTAGTTCTTTCTGCAAAAGAACTACTTGTTCCCATAGTTTTTTATGCTTTATTGTGGCACCTGTCTCATCTTTGTAACCGTTTTTTATCCACGTCTGCATGGAATTATTGTAATACCGGACGCAGTAATGCAAATCGCACACTATTAGTGTCGGGAATTTGCGATCTGCATCTTCAAGCGCCATCTTTAGGGATCTTATTTCAGCTTGCTGAGCTGTACAGTTTCTCAGTGATTCAGTTTTAGTGACCATCGGTCTGAATTTACCTAAGCGCCAGCGACCTTTAACAATCGCACACGCAGCATTGTAAATTTGTTTTTCCACAATGTAGTGGTGTGCAAATCTGTCTGTGTAGATTACACAGGTGTGCTGTTCGAGAGGCAGAATTTCGATTGACAGAGGATATTCATGTTCGTATTCCAGATTTTTTTGTTTTTTCATTTTTGGATCAAAAGCGTGTTTCACGTCTTCTGTAACAAGAGAATTTTCCCATTGTATCCATTTTGGATCTGGAGCTATAGCATTTGGAATGCCAGGTCTTGTTACTGCCTCAAGGGCTGATACTGCTGTTAAAACAGATATTCTCTTCCCTTGGGCTAGGGCTCTTTCTTTTGCTACAGCACTTTGAACCGCAGTTAGAATTTTTTCAGTAGAACTGAATTTCATTTCAGCTTGTGTGTACAAGTGTGATTTATAAGCTATCGGTACTGTTTCCCCCTCATTAGAGGTCAGGTATGTGAATCCGCATCTTCCTGGGATGACTCGGATTACAAGGTTGCGTTCGTTTGCACGTGTTTGTAGTTTTGTTTTAGTTACCATGTCTGTCTGTAATGATCTTAACATTTCTGTGTGTTTTTGAGTCCAATTAATTGGTTTGAAATCAGGTTTTATTAATTCGTAGAGAGGTTTAACCCTCTCTGCATAATTTAGAATGTATGTTCTTCCGAAATTCAGGAAACCTAGTATTGATTGTAAGTTTTTCAGCGTTTTTGGAGCTTGGAGTACTGCGCACTTCTCTAAGAAGTTGTCTGCTAGGCTTTTGCCTTCACTTGATAATTCATATCCTAAAAATAGGACAGTTAGATGGACAATTCGTGATTTTTTAAAGTTAAATGTATACCCTTCAGATGCGAACCCAAGTATTATGGTGTTCACTCTTTTCAAGTGAGTCTCCAGGTCATCGTCTGTAAGATAGATGTCATCGGCATAAGATAATGCCTCATCATCATAAATTTGTAGTAACTCTGTTACCCTGGATGAAAATTACCCTGGGCTATTCTTGAATCCCTGTGGGAGACGACAAAATTGCTTTTGAGTCCCCATGCTGGAGAAAGCAGTCAAATATCTGCTTTTAGGTGCTATGTTTTGACAGAAGAAACCATTTGAAATATCTAATGTCGTTTTATATTTCTTGCGCACGATGTAATTCATTAGTGCTGCACTCTGTGAGTTTTGTACTGCAAATGTTTTACAGCAGGAGTTTAGGTGTCTGTAGTCCAAAACAAGACAATATGAATCGCCTGGCTTGGAGACAGGAAACAAAGGATTGTTCATTTGTGAGGTACATGTTTCAATCACCCACTGATATGCAAGTTGATCTAAAATTTCTTTTACTTGTTTTTTAGCTTCTTGCTTAACAGGATACTGCCTCTGTGCAGTAGGTCGATTTTTAACTGGATTTTATGGTGAGGAGAATCCTCATCCCATCCTACATGATTTTTATATAAAGCAGGGGCTTGGGCCACTGCCCATTTTCTAGCAAATGTGTATTTTTTATGAATCTGAATGTGATTTGAGAAGGCAGGCACAATCATTTCTTCGCCATGTGGGCACTCCCTGACAAACTCTGGGGGACAGTCTTTCTCTGCTAGAAGGATATCATAGCCTTTAGATAGATTCTCCCAAAAGAGACCTTTTATTTTCCTAGTTTTATCTCCCTCTATACGTAATGTTATTTCATATAGTTTATGGGGCACGCTAACTCGAGTGTTTGCAGTTTCCACTTGAATGTATTCATTCGTGTCCACTGTCTCCTGAAGATTCATCAGGATCTTGCGAGCTATGGTCACTTCCGCTGCGCTGTCTAGCATTGTCTGGGCCTACTCTCTGTTTTTCAGTTGTGTCCTCAGGATTCTCTGCATGTTTTATTTTAATACTGGCTACCTTCTTTCTGGGAAATTGTAATTTTTTACTTTGATGAGCAGGTTCCTTGTCTTTGGACTTGACATGCTCTTCTTTATGTTCTGACCGTCCTCTTCTTTCCGATTTCTTTGAGGAAGTCTGAAAATATCGAGAGGGACGTGTATCAATATCTTGATATCTATCAGGTTTTCTCAAATTGTCCCTATTTCTAAGGTTGTATCTTTTTTCAGAGAGCTCCCGTTGTGGAGGCTTACCCCCCTTTCTGGAGATCTCTCTCTTCGTTGGGGAGACCTTCCTCTGGACTGAAACTGTTTTTCTCTGGGAGTGGTTTGTTTATTACCCTCCCACTTCTTCTTTTGAGAGTTGATATTATTTTTAATGAATTTTTTTTCAGGATTTTCAATTAGTTGGGGTTTTACTGGTTTACCACCCAAACTATCTCTACCGAATTCTTCATAGGATTTTTCAATTATTCTGGCAAGTTCAAAAGGTTGTTCTGCTATATCCGTCTCTTTCAATTTTTGGCAGATCGCCACAGATGCTGCTTCTCCTTTTATATTGGCTAGTAATATAGCTGAGACCTGCTTAAAGTCTTTCAGTAATTTCATACCCAGAGTTAAAGCAGGTTCTGGACCGTATTCATTTTGAATCTGTCTTAGTACATCTGGTATAACCGCCATAGACGGAACACCATGTGTTTTTGTGTAGATAGAAGCAAAGACTGTGCCCCAAGTGTCACAGTCCTCCACATGTGGTGCGATCCCCATTGGGAGACAGATAGTCAGAATTCTGTGTTTTTCGTGAGGGGTAGTATCAGTAAATACTGCCTCTATTTGAGTGATTTTTTGAGCTAACCAGAATGGAATTTGTTCCCATTTTGCAGGTGTTTTACCAAGACATGATTGTATATTCTGTGGTTTAATTTTATTTGTGTTCCCCTGCTGAGGGGAGTTTTGTGGAATTTTAATTGCTGGTTGGACTGTTGAAGTCCGCATGACATATTGGACCAATTGCCTATGTATTTTAATTAGTTGTTTTAAGTGAACTAAAAGTTCTCTGTCTGACATTGTTTCAATGTCGGGGTGTGGTGTGTAGCTGGCTAGAACCGGCCATGTGGCTCCTGGTCTACCTAGTGGACCAAGCATGGTAATGTGATTTTGATGCTTTAGGGCGCCATTAAACCAAAGCAGGTGCTCTTGGTATGTTAGTAGAATTTCAACTTACTCGAAAGGAAAGTATTCCTCTGGAGCTTCCGCTATTTTGTAGTATTGGAACTCATGTGTTACAGCATGTGCTGCAGGAAAATGTATCCAGGAATAGAATACCTCTGTGTGCCGATATTCAAGGGCCTCTACCACAAATACGACTGTACCACCTCTTGATGTTACTCCATTTTCTATAAGTTTTATAGTTATAGTTTTTCTTATCTTGACCGGGATGAATATAGCATCTGGTTCGTCTTGTTGGAGACTTGTGTCTTCCGTCAAAAGTTGAGCTGCTAAAGCATTTCTTTCTTTGTCACTTTCCGGCATTTTACTGACTGAAAGTTTGCAGAGTAAGTTTCAAGGAAACAAAGATTAGGTGCACAATATTTTGGAACACTGTATCCTTCAACGTTGACTAAACCAAAAACTAATACATATGAATCTCTTCCTACTAAGTTTCGGCGGATATTTAACCTTTCACCCACTCCAGACGTCTATTGGAGTTTTTACGGGAAAATGGGGTCTGTGTGAAAAAGCACGACTGAGTTACTCTAGTATCTTGCGTTAGATTATCGCCTTACCAAACGTTGGGCGCCATGTAGGGTAGTTCCTATATTCCCAAAAGGCTCTACGCATTGGAATAACATAAACGGCAGTTTAGACGTAGGACTGAGGTCGACTAGGTCTCTACTGAATATGTTAGACTTAATTAGGTATGCCAGCTAGCTCAGAGGTCACTAGAAACTTTCTCGAATGAACAGGGAGGAGTTAACTTCCCTGATTAGACAAGAAGGGATTAGCTTCTGACAACCACATAAACATGACAACTTTGCTCCCTCTAGAATAAGGAGTCTATCTCCAGAGTCGTGTGAAAACAATAGATATCTATTTCACTCAATCAATCGTGCATACTTAGTTTCACCAGAGTGCAGAGAGATAGAGAGACGGGCGTTTTCAATAAAAGGTGTTATTTATTGAACAGTCTTCTTTCTCATGCAAGAGAAGTGAATTACCATCATTGCAATACTCGTCATAAAGTAAAGTGCGTACAGCAAAAGGAGTATTATGAAATAATACTGTAAAAGCATTGATATGGTTTCTGAGCCATATGATACTTAAAACGGATAAAATATATACAATTACATACAATGATAAAAGTTGACTAAACGTACTCAACTGGTGCTTCTAAATACGCCTACCCCTATGTACCTAACCTAAGCCTAGTACGTGGGAAGGAGTAAGGGAGTTGCAGTTTAAGTTAAGTTAGTTTTAGCCAAGAATCTGAATCAAGAATTCTCTAAGAGTCTAATCAGCTCCGTACCTTGGTTTTAGAATGAAGGAGGTCTTGTATCTCGTTCTCAGGACTCGATCTCCCAGTAACCCGCAAGGGTGACTGGAAACACTGGAGCTGGATTTTCTCGGCAGGAGAAAAGACAGCTTCTTTCCCAGTGCGTCAAATGGGAGGGATGGCTTCCTTTGGCACTCGCATCAGCTGGGCTTCGGGTGAGTAGATAGCCGCTCCGTTCCAAACCACTGTGTGTTGCTTAAGGCAAATGCTGGTATATTTATACCTGGAAGGTGCCGTGTTTGACGTAAGGTTGGACATAAGATGTCACTAAGAACTGTCACTTAGAACTGGCAGTTCTTTCAGGACCCTCAGGAGTTCTAGGACAAATCAAAACAAAAGCAGGGGGAATTCCCGGGCTGCTGGAGGTTTGTTTTGTTTAAAGAACGCGTTGTACTTTCTAGGAGTCTAGGGAAGTAGCCTTGCCGTATTTGGACTGCATTGGCTATGACTAAATATGGATATGATTCTTATGCCTTTATAAGGATATGATTTGTTATAACCGCATAAGAACATGAATCTGGAATATTTAATTAGGGTCCTAGATACATTCACAACAGTAACAACGTGATCGTTGTAACGACTGCGTTGTTACGGAAAGCAATGTAATTGCATGCGTTGTAGCATGCTATATTCAAAAAATAAGTCAGGCCTACTTCCTTTGCCATAACCTTTTCATGAATAAATGACACATATGGCATATGACATCCATCTGACATAACATTTCCCAATGAACCAATCAGGCTTATAGCTTTTATCATTGGCTTCTCACTAAAACCACATAATGCTTGCTGAATAGAGCATAGGACAGCTATAGAGCACACAGATATACAATTACAAATATGCACATTTCTGTTGACAAAACAATATACATTCCACCAGGATCAAGGGTAATGAGAGACAAGTGATCAACAGGACAAGGATCAGGAGACAGACTATGGGGCTTATAAGGATTGCGGATTTTCCGCATCCTCTGGGCCGGCGGAAGCCACCCGGCCCGGAGGATGTGAAAAATCCGCAGCGGACCCACCAATGACCCACCGCCACATTAGGATGGATGGTGGGTTCTGGTTTCGGTCCGCAGCTTTTCCGCCGCGGTTGGCTTACAATCGCGGCGGAAAAGCACTAATATGGTGACGGTGTCTCTCAGACACCGTCAGCCAGATTAGGATGGGCTCTGATTGCAGCTTTTCCGCGGCGGCTTTCCCGCCGTGGAAAAGCATGTGTAACATCACTGCGAGGGCCCGTTGCGGGCCCCCTAGGTGAAGAGGGGGTGGGGGGTGCACATGGGGGGTACCTATGGTACCCTCCTGCATTTGTATGCAGAAAGCGGCAGGCACCGCGCAGTGCCTGCCACTTTCTACATACAAATGCAATGCGTGCATTTTGTAACATTGCTGCGGCTGCAGCTTGAAGCCGCACCCGCCGCAATGCTAAAAATAGAGGATGTGACCGTCAGGGTGGCGGTCAAATCCTAATTGCACAGGAGGGAACTCCGCATGCCATGCGGAGGTTCCCTCCTACTCTGGGGTCGCGGACGGACGCAAGTCCGTCCGCGATCCTAAAGGGCTCCATAGTAAGGAAAGAGCATGCATAAGAGGGATTGGACGATTTGGATGACTGGTTAGTGGCAGCCTGGACACAAAAGTATCTGGCGGACCTTTCATGTCAAGCTCAATAAGAGACCAATTGAAGTGAAGACCCGAGGGAAGGTGGGTGTTTCCAGGAAAATTAAGGGACTGTCAGTAACAGTTGTCAGTTGCCTCACAATTGCTTTATTGATTCATAATCTCACTTACTCTTTCCCCCTTGTCATGACCTTCGTTATTTCCCTCTTTCCTTTATTTGTTACCTCCCCTCAGCCGTTTTATACATGGTCTGGCTCAGTCACCCCTGCATCTGATGTCAATCTGTTTCACCTACCTCTAATGCACCTTGTGCCTCCTCTGGTAGCATCCTGTGGCTTTATAGAAACCGCGCCTTGCTAAATCATCTTCCCAGTATCCGGACTTTCCAGTTAGCTGGAGGGTTTACCAGTACTCTTGGACAATTACAGACAACTTGTTACTGAGAACCTGGTAAGTCCTGGACTGTAGTGGGAGATGTGGCTGCAGGTGGTAACACCTTATTCTATCTGTCCTTTATTTAGCCAGATTGAAGAATATATGTAGAAGTATATTCCTGTGTAAAGAATTCCCAATACATGTGAAGCTGTTACCTAACCAATGAAGACACCCCCGTTGTTTCGCTTATCCCTACCTCCGTTTGCCCCAACGTTGAGGGTGGTCTCTGATCTTCTGGTAATCAGACCCACATAACTTCTCAAGAGTTAAGTCTTCAAGATTAGCATCACAATCCACCAAAAGGTATCCTTTAACTCTCGAACCCCACACAATCTTACTGAAAAGGGCCTAACAATAATTATTGTCACAGTGCAAATATACTACCCCAGGTTTGTCAGCGAGTATAACAGACACCAAAAACATTGATTCCTGGAGTACCATGATATACTGTACTTAAAAATACCCATCTACAGGCATTACCACAGTTTAATAAAATCCCAGCTACTTGCTTTTGACTTTAAGATGCTCTTCACAATGAATATACCAGTCACACTGTGTTTGCCTTAACCGTTCATAATTAACGGATCATAATTATGCCATCTCACATATGGCATTATTGGCTTATCACAGTAACCATTTCAGACCTATTGTTCTGAGCATTGGGTGTCCAGCAAAACATAAAGTGCAATACAAGCACTCTTTTTCTGGCCAATCAAATACTGCAAATAAGAAAATCAACATGTAGACGACAAATTCCCCTCTCTCTGAAGTTTTTTAAGCTTTTTTCAGTCTATCTCATAAAGTCTGACATAAAGTTGCTTGAAACCCTCACAGCAGAGAAAAAATGTCCCATTTTTGGCGATTTCCAGGGATATGAAGACTCACAACACCTTCGAAGCAATTAATCAATGCTATGAAATGAGTGGAAATTTGATTTTTAGAGTGGTTAAAGATTAATGAAATACCACAAGATAAAGAGGAAGATTTCCAAAGTAGGAGAACACGTATCCTTCAGACGTCAATCCAGCCATATGTGAACAGTGCCCTGAGGAAGGTAACACTAAAACGGGTTTCTATTCATGACTAATGGCCCTAGCCATTAAAGAGCTTCATGCAAGCTGGAAGCTATGCACAGTGCCAGGGCCATGCATCTAAGTGAAGAAATATTTGAACATCTAATTTGTACGTACCCGGCTCTCCTGAATGCACGCCGCACTTTATTAAGATAAGTCTCTTTAGCACACAGAGTGAGCACATGTAATGAAGGCAAAGAGCTGCTCTGTAACCTGGGTAGATTTGGAAAAATTTGGGAAATTCATGTCAGTTACTAAGCTGCTGCTGAAAGTCTTCCTGCAATAGCCACAGTGCCACATCCTTAACACGAACTGCACTTCAACAGTAGTATCATTCCACAAAAAGCATCTGTCCCTTCTACTCTGGAATCTGGAATACTGCTCCGCCAACCAGCTTTATCAGCACTTTCCTTTGGAGGCGCGTCCCAGCAGGTAGCTCATGGGCATAAGAAGTGCTCCGAGTTTAAAAGAAAAAAATAATAGTTTTGAATGGCTTACCTTTTTTTAAAATTGTTTTTAGAGCTTCTACTACCTAAATTTGTTAGACGCCTATGACAGAAGATTAAGCGCGAGTAGAATGACTTACTTATACAATATGAATATTTGCTGCTAGTTTTGAATGGCTTTTTGAAAATATATATTTTTAGCACTTTTGCTGCCCAAATGCCAATTACTTTATAAAACGCCTATTACTATTCTGCTACTGTTTGAATGGCTTAACTTTTTTATTGTTTTTAGTGCTTTTACTACCTAAATGTGTTAGACGCATATGACAGAAGATTAAGAGCGTAGAATGACCTATTTTAACAAAACGAATATGCTGCTAGTACTGAAGGGTTTTTCTTTTCAAATTCTTCTGAGCCCTTTTACTGCCCGAGTGATAATTCTGCTGACCTCGCCATTATATGCTCATTGCTTATGTGTGAAATATTTTGTAACAATTTTAATTAATTAAACAAATACTTGCTAACACATGTTCATCTAAGAAAACACTGCATAAGGCATTATACCAACAAAATGCATTTAACAACGATTAAAACAAAGAGATATCGAGAGATATTTCCTAAACTTCCTACTTTTCCCTACAAAGAGTAAACAAAGTACTACTGATTCAGGAGCAAAAACATTTGTCATTTTAGAGTGATCAAAATAGATTGCTACTGATGTCACAACCGCAGCTCTTGTTATAACTTGAAGACAGGTAATACTGTTTCTAGCCAAATATAACTGCTAGATTTAAGATCACTGGTTCCACAAACCCTATCAATAAATATATGATTTAAATTCATATATACTCTTAAGGCCAAAAATACAATTTAGTCCGTAGAAACTATAGAAAGGGTCACAATTTAAAAATAAACCTATACCACTATGTAGGTTTAATTTTTGTGGGGAATAATAAACATTTTGTGAGCAATAGGCCAAGGTATTAGGGGTATGACGGGGCATCCTTAAGGGCCATTATGGAAAAAAGAAAAGAAAGGCATTTCAAATTCATAAAATATGCATTCTAGCAGCAGAAAGAAAAACAAAGAATGTACCAAGTTGTTTTTGAGCATATTGTAAAGAAGACCACCGTAGGTAAGTAGTTTTAAGCTTCTTTATTTTCATCCAGTAACTCCGCTTCCTCTGCAGTAACTGCCAAGGCTTCGCATTCTGTGTTCCATGCAAGGAACAGCAGAGAAGAATGCGCTCACGAGAACAACAAGGAATCCCAACACCCCTCCTTCCTTCATATAAACAAAGAACAAAATTAGATTAACCAAGCATGAAAAAGAAGAGAGAAGAGAATTTTTATTTAAAAAACATAAATAAATAAATGAATACAACTAAAATCTGAGTGAAACAGAAATAGGCACGGCGCACTACTTAAGTTGTGAACTGTAAGTTTCAAGGATGGTGGGGTTCGGGTGATGGATTTCAAGGTGCTCCTACAGGTGACGCAACTGTTCCGGTGCGTCTCGGATATCAAAGGAGTTGAGTGCGCTACTGGGGTGTAGGCGCATCCCTGTGATGGGCACACTTATTCGGGTTCTATGTGTGAATAACACGATAGATTCCAGGAGATTTCAATGAAAAGTTCTGATTGTAAAGTTGTAGATTTTATTGAAAGATTTTCATTTCATAATTTTCTTTGTCATTTCAACATGGTCATCAAATGATCGATTCAATCAACTTTAGGATGGCTCCGATGCATTTCGGACTAACCAAGTCCTTTATCAAGGAGCACTACAACAGAAGATACGAAAAAATAACCCAAATCAATATTGTAGCATAACTAGCATGACTAATATACATAGGTGAATTGGTGGTACAACCACATGCTGCCCTCTGTGATTTCTCTGTGAAAAAACGTAGGAATTCCGGGGTGTATTAAGGGTGATGAAAATAGGAGGTGCGGAAAATGATAAAAGGGGTGGAAACAAAAAGACGAACAAAGGAGAGCTGGCTAAGTAGGATAAAAAGCGAAGGATCATGCTGAAAAAGAGAGAAAGCTGTTTAGAAAGTGCGTGCGGAAACAACCCAAGAGGGTCAGGGAAAGCTGGGGGGAAGGTGGCAGAGGTAACAAACAATCCTCAGAACACGAGGCTTACATGATTGTCTTCGCGTCGGGAGCGATGACTGGAAGGGAAGGATGACAAGAATAGCGTTAGCTTCGGGCGGGGTGAAGGAAACGGGAGTGAGATGCCGATTAAAGCGGAAAGTAACTTACTGTGGCAGATATCAGCGCTTGCGTGTGGCTAGCGGGTTCAAAAGTCTGGAACTATGCGGAGCAAACGCGGAGTTCGGAAGTTCAAAGGAAGGGTGGGCAAAATAAACAAAGGACTATGAGAGAAAAGGAGGAATGGCGCGGCCATCTTGAAAAGGGGAAGAAAGGAGTGAGGAAACAAAAAAGGTGTAAAGAAAGGGATAGAAAAGAGCAACGGTCAGCATGCTTTAAGTACGATCAGCAAAGGAAAAGTACATTGCATCAATACAGTGCCACTTGGGCATCATAAATAACAACTTAATTCAGTCCGGTCATTAAGACCCCACGGTTTCTGTGCTTGGAGTCTGTATATCCAGGTAGTTTCTCTTTGCAAGAGAAACTTGTTGTTGTCCCTTCCTTCAATTCTAGGAACAATCTCTAAGACCATATACTTTAATTGAGCCACGTTGTGGTTTGCTTCATTGAAGTGGGTGGCTACATTGGACTTAATGTTCTTGGTGCGGATGTTCGACTTGTGTTCATTCAGTCTGGTCTTTATTTTCCTGCTGGTCTTACCCACATAAATTTTGCCACAAGGGCACTTAAGTAGGTAGATGAGGTTAGAAGAGTCGCAAGTAGCGTCCACGTTTAATCTGATGTTGTGACCTCTCATGGGATGATTGATATTATTTCCTTTGATGATGTTATTGCAGTTGTTGCAATGATGGCAAGGACGTGTACCAGTGTGTTGGACGGAAATGGTGTTGGGGTCGGTTCTGGATAAGATTTCTTTGATGTTCATGGGTCGGGTATATGCGAAAATTGGAGGTTCCTTAAAAAGATTCCCAAAGTCTGGTTCAGATGCCAGGATACGCCAGTGTTTCAATATGATGCTCTTGTAGCTGTTGCTCGCAGTGGAGTATCTAGATACTAGGACCATCCTCTGTTGGTCGGTTTTATGGGTGCTCCGGAGAGCTTCGTTTGGGAAGTGGCGGTAGTCCTCTCAATGGCTTCCTTCAATATTTTCTCAGGGTACCCTCTTGTCTGAAATCTTGACGCCATCGCTTGAATCTGATTCAATCTGGTGTCTGGATCGGATACTATCCGAGTGACTCTCAGCATCCGGCTGTATGGTAAATGTTTTTTAAGGGAGTTCCGATGGAAGCTGCTGTAAAGTAAAGTGTTGTTGCGATCAGTGGGTTTTCGAAATAAATCAGTCTGGATTCCCTGAGTGGTGATTTTGACAAGGACATCTAAAAATGCGATCTCTTGGTTGTTGATGTTCCACGTGAACTCTATGCGGTCATCCTTAGAATTGAGGTTTGTCAAAGCGAGTTCAAGGCTTTCTTGTGAATCCTTCCAAATAAAGAATAGGTCATCTATATACCGTACGTATAGTTTGAGGTTGTCAATCCAAGTTTGATTTCCATGAATGTGGTTAGATTCAAAGTTGCCCATATACAGGTTAGCGTAGGTGGGAGCCGCAGAATTGCCCATGGCCATCCCGGACATTTGTAGGTACCATTTCTGTTCGTGTACAAAATAACTGTGGTACAAGGTGTAAATCATAAGTTCAAGAATGAAGGCTTTCAAAGAGTCATCGATGTCTGATTGTAGTAAAGCTTGTTCCACTGCAGCAATCCCTCCCTCATGTGGGATGGAAGTGTACAGACTTTTGACGTCTGCTGTGTACAGAATTAAGTTTTCGTTCTCATTAACTTGTAAGGAAGATAGTCGAGATGATTGGACGAAATGGAGGATCCATTAAGTTCTTGTGGATCTTCGGTAACATAGTGATGTTATGAAAACAAGATTCTCCAAAAAGGAATGTCATTTGTACCTACCAGCAACACCAACTTACTTGAACTGGAAGTCAGCACTTTTAAACTGACGAGGAAATTACGGTTGAAACACTTCTTTGAAATAGTCTTAGAGCCTTCTAAAGACCCCAAACCAGACCAACTTTTGGGTCTACGACCATCCAGCACCTTTATACCACCTGCAAGTCACAAGAGCATCGATACTTTCGAGACTTTGGTGAAACAAGACATAGCTAAAATCAACTACCGTAAGAAAACTCACAGAAACATCACCAACAAAGATCTAGACACCTTAAGGAACATTGCCAGAAATCCATCCATCAAGTGTTTGAAAGCAGACAAGGGGGGAGCCCTCGTCATCCTCAACACGCAATTATACAACCGACGTATCACCGAGCACATCATGGATCCTGATGTCTACTTACCTCTTGAAGGAAATCCCACTAGTGAATTTAAAACGGAACTGTTGAAAATCATAAACAAAGCAGCATCTGATGACATCATTGATGATAGGACCAAAAAATACCTGACAGTAGAATACCCTAGAAGCCCCACCATCACTATGTTACCGAAGATCCACAAGAACTTAATGGATCCTCCATTTCGTCCAATCCTCTCGACTAGAGGCTCAATACATGAACCAACGGGCAAATTCATAGACCGTCATTTACAACCTATGGTCTTAAGCCTTCCAAGTTATATCAAGGACACTACGGAGTTCATAAACAGACTATCTTCCTTACAAGTTAATGAGAACGAAAACTTAATTCTGTGCACAGCAGACGTCAAAAGTCTGTACACTTCCATCCCACATGAGGGAGGGATTGCTGCAGTGGAACAAGCTTTACTACAATCAGACATCGATGACTCTTTGAAAGCCTTCATTCTTGAACTTATGATTTACACCTTGTACCACAGTTATTTTGTACACGAACAGAAATGGTACCTACAAATGTCCGGGATGGCCATGGGCAATTGTGCGGCTCCCACCTACGCTAACCTGTATATGGGCAACTTTGAATCTAACCACATTTATGGAAATCAAACTTGGATTGACAACCTCAAACTATACGTACGGTATATAGATGACCTATTCTTTATTTGGAAGGATTCACAAGAAAGCCTTGAACTCGCTTTGACAAACCTCAATTCTAAGGATGACCGCATAGAGTTCACGTGGAACATCAACAACCAAGAGATCGCATTTTTAGATGTCCTTGTCAAAATCACCACTCAGGGAATCCAGACTGATTTATTTCGAAAACCCACTGATCGCAACAACACTTTACTTTACAGCAGCTTCCATCGGAACTCCCTTAAAAAACATTTACCATACAGCCAGATGCTGAGAGTCACTCGGATAGTATCCGATCCAGACACCAGATTGAATCAGATTCAAGCGATGGCGTCAAGATTTCAGACAAGAGGGTACCCTGAGGAAATATTGAAGGAAGCCATTGAGAGGACTACCGCCACTTCCCGAAACGAAGCTCTCCGGAGCACCCATAAAACCGACCAACAGAGGATGGTCCTAGTATCTAGATACTCCACTGCGAGCAACAGCTACAAGAGCATCATATTGAAACACTGGCGTATCCTGGCATCTGAACCAGACTTTGGGATTCTTTTTAAGGAACCTCCAATTTTTGCATATACCCGACCCATGAACATCAAAGAAATCTTATCCAGAACCGACCCCAACACCATTTCCGTCCAACACACTGGTACACGTCCTTGCCATCATTGCAACAACTGCAATAACATCATCAAAGGAAATAATATCAATCATCCCATGAGAGGTCACAACATCAGATTAAACGTGGACGCTACTTGCGAGTCTTCTAACCTCATCTAACTACTTAAGTGCCCTTGTGGCAAAATTTATGTGGGTAAGACCAGCAGGAAAATAAAGACCAGACTGAATGAACACAAGTCGAACATCCGCACCAAGAACATTAAGTCCAATGTAGCCACCCACTTCAATGAAGCAAACCACAACGTGGCTCAATTAAAGTATATGGTCTTAGAGATTGTTCCTAGAATTGAAGGAAGGGACAACAGCAAGTTTCTCTTGCAAAGAGAAACTACCTGGATATACAGACTCCAAGCACAGAAACCGTGGGGTCTTAATGACCGGACTGAATTAAGTTGTTATTTATGATGCCCAAGTGGCACTGTATTGATGCAATGTACTTTTCCTTTGCTGATCGTACTTAAAGCATGCTGACCGTTGCTCTTTTCTATCCCTTTCTTTACACCTTTTTTGTTTCCTCACTCTTTTCTTCCCCTTTTCAAGATGGCCGCGCCATTCCTCCTTTTTTCTCATAGTCCTTTGTTTATTTTGCCCACCCTTCCTTTGAACTTCCGAACTCCGCGTTTGCTCTGCGTAGTTCCAGACTTTTGAACCTGCTAGCCACACGCGAGCGCTGATATCTGCCACAGTAAGTTACTTTCCGCTTTAATCGGCATCTCACTCCCGTTTCCTTCACCCCGCCCGAAGCTAACGCTATTCTTGTCATCCTTCCCTTCCAGTCATCGCTCCCGACGCGAAGACAATCATGTAAGCCTTGTGTTCTGAGGATTGTTTGTTACCTCTGCCACCTTCCCCCCAGCTTTCCCTGACCCTCATGGGTTGTTTCCGCACGCACTTTCTAAACAGCTTTCTCTCTTTTTCAGTATGATCCTTCGCTTTTTATCCTACTTAGCCAGCTCTCCTTTGTTCGTCTTTTTGTTTCCACCCCTTTTATCATTTTCCGCACCTCCTATTTTCATTACCCTTAATACACCCCGGAATTCCTATGTTTTTTCACAGAGAAATCACAGAGGGCAGCATGTGGTTGTACCACCAATTCACTTATGTATATTAGTCATGCTAGTTATGCTACAATATTGATTTGGGTTATTTTTTTGTATCTTCTGTTGTAGTGCTCCTTGATAAAGGACTTGGTTAGTCCGAAATGCATCGGAGCCATCCTAATGTTGATTGAATCGATCATTTGATGACCATGTTGAAATGACAAAGAAAATTATGAAATGAAAATCTTTCAATAAAATCTACAACTTTACAATCGGAACTTTTCATTGAAATCTCCTGGAATCTATCGTGTTATTCACACATAGAACCCGAATAAGTGTGCCCATCACAGGGATGCGCCTACACCCCAGTAGGGCACTCAACTCCTTTGATATCCGAGACGCACCGGAACAGTTGCGTCACCTGTAGGAGCACCTTGAAATCCATCACCCGAACCCCACCATCCTTGAAACTTACAGTTCACAACTTAAGTAGTGCGCCGTGCCTATTTCTGTTTCACTCTCATTGCCCATACTGTTCACCGGGCAGGCAGCACACATCTATCCAGAGATCAAAAATGCAATACGACGAAATTTCCAAATCGACGGAAGCTCATGCTGAGACATTAGCATTTGACACTGAAGCAACAGAGAGAATCTATGCCCTCATCAATGAAGATCTGACCCAAACTACAACCAGCAGATCCAAAGAACAATGCATCAAACAACTCTTATATTTATCGAAATGCCGCATCAACCAAAAACTGCATGACAACACCTTAATTAAGTACTATAAAGTCCTCTGCATCCCCCGTGGCCTACAGATTGCCTTATAACCGTCCTTATGCAAGAATTCTAAAGCGTTTGTTGAGAGATGGAACGCCATCCTCAACAAATGCAGTTTAGATCTCATATTACTGATCGTCGAGGAATTATCTGGCATTTTAGTGGAATTAACACAAGAAATTTCCATCATTGAAAACAAACTCAAAGACTCCATTTCACCTGAAGAACTCACCGCCACCCTGGAAGACATTAACAAGCAACTAGACAGACATACCAAGGATATTAATGATCGTAAGATCCGGAAATTCCGCCGGGACACCTTGGATTACAAACTAGGGGAGGTGTACACGTGGGCAGACGTTTATGCTCAACGTCGCAGGAATAAACCATTCAATCCCAACACGGACACTTCATCTTCTGGAAGCGACACCTCCAACCGTCCACCAAAAAAAACTTCAGCCGGAGCACCGACCACCACAACTTCATCCAGTGAAACACCTTTGACACTCAGGATTGATCCAACCATCACGGAGCCTTTTTTAGAGATAAGCCCAGACAGAACCGACGACCCAGACGGGGCAAAAGGGCAGGAAAAAGACACCGAAGGCACCCAACAACCGCTGAAAACCAAACCGAAAACGAAGAGGATCCGTTAGTAATTAATATTTCTGACACCACCCTGACCAGTTATGAAAACAAGATTCTCCAAAAAGGAATGTCATTTGTACCTACCAGCAACACCAACTTACATGAACTGGAAGTCAGCACTTTTAAACTGACGAGGAAATTACGGTTGAAACACTTCTTTGAAATAGTCTTAGAGCCTCCTAAAGACCCCTAACCAGACCAACTTTTGGGTCTACGACCATCCAGCACCTTTATACCACCTGCAAGTCACAAGAGCATCAATACTTTCGAGACTTTGGTGAAACAAGACATAGCTAAAAACAACTACTGTAAGAAAACTCACAGAAACATCACCAACAAAGATCTAGACACCTTAAGGAACATTGCCAGAAATCCATCCATCAAGTGTTTGAAAGCAGACAAGGGGGGAGCCCTCGTCATCCTCAACACGCAATTATACAACCGACGTATCACCGAACACATCATGGATCCTGATGTCTACTTACCTCTTGAAGGAAATCCCACTAGTGAATTTAAAACGGAACTGTTGAAAATCATCAACAAAGCAGCATCTGATGACATCATTGATGATAGGACCAAAAAATACCTGACAGTAGAATACCCTAGAAGCCCCACCATCACTATGTTACCGAAGATCCACAAGAACTTAATGGATCCTCCATTTCGTCCAATCGTCTCGACTAGAGGCTCAATACATGAACCAACGGGCAAATTCATAGACCGTCATTTACAACCTATGGTCTTAAGCCTTCCAAGTTATATCAAGGACACTACGGAGTTCATAAACAGACTATCTTCCTTACAAGTTAATGAGAACGAAAACTTAATTCTGTGCACAGCAGACGTCAAAAGTCTGTACACTTCCATCCCACATGAGGGAGGGATTGCTGCAGTGGAACAAGCTTTACTACAATCAGACATCGATGACTCTTTGAAAGCCTTCATTCTTGAACTTATGATTTACACCTTGTACCACAGTTATTTTGTACACGAACAGAAATGGTACCTACAAATGTCCGGGATGGCCATGGGCAATTGTGCGGCTCCCACCTACGCTAACCTGTATATGGGCAACTTTGAATCTAACCACATTTATGGAAATCAAACTTGGATTGACAACCTCAAACTATACGTACGGTATATAGATGACCTATTCTTTATTTGGAAGGATTCACAAGAAAGCCTTGAACTCGCTTTGACAAACCTCAATTCTAAGGATGACCACATAGAGTTCACGTGGAACATCAACAACCAAGAGATCGCATTTTTAGATGTCCTTGTCAAAATCACCACTCAGGGAATCCAGACTGATTTATTTCGAAAACCCACTGATCGCAACAACACTTTACTTTACAGCAGCTTCCATCGGAACTCCCTTAAAAAACATTTACCATACAGCCAGATGCTGAGAGTCACTCGGATAGTATCCGATCCAGACACCAGATTGAATCAGATTCAAGCGATGGCGTCAAGATTTCAGACAAGAGGGTACCCTGAGGAAATATTGAAGGAAGCCATTGAGAGGACTACCGCCACTTCCCGAAACGAAGCTCTCCGGAGCACCCATAAAACCGACCAACAGAGGATGGTCCTAGTATCTAGATACTCCACTGCGAGCAACAGCTACAAGAGCATCATATTGAAACACTGGCGTATCCTGGCATCTGAACCAGACTTTGGGAATCTTTTTAAGGAACCTCCAATTTTCGCATATACCCGACCCATGAACATCAAAGAAATCTTATCCAGAACCGACCCCAACACCATTTCCGTCCAACACACTGGTACACGTCCTTGCCATCATTGCAACAACTGCAATAACATCATCAAAGGAAATAATATCAATCATCCCATGAGAGGTCACAACATCAGATTAAACATGGACGCTACTTGCGACTCTTCTAACCTCATCTACCTACTTAAGTGCCCTTGTGGCAAAATTTATGTGGGTAAGACCAGCAGGAAAATAAAGACCAGACTGAATGAACACAAGTCGAACATCCGCACCAAGAACATTAAGTCCAATGTAGCCACCCACTTCAATGAAGCAAACCACAACGTGGCTCAATTAAAGTATATGGTCTTAGAGATTGTTCCTAGAATTGAAGGAAGGGACAACAACAAGTTTCTCTTGCAAAGAGAAACTACCTGGATATACAGACTCCAAGCACAGAAACCGTGGGGTCTTAATGACCGGACTGAATTAAGTTGTTATTTATGATGCCCAAGTGGCACTGTATTGATGCAATGTACTTTTCCTTTGCTGATCGTACTTAAAGCATGCTGACCGTTGCTCTTTTCTATCCCTTTCTTTACACCTTTTTTGTTTCCTCACTCCTTTCTTCCCCTTTTCAAGATGGCCGCGCCATTCCTCCTTTTCTCTCATAGTCCTTTGTTTATTTTGCCCACCCTTCCTTTGAACTTCCGAACTCCGCGTTTGCTCCGCATAGTTCCAGACTTTTGAACCCGCTAGCCACACGCGAGCGCTGATATCTGCCACAGTAAGTTACTTTCCGCTTTAATCGGCATCTCACTCCCGTTTCCTTCACCCCGCCCGAAGCTAACGCTATTCTTTTCATCCTTCCCTTCCAGTCATCGCTCCCGACGCGAAGACAATCATGTAAGCCTCGTGTTCTGAGGATTGTTTGTTACCTCTGCCACCTTCTCCCCAGCTTTCCCTGACCCTCATGGGTTGTTTCCGCACGCACTTTCTAAACAGCTTTCTCTCTTTTTCAGCATGATCCTTCGCTTTTTATCCTACTTAGCCAGCTCTCCTTTGTTCGTCTTTTTGTTTCCACCCCTTTTATCATTTTCCGCACCTCCTATTTTCATCACCCTTAATACACCCCGGAATTCCTACGTTTTTTTCACAGAGAAATCACAGAGGGCAGCATGTGGTTGTACCACCAATTCACCTATGTATATTAGTCATGCTAGTTATGCTACAATATTGATTTGGGTTATTTTTTCGTATCTTCTGTTGTAGTGCTCCTTGATAAAGGACTTGGTTAGTCCGAAATGCATCGGAGCCATCCTAATGTTGATTGAATCGATCATTTGATGACCATGTTGAAATGACAAAGAAAATTATGAAATGAAAATCTTTCAATAAAATCTACAACTTTACAATCGGAACTTTTCATTGAAATCTCCTGGAATCTATCGTGTTATTCACACATAGAACCCGAATAAGTGTGCCCATCACAGGGATGCGCCTACACCCCAGTAGCGCACTCAACTCCTTTACAACTAAAATCTGACATAATCCGGAAATTTAGTGGGAGGAGCCCTAGTTCTAGGAAGACATTGTCGAGGGACTATATCCCTGGTAGGTACCGGAAACCTTGAGCTCGCAACCACTGGAGGTACAACCGCACAAGGAGTACTCATTCCAAATTTACTTCTCACAAACTCCACCATTGACTCAGGCAGAATTGAAACCGCATACTTGTTCCAGATTTTCCCATTTTCTAGTACAACAACCTGGTCTCTCACCTCACTCACTCTAACAGGAGCAGAAAACCGGGAAAATCCCTTGCTCACACGAACAGGTTTCTTTATTCTCACCCAATCTCCTTGACATACAGGAAACACTCTGACACAATTAGATGCATACTTAGCTTGAGCAGCAGCCCTGACGTCAGTCATGCTACCTTACCTCTCCAGATCCACATCTTTCCTTGACATCCAGTCTTTATTTAGCTTACAACCAGCTACTCTACCTCTTAACAAGGTGAAGGGAGACATGCCAGTACTAGGGTGAGGATTAGTCCTCATAGCCCATAACATGTCAGAAAAAATGCCACCTTCCAATGTAAGCCATTAATTGAAGCCAATTGTAACTGATTTTTAATCACACGATTCAGGCGCTCAACCAAACCATTGCTGCAGGGATGATAAAGGGAGGTGAGAATATGTTTAATGCCATGCACCTTCAGAAACTCCTGCATCTCCGTAGATACCAACTGGGTGCCATTATCCGTCACCAACAAAAACAGTCTTAAAGAAATTGATGACTGTAGCAGAATTGATCCCTTCCACAAACCGGATTTCAGGCCATTTGGACATGTAATCTATTAATACTAAAGCATATTTTGGAGAACTTCCCAAATTGCCAAACGGACCGGCAACATCAAAAGCTAATTTGGACCAAGGTGAATTCTTCAGCACAATTGGACTAACGGAAGAAGGATAGGTTACCTGGGTTTTATCACTCAGAATGCATGCTCCACACTCTCAAACAAAGTGCTCAATTGACTTATCCACACCAGGCCACCAAAAATCCTACCTTGACTCTCTGCTTCATAGCACGGATGCCCAAATGACCTTCATGTCCAGATTCTGGACTTTCTTACGCATGGTCATGGGAACAACCAGTAAACCACCTCTACGCAGAATCCCGTCAACAAAAGACAACTCATCACATACCCTTTTAAAGGGAATCATTTCAAGAGTTAAAATCATTCTGTTAGGCCAACCATGAACCATAAAATCCATCACTTTCTCAATGTCCACATCCTCGGACAAGGCACACTTCCAATCTGCTTCAGATAAAGCAACACCAGCATTCACCACTGTGCCGACTGCACATGCCATTTCCAAATGAACATCTTCAAATTCGGGGATCAAATTGGGGAGGGGTAACCTGGACAGACAATCAGCCACATGATTCTTCACACCAGCCACATATTCTAAACTATAATTAAATTCATTCAGTCTGTACTGCCATTTGTCAATTCGAGGAGTGGCTCTACCACCACCCTTAGTGGTGAAAAGGTCAATCAATGGTTTGTGGTCCATCCTAAGCACAAATTCATTACCCCACAAATAGTTACGAAAATATTGTACGCCCCACCATAAAGCCAGAGCCTCCTTTTCGATCGTGGAATATGTACTCTCCACTCCACGAAGTGTCCTAGAGGCAAAAGCAATGGTCTCCTCACTGTTGTCAGATCGTTTCTGCATGAGAACAGCTCCTAAACCCTCATTACTCGCATCAGTGGTAACAATACAACAATCATTTATATTGAATAGTTTGAGTGGACGTGCTTGAACTATAGCTTCTTTCAGCAACTTGAAATCCCTAGCACGGTACACAGACAAAATATCGAGTTTTAAATTTCAATATACAATTATATCGAAGTTTAAATATCGATGGGACAAAATATCGAAGGTAAGTAATATCGACAGTCTTAATATCGATATTAGTATGATATCAGTAATATCGAAGTTTTAAATATCGATGTCAATAATATCGAAATAAATAACTTTGATGTTACTAATATCAATTTTTAAATAAATTTAGTGTATATTATATTGTATTTATTATGTTTTATTATTTATTTTTAATGTAATTTAATATTGTCTTTTACTACTGTAGCGGGTTGTGGGTTTATAGAGGAATAGGGTGGGAAGTAATTTAATTATGTTAAATTAATTATTAATTAGTAGGAATTATTAATTAATTAATTGAGAATTAATTTTTAATTAATTTTAATTAATTGATTATTTGATAAATATGTTCTGTAGCGGGTTATGGGTTTATAGGGGAATAGGGTGGGAAGTAATTCAATAATAATTAATTAATTAATATATGTTTGTACATATTTTAATTAATAATTAATTGGTAATTAATTTATATTAATTAGTTAATTAATTAATATAATTTTGTACATATTTTTAATTATTAATTAGTTGGTAATTAATTAATATTAATTAGTTAATTACATTATTTAGAGTAATTTTTTTATATATAATTTTTTGTTATTAATTAATTAATTGGGAAAAATAATATTAATTATTAAATTAAATTAATTACAGCTAATGTGCTAATATATTTACTTTATTGTTATTGTTAATTAATAATTAATTGGTAATTAAATAATATTAATTAATTTTGGGTAAAGGAGTATTTTTAGGGTTCAGGGTCAGTTTTCAGTTTTTGGGTAAAGGGGTATTTTTAGGGTTCAGGGTCAGTTTTCAGTTGTTGGGTAAAGGGGTATTTTTAGGGTTCAGGGTCAGTTTTCAGTTTTTGGGTAAAGGGGTATTGTTAGGGTTCAGGGTCAGTTTTCAGTTTTTGGGTAAAGGGGTATTTTTAGGGTTCAGGGTCAGTTTTCAGTTCTTGGGTAAAGGGGTATTTTTAGGGTTCAGGGTCAGTTTTCAGTTTTTGGGTAAAGGGGTATTTTTAGGGTTCAGGGTCAGTTTTCAGTTTTTGGGTAAAGGGGTATTTTTTGGGTTCAGGGTCAGTTTTGGGTTTTTGGGGTACAGGGATATTTTTAGGGTTCAGGGTCAGTTTTGGGTTTTTGGGGTACAGGCGTACAGGGTAAAAATAATTTTTTTTTACATTAAATCAATTCAATGAAATTAAAAAAAAGGAAATTACATTAAATTATTAAGTGTTTTATTTATTTTAAATGTATATGTATTAGTTTTAATTTTGTTTTAATATTTTTATTTAATATTTGTAAAATTATATGTATTTTAAAATTATTTTTACATTATTATTAATACATTTAAAAAAACGATATTTTTAATTTCGATATTTTTGTACTACGATATTATTTTTTCGATATTTTTGTACTTACCTTTATGAAGATATGACTCCGATATTTTTGATGTCGATATTTTTGTGCCGATATTTTTGTATTTCGATATTCTGTCTGTCGATATTATGTCAGACATTCCCCTAGCACATTGATCCGACCATGTATACCTTGCATTCTTTTTTAAAAGCTCACGTTAACACACAGTCCTATCTGAGAAATTGGCTACAAATTTAGCATAGTATTCAACCAGCCCTAGGAAAGAGCGAAGCTGGTCCTTGCTCTGCGGCTCGGGTGCATTTTGAATGGCATCAAGCAATTTTAACTTTGGGTTCCACCTCATTCCCTGAAATGTGGTGACCCAAATAGTCCTCACCCTCCTGAAGGAATTTACATTTATCTTTCCGTAATGTTAAACCACTAGACTTAATGATCTCCAAAACCTGCTTGACCCTGGCATTATGCTCACCCACAGTTTTCCCATGTATAAGAATGTCATCTTGGAAAAAAACAACTCCTGCAGTGTTCTTAAACAGATTCCTCATAAGATGCTGGAACACTGCAGAAGCCGAGGCTAAAACAAATGGCATACGCACATGACGGAATGCTCCTTCAGGCATAACAAAGGATGTGAGGTGTCTAGAATCCTTACATAATTCTACCTGGTGGTAAGCAGAAGAGATGTCAAGTGAGGAGAAATACTTCGCACCCTCCAAAGTTGACAACATCTCATTAATGTTTTGCAAGGGTTGGCGATCCACCCACATACACGTATTAAGGTCGCACAAGTCCACACACATTCTGAGTGACTTGTCCGCCTTGCGCATCAAAACGATGGGGGACAACCATTCAGATCCTTCAATTGGCTCAATTACGCCCATCGCACACAGCCAGTCAAGTTCTTGTCTAAGCTCTCCCCGCATACTAAGTGGTACTTTGCGCACTTTACCTAACTTATCAATAAAAATCTTAGGATAGTTAAGAATCCAATCCCTACTAGGTGATGACTCAGCAGTAACTGAGTGCACAGGAGTAGTAGCAGGAGAATTAGTATAATATTCTTTAGCCTCATGTTTAGATAGAACCATACCTGGGTGATTTGGATCCAAAATGATTCCAAGCTCACCCTGTTCCTGCCAACCCAACAAGTTCGCACCATCCTTGACCACAAATACTGTCCCAAGTGTACCATCACCTTTAAATCCCAGCCTGCCCTGAATTTGCCAAGAACTTCAACCCTTTTCCACCGTAAGCAAAGATCTTGATGTTGGACTGGTCAACAGGAATGTCACCTAAGCTTTCAAAATCTTTGGTATTAATGAGGGTAAAGGGAGAACCAGAATCAGCAAGAAACGTTATGTCTTTCCCATTCACACTAATGGCACATGCAGATGATTTCCTATGATGAAGATCACCAATAGAAGCAATTTCTACCACACCATCAGATTAAATGGAGGGAGAGGACAACATTAGTAATTCATAAGACTCATCTTCTTCACAGTAGTTAACGCAGTCCTCTTCAATCGTTTTAACAGATTGTGGTTGTCTCTTATGATGCACTGCAGCCTTACACATGTGTGACAAATGTCCTTCCTTCCCACACTTGAAGCAAGTTAGATTTATGGTGAAGCAAAATTTAAAATTGCCCAAATGGGATCTGCTCCCACAACGATAACAAGCAAGATCATGTCCCTCAGATTTTGTTTTGGTGCAAACTAGCAGCAGATGGAGAAGTATGAGACACATTCACACTGGTTGCCTTGATGGGTTTGGTACTGACTAACTTAATTTCGCTGGAAGCTGTGGATGATGATGATGTGGACACACTTATCTCTTTCATGCAAAGCTGAGAATGAGATGAGAATGAAACGCTGGCATTTCTGGCTTGGCCCTGTCATGGGTGGTATCTTTTCTTCATTCTCGTTTTCAATCTGTTCGGCTTTCTCTCTTTTCTGCCCCTCTATCCTCTCTTTCTTGTGGTGTCCCCCAGGGTTCTGCTTTATCCCCGCTTCTGTTTAACCTCTACATGCAGCCCCTTCTTGTCTCCCTTCGTCAGTTTTCACTTACTGCTTTTAACTATGCTGATGATCTGCAGCTTATTTTCCCTCTCAATCCCTCCCCCTCTTCTTGTTCTAATTTTCAAAATGCCATGCTCTTCATCTATGAGTGGATGAACCTTAGTCAACTTAAGCTCAACCCTAGTAAAACGGAGCTGGTGGTGACCGGTGGTCCTCTTACTCCCTGGTCTCCCAACTTCTGGCCTGCAGCTTTGGGTTCCCCTCCTTGTCCAGTGAACTCAGTGAAGAGTCTGGGGGTGACTATTTCTAGTGACCTCTCAATGCGGCCTCACATCAACACCGTCACGTCTGCCTGTTTTTTCCACCTCCGCCGTATTGGGAAGATTCGCAGGTTTCTATCTCAAGAGGCCCTTATTCTTGTCATCCTGGCCCTCATCACCTCACGTCTAGACTATGCCAACTGTTTATACGTGGGGGTCCCTGCCTGCCATCTTTCCCGACTTCAACTGGTCCAGAATCAGGCAGCCAGACTTATTTTTCGGCAGCCTAAATATCAGCATGTTACCCCTTTGCTGAAAACCTTACACTGGCTCCCTGTTGCACAGCGGTGTGTTTTCAAAATGGCCTGCATCATTTTCAAATCCCTGTTCTCATGCTCTCCTGCCTTCATCTCTTCTTGTTTACTTGCCTATGTCCCTTCCCGTCACCTCAGATCCTCAGCTCACAACCTCCTGATTACCCCTAGATTTAACCGCAAGAAACATGGAGGTGCTTGCTTCTCCTTTCTTGCTCCGGCCAACTGGAATTCCCTCCCTCTTGCCATTCGTCTGTCTACCGACTATTGTTGCTTTCGCAACTCTTTAAAAACTTATCTGTTTCGTTTGGCGCATGCCTAGCTGCCCGGCCCCTGAATGTTCTCCATCTACCCGGTCTTGAGCGCCAAGAAACCAATTGGTGTATGTGCGCGGTACCAAATTCTTTTTAATAATAATAATAATGTTGAATGCTTCTGACCAAAATGAGAGCAGTCTCCAAATCAGGATTTTCAGAAGCTAATACTTTATCTTGGATCTTCTTATTTCATGTGCGATCGATTAGCTGGACACAAATTATTTCATCTCTAAATTCCCTATAATTGCAAGTGACTGCTAATAGCCTAAGGGCAGCGATGAAATCATCTATGGATTCACCAGGAATTTGCACACGCTGCAAGAATTTATGACGTTCCAATACTCTATTTTGTTTGGGATTAAATCTCTTGTCCAAGGTTTTAACTAGCGAGGCATAGTCATCAACAATTTGGGAATCACCATCATCACCACCACTAATACATGTTCTCACGAGTGCAAGGGGTAAAGTTTTTAGGATATTCCTCCTCTCCGCACCCAACTTATAAACCAGCAAAGCTTTCTTTTTTTTCGAGGTGAAAGTGTCTCCATCAATTGCTTCAATGTAGGCTTCAAATGTCTATTTCCACTGTTGCCACACCACAGGAGGAGTACCGGGTGACTGTAAAAAGGGGGATGGTGCAATTACGTGATCCATTGGTTGACTGTGCGTGGGTGAGTTGCTCCCCCACAAATACAATCAAAAGGATTAAATAGCTAGAACAAGTAAAAATGCCTGACGCAGTCCACTGAAACAGTTTTTTGGATGTAACTTTACCCTATTGAAATAAGTATCTGCCTCTATAACAACTTCCATGTACAATTAAATGCTCCAAAGCATGTGATTCCAATCTTCCCAAAGTCATTAACACTTCCGTGCTTTAATTTTCATAAACTTAAATTACCCTTTATTCAATAGGTGACAAAAACGTGTGTTTCAATCTTCCCAATTCTGTGCTTTAATCATTTTCCTTTTAAATCCACTAGGTGGCGTCAAGACTTTCACACAGTTTCCCTTCACACAATAGATGATGCGCGCCGGTAATACGCGCCGGTAGTCACCACAAAGGAGAGCTGGAGCTGGTTGCTAGGGCAACGGTTGTCACAATAAGCCAGAAGATTGCATGCGCAGATGTGCGCACCAGTTACTAATGGGACACGCGTCGATTGCACGCGCCAACAGTCGCACCCCTCCAAATCCGACCACAACTCTTTGTGCACAAAAAGCGAAAACCGAAATAGGAGCCTCACCATAAAAAGTCAGGGACAAGCACACAGCTCAGCGGAGAGATGAGGAGCCCCACGGAGACTTCAAGGCTCGCCGCTAAAAGGAGACTCGGGAATCACCACACGTCTCTCAACGTACGATGGGGGAAGACAGGAGGCTGGACACCTCATTCCACTGTAAAGAAGACCACCACAGGTAAGTAGTTTTAAGCTTTTTTATTTTCATCCAGTAACTCCACTTACCCGGAAGCAACTGCCAATGCTACGCATTCTGTGTTCCATGCAAGGAACAGCAGAGAACAATGCGCTCACGAGAACAACAAGGAATCCCAACACATATGTGTATTAATTTTATTCTTTTATTTTCTTGCATTTAATTATGTTTGACTTCTTTGATTTGTTTATTATGTTATGTTATGTTATGTTATACGCACTTGTATAGCGCACAGCTGCCCCAGCAAAGGGGCGTCCCGGCGCTTTGGACAAGCAGAAACCACAACACAACAGATATCAGAAAGTCAGAGGGACAGAAGACAGAATACTAAGATGCAGAAGGGAACAAATGGGTTTTTATAGCTCTCCTAAACTCCAGCAAATTATCCAGTGCACAGATTTGAGATGGAAGTGAGTTCCATAGCTTAGCAGCTAACACTCGAAAGGAACGTCCCCCAGGACGGCAGAGCTTAAACCGCGGGACCACAACCAGATTTTGACCCAGAGACCTTAATGACCGAGATGGTACATAAGGCATAAGAAGGTTCTCCAGTATCTGGGGGGAGGACAATTTGAGGATCTTGAAAGACAGGCAGAAAATTTTAAAATTGATCCGTTGTGCCATAGGCAACCAATGTAGTGACCTTATAGTTTCCTTCACGGAACAAATCCTCGGAAAACCCACCAAGGCTCTGGCAGCAGCCTTTTGAACACGCTGCAGCCCAATGATTTCTGCCTGATTGGCCCCCAACAGGAGCAAACTGGCATAATCAAGCCGTGATAGGATAGTGGCCTGCAGGATAAACTGCCTGGTAAGGGCATAAAAAAAATTCAGAATAGGCCTAAGCCCTCGCAAGATTCCGAAAGAAGTGGCTGCCACTTTTTTTGTGTGACTGCAAAAACTAAGGGTCGAGTCTAACCAGACTCCCAGGTTTTTAACCTCCGACACCAAGGTTGGAGTAACACCTAGTTCTGGAGGCCACCATTCGTCGCCCCATAGGCTGCTCTGTTTACCCACGATCAGAACCTCTGTCTTCTTAGCATTGAGCTGAAGACAGTTGTCTGTCATCCAACCCGCTACTGCTAAAAGTCCAGCCCGAAACCTGGGGGCCTCGAGGTCAGCCCTTCCACTCAGTGTCACCGCCAGCTGCGTATCGTCAGCGTAAGAGACCACATTCATGTCCCAATGCTTGGTGACCGCAGCCAGCGGTTGCACATACAGATTACACAAAGTGGGGCTCAGTGCCGACCCCTGAGGCACTCGCTGTTCGAGAGCATAGGGTTTGGACTCAAAGGGCGGAACTGCTACCCTGAATGAGCGATCTGCTAGAAATGACCGGAACCAGTCAAAAGCAGCACCAGAGACACCAGCCTGCTCCAGGCGTTGCAGCAGAATCGAGTGTGAAACCGTGTCGAAACCGGCACTGAGGTCAAGCATCAGCATTAGCACTGAATGTAAGCGCCTTGCTGATGATACCCAACATGTCAGATTAATTTATCCCAGTAACATATCCCCAACATGAGATGGATAGAGCTACCAAAATTCCTCAGATGGAATAATACTCTTCTCAACATGTAGCTTTGATGTAGCAAGGAATCATCTTTTCTGAACTCCAGAAAAATGCAATTTGCACAAAGGAACCTACATTCTATTCAGATGTAAAATAAAAAAAAGTAATTATTGTTTTAGGGGTACATCGTTCTGTGCGGCTTGCAACAGAAAGATCTAATTTCCTAAATCTGAATAAAATCGAGGAGGCTTAATCATATAAGCAAATTTTACGTCTGAACATTGCTGTTTTGCCTACTATCCTGATTTGTTATTTTTTTTCTGCAAAGTACTTTGGATTTAATTGATCTTATTAAGAGCCTTTGTGCAGGTGAATATATATGTGACGTTTGATTTGATTTTTTCACCTGTGCAATTTCTGATTTTTCACTCTTTGAGAGAATCTGTTTCTCTTCTCCCAGACATTTTTACCTGCATTATTAGATGATTTGCACCACATATGAGGATTATTATCACAGTAATCAAGTAGAGTGAAGTTGGAAAATATATACAGAATATTTCTCCACACTTTTACTTCATGTGAAACTTCTTTTGTGATACATATCTTATGCCAAATCATTTTTATGGTGTTAAATAATCAAAGCAGCAACACACATTGTCACCCAATTCACAATTGTTACGAATTAGTAGCACAGCAAAAAAACTTTATAACCTTTCCAAAAATGCAACGTTTTCTATAAACCTTCAAAAAGGTGTACAAAAACAACTTTCCAACTCGCACAATTCATAGTTGTTAGGCCATATAAGTATTTGATAATGTAAAAAAGTACAACTAAAGTTCATGGTTCACAGTGGGTTTGCAACTCCAAACTAATTCATTGACTGGAAAGGGTCTGTTGTAGATATCATTTCTAAATATCGAATTGGTATGTGATGTATCAATGTTTTGCAGCTAAAATCCGGCCACATCATTGAAAAATGACTGATTACCTCGTTGGGGTGGTAAACCATCCGCCAAAGTGAAGATGTTCCCTTGAAACTCCTTCTCCTTTCTGAATGTAAAAAATAGTAGTTGCCAATTCTTAAACAAATCCCCCCCCCCCCCCCAATTTTTTTTTAATGCCGCACTGTTTCCTTAATGGAAAACTGTTGAATTTTCAACAAGTTTACTTTATTTAAAGGGGATCACCGACATGGTGGTCAGTGCATACTAGCAGACCATAAATCAGAGTTTGTTGCATTTTGCGTACTACCTCATTAATATTCATGAGGTAGGTCAGGTTATGGCCTACTCTGCGTCAGAATTTTACAAACTAATCTATTAGTGGATTCGTCAGTTATTAAACTTCTATACTTATTGCAAAAACACTAATCACAAATTGTGACCAATTTTTTGAGTCCAGTATTTAGTTCATCTGGCCCATAGATCAGTGATGATCAGGGTGCCGTTTTGCACTCTCCTGGACTCAGTGGCCCAGAACTCCCTGCCATATGGAGATGGAGGTGGGACACCAAAGTACTGCAAAGAGCTCCTTGATTCCCTGGCAAGGGTGGGCCTGTCTGTGCCCGTCAGAGCTTGTTGGATGCCAGGTTGAGCCAGTACTCTAGGTTCCTTGTCCTGTAGGAGAAAATGGGCACGAAGAAAGTCAACACCTCCAACGCTGAGAAAACAGTCAATCAGGCGAACACTTTAGCTAATTGCCTGTCAGGAGAAATGGGGGTGATTAATAAGCAAATTAGCAATGCTGATGCTACAATGGTAGCCTCTCAACAGACTGTTAATACTTAAGTGGAGACTCCTGATACCCTTAATGGGCCAAAGTCGAATGGTAGGTGGGTTTCACAATGTGATGTGGAACTCATGTATACACAGTGATCATCTGTCGATTATGACCTTATTAACCTCCCCGCTTAATAATAGACCCATCGGCTAAGAAGAAAAAGAAAACGGTGGCAGGAAAAGCACAACCCACCCTTCCTCTTGCCTCACCTAATCCTATGCAAGAATCCAGAACAGGATGTGAAGGAGACTTTCCATTGAATTCTGAATTTTCAGCAATGCAAAAGGCCATTGATAAACAACTGTAGACGAATTACCCATTCTGAGTTGTTTCTTGGTGACAGTAGAAGCCCAAGTGACTTCCTTCTTATACAATGTTAATAAATTGTGGCAGCCAATACTGACCCATTGTGGCAACAATTTGGCTAAAGTTTCAAATAACAAATCAAGCACACATGTGGGGACACTAAAGAATAATTCATCTGGGGCGGCAGTACAAACCTATATTTCTACTCCCAGCACTAGGAATTTTTGAGAAGGAGCACAAAACAGTCACACACCCAACCTACTGCCCATTGCTCTGTCGGGCCTGAGAGTTTAGATAATAACTATCCAAGGTAAGTGGACAACACCCCTCGAGGCCACCTACTATATCTTGATGCTAACAAATGTTCTCCCTGTTGTTCAAGGTATACAAAAAGTGATAGATGGATTGCTTGAATTAATCCCAGCCACTGGTAATTACTCAGGCCACATCCCAGTCCATCGTTATTTTTCACACCATGCCACATGAGTTTGGTCCCAAATATATGCAAATCAGTCTTGTCCTGCTCCATTGGGAACAGTCCAGCCCAAACTGCCATGCTAGGTCCTCCCTGAACCAGGACACAAGCAACTCAGTACAGGTTTCACCCTTATTATGGGCTCTTTAACAAGCTGTAACTTCGTTCCGGTACAGAGTTGCAAAGGACCCATGTCTGTGCACACCCGTCCCACTTAGGGCAAACTACCCATGCATAAAAAAGTGATAGGTGGAATGCTTGAATTAATCTGGCTGTACTGTTCATGTGAGGAACAGGGG
Source organism: Lissotriton vulgaris (assembly GCF_964263255.1). NCBI lineage: Eukaryota > Metazoa > Chordata > Amphibia > Caudata > Salamandridae > Lissotriton > Lissotriton vulgaris. The sequence continues at coordinate 209,888,974 of NC_141698.1, forward strand.
CAAGACTGATTTGCATATGGCCGGATCCAAACTTAGGTGGCATGGTGGTTAAAAAAATGAAAGATTGGGATGCGGCCTGAGCTATTGCCAGTGGCTAATAATAATTTAGGCAGTCCATCCATTACCTTGTTCTTTTTACCCCTGTTGTTCAGGAGCAGAAAGAAAGCTGGACTAATCTTAATAATCAGGTCAGGCAGTGGATGGGGCAAAAAAATGGATGTACCAGTGCGCTCTTCAAATATATTTATTGGGCCAGAGAGTGAACTGTGTGGGGAAAAGGGAGATGTCATGCCCAGAGGACTATGTGGTTGTATATTTTAGATACAAAATGTGGTTGCAGCAATCTTAATTGGCAATAGTCCGGCTGGGTATTTTCCTATAAACCTGAGGACTGCATGCAAAACATTCAGAATGCTAGAACCAACATTCTATAATGCTCAGGCAACCTCAGGCACAGTACTTATCCCATATCAAATCATTTTGCCTACCTGAGTGAGGTTAACTGTCCAGAATAACTCACTGTTTAGGATCCTGCTTAATCTCTTTCCGCAGATATAGCACAATGAATGAAAGGAGGGGATATAGTATATGACATTCTAACACCATTAGTACTTATGCCAGAGAAAGGTATTGCAGCCCTAGGAGAAGTGGCTATATGGCCAACCAACATGCCTATATAACCCCTGATTTGCGAAACGGCCCGATATTACCCAAGAGATGAACAAAGGGTCCCTGTTGATAATTTACAGACGAACTTGTGCCTTCTTTATTAAAATGCGGCAGGATTAAAAATGTAAATTAATTATGAAGAATGATAATGAAGAATGGGTATATTTTATTACATGGTATATGATTCTCTGTTTCCAGAAGACATAGGCTGTTGAACCCCTTTGCAAAAATGGTTACATGACTTTTCATATGTCTGCAGTGCACACTAATTAAAGAAGGGCTAAAGGAGGCTTGTTATGAATATCTCCACTACGGTCAGAGGGCAGGTATATAAATACCTGGAAGGTGAGCCCTGTTATCAAATTCTGAGCTTAGAGAATCAAAGCGGATCTAGCGTGATATTTGTAAATTGTTATAATACTGATTTTAGCAAAGAGAAATCATTTGCTTTATGAAGGTTGGATAAAGCCTTAAACTCTTGGAAACATAAGCAATGGCATGAATTCTGTCTGTCATTGTTAGGGGATTTTAAACACAGTGAAGGAAAAATGGGGGTTCTGTGGCACAAAAGGAAATTGGCAAAGCCATTTCACTCATTAAAGTTATGGAACCATGATTAATCATCTGTTAGCCAAGTATAATTTCGCTTTTCCAAATGAAGTGGGTAGACCAATTGTCCCATTAGCAAATACTTTTATTGGTGGAGAAGCGGGTGCATCAAAGATTTTATTTTAGTGGCACGAAGTCTGAGACCATATATTGAGAAGCTTAGGACCCATGTAAATTGCTTCAGTCAACACTTATCCCAGAGTATAAAGCCCAATATTGTCCTCTGTGAAGCATATATTAAGACTAAGGCTTCCTGTTTTCTGTTTTTACTGATTTTTACAGATACATACAGACAGAAACCCATCGAATTGCCTGTTTATATGTGTTTTTAAATATTTTATATGTGGATAAAACCGAAAAAAAAGCTTCTCAGCGCTTTCACCATCACTGCAGAGCCAATAGCTGTCCAGCAAGGTGAATCAAATAAAGAGAAAATGTTGTAATTAGCCTCAATAAATCTTTATTCGATCAATTCACTGTTCATAAAAGCACATAAAATAGGTACAAAATTCACTATTTATAACAAGTAAGACAATAAATCAGCATGTACGTTCATTAACATTTAAAAAAAACAAAATCCACCTCGAAGAAGATATCATTTTTACAATATGAGGCTATTGTACAATGCTAACATGTTCTAAGTTTCATAGCTGCAATAAAAATAACTAAGTACAGCAAGGGAAATTTCTGGGATAGCTAAGGTTTGTAAATATTTCAGACCCTCCCTCTTTGTGTGAAGTAAAGTGCCTATGCACAAGAATTGGACGTAGAAACCGAGCTCTAAATGAACGGTATAGCTTTCAAAACAGTATAAAATGCTCAGTAGATTCGTCAGACTGCATTGCGTGGACATTTTGGACAAAAAGCAACCCAAGAGCCGGCCAGGGGAAAGGCAACTAAGTAATGAATCATATTTAGTCTCACCCTTGCCTCATAAAATATGTGGTGAGGATTAACAAACCAGATTAGATAACATTCAATGCCAGAAGCGGTAAAAATGTGCATATAATTCATAATTAAACGTGAGTTAAGAGACTTTTCGATTCTGGTCTCTTTTCTATATGAAGCTAAGATCTCTTTCACTCTCCCCCTAGTTTGGTGGCTTATTTAATATTAAAAAGCGCTCTCAAACCTAGGTTATGAAAAACTTTTTTAACATAGGCCAGCCAAGTGATAGCATTCATATTGTCATGGTTCAGACAAACCATCAGATCTTCCCTAGAAAAGCCGGCCTGAGGAGTGCTCTATAATTTTACTCACAGCAATAAAGCAGCTATGCCAAAAAAATCTTCAAAAAATCTCAGTCCACATTCCGCGTGCGTAATAAACCTTGAGGTCGATTTGGGTAAAGCTAGCAGTCTTCATAAAAACCTATTTTCTACTATCTGTAGCTTTCCTGAAGCTGTATAACCCCACACTCCTGCCCTGTAAGCACTAATGGGTAGACATTTGCTTCTATACAACTGGATCCTCTCCCTAATTGTTTTATGCTCCAGCTTTTTTGCAAACCTAAATATTGCTTCTCAGGCTGTCCCCATGTTTTGCATTCTCTGACTGTTTAAGAATTCCCAAGACCCATTTGCAATGATCAAGAAGCCTAAATAATTGAAAGACAATACATTTTCAATTGGGGCCCCTCCGATATTAAATTTTTAGAATTCGTATATTGAAGACCACAGGTCATAATAAATGATTTTTGATGATTTACTTTAAGATTTAGTTTAATCATAAAATCATTAAAACTGTTTAAAAGACTTTGGAGACCATTTGCCGTTAGCCCCAAAAGAACTGCGGCATCAGCGTACAAAAGAACCAGAATTGCACAAGAGCAGATTCATGGAGTGTCTTTACTGCAGGCCCCTAAAAATGTGTTGAGGGAATTAATATAAAATTAAAACAAGAAAGGGGCCAGGATACATCTTTGCCTCTCTCCTCTGCTCACCCTTATAGGCTGTTTGCAATCTCCTGACTGCGTATAACGCACTTTAAGGGTTGTGTATTAATTTAAGCGCTTAATAAGGTCCAGCAAGTTGGGTCCAAACCTGCCAGTTCCAATAGGCCCACAATTTCTTCCTACCAACAAAGTCAAAGGCACAGAAGAAGTTCACGAATGCCATGTTGAGGGCACCTCTACTGACCTTAATGTACTTGCGGAGGAAAGTGTGAGAGGTACCCCTTAACAAGGTCAAGGGAAATGGGGTCAACCAACCAGCGTATAAAAATGTGATTCCCTTGAACAAAACTAAATAAACAAAGCTCGAAGGTCAAAAAACAATAACAAGATTCAATAATGTAAAAAGAATTCTTAACAATTTATTGATAATACAAATGTTAAAAAAGTGGACAATAAAAGAACCACTATGACAATGATTAAAAAACAAAACAATAAAACTGTTTGACATTCAATATTGACCAGCAAGATTGATACATGGAGACAGAAAACAGTAAGACATAAGACTTGTACAGTACTGGATGTATATTCAAACTCTGTTTCTGACACCTATGTTATGCACACCACAATAATAGTATATCAACAAGTGTATTTGAGTCATGAATTATACTAAAATGGTGCGTCGACGCGTTTCGGTGGTTTTCCACAATTTTATCCACCTTTATCAAGACAACATTTGATATCTGTCGTGGTGCATGGGTTCAATATAATGTCCCTAAAGAATGGAGACACAATAGGTTAGTTTGAATACATCATAGTTTAACTATTTTCAGCGAGAAACACATTTAATGTCTTAGTCTCCTTTAGTTGAGAGGTAGCAGTACCCGAAAGAGTGACTCGGATAAGGGCCTTCCTTATACATATCGTTTTTGTCATACATTTATGTGGTCAAAAGGTTGGCAATCAGAAAACAGGAATTGATTTTAAACTTAAATACAAGGTTCCTTGTACATGTCGAATTTTCATACATTTATGTGTTCAAAAAGATGGCAATCAGAAAACAGGAATTGATTTTAAACTTAAATACAAGGTTCCTATACCACAGATACACATCCTTTTCCAATGTTCTACATTCCCGGGTTTCTGCCGGGAAGGAGAACTCGCGGTCTAGGTAAAGATTGTATGACTGAAGAAATGTGGTTAATAAAAAATCCCATATCTGAAATGAAACCGCCGGCTGTCTGTTTGTCTTTAAAGCGCGAATCTGGTGTGTTAGCACTAATTTCAGTATATCTAAAGACCACCGGCTATCTGATTGTCATTAGTGCGCGGATTTGGTGTGTCGACACTAATCTCAGTATTTTTGAAAAGAGAAAAAGCTATTCGTGGAGGCTTGAAAGGGTATCAAGACGAAAGGAGCCTACCATAGGGGGAAAAGATTATTGCAAGGAAACTAATAGGGTGGAATGAAGAGTGGCGAGTATGGAAATCTATGTCTACTCTTTTGACAGGGTATAACGCATTAGGGATAGTGTTCATAGCATCATCCCCAAGGTGGAGGACCTTTTTGGAATAATTTAAAGGGGTCTAGATGCATTTAGTCCAGTCCTCCCTCGTATTTAGACCTTTGAGGATGGTGTTTAGGAAACAAAAGTACCATTGTTCCCTGGTTTTTCTAAGTTTATCGATGTCACCTCCTCGTCTGGTGGTTCTGATCTTCTCCAGAATGAACCACCATAAGTCATCACAAGAGTGGTTATGCTGTCTGAAGTGCTCTGTCAGGGGCGCATTGCACTTGTTTGTGCGTATGGCCGATTTATGCTCCAAAACTCTGGCTCTTAGTTCCCTACTCGTCTCCCCTACATATCCTAAATTGCAGGGGGAGATCAGCAGGTAAACTACATTCTGACTCCTGCAGTTATTGAATGTTTTAGGGGTCAAAGTTTTTCCGTTGAATTCAAGGCTGGTGCCTATGATGCAATGAGGGCAGACTGAGCAGGTTCCACATTTGTGGTTACCTGATGCCCTAATGGCAGTCAGAGTTAATTGGGTCTCCATAGGTGGCTTGTAGGTATGTACCAGACAATTGCGGAGGGTTTTATTTCTCCGAAAAGAGAACAGAGGTTTGTTGAGTTGGTTTTCATTGTTGAAGTTAAGTATACGCCAATTTCTGTTCACTATGTTTTTGATCTGGTTACTCAAGTGCGAGAACTGTGTCACAAATACTATTCGGTCTAAATCATTCTTATTACGGATTTTATTTTGATCTAGTAAACTGTCTCAGTCATAAAACCTTGCTCGCTTGAGAGAGTGTTTGATCAATTTATGGGGGTAACCTCTCTCCTTGAGTTTTCTTGTTGTATTTTCTGAGTGTCTATAGAAGTCTTCCAGGTTGGAACAATTTCGCCTGAGTCTCAAAAACTCACCGAAGGGCACATTATCTTTTTGTGCCTTCGGATGGTTGCTAGAATAATGTAAGAGGGAGTTTTTGTCCGTTGGTTTAGTAAATAACTCAACTTTCAGGGTACCCTCCTGATCTTTAATAACAATATCCAGGAATTCTACCTTGGAGTTGCTATGGTGTCCTGTGAACCTAAGGTTAGGGTCACCGAGGTTGAGCCATTCCAGAAAGCTATTAAGATCCTCGCTGGCACCACAAATGTGGAACCTGCTCAGTCTGCCCTCATTGCATCATAGGCACCAGCCTTGAATTTAACGGAAAAACGTTGACCCCTAAAACATTCAATAACTGCAGGAGTCAGAATGTAGTTTACCTGCTATTCTGCCCCTGCAATTTAGGATATGTAGGGGAGACGAGTAGGGAACTAAGAGCCAGAGTTTTGGAGCATAAATCGGCCATACGCACAAACAAGTGCAATGCGCCCCTGACAGAGCACTTTAGACAGCATAACCACTCTTGTGATGACTTACGGTGGTTCATTCTGGAGAAGATCAGAACCACCAGACGAGGAGGTGACATCGATAAACTTAGAAAAACCAGGGAACAATGGTACTTTTGTTTCCTAAACACCATCCTCAAAGGTCTAAATACCAGGGAGGACTGGACTAAATGCATCTAGACCCCTTTAAATTATTCCAAAAAGGTCCTCCACCTTGGGGATGATGCTATGACCACTATCCCCAATGCGTTATACCCTGTCAAAAGAATAAACATAGATTTCCATACTCGCCACTCTTCATTCCACCCTATTAGTTTCCTTGCAATAATCTTTTCCCCCTATGGTAGGCTCTTTTCGTCTTGATACCCTTTCAAGCCTCCACGAATAGCTCTTTCTCTTTTCACAAATACTGAGATTAGTGTTGACACACCAAATCCGCGCACTAATGACAATCAGATAGCCGGTGGGCTTTACAAATACTGAAATTAGTGCTAACACACCAGATTCGCGCACTAAAGACAAACAGACAGCCGGCGGTTTCATTTCAGATATGGGATTTTTTATTAACCGCATTTCTTCAGTCATACAATCTTTACCTAGACCGCGAGTTCTCCTTCCCGGCAGAAACCCCTTAGGTAACATTCTGTTGTAATCTTCTATTTTCATTATAGAGTTTAGACTCCTGTGTTGCCATGTTCTACATTCTAGCTATGTGCTGATGTTCTCTTCCCTGGCAGTTGCTGTTGGACTGGCCAAGGGGAGAGCCACACTTTTCTTACCTAGGATTTATTATTATAATAAATCTTCCTGCAACTCATACTTCATTAGTATTAGTATTCTTTAATACTACAACATTTTTGGCGACGATTTTGGCCAGTTTTTCTCTCATCCTGGGTAAGAGTGGCGAGACCTACGCGTTTGTGAATGTTCTAAGGATATTTTCGCACTATTTATGCTGATCATCTTTATCTTCTACTTCCATGGACTTGCTGTTAGTAAATTTTTAGCAAAGACATTTATTTTCAATAAGGTTGGGAGTTGTGCCGTTACCTGTGCGCTCGAGCGCATTTGGAATGCTGTTGCTGCAGAGCGAGCGTCTTTCGAATGATGCTTGTAGTCGCTCGTCACTAATGTGCGCAACTGACTCTCAAAACAACGAGCGCTGTTAAAACAAGGTTAACCAACCTCGGAAATAGACGTGGAGACAAGACGTTCACAGCGTCATTGAAACAAGGCCAACCAACCTTAGAAACACACGTCAGAATACGTGGGGGCCATTTTATTTTTGCAAAGTGCATCGGAACTCCGTGTTTCTCCTCACAACACGTCACTCTTTAAGTTAAAACAAAGGATTTGTTCTACATTTCAAAAACAAAGGATTCCTTCTACATTTCAAGCAAACAAGGAACAAGAACAAGAACTAGTTGGAACACTGGTTGGTAAAACGAGTAATTTCTTGTATCCTTTTGTAATTCTTTCGTTTTGAATTGTTTGTTTACGTTTTTACTTTTTAACATTTACTCACTTGCTCATTTACTTGTCATGGACACTCAGAGTCCTACTGTTGCTCATAGTTCTACTGTTACTCCTGTCCAATACGTTATGGAGAGCCAGAGCTCAATTATAACTCCTCCAATTTTTCTAGCTTCTCCTGGACCTTTGTTAATAGAATGGGAGGATTGGCTACCCATGTTTGAGAACTACTTGGATGCTTTGGATGGTTCAAAATTTAGTGCTGCAAGGAAAAAGGCGTTACTTCTGAATAACATAGGCAAGGAAGGTCAACGCATTTTTAAGTACTTACCAGTAGCTACCTCACCAACTGGTACTGCTATTGAAGATGTTTACCTTGAAGCACAAAAACGTCTTGAAGTGAGGTTTGCAAAAGAAGTCAACATTGTTATGAATCGCTATCAATTTTATACTCACAGACAAGAAGAAAACCAATCTATAGAAGAATTTGTATCAAAACTCAGAGAATTATCTCTTAAATGCAAATTTGGAGCAATGACTGACGAGTTAGTGAGAGATCAGCTAATAGTGCAATGCAGATGTAAAAAAACACAGGAACGTCTTTGGGCTGCTAAGAATCCCTCATTGAAGGACGCTATAGACATAGCCAAAGTACTAGAACACTCTCAATATTGTATGCGAGAGCTGAATAAGAAAGAAGGCAACAGTGGAATTGTCTCATCTGTGTCCAATACAGTTACTGATGTAGCAGCTATCTCAAGATCAGGAAGATTTTCTCAAAGAGGAAGACAGCAAGTTAGATCTTGCTTTAGGTGTGGGAACTCATCTCACAATGCTGACTTTCGTAAATGTCCTGCTGTAGACAGGAATTGTTTGAAATGTGGACGAAAAGGTCACTTTTCTAATATGTGTAGGAAATCTTTTAAGCAACGTGTAGCAGTCATTGATGAGGATAATGACCAAATAACTCACAATGCTAATGATGATTTTTCCCCACAGGTTGATCACATTTTACTTGTTGATGATCCCAGTGATGATCTGGATATTCAAAGTCGTAGAAAGAATAGGCCTAAAGCAAGTTTTAAGATTAACAATGTTCCTGTAGATCTAATGGTCGATTGTGGTTCATTGTATACCATTATTCCGAAACACACTTATGATAAGTTATGGCCCAGTTGTGCTTTGTTACCTAAAGATATTAACCCTGGAGGGTATCAGGGGGAGACTATAAACATTGTTGGGTACATGAAATCGGTGATTGAATTCAAAGACAGATCTGTTGTTGGTAAAGTTTACATAGCCAGTGACGGTCCACCTATTTTAGGTTGGGTGCACCAGTTTGATCTGTCCATCACTGTAAACCCAAGAGCTCCAACTCAGGTCATGGTTATTGATGATTTGCCTCTAGATAAGATTCTGGAGGAGAACAAAGATGTATTCAAAGATGAGTTGGGGTGTTTTAAAGGTTATGTACACAAAATAATTCTAAAACCCAATGCTATCCCTATACAGCACAAAGCAAGAAGAACACCTTTAGTAGCTAGGGAAGCGGTTAAAGAGATGCTTCAAGAAATACTTACTTCTGGAGTGATTGAGCCTGTTGAGAGTTCATCATGGGTTTCTCCAGTGGTGATCACAGAGAAATCAGATGGCAAATTTAGGTTTTGCATTGACCTCAAGTCTCTCAATCAGAGTGTAGTTGTAGATACTTTTCCACTTCCTAATATAAATGAGCTCATTTTAGCGTTAAGTGGTGGTAAATTTTTCTCTAAGTTAGATTTAAAGAACGCCTACCACCAGATCAAATTACATGCGGATTTTAAACCCCTTACCGCTTTTATCACCACTGAAGGTGTGTACCAGTGTACCAGGATGCCTTTTGGTCTCTGCTCTGCTGCTAGCATCTTTCAAAGAATGATGAATGTGTTATTCAGAGGTGTAAGAAACATTGTTTTTTTTCAGGATGACATTCTGGTATTTGGTAACACAATTACTCAGCACAATTTCACCCTTCGTGAGGCTTTGTCAAGGATTAGAGAGTCAGGGTTGACACTTAGACGTGACAAGTGTAAGTTCTTAGTAGACAAGGTAGACTATTTAGGCTATGAGATTTCTGATGTAGGAGTTAAACCAAAAAGGAATCTTGTTGATGCAATTAGGTTAGCTCCTGCTCCATCGGACATGGACAAGCTTAGGTCCTTCCTAGGATTGGTGGAATATTATTCAAAGTTTGTTAAGGATTTCTCTTCAAAGACCACTCCTTTGAGAGATTTGATGAAGAAGGGCGTCAGTTTCTCTTGGGGTACTTCACAGCAAGACTCTTTTGAGAACATCAAGAGAGACATCTGTGAAGCAGGGATTCTCACACCTTTCGATACCAAACGTCACATTGTCCTTACTGTAGATGCCAGCGCAACAGGTCTAGGTGCTGTCTTAGCACAAACTCATGGTGGTCAAGAGAAGACTGTGGCATTTGCATCGAGGAGTTTAACAACTGCAGAGAAAAATTACTCCGTGATAGAACGTGAAACTTTGGCTGCTGCTTGGGCCTGTGAATACTTCAGGACCTATCTGTGGGGGTCGAAGTTTACCTTGAAGTCTGATCATAAACCTTTGCTTAAGGTATTGTTACCTGGTGGGGATGCTAAGTGTTCAGCTAGGTTGGCTAGGCTGGCTTCTCGCCTACAAGAATATTGTTACAATATTGAGTATATTCAAGGGTGGAAAAACACACAAGCAGATTGCTTATCGAGACTGTCTTTGGACTGGAAGACAGTTGATGAGGTGGCTGTGCTGAAGAAGCAGAATGAGGGTGCTGTTGCGTTTGTGCAGGACGTGTTAAGTATATGTGAGCCACGAGCTTTGACTAAGAGTGAGTGGTTTGATGCTATGTCAGCAGATAGTTCCATGGTTGAGCTAAAGAAAATGATACTCACAGGTTGTAAGAGAGAAAGCACTGTGTCGGTTACCAATAGACCATTTGTTAAGGTTCTAGACGAGCTTTCTCTATTTGATGACATTGTGATTATGCGTGGTGACTTATTTGTCCCACCAATTTCTTTGAGAAATAGTTTAATTATGTTGGCTCATGCGGGACATCTAGGCCAAACAAGAACTAAGCAGAGGCTGAGAATGAATTGGTGGTGGCCTGGCATGGATACAGAGGTGAATACATGGATTACCAAATGTGAGGTCAGTAGGGAGAGTGATAAACGTTTGAAAGTTGGTGTTCAAGCTTCCTCTGGACACATTACTGATCCAGGTCAGCCATGGCATACCATATGCTTAGATTTCATTGGACCAATGAATGGTTTAAGGGAAAATGTGCGTTTTGGTATTGTTGTAGTTGATGTACATTCTAGATGGATGATTGTTAAATTTACCAGAGATATCACTACTTCCACCACCATTCGTGCTCTAAAATGCATATGGAGAGAAGAAGGCATACCGTTAGTTCTTTTAACAGACAATGGTACACAACTAACATCAGATGAGATGCAAAGATTCCTTTCAAGTTGTGGAATTAAACACAGCCGTACCTCCCTGTACAACCCACAGGGTAATGGTATAGTTGAGAGGGCCAAACGTGTGATTAAGGGTGCCATACAGATGGCAACTTCTAGTGGGCAGGACGTGGATTCAGTTGTTTCAGAGATGTTGTGGGCACATCGCTCAAGTGTACATAGTGTTACAGGCAAGACTCCTTTTGAAATGATGCGTGGGAGATTACCCAATACCAAACTTGTTCCAACTTGGATGAGAGACATTATCGCTGGAAAAGATGTCTCTACTAATTCATCCTCAGTTGCTTCTCCAGGTCGCATCATAAATAAATCCAATTTTAATAGGAGAATTTGCTCTGGAGATTTAGTTAAAATACGCTCTGGTAGGTCCACTTCTTCTAATAAATTTCTTGGACCTTTCAGGGTGAAGGTCACTTTGCCGTATGGGGTAATTCTAGATAATGGTGAAAAATGGAATTATAGGAGAGTTGCCTTGTATCAGAAGAAAAATGGTGCTAAAGGTACAAATTCTTCACCTTGTGACTCTCTTACCAACAATACCTTCTTATCTATGTCAGATGATGATTTTCTCCAAAATTCCCAGATTGTGAGTTCTTCTCGTTTTAATGTGCAAGGAGGAGGTGATGCTCCTGCTCCTCTCCCTTCGGCCCCTTCTGATCCTCCTTGTCCTCTTCGGGGTCGTTCGTTTAGAAATTGTCATCCACCGAGTTACTTCAACGACTATGTTTGTAAATAGAATGTACTTTACATATAATGTGCTTCACTCAGTCTGCATCACTCAGTCTGCATTTTTCTTTTTCTCACCACTTTTGTTTTCCTTTTTAAATCTTTTGTTTTTATTATATAAGAGAGGAGGATGTGTTGTAATCTTCTATTTTCATTATAGAGTTTAGACTCCTGTGTTGCCATGTTCTACATTCTAGCTATGTGCTGATGTTCTCTTCCCTGGCAGTTGCTGTTGGACTGGCCATGGGGAGAGCCACACTTCTCTTACCTAGGATTTATTATTACAATAAATCTTCCTGCAACTCATACTTCATTTATATTAGTATTATTTAATACTACAACACATTCCTAATATAGGTTTGGTGCCCTGGCCAATACAATGACGACACTATAAGCCGGTATAAACCCCTTAAGCAACTCTTCAAACATAGGCTCGACAGCTCGGCCAATAGAATTTCGGCACTATAAGCCGATGCATGCAAATATTTTAGCTTCCAACCTTTCCTTCTGATTGGCCCTTCTACGGACCTATCGCGTGTTAGTCACAGCATTTAAACACGGTGCCTCGCCTCTCTGGGATACCCCTCGTAACCAGAGAAGCAGGCAGTCCCTGACGATATAGCAGGTAAGCGGACATACGATCACGGGGAATATCGGAAACAAGGCAGGAAACTAGAAAAACCTACTTCTAATAGCCGCTTCCGTATTTACTATCTCTCCCTTTAGTGAAATACGCTCCCACGTTACAGGGACATGACGTAAGCGCCTCTGGCATCTTTTAATCAAATCCTCCAGAACCAGAGAAGTAAGCAGTCCCTCTGCGCCATACTGGTAAGCGAATTTGAAAATATCGGGAATGTTTAAAGCTGGCGCCAAAAGTATGAACACCTTACCTCTGAGTGTTACAAATATATTCATGTCTCTATCCTTAGTAAATCACGAATTCACGATGCAAGGACACTACATAAGCGCCTCTGGTCTTTTAATAAGTAAAAGAAAACGTACCACACGGCTTAAACACCAGACAACAACCACAGTCAACGCCTTCATGCTCTAATATCAGGTATGCTGGGTTTTCTCTAGACAAAGCAGTAAGATAACCTATAATATTTGGATCGATCACTTCCACATGTAAAGGATGATTCTTTATTTACCCTCATCCATTATCATTTTGACTTATAGGAGTCTCTTGCTTACGACTTTTTTAAAAAAAGGGGGAACACATAAAGCTTAAATCCTTACTTAATCGCACTTCAATGTGGATTAACAACGGAAATCGGACTGCATCCAAAAGAGGATTTTAAGATAATTAAACATCAACTAATAAGCCTGTTATAAGGTCAATCTAAGAGGTACCTAAAATTATTGGATTTAGTGGGTATTCCCCAGCTTACCATCATGAAACTCAAATGTGAAAAGAAAAAGACAAGAACAAGTAGTATTACGCTCGGCTCCATAATCTGGTACATTAGGGCACAGTCAACTTTATTCAGACTCCCCCCCCTTCTGCAATTCCCGAATTAGAACATGAGAGATCGGGAACATAATAAAATTGCTCCGGCAATTTACATATACAGTTAAACTAATTTTTACCTCACTACTAATTTGAATACCCAGACCTGAGTGTATCCTTAGAAATTATGGGAAATGTAAGACTCATCCAGCTCCTATAAACACAGGAATATATGTATGTTGTAGGACATTTGGAAAAGGATGTGTATCTGTGGTATAGGAACCTTGTATTTAAGTTTAAAATCAATTCCTGTTTTCTGATTGCCATCCTTTTGAACACATAAATGTATGACAAAAACAATATGTATAAGGAAGGCCCTTATCCGAGTCACTCTTTCGGGTACTGCTACCTCTCAACTAAAGGAGACTAAGACATTAAATGTGTTTCTCGCTGAAAATAGTTAAACTATGATGTATTCAAACTAACCTATTGTGTCTCCATTCTTTAGGGAGATTATATTGACCCATGCACCACGACAGATATCAAATGTTGTCTTGATAAAGGTGAATAAAATCGTGGAAAACCACCGAAACGCGTCAACGCACCATTTTAGTATAATTCATGACTCAGATACCCTTGTTGATATACTATTTTGTGGTGTGCATAACATAGGTGTCAGAAACAGAGTTTGAATATACATCCAGTACTGTACAAGTCTTATGTCTTACTGTTTTCTGTCTCCATGTATCAATCTTGCTGGTCAATATTGAATGTCAAACAGTTTTATTGTTTTGTTTTTTAATCATTGTCATAGTGGTTCTTTTATTGTCCACTTTTTTAACATTTGTATTATCAATAAATTGTTAAGAATTCTTTTTACATTATTGAATCTTGTTATTGTTTTTGACCTTCGAGCTTTGTTTATTTAGTTTTGTTCAAGGGAATCATATTTTTATACACTTAATGTACTTGCCCCAAATGAGGTGTAAATTAAGGGCCTGCTCTATCATTCCTAAGTACGGGCGAAAGCCATATTGGAAAGGTGAAAAAAGGAAATAGTCTCTGCCCATTCCTTCACCTTTTCTAAAATGATCCGCCTAAGGATCTTAGCTGTACAGTCTAATAATGAGATTGGATGGTAGCAAGCAGGGAGGTTCCAATCACACTTTTTAGAAATTGGTATAATAATAGCCTCTCTCCAGAACTCTATTAGATTCCCCTCAGCTGCTACCCTTAGGACATTCATTAGGAGAGAGGCACAAAAAATCAATATTGTATTTAAAAAGATCAATATGTACCCCATCACGGCCTGGAGCCTTCCCACTAGCTGAGGCCTGAATAACTCTGATAACAGAGGGAAGTCTTATAAGATTAACCTCCGTTATTATTAATGAGAGGTCAGGCCTCGGGACATTATCAAGGCCAATCATCTCTTGATCCAGAGTAAACATTTTGGAGAAATGGTTGATCCAGTCCTCTTCTAGAATATGACACTCAATCCCATTATGAGAATTTTTATTAAAGAATGGCTGATTAACAACTTCCCAGAAGCCTGGGAATGGTTGGAAGTCTACAAAGCTGGGAACTCCTTGCTGAAGACTTGGCCCACTGTGGCAGCTCCTGGACATAGACCCTGAAGGAGAATAGGAAGGACCCTGAGGAGCCAATTGTGGAAAAAGCCCCCCAGACTGAACAGAAACAGACTGTTGCACTCAAAGCAGTGGTGGAACTTGTGACATTGCAACAATCAAAAGCAGTGGTTGAACTTGTGGCGTTGTAAAAGCATAGACAGGAAAAACATATTTTCCACCAAGATCATTGCCTGTTCCGCTCATTGATTAAGGTTGGCAGTCTGTCTGCCAGCCCTCAGCCAATAAAGAAGCAATGCCATGCCATGTTCACCACTTTCTACTATGATTAGGATTGGGTTACAAGCTGTCTGTATGCATATTTGGCCCATTATTTCCCCCCAAAGAGAAAAGAACATGGTCCATTGGACATAGTATTTCAGTGTTGTCCAGGGAAGATACCTCATAATACCCATTGAGTCATGTAAACAAACAGGTCAGCATCATTATTTGTGGTGTGTTGGCAACTGGAGGTACCTCGGCTGGTCATGCTGGGCCGTGGTTGTGAGCTGGGTTCCTTGCTCTCTGCTGCTGGTAAGGGTTATTCTGAACTGCTCCCTAGGTCACAACGGTGCCTTGCACCCCAAGACTGTAGACGTGGTGGAGACTTGCGATGCTGCTGCACAGCTGTAGTCATCATCATCAAACTTTATTTCGGTTTCTCTAAACCATAAAAGTACATAGTAAAAGTACATCACAATACAGTTTTAAAATCAACGCCACAGCAAGTAAAAAGAAAAATTGATAACTGGGCCCTATATCATGGATGGGGGAGAGCTTTACACAATTCATCAGAAGTTTCTAAAATCATTATATTAAAAAGAATAAAATATTTACATCAATAAAATTTAAGTAAACGGGGATATACAAAACTTTTAGTTCATACATATCAATAAGATTAAGGCTGTTAATATTCAATCGACATATAATAAATCTGCATATTAATCCACTACCTGCTTGCATTATGCTCTAATAGAGTTACAATTTCAAACCATTTTTGATTCTATAGAACCTAACACACATAAGAAATCTGGAGACGCAAAAGACTATCAACCGTGCAGTATCTGATAGGAAAATTCGTTCTGCCTGTCTATAGTGCCTTAATTTGAGGGTGTTACATAGGGGTTTAATCCATCTTTCCCTCAGAGATTTATACGCCGGGCAGGGAAATAAAATGTGTTTAACATTTTCCTTAACCAATGTGACGTTTTTACAAAAATTGCATTTATCTGAGTCTTTATCATGAGTCTTATTGCCCCATTTAGATTTTTTATCATTGGTCTGAAGGACCCCATACCTAAATTTAAGGTATAGTGACTTTGCCACCGAGGGATAAACCTCATCTAAAAAAGTTTCAAATTTGGGCACGTCTTTAAACAGGAGAAACCTTGTGGTTAGAGGTCCCAAACTGGCATCCTGTAGTAAAGCCTATCGTTGGTAATCCCAAAATACACGCTTTACTATTTTACTACAAGATTTCGTTAACTCCTCTGGTTTTTCCCAGTAAGTTTTTTTTTAAACCAGGTGGCAATGTGGGGATATCCTTTGTGATACCAAAGGGCATTAACTCCTGAAGTCCCAGCCTGTAATGGATAAGCTCTTCCGTGGTCCAGATTCTTATCCAGTACATAAGGGGACGTAGCACAGCTAGACTATCACTGCACTTTAGATTAATATCCCAAAAAATAGGTACCAGTGGGGTTCTTGTTGGCAAGGATAATAACCTTCGTACAAAATTATTTTCACCCACTTCGAAGTTGTGTTTACAATGCGGACCCCAAATTTCTGCCCCATAGAGGGCTGCAGATTGTGCCTTGCATTTATAAACCTCGATGGCAGGTGATACAGCCTTTAGAGGTGCTCCCTCTGTGTTTCTTTAATATTGGCATAGAGTTTTGGAGCAAAATTAATTTGTTTTTTTCTAATTGGGGTTTCCACAACATTTTAGAATCTAGCGTGATACCTAAATAGTTAAAACTATTCACATACTCCAATCTTTCTCCTTGGAGTTCCAGCTTTTTTTTAACGTTTTACTTGGATTAATGGACATATATTTTGTTTTACTCAGGTTAATCTCAAGTCCCTTTTTAATGCAGTATAGATGGAAAGTATTTATCAAATTTTGGAGCCCACCAGGAGTTTGAGAAATTAGAATAGTGTTGTCTGCAACAAGTAGAGCAGGAATTGCCTCCCCCCTTAGCTTGGGAGAATCACTCTTACTTCCTTCAAGGAATTAACGTAGAGGGAGAACAAGGTTGGTGCGAGCACGCTTCACTGGGATTTCTCTAGTGAGTTCTCCTCGAGGCCCCCACCTTACTTTTGCAAAGTTATTTTCGTGTAATCTAATTATTTGTACTAGTAGTTCGATGGGCATTCCAAGGTCTCTCAAGTGGATCCAGAGACTGCTTCTGGGGACTAAATCGAAAGCAGCTCTTAGGTCCAAGAATGCTACATACAGTGTGCTATGTCTAACCGTAATATATTTCCAACACAGGCACAAAAACCTGGAGACCTGGTCGATCGTACTAATCTTTTTTCTGAACCCTGCTTGGTATTTTGTTAGCAAGTCCACTTCTTCGATCCAGGATGAAAGACGCAGCAATATATGCCTAGAGAATATTTTCTGTGGAATGTCTATAAGACTGATTGGGCGACAGGGAAAAAAATTGGGCCAACAAACTTTTTGTTAAAATTTGGGGACCCCAAGTACTTTAAGAAGGTCAAGTTAAAGGTGCTGAGGGACTTAGCCAGAACATGGACAAATATGAGACGTACACTCAATTTGGATTACTATCAAAGTCGGGCCCCGCTATGGGACTCGCCAGGTGCTCCATCTTGGCTTTTGGATAGTTTAGCCCTCCCAGTTAGAGAAGCTGGGATCTCAGCTTGGGGGGACCTGTTTGTTGATGGAGTATTACTTCCATGGGAGACCTTGAGCTCAATAATAGGAATTCGCTTTTCACGATTTAAATACCTTCAAATTCACAGTTGGTCCCAAGCTTACAGTCTAGGAAGGGGTAGGCATAAATTAGGTGCTGATAACAATCTTGTATCCTATCTGATGGACAAACCTCCTTTTAAAAAAGAGATAACATTCTGGTATAATCTTATTCTAGACGAGGTTGATGGCGAATTCCTGCTACCCCACTCCCTTTGGGAAACATATATACCCAACACTGATGTAGAGGGCTTGTGGCTCAAATCATTTAAGACTCTGGGGGAGACTGTAAAACCATCTTGGCTTCGTCGAAACCACTTGTTCACCCTACATAGAGCGTACTATTCTCCACTACGTTTATCAAAGTTCACCAATAATGCTCAGGTCTCATGCCCTAGATGTGGTTTAGCAGCAGCCTCAGATACACATATGTGCTTTGAGTGTCCCTATATAACATCTTTTTGAATGGAATTTGTGCTTCCCTCTCACTAGCAATTGATCTACAAGTCAGTCCTTGCCCCACGTTAGTTTTCTTTGGTATTATACCCGAGATTGAAGGTATAAGTAGAAAACTGGTCTTTTATAGTTTTTTGTAAATGCTGGAAAGACAAGACACCTCCTCTCTATACAGAGTGGCGAGCAGCGATGTTACAGATGTCCAAACTAGATATGGCTAGAGTAGGCAACCAACACAAAAGGAGATTTTGGCTACTTTTGAACTGGTAACTATAGGCCAGAACATTATGGGTTTTTTTTTCTTTTTTTTCCCCCCCAAGTCCTATGATTGTGCTGCTTGGATGGATCATTTGTTTTTTGATCCTTTTTTGCTTTACATACCCTATATATGCGACTCTGGCTATGAAATGGGTTGTATATAGCAGTTCACCAACCCTGTTGGTACCATTAGATGAGGATAAAGTTGGGATGCGTGGCATTGTGGGATACGTTGTCAGGTACCATCTAAATCCCCCCCAGTATACCTGGGCCAGTGCCTCAGTCATCTTCTATATTTCTTCATCACTACATGGTTACCAAGGGGGAATATGAGGACAAAAAAGAAAAAAAAAAGACTGATTGGGCGATAGTTCGCCGGATACAGTCTGTTCCTCTTTTTAAAAATTGTGACGATCTCCGCTTCCCGCCATGTTTTCGGTATTGGTTCAAAGCTTGCTATAGCATTACATAAACCATTCATATAAGGAACCCAGGTTGACAGATCATGTTTTAGGAGGTCACCAGGTATTTTATCTATTCTTGGAGCTTTCCCAGATTTTAGTTTTCCAAAAACATAGTTTGTTTCTTTCATTGTGAAATGTAAATTAGCTGCCTTCTCTGACTCAATCATTTCTCCCGTCAATTCTAAATTTTCAGTATTAGATTTGTTTTTTTGATTCAGAGTAGAGCATGGTGAAGTGATTGACCCAGGTATCCTCATCCAGAAATAAGTCTCTCTGTTTGCTACCAGCCCTGTTACCTTTCGTAATTAAATTCCAAAACCCTGCGTGGTCCTTTGTCTTGGTTGCTCTGATAAGGCCTTCCCATATCTCCTCATCCCAAGTTTTTTTGGCAACATCTAATATTTGGTTGTATGTCAGTCTTAGAATCCTTGTTTTGAGTAAATCCTTTCTTTTTATTGCTGCTATTAGCTCCGACTTTGCTATGCGACAGTCCTTAGAGAACCAGGGTTTACCATGACTGGCCCTTTCAGTTATCTTTCCCCTCTTACTTTTTGTTGTTTTACTTAATATAGGGCCGAGAGCATCTACCAACCTGCCGTGTAGGTCAGTCATTGTAATTCGTGCTACGTTGCTCTCAATATACGTAGACAGAGTCTCTGTAAAAACTAATTAAATATTAGTCAATAACCTTTTACCCCCAAAATAATGGGCCATTTTATAGCACGGTCACTCTTGGTTAACATTATTTGGTCATCTAAGGTACCATGGTTACCTTTTGCGGAGGTCGCTATAGAAAAGAGTTCTGGAGAAGCTCTCAGGCTCAGGGGTAGATGATCGCTCTCTGTTCTGGGAATTATATTAAGGTCACACAGGAAGCACCAACAATTTAGTGACACCATTATATAGTCTATGTGACTTTGCGAATTCATTCTGCAGAACGTGTGGACTTTACGTCTGTCAGAAGGGAGGCGACCGTTACAGGATCTAAGATTATGAGCCAGGGTTAGGCCTAAGAGCTGAATCACAGCGGCGGTACACTTGGCCTCTTTTTCACTAACCAGGGAAGGAATGTTGTATGCTTGATCTTGTAACTCCATCAAATCACCAAAACCATGGACCCGCTCAAAGTTACAGTTAAAATCGCCGGCAATGAATACCCTTGGGCTATGGCCTAGTGTATCTAGAACACAGTCAAGTTGGTTAATAACATTCGATTCACCCTGTGAAGGCGATGGTCTATTATAAACATTAAAGAGATATGTAGTTTTGTTATCTTTGTCCCTGAACGTTAAACCCAGTATATCTTGGGAATTGACTTCTAGGGAAGTAATCTCAATTTCCAAAGACACACGAACCCAAATCATAAGTCCTCCAGAGGGTCTTCCTTTTGCTGAGCGTGTTGCCCCCACAGCGTACGTTTTTTATCCTACCCTTTGGGGACTTTCTAACATCCAGGTCTCCTGCAGGAGTATGATATTGTACGTTTCGATGAATGAGTGCCATATTGGATCCACCAAATTTCTATTTAGCCCTGCGATATTCCAAGAGACGATAGATAGGTCTGAGCAATTACTGAGCTTTCTATCGCAGCAAGATCCATTCCTCAAAGTTTCCTCAATCGAATTTACCTTTGTAACTTGTCCTATAACAGGTTTTATGCCGGGAGGAATTATTTGGTTCGCCGCCATACGCCTGTCCACATTGATGTTCTTTACCTCTCCTATGCAACTAGATGTCTCTATCACATTTATTCCCTTTAACTCTCCCCTCTGAGCTGAAGTAGGGAGAGGCTCGTACTCGCCCATGAGCTTGTCACTCCCAGTTGTTGGTCAATCTACCCCCTCCAACCCCATGAGAGAGGAAAATCTGTTGGAGGTGGGGATGTTGAACATAGGTGGCCTAGTGGGACGGGAAGTGTGATTTCCATATCTCCATGGGTTACCCACTAGAGTTATCGGGTAAAAGTAACTCAAAGTTCTTGCGGTTATACCTCCCTCGTAGCCCTCACAGTACCATTCACGAATGTGATTTGTCACTCTGCGATCCAGGAAATTTACTATGATTATATCTCCAGTAACCTCATTTGGTCTCCTTCCTACCCATCCCGTCCTTCTAACATTTATGATTTCTCCGTCCAGGTGTGGAGGTAGTGGTCTATTTACTCTTAGCCAGTGCATGGATTTATTCTTGAGGGTCTGGTAGCTCTCAAATTTCCCTACTGGGGGTGGAGGCACCCCAGTTAGTACAATTACAAGGGGTTCTGCCTCTGGTGGGAGATCAATGCAAATAACGGACCCCATTGTCTGCTTGTTCTTGTTGGGAGACCTCTGCTTTTTATCCTCACTTTCCATATCATTTATGTTGGGAGGCCTGTTTTCTGCTATTTTCTTTAGTCTAGTAATTTCCTGCGCCGTATTCAAATTCTGCATGCTGGATGTATTGTCTTGGTCTTTTAGGTTTGGCTTACTACAAGTTTTACTAATGGGTAGAGAGGATGCCATTGTCACCTCAGGGACAATCGTGGGGGGTTGCCTAGATAGTAACTCTTTGAGGGAGTTAGAGTTGGCAATTCCATTGTCGGTGATGGACCCCATTTGCTCATAAATACGCTTGATTCTCTCAACTATAGGTAACAGCATAGATTTGAACAGATGTTCAATGTTACTCATTAATCTTTGCTCAAGGTTTGTTATCAGATTCTCTTGATCATTCCCACTTGAAGCTGAGCCTATGCTTTTCTTTGGAGTGTTAGTGGGCTTACAAATTTTGGCTCTGCTTCCTCTTTGCTTCACACCCCCCCCCCCCCTCCTTCTTTTTTGCGAAATGCCCACTCCTGAAGGTTTATCATTTGAGGATTTCTTGGAAGTGACATTTCTAGGGGATTCTAGCAATGGATCTTCGGATAAGGTTTCCACTAGTGAATCTAAGGTAGTGTCAGAGATAATTGGGTCCCTATGGATTGCTAGCCGGACTGGAGAATCTTGTAACAGCAGTGGGATGTCTGTATCTATCAATTGATTTTTGTTATTGGTAATATGTGTTGGAGTTTTCACTAGATGTAAATCCCCCAGGGACGAACGTTTATTTTGCCATTCAGTAGATATTCGTCTCTCAGTTAAAACTATTTCTTTTTCCAGTACTGAGACTGCCCTAGTAATAAAGTCGTCCAGTGTCCCTCTAACAGACCCTCCTATTGATGATTTCCGACCCAGACTCTGGATGTTATTCATAGTATGTGCACTATATGTAACACAATAAATAATACAAGTGAAATAAAACCAATTAGTGTGCAAAACCTTGCTAGAATGTCCAAGAGTTCGGTGAGTCAAAGGGGCTGGCCCTGCCTGGCCCCGTACGGACCCGGACGGCCCGCCCTCTGCCCGGGCTCAGACCGGCGACCGCCCGTGCGTCTGTGTACCCAGGCGCTGATTGGACTACACAGTAAGGCTTTGTGGATCATTGGACCTTGACATGTGGTTTTGAGTGTGTGTGACGGCAGACCGAGGAACAGAGGTAAGTGGGGTGAAGTCTATCCAAGTTCTACTCGCAATTTAAATACGGGAAAATTGTAAGTTTGGTCCCCCAATACAAAAAAGCTAAGCCTGGTGAGGAGGAGTTGCTATCCCCCGTAACAGCGGGAGTGGAAGGAAATACCATCATTCCAGGCCTTCTCAGTGCTAATCCGAGCCCAGAGAAGGAATATAAGTTAATAAAAATGGCACCGGCTAAAACAAGAGGCCGTAAAAATTTTAAAACGGGGAAAAAGCCGGAGAAGAAGTCCTCGGAGTCCGGGGATGATAATGAGACAGGTATTCCGGATGCAGTGCTGAGTGAGCCAACAAGAAAAAAGAAACAAGCCTTAAGAGATACCCAATCCTTGTCACTAACACCTACATCCGTGAAGCTAAAAGGAACAAGCAATGACTCGTCAGTATCAAACACAATTAAAGACTTTCTGGAAAAACACTTTAAGGGGAAGGATGTAACCAGTAAAAAGCCAAATACTGTCATAGATATAGACATAAACTCTGAGTCCAGGAGCGACGATGTCTTAGCCTCCCTGAATCAGTCCACCCTTAATTTATCAGGAGTACTGCTGAACCCACGTTTGTCTTCTTCACCTAGATTATTCCAGCAGTCACTTGAAGGGGATTTAGAGGACGAAGGAGATGACGTATCCATACATACTAATGGTCTAAGCTCAAATGTTCAAAATGGAACTATGAAGCAACCTAAAGAAAACGTGGACGTGAATGTACATGTGAACTGCTCCTTTGATCTAGGAAATGAACATCTGGGAAAGGAACATTTGCAATCACCACTGCATGGGCTTGAGGTTACAGGAGCTTCAAGCACCTCTATGCTTGAGGTTATGTGGATCCTCCAAAAAACCCTGCAAGGCTTGCTAGAGGTTTCCATCGTAAATAACGATCTTTTAAAAATTCAGGGGGACCAGTCTAAAGCAATCTTGGGTGAGCTGACCCAAATTAGAGGTTTCATGCCAGCCCTGGCTAGGCCAATATATGGAAGCCAGGTGGGGGACCGCAGTAATAAGGTGGAGGAAGATGTGCTAGGGGCCCCAAACTTAATGAAAGAGGAACCATCAGTATATATATCTAGGCAGCCAATGATTGTGAAAAAATGGGGGGAAATGAGATATCATACGGGTAGATTCCCGAGAAGGGAGGCCACTCGTATAAAAAGTTGCCTAGAAAAAAACCCTACCAGGATCTTGAGTAGAGGGAAAGGAGAAACGAAGGAAGTAGGAGGTAACAAGGGGGGAAAAATTCAGAGATCAAAGGTGAATAATGTAAAGCCACAAATGGAACAGAAAGAACAATGGAACAGATCAGTAAAACCAAAGCCTAATAAAAGTGGGTTGGCTCCTATAACAAGGGAGTTAGAGGTTATAGAGGAGGAAAGTATGAAAAGGAAGCCTTCAGGATCTCGAGAAACGCCAAGGTGCAGTGGGGTCGCGATTGACGACAACAAGAGGAACCAAATGTCTAAGAAAAGGGAAGCTACCTCAAAGGGGGTTAACCACGGGGCCAGGCAAACAGGCTTTAACGATCTATGGATTTTCCTAAAACCCGAAAATGGTGGTAAAGGGGGGAAAAAAGCTAGGAAACTACACCCATTAAATCGATCTCAGCTTTTATAAATAATGGGTAAATGTGCAAGTCTTAGGAGTATTGGTACATCGGACCTCAAAGAAGTAGGATTTGTTCCAAGCAGCACAGGAGAAGAGGCGACTAAAGTCCTCTTTCATTCTGCTTGGGTGAAAGAAGCGGTGGAAAAAGCGAAAAATGAGTTACAAAAGGAGGGGATCAGACTGGTAAGGAAGGAGGAAATACAGGGACAGAATTTCCTGACGAACCATGCTGGTCTAGGGTTACGGCAGATAAGATTAATTAATTCGAACTGGAATAATAAGGAGAATATTGCAGTCACTGTAACTGACTGTGAAACTGCAGGGTATGGGGAAGGTATATATGCTAGAAATAGATATGAAGCCCTAGCACCCCTAGAATCTAGGGAGTACGATGAGGAGGGATTTCTAAGCGAAATCGATTAGGAGAATGGGTCGTCACACAGCCTTTCAATTCTATCATGGAATATAAATGGCTACAATAAAATATCGGCACAGATCGAGTTCGATAAAATTATAAAGAGTAACGACATTGTGTGCCTTCAGGAGACATGGCTGTGTGACGATACCCTAAATTCCTTAGTTATGGAAGGATTTGCCCAACACTCTAAAGCAGCAAAGAAAAATAATCTGGGGAGGCCATCAGGGGGTCAATTAACGTTAATCTCCACACAGATAGTGAGGAGGGTTGAAAGGTTAAAACTACTTAGTGATTGGGCACTAGGTTGCAGAATCTTATTGCAGAAGGCAGATCCCAGATATGAGGGAATATGCATTATAAATGTGTATATACAGAAGGGAAAGGCCAATGAATATAAGGAGAATTTGGGTAAACTGAAAGAAGATCTGGAGTCAACTAATGCCAAGCATCTGAAGGATTTAGTACTAGTAGTAGGTGATTTTAACCATAGATTGGACCCCAAAAAGGTAGATAGTTGGCACAAAGAATTGCTAGAAACATATAACATTGAAGCTGCACTCTTTCCAAGGGGGGAGCTCTCACAGCAGTCACTTAGTCAGCTAATGGGGTCCTTGGGCATGGTATGTGCAAATGGAAGATTTCAGCAAGACCAGACGCGGGAAAGACTTTTGTGAGGGGCCAGCAACCTTGCCCAATAGACTATATGTTCTGTCAGGCCTGGTGCTTTAATCAAATAGGACATTTTGAGGTGGCGAAAATGACAGGTAGTGACCATTTCCCTTTGAAGTTAGAAATACGCATTCCGAAATGTCAAAGTAGAGAGAGAGTTCTACAGGTCCATGTGGATTACCCCAAACGATTAACAACCTGTATATCAGACGAACAGATAGAAAAGCTTGGGCTTATTTTGCAATCAATCCCAACTGAATAAATTCATTCTAATGCAGGAATCCCGTGGTTTGAATTGACCATAGGTAAGCTGGCAGAGTCTCTCAAGAAGGAATTCAAGGTAAAAAAGTCAGGACTGAGCAGCTATGTAGTTAATAAAATTAGGAAACCCTGGCTTGACGAAGAATGCAGGGTAGCTAAGGCCCTGATAAGACAGAAGGAGAGAAGAGTAAGGGCCATGTTTAAAGTGGACCTATATCAGACACTTCAGCAACTAAGATTAAAGTATAAAACATTAATTCAGAATAAAAAAGAAGGTATGAAGAGAAATGTTGGGCAAATATGTTGGAGGTGATTGAATCCAAGGATGTGAGAGGGTTCTGAAAATTAGTCCAAGAGAGTTTGAGCTGTAAAGCTGGTTCCTTCGCTTGTATGGTCCCAGAAGATGATTGGGTAGGCTATCTGGAAGAAATCTATGGAAGATGGCCGACACAACCAATACCGGGAACCTTAGGTTGGCCACGGATGAGGGATGATATAAAGGACCACTTTACCCCAAGTTATATAACGGAGATTATAGCTAGTTTGAACCTTACCCGTGCCGCAGGACCAGATAACCTCCCAGCAGTGATAATTAAAACGAGGCCTGAATGGTGGGCAGAGTTCTTTGCAAAGATGTTCCTGGTAATCCTGGATACGGGAATCATCCCAGAAAGTTGGAAGGGTGCAAATATTAGGCCTATTCATAAAAAGGGTAGCCACACAATACCGAAAAATTATAGGCTTATAAACCTCCTCGATATAGGGGAAAAAGTCTTTGTAAAAGTAATTTTAAATTTATTATAAGATTGGGCAGAGGGAAACTAAACCATCCCCCCGGAACAGGGTGGGTTTAAAGCCGGCCACTCTACTATCGACCATTGTTTTGCACTTTGGGCCATAGCACGGAAGTCAATGGAATCGCGGGGTAGGTTGTTCTGTTGTTTCGTTGACTTCCGTGCAGCTTTTGATCTAGTGGACCGGGAGCTGCTGTGGGAGGCCCTAATTAGTCAGGGAATTCCTAATGATATACTGCGGCTGCTACAAATGCTCCACACTAAAAACTGGGCACAGATAATATTAGACATAGATGGTAGTCTATCAGGGAAAATAGAAATTGGAAATGGTCTGCGTCAGGGATGTGTATTAGCTCCCCTGTTGTTCTCCTTGTTCCTAGCAGACCTACCATCAATGTTGGGGAACACAACTGGTGCAAGCCCGAAACTAAATGGCAAGCAGATAGCATGCCTACTCTATGCCGACGATCTGGTGATATGGACCAGACCGAGGTTGGCTTGCAAAGAAAATTAAATGCTTTCAATGACTACTGCTTAAGAAAAAAACTTGTGGTAAATATGGATAAGACCAAAACATTGAGCTTTGGCTGGAGGAAAACTGGGTTCTCATGGTGGATTGGGTCAGAAAAAGTGGAATCAGTAACAGAGTATAGATACTTGGGGTTATGGTTCCAGCAGAATTTGAAATGGAATACCCACTTAGAGGCATCTAAAGTAAGAACCTCTGCATCGATTAGCGGTCTGAAATTGTTTAACAAAGCCTATGGTGCTATGACCGACAAACCAGTGCTAAAAGCCTATGCTGCTATTGTACCCCCGCAATACTTGTATGGTGCTGAACTGTTGTTCCTAAGTGGTAAGGAAAACTGGGATGTGGAAGAAGGTAAAAACCTAAAAAAGTTATTTATGCTCCCCCGGTCAGCAATAGTTCAGGCAGTAAGACTGGAACTAGGCCTGACTTCATGGGGTATACAAGTTGGCATGGCCCTTTTGCGCTTTTGGCAACGCCTAGAAATATGCGCAATTACCAAAATATCTCAATGGGGTAAAAATGAAATACAGGACAGCAAACTAAAATGGGCAAGAGAGACCAGGGGGAAAGTAACAAAGCTATGCTTGAAGATGAGAGTTAATGTGTTCGCGGCTCTCCCACCCCCCTTTGTATTGTATAAAATGGCTCCCGCGAGCCTATGAGCTGACGAGCTCTGGGAGACGCCCGCGCACACCGGGAGTGGTAATAATCCTGAGAAGACGACGGTGGCATGTCAAGCAACCTCTGCTAATATTTTTCCCTACTGATGAAGGTATTTAACCAGAAACACGTGTCTAGGGATATGATTTGCGAATACACTGGCACTGGCCATGAACTTTTTGAACATTTTGAGAACTTCGAACTAAATCTAAGAAGACTGAACAACAATGACCACGAGGCAATGGGGTAATCCGGCAAGGACATGTTCGCGGCTCTCCCACCCCCCTTAGAGAGTTAATGTGTGCCCTACTGTCTCCGTGGCTAATATTGATAAAAAGTTACTCAGGTCGACGGGGAAGGAAATATCGCATGCACAGGACAAAATCTATCTAGCAAGCAAAACTTCGACCAGTTTTATGATTGATGCATGGAATAATGTTTATTGCTTTCCCTGCATAGATAAGTTACCGGACCGTCAATTACGAAATGAGGTTCTGAGGGTTAGAATTGGGGTTAACCCTTGTTATATGAACAACTCGGTAAAGCGGGCCATGATCAATGAGGAGGGAAGCTGTACTTGCTCTTTAGGGTCCAAATGTGATATGCTGCATATCTTATTTGATTGTCTGAAGTTTTTGGACTTGCGTATCAAATTTTTAAAACCTATTCTTATGAAATATGAGATTAAAACTAGGACCCAGGCTGTGACACTGATGACAGAAATGTCCCACTTAGATATTGCTGTGGCAATGGGGAAATATATGCAAAAAGTGAAGGCAGTTTTATATCTTTTAAACGAGTTTTAATAATTAGTTTAAATATGTTTTTAGGGTGTCTATGTGTGTTAATGAAATGTTTTATTCAACTCTTTGGATGACTCAAACCTTGATGTGTGGCAGGGAGATGACAGTGACACCACTGGGCGTGCCCTCTTTTTGCTGAATTAATAGAAGGAGCTTTAAAGCTAGACTGTAGCACATTATAGGGTTTCAAGACCCTCTGGAAACCCAGAGAGTAAGCTCCTTGTGATGAACACGATCTCTAGCTGATGGCCTCAACAGGATACATGGCATATCGAGTACCTCAGCTGCTCCCCTTCCATGGGAATCTTTCTGCAGGGAATGAACTGGGTAAATCAAACGTTGCCCGCCTAGAGAGGAACATGGCGGCCGCAGCGTGATCAGCCGCGGGCTTACTTCCTCGGACTAGGAACCAAGGCTCAGATGCCTCTTGGATAACTGCTTGACGACGTGCATCCCTGCTGCCTGTTTTTTTCTGTTTGTTGGTTTGTTGGTTTTGGCTCCGGTGTTGGTGTGCTCGCTGCCCCGGCGATGCAAGATGACCCGTGGAGGTACTGGCAAGCCCACTCCCCCAGGGTTGCAGTCAGCGCTGCGGGCTTCCAGAGGGGGGCGGAGCAGTCCCCGGGAGGCCGTGCTGGAGGTGGGAAGAGGCAGCGGCCGCACGAAGACTCAGCGGATCACATTCTCTGCTGTTGCGGTGCTTGGGGAGAGGAGCAGCCCGTCCGGAATACAGCTCCCTGATCTCAGTGCAGGTAGGGGGGGCCCGGTGGGGGCAAGAAGCTCAGACCGAGGTCTCCAAGAGCGTAGGTGTTTTTACGGAACACCGGCTGTCTGGTGGTTTGCCCCGTGGGTTCAGGTAAATCAAGCGGAACACCCAATGTCTGTCTGAATATAGGGGGGCGGCAGGACGGAGGAGGGGTCTGGTTGTTTTACAGACCACATGGAGAGGAGCACAAACAACCAAGAGGGCCTATCCCCCCCAAATTGAATAGATACACATTACGAGCGCGGGCAGCGCACTTGGCGGCTAACAGGGATATAACACACTCTGGCTTTCCCCAGCGAATATCCCCACCAGTAGAAGCAGCAGCAAAAGTTGGAGCTGAAACTAGAAAAGTATATCAAGGCAGCGTAAGCAGGGGCTAGGGGCCCAAAACTCCCCTGGTGGTATAACCCTAGCTAAGCAGCAACAAGGCAAGGCGAAATTACAGGAAAGGAAAAAAAAATCTGCAACAAAACTCAAATTTACTCCATCCTTGAAATCCTTTTATCAGGTCATGTCACTCTCGTCTTCAGCCAAATCACCTCAATCACCAAACAAAATTATGGTCAGCTCTACCCAGGGGGGTACCCCAACCCGCTTGCCGGTCGCTAAATTAAACATGCTATCTTTGGCCCCTGCCCCTGCTCCAAACCCCTCGCCTAAAGAGAAGGTGGTGAAGGTGGCGACGGTAAAGACCTGTGAACCTGCACAATTAAATCAAAATCAAATCGTCCAGCCTTCAAAATCTGCTTCGGCAAGTACGGTAGAATGGGATATCCACCCAGAGATTAACCTCACCAATAGATACTCGGTGCTGGGAGGAACAGGAAAAAGTAGCACAAGAAATTGATCAAGACCGGGGCCAAGAACAAGGGAAGGTTGAAGTGGGGCAAGATCCCAATCAGAAGGATTCAAGTCCCTCTATGTCAACTTAAAATTCACATTCATTAGCAGATTTACTCTTGGCCATGAAGGAAGAGATGGCATGCAGATTCACAGTCTATGAGGCAAATCAGGCAGAAATGGCCAGTAGATTCTCTGTCTCAGAGGCAAATCAGGCTGCAATCCGGTCATCTTGTGAGATCCTTGCTAAAAAATTAGAGGAGATCACGGCAAGGACTGAAGCACTCGAGGAAGAGATGGCAAAATTGAAAGAATCAATAGTGTCCACTACCTTCCGGTTAGAGACACTCTCCTCCCAGAATAAAGAATTGAAGGACGATCTGGAACGTCTAGAGAACCACTCAGGGAGAAATAATTTGAAACTCCTAAATGTTCCGGAAGCAGTGGAGGGGGAGGATATAAGGGGGTTTTTGATCACGTTATTGAAGGGCACAGTCCTTAAAAGCCATCCGAATATTGATCTCAATTACGAAATCCAAAGAGCCCACCAGGATCCTTTCAAAAGAAAATTCGGGAAGCAGAAACCACGTAAGATCTTGGTGCATTTTCTATCATATTCTGTGAAGAAGCTCATCCTGTCAGCTGCATAAAAGGAAGGGGTCATCTCTCCACTTTCCGACCAACCCCTCATCTCTTTTTCGATCACATCCGACATCTCACACATAAATGCCACAAGACAGTGGGAGTTGGGGAAAAGATTGGATGAGCTCAATAGTCTTGGGGCAAAAGCCCAGTTAAGGTTTCGTGCTACCCTTCGGGTAATGTGGAATAACCACATGCACATGATACGATCCTCAGAAGAAGTTGATATGCTCATTGCCAAAATCCAGCAGGAAAAACAGGGTTGGAAGTAAGGGAGTGATATCGCAGCTTTGTCTGGGAGCTTGGTTTACCCTGGCCCAGGATACATATTTAGTTTTCAGAAAAGGGAAAGTAGTCCGAGGGAGCAATGCCCGAATAGGCGAAGACTATTGGAAGGGAGGGTTCCTCAGGTAAAGGGAGGTATGGGGGTTTCAGGGGGCACCGAGGGGAGGGCAAAGGGGAAGGAGGGTGGGGAGCAGAGAAGGGAAAAAATAAAAATAAATGCCTCATCTCACCTGGTCAATAAGGAAGCACTTCATTACTCAACTGAAGATCTCCACGGCCATGATAGTTAATATGAAAGATGGCCGTAAGATTTACTCTATTTCTTGGAATTTGAATGGCCTGAGGTGCCCACGCAGGCAAAGGCTGATTTTAAAGTATTTAGAGCTTTCATCAGCACAGATATGTTTGTTGCAGGAGACCCTCCTAAATACAACAGAGTTTAGGTCGGTCTTTTCCAAGATCCCTTGGGTACAGTGTTTTTGTGCCTCACAACAATCATTGAGTAGTCGTGGGGTAGCAATAGTGGATAAGAAGGGTGTACCTTGTAGGATCAAGTCAGTTCAAACTGATCAATCAGGCAGATGGGTAATATCCCTCTTCGATATTGTGTGGGCGGAATTGACCTGTTCATCCTACTACCGCCCAAACGCTGACGACCCTGCATTTTTAGTTAACTACAAGAAAGTTTAATAATGGTAAACCCCACGGTCAGTTTTGAATTGTGTATTGTCCTTTTTTGTTTAATAAAAAGATGTTTTAAAAAAAAAATAATGGTAAACCCCCCTTTGGTAATAGGAGGGGATTTTAATGTTAGGCTCGATCCAGTAAAAGACAGATCCAACTTAAGATACACAACAGCAACCCCCAAATCAAGTAGGGTCATGAAAAATGTAATATCTAACATAAATTTAGTGGATCTATGGAGATCCAAGATGGGTGATGCCTAAGGGTTTACTTATTATAGCAAAAAGAATCAACACTCCTCAAGGATAGACTACGTGTTGGTCAATAAAGAAGCCCTTAATAATTTTATGAGTAGTTCAATTCTGCCAACTCATTTATCTGACCATGCTCCCCTCTTATTAGTATATTCAATGGGCGGCAACTGTTCACAACCAAGATGGACGTTGAACAGAGTAATATTGTCAGACCCAGGAATTGTACAAACCATCACCAGATCCTCCCTAGAAATTTTTTCTATTAACCTGGGATCAACTTCAATTGATCACGTATGGGACGCCTATAAGGCTAGCTTGAGAGGTTTACTACATACTCTAATAAGTTCTAAAAATTGAACAAAGACCATAGAACTACATGCTCTGGAGAGTAAGATATCAGCTTTAGAGGCGGAAAGGAGGTATATAACCACAGATTATATGGGGGAACTGTAGCTGATAGACAGGAAAATGGAGGAGGCTAGGCAACACCTCAGGTCCTTTTTAGACCTGAAATGGAAGGCCCAATGCCAAGCCAGAAACATGGAAATTTTTTAGTATGAGGAAAAGGCAGGGGCCCTCCTGGCTTGGAAGGCGAGGCTGGATCGGGCAAAGAATGACATCAATTAGTTAATCATTGACAGCAGCGGGAATAAATCAAGTAATCTGGAAGAGATACAAAAATCCCTGTTATCACTTTTCTCAGATCTATACAGGGAAGGCCTTGAACCTACCCAGGGCCAGATATCCTCTTGGCTAAGGGATAAGTCCCTTCCGTTCTTACGGAGGCCTCAAGGGAGGCGCTCGATGCACCCATAACGATAGAGGAGATCAGGAACAAATAAAGAGAGCAAAAAATAAAAAAGCTGCTGGTCTCGATGCCCTCCCCAATGAAATATATACACTATTACAAGACTATCTTTTATCGATACTTCATGTGTTATTTAATTCTGTTTATTGCTCTAATGGGGGTGATGCCTAGATCTTGGAGAGAGGCCACGATAGTCCTAATACTAAAACCAGGGAAGGACTCCTTGTTGGCAGACTCTTATCATCCGATCTCCCTGCTGAACGCCGATTATAAGATCGTCATGGGCGTGTTAGCAGGGAGATTGGTGAAACTGGCACCCAATTTAATTAATCCTGACCCGAAGGGTTTCATGGTGGGGAGGGTACTCCAAGAACAAACCCAATTGTTGATTGGTAATATTGACCTAGCAGAGGCAAAGGCAGACCCTCTGGCAGTAGTGGCAATCGACGCCGCTAAGGCCTTTGACCGTGTGTGGTGGAGGTATCTTTGGGGGGTCTTAGAGGCCATGGGTATGGGGCCAGTGTTCATGCAGACTGTAAAGATTGTTATCTTGGTGCATCTGCGAAAATACTCTTGAATGGTTCCTTGACTCCAAGCTTCTCTATTCAGAGTGGGACTAGGCAAGGGTGCCCCCTGTCCCCCCTCTTGTTTAATTTTTACATAGAGCCCCTAGCTGAAACTATCAGATAGGATAACACCATCACTCCATTTAAATCATCAAGCTACAAGTGCAAATTTGCATTGTATGCCGATGATGTGATAGTTTATACAAGCGATCTAGAGCATGCCATCTCACAACTGGAACATAGGCTAAGGGAATTCGGTATGGTATCAGGGTATCTTGTTAATTCGGCTAAGACCGAAATAATGTGTTGAAAGATCTTATACAGAGGCAGCCCTGTTAGTAATGAATTTAGATACCTTGGTATCAAAATAGTCAAGGACTTAAATAAAATCCCCTTGATATATCTGGGGAAAATTGAAAAGGATATTGATTACCTTTTTGCTAAATGGAAGAACCTCCCTTTGACCATCTATGGGAGGGTAAATCTTGTGAAAATGTCTGTATTTCCAAAATTGACATACATTTTTAACGCAATTCCGCTAACTTTCCCCCTAAAAAATATAAGTAGGATTCAGGGGAAAATAGGTTGTTTTATTTGGGGCCAGAAAAGTGCTAGGATGTCATTGAAAAAGCTTAGGAGGAAGCTCCTCAAAGGTGGGTTGGCCCTCCCCGACATTAACTGGTATTTGATGGCCTTCCAATGTAAGGGTGTTAGGATGCTGCTGTCTAGTCCAGAGGAAACTGCCTGGGGCTGAGTACTTGGTGAAATGGTGCTGGCTGAGAGAGGCAGTGTGCAAGGAGGGTTTTTGTATACATTTGGGGGCCCAAGGTTTTTTAAACGGGTCTGCCTAAAGGTTTTGAAATCAGCCTACCTGGTATAAAATCAGGCATATATGGGGCATAGGTTATTTTTCTGACTTTGCCCCTATCTGGGACTCCCCTGGGACCCTGCCTTGTCTATGTGATAGGTTGGCTATACCGATTAAAAGTTCGGGGCTGGTGATGTGGTCGGATCTGGTGGACTCAGATGGTATTCTGCCCTGGGAAGTCTTGCAAGCTAAGATAGGCCCTCTTTTTTCTAGGTTTAAATTTCCCCAATTAAGATCATGGTATGAGGCAGGAGCAGGTGATATCTCTGGGAGGTGGGAACTTGAGCAGTTATTGCAAGACTCCCGGCCGAGGAAGAAAGAGATATCTCTTTGGTATGCAAAAATCCAAGAAGCAGAGGAAGTCAAGATCCCCTCCCCAACACTAGTTTGGAACCAAACACCACTTGCCCTTCACATTGATTAATCTTTTGAATCATCACTCAAGACATTGTATAAATATATAAAGCCTGCTTGCCAAAAGAAAAATTATTTTTTTGTGATCAACGGGCTATATTATACCCCGGCCAAGATTGCAAAATTTGCCCCCGACCCGCCGCCAAGCTGCCCCAGATGCAGTCTTGCCAATGCCAATGATATACATTTTTTTTTTTAATGCCCAGAGTTAAGTATTTTCTGGAAAAATGTGGGATACACGTTAACATCCATTTTTTAAATTGACATCGAAGTAGATCTGCACCTGGTGATCTTAGGTAAGAACGATTTCTCCAGTGAGGTGCTCCCACAGGAACAAATGGGCCTGCTGTTATACTTAGTGTTCCTGGCAAGGAGAGAGATTTGTTTTAAATGGAAGGCCACCATTCCTCCGGGGAGAGAAGACTGGCTTAAAGCCGTCCTTAACATGGCACGTCTAGAACAAGATACTAGGGAGACTAGTCCACCCAGTATCTGGCTGCCTTTGATAAGTTGGGCGCGGCAACTGCGCCTGATTAATGAGTAATAGATCAAATTGGTCCTAACCCAAAAGTCCTATGATTACACCAGTCCTCAAACACGTGAGGAAGGCCTGAGGGCCTAGACGGACGCAGTGAACCGCAGGGAGCCCCCCATAAGCGGAAAAATCGGCTTGTTAAACCTGCGAATGCCTTTGGTGAGATGAGGACAAAAAAAAAACGTTGCGAACCTCAGGCAATGTCACACTTTTACATTAAGATGTAAAAACCTTGCTACGTTATCAATCAACCCTGCTAAACGTTTG
Organism: Lissotriton vulgaris; assembly: GCF_964263255.1. Classification (NCBI taxonomy): domain Eukaryota; kingdom Metazoa; phylum Chordata; class Amphibia; order Caudata; family Salamandridae; genus Lissotriton; species Lissotriton vulgaris. Next base: position 209,924,178 of record NC_141698.1, read on the forward strand.
CCGTAGATTGCTCGTACAAAACTGTTTTCTTTTGAGTGGCAGACTTTGGGCATGGGCAAAAAGCCAGGTCAGTTACGTTGCATTTCTTCTCCCAAAAATATACGATTTGCTGAATTGTTTCAAGTGCTAAACGTCGCACAAATCTGCATAATTATACAGTAATTTTTTCACTCTCCTAATTCCTTATTTTTCCTGCCCATTTTCTCCACACACATTGTCTCTGTCTATATCTCTCTTTGTTCTTTTCATTCTATCATCACCACTCTCTTTCTTACTTGCTCCCTGCAACCCACTTAATGTCTATATTTCTACCCATTTCCTTCCTCCTCCTTTTAGCCTCTATCTTAGCAATTCATGTCTCTAAAGTGCACTTTTCCTTCTCCTTTCTTTGCATAAGTCTAGTATTCTGCTGTAATAGTTATTGCTCGTGTTTACCTCTCCTAGTTTCCCTTCATCTATCAGACACAAACACTCTTTCACACAGCCCACACAAATAAACATAAGCGCACATTATTCCATTAAATATATCTGGTAGTTAGAATTGAATACCCTCTTACATAAACATTAATAAAAGTGAATAGTGTTTTCGTTTAAGACAGCAATGCGATTTACAGTGTTCCAAGTTAACTGGGAGAATAGACAGTTGGTTTCAATGGCACTAAATGGTAAAATGTACTTCCCTGCCCACACAGCCTTTCAGTGTAAACCCACACAGCCTGTCAGTGTAAACAAAGGATAGAACATTCATGCAGTACATCCAGGTTGACAATACAATGCAATAGGCCATGTTAGCTCTCATATAATCTTTGCTCTCTGATGAAGAAAAAATAACTGAACAGAATTACACCAAATTTGCCAAGAAATTAGAACTTAACATAGAAAATATGTTTTTTTGTGATTTGATCTAATTCTGTTAAGCCATTTTCGAAATTAATGGCATTCAAAGAGGGGCTCAGGTTTGGCAGGAAGGGGCTAAAACGTATATATATCTCTGGAATTCTGGTGCCATTAAAAAGGGGGCCTTATTGGCTGACTAAAGCATGAATAATATGCTGTAGCAGTCATTATAGGTCTGAGGGACATGGTCGCCGCATCCTTAAAATGAATTAAAAAAAACAATATAAGGGGGCAGGCTGAGCATGCCCTGACCCACAAGGGCATTTGGGGTAGGGCTCTCGAAGGCATCCCTCACCTCATTTATTGGCTGCCCACAACATGGACACCATGTTGTTTCAGCCGTTACAGGACTTGGTGACATGTCCTAATTGACTTGTTTTCTAGTGAACGCCAGGTTGTGAGCATCACAAAAGAGTACGTACAAAGGACGATAACAGATTTCAGTTACAGTATAAATCATTTGTTGGTGGTGTTATACTCATTTTAGGAATGCTGGGAGTTCTAAGGTAATTTTACCCTGTGAAAAATGCTGGCTCTCTTCTGGGATTTGATGAACCACGTATGATCGAAAACTGTTATCTCTCATGATTTTCTGATAAATATTATGGGTGGTGCTCAGAAGCTAAAATACAAACACATTTTCTATAAGTTCACACTATCTTCCTCATCCATGTGATTACAAACATGTAATTCCAGTAGCATCAGCAGCCTGTCAGCTGATTCCCCAATGTTCTACTGCACCTTCCTGCACTATTCTAATTAACTACTAGATCACTAACATTCTGTATTTATGACAAAATTGTGGCATACCTGAATGCTATCCTAATGGAATCAAAACAGTAACATTGAAATCCTTTCCTATAGAGGATACTGCAGTAAATGTAAGGGGTTTTCTATTGTCGCAGAAATTATGGTTAGTGCTCTAGAATGCTAAAATGAGGTCAATTTTCTATGAGTTCTCAAAATATCTTCTTCATCCTTGCCAGTAAAATATTCTGAAATACAGAGAGAAATATGTATTGATAACACCAGCAGCAAACTGTCACATAACTCCTTAGTGATCAACTGCAGCTTCACAAACGAATTCTAGTGAACAACTAGAGCACTAACTTTTTCTATTCAAGAAGTGGGGAACCCCTGAACGCCATTTTGTTGGAATATGAGCTTTTGAATTTAAAGCATTTCAAGATGAGCAAGTTGACGTAAATCTGCATTGAGATGTTATGAAACTAGTGGGTTAACAGTGTGATAGGAGGAATGGATTATTTGTAATTTGAGGCACTATGTATTTGTAAAAAGGCTAAAAATAGTTAAAGAGAGAGACATCTACGGAAGTACAACATCCTTTCCCACATCTGTATACTCAGTCTACCTATCTTCTTAGTTGTCTAATAGCTCCCTAATTTTAATAACAACATTTTGCTTTATATACTAAGATTTATAGTTAGGACATAGTTGCTAAAGGAAATTGATTTTTCGTGTTGCTGATAACAAAAAATTATTTTAACCTCAGCTACTTCCTGTAACTGTTGGGATAATCCATCAAGCAAGGGACACCACTACAGCCAAAACAGGTGAACTGAATTACACCACGTTTGTCAAAAAGCTACACCTTCTTCCAGAAATGATGCTTTTTGTGATTTTTGTGATTTGGTGTAAATCTGTTCAGTAGATTTTTCGAGAACCTAAGGTTCAGAATGTATATATATCTAAATTGTTGGGTTTGCAGGACTCTTGCGGGTGTCCTGCAGTCACGCCACTTCAAATAATACAACAATATGACTGCCCAAGGGTATTTATTTCCACTCGGTCCCCTTTCTCCTGCAGGAGCAAGAAGCTCCCTTGAGTCCCATGGGAGCTCTGGATTTGATTGGCTGGGAGCAACATGAATAGAAATGAGGGGGCTTAGTCCCATGTCCTGAAAATGATCCAAACATAAGGTATAAGAGGACAGGGTAGCGGCACCCTGACCCCATGACCTTTTGGAGTTGGACTCGCGGCCAAATGTAAAAAATATTTGGGTGGATTTCTGTAATCCAGTTGGACTCTAGCAGGAGCCAGCAAGACCCCTCACTCTTGTAAGGGTCTTGCAGGAACACAGGGCCCACACTGGCACCCGTAAGAGTACCACAGGTTTGGAAAACCATTTTTAAAATAAGGAGCATGGGTGTCTGATGTGGGATTTCTGCAAATGAGTTTTTGGCACTTGGGCCAACCAATGCCATACACAGCCAGAGTCTATGCATCACAAGGGGACACAACCCATGCTGGGTTGAGTACAGGGCTTGGCCACAGGCCAGGTCCCGTGGTCAGCCCCAATGCTGTGCATGGTTTGTACAATTGCCATAGGTAGGTATGCTAATAAAATATTACATTACATTTTTTTTAAATCACTGAAAGTGACGTTATAGTTAGGTATGTTAATAATATCTCATTTTTCATTAAACAAACCTTAGAAATTCACTGGGAACCCAAGGTTACAGTGAAGGTATAATTGGTTCCCCGTGGCCCCTAACAAAAGCTGGGTTGTGGGTTTCTGTGTGGGTACTGGGGCACCCACCAATAAATCAAAAGGTGGACAGCTCCCACCACAGTGATGGTTGTGGAGTCAGCAAGGGCTGCAAGGACCTGGGGGTTCCCGCCTCCCCTGCAGCCCATAACGTTATAGATATATATGAGTGCTCCTTGCTGACAAACAGCGCAAAATAGAAAATGCCAGCTCCCGTGGGCATCCACAATGGATGCCAGTTGGGGAGTCACCAAGGGCAGCAGATGCCTTGGGGCTGCCCCATAGGCTCTAACCTAAATAAAGGTGTGGGTAGCCTAGGTGGGCACTAGGATAAAATATATATGTATATATAAGCAGACAAGGAGAAACCCATAATGTCCCGCTGGGCCATTTCGTTACATTTGTGGATCCTGGTGGTGCTCCCAGAAAAAGCAGAGGCACCACCAACGATTTTTGTTTTGGGAAGATGGATGGAGTACAATAGCCCCCCAGCAACATTTAAAAAAAATACAGAGAGTCTCATAGGTCAATAAATCCATAAACCCAGGAGAGCTTACCATATTTATTTAAAGCATATTTATTTAAAGCTGGAGCTGTATGCTCTTCAGTTGGAGTGCATGACCCATTTGTAATTAGTTTTAAGGCTGCACTTTATGGCCTGAAATTGGTTCAAAGAAAGGCTCATAGACATGTTGATTTTTTTTTTATAATCTGTATTAAAAAATGTATGACAGCCTTTTAATTAAACATTACAATAGGTGAATTTTTGTAATGTATATTTAATTATAATATTCATTACTTTTTGACAAAGATAATAGTTGTGGTTTATATATGTTAATATGCTGACCCTCTCATAAAACCTATAAACTTAACTTTTAATATTCTGACTCTTTGACAAAGTCAGTAGGTCTGCTTACCTAAAATGACACCCTTTATATTGTACCATCATAAAGATAGCCGTCGCAGGCATGGACAATAACAAAAAGAGGAATATTACTTGTAGTCTTTTCCAATGCAATTGAGAAGACACCTTTCTTGAAATAGTTTTTGTTATTGTAGGCATTGTAGTCATTCTGAAGTACTGGGTAGTCACCTATTTTCAGGAGTTAATAACCAGCTCGAGTGCACTCATTCCCATTTTTTTCTCGGATGATAGATCGGTGTCTGGCCCCCGATGGTCAATGATAAATGTGGTTACAGATTTTCTGACATGTTCTACTACTTTACCATGGGCACCTGAAATGTGAGCTACACAATCATGCAGCCACTTATACCATAGCCAGAATGTGAAGTTTCTGTAAAACAGTAATTTTGAAAGATGGAAGTTCAAAACCTGCAATGATTTGTGATTGCACAGGTTGCTTGCAGCTGCATTTATCGTAACCAAAGACCTTCATTTTCACTTTCAGACAAGTGATGAATTTCTTGATGTATTCACCTGGATTTGGGAGAGTAGAATGAAATATATTACACTTGTGAACATTTTTCAGCTGCATGAAATATTTCAATAGGCTGGCCTTAACACTGACATAAGGGGGAGGGTCATTAAAGTGCAAATGTAAACTTAGCAGGTGTTGCAAGCAGAAATGTCTTTTCATTCAATGACAGTTGTTAACATTTCACTCCTGTTAGGACACATTCCTCTGTGAGAACAGGGGTAGGAGAGAGTTTTACTGTCAGGAAAAAGGTTGTTGGTGTCAAATTGCTTTATGCACAATGGCTTCAAAAGGAGGCTAATGTTTTGTGTGGTTTAGAACCATAAGTTTGAAACAACTACTGCTGGTGATAAAGTGACCTACAGCTTGGTCGTTCTCAAATTTTCATCTATCCCTAATGGTTTCTATTTCCATGTGTGAAGAGGGCACAATGAACATTTGTGAGATTAATAATAAGGTTGTTCTATATCTTGTTAGACCATTGGAATGTTGAGAGCTCTATTGAAGACAATGGAATTGCTCCAGGCTTGTAATGGCTGGTATACGCCTGAAGCTCCAACATTCCGATGATCATCTTCATGCTTTTCCCTTTTTAATTTAGAACATTCTCCCCTTGATTAGTTGTATATTGTAATAGCCTTTAAGCCCTTCTGCCTCTGATTATGCCGGTTGCTAAAGGACCTCTTTCAAATTAACTCGGGCTCAGGACCTTTAACAACAGGTATAGCCCTTGCCCACAGGCTATAAGGCTAAAAATAAGTCATCTTTATAAAATTACAAGTAAATCCATAAAATGTAGTCATTAGAATATTATTAGAATCAATAAGCAATTAATAAATTGTAATAAAAAGCATTACGGGCGAGAAGGGTGTCAGTCAGTCAGAACTCATAAAGAATTCCAGTTTGAGAGAGTGACAAATGAAGCATACATTTTTGGCATATAAAACAGTTCGATAAATCAAACATCTTACTATAAACATGTTTTTTGTCAATTCCTCTTGAGTTCAGCACGGTAGAATTAGGTGCCCTGCATCCTGTTAAGGACCCCCACTCCAGATTATTATTACAATTTTTTACATTTTCCAAAATTGCAGCAAAATCACCTGAGACACCCGAAGCCTGTGATTTTCCTTGCACATGCTATTACAAAATTAAAAGAAACCTAGCAACATTCTGGCCAACTGACGCAGGTCACTGAGGTGTGCATTAAACCTGCCAGAACCTTTCCTGTATCAAAGAGTGCTTCACTTGCATTTCTATCTTGCCTGCACCTTATGTTTAGGGTGATTATCTCTCTCTTAACCTTGTTAGGTAGGTCGCTCCCCCTCCACACAGCGCCGCCTGTGCGTTCTGACCCTGCCCCAGCTGCCTCTGTTGAGGAAGTTGAGGCCTTCCTCCACCCGCAGACTACCACCTGCGCCTCATCCCTGGTGCCCAGTGGCTGGCCTTAGGCTTGTTTGTCATTTGTCATTTCATTGTATTGCACTCTCTTGGTGTCTGTGACTGCTGTTATTTGTCCCCCCCCACGTGCCTGTATTCTCTCCTGTGCCCTGTGTTTTCCTTCTGTCCACCTTGTTGCCCTGTGATTCTGTGCCTTTTTCTCCTTCTATCCCCTTCATTGCCCCCGTGATTCTGTGCCTTTTTCTCCTTCTGTCTTCTTTGTTGCCCCGGTGATTCTGTGCCTTTTTCTCCTTCTCTCCCCTTCGTTGCCCCAGTGATTCTGTGCCTGTTTTTCCTTCTGTCCCCTTTGTTGCCCCCGCGATTCTGTGCCTTTTACTCCTTCTGTCCCTTTTGTTGCCCCTGTGATTCTGTGCCTTTTCTCCTTCTGTCCCCTTCATTACCCCCGTGATTATTTGCCTTTTTCTCCTTCTGTCCGATTCATTTCCCCCTCATTTTGTGCCTTTTCTCCTTCTGTCCCCTCCGTTTCCCCTGGGATTCTGTGCCCTTGCTTCCGTCCCGCCGCTGCGTCCCATGCGGCCCCGCCTCCCTGAATGACCATTCGCTGCCCCTGTCTCCCAGCTGCTCCTCTCTCCCACCTCCTCATATATGGCGGCCGCTCCGCTGGCACGCCAAAGGCGCACCTAAGGCAAGCCCATCTGCGCCCGTCTGCACCTGGACCACGCCCAGTGCCAGAACCCCTGGCCGCCGCTACAATGCCAGCACACTGCACACCCTCAACCCCGGACAGATCCACACCTGCATCAAGGCCGCCTGAAATGCACACATGGTCCCTTCACCTGCCGGAACTGCAGCTACACAAGCCTCAGACCCGCCGAACCACCCGCCAAGAAAGACCTCAACCACCTCTGATGCATCCTACTGAACACCCGCTCCGCAAGCAGGCCATTGAGCTCTGGGACCTGCTCGATACATCATCCCCGGATGTCGCCTTCCTGACAGAGACCTGGATGAACGACTCCTCTGCACCTGATATGGCCATAGCCATCCCGGATGGCTACAAGATCAACCGCAGAGGCCGCACCAACGGAGTCAGAGGAGGAATCGCCATTGTCCACAAGTACAGCATCAGGGTCTCGATCAGCACTGACAACACTCTCAGCACCGCCAAACACATCCACTTCCAGATCCCCACAGACCCCAACACCACCCTCAGAGGTACCTTTGTCTCCAGACCCCCCCGGACCCGACCCCAGTTCAGCGACTCCATCGCCGACTTCATCAGCATGCATGCCCTGACCTCCACAACGACATCCTCCTTGGAGACCTGAACTGTCACCTTGAGAACAACAACGACAGCAACTCCACCACCCTGACCGACAACCTTGCCAACCTCGGACTGAGGCAGTTCATCACAACGCCTACCCATTCCGTCGTTAACACACTCAACCCAGTCTTCTCCTCAAGCTCCCACGTCTCCTTCAGCCACACCACCAAACTCCTCTGGACCGACCACTGCTGCATTCACTTCACCTTTTAGAAACCCACCACACACCACCGCACCCAACAGATCCCCCACCGTTGCTGGAACAAAATCACTGAAGACCAACTACACACAAACCTCGCTCTCAGCCCACCCACCGACAACTCCAGCATCAACGACGCCGCCCCCAACCTCAGACGTTGGATCAATGACTGTGCCAACACCCTCGCCCCGCTGAAGAAACCCACCCACAGAGACACCAGCAAGATAGCTAGCTGGTACACCCCAGAATTCCTAGCCTCCAAGCGAACCTGCCGGAAACTAGAGAAGAAATGGCACAATGAAAAGACACAGGACAGCCTCGCAGCCCACAAAGACGCCATCCGCAAACACCATCACCTCATCAGATCTGCCAAGAGGACCTCCTTCAAAGACAGCCTCGACATCAATGGACACAACATCAAAGAGATCTTTAACATCGTAAAGGACCTCTCCAACCCCAGCTCCAACACCAACGACATCCTGGTGTCGCAAGCCCTGTGCGACTCCCTCGTCACCTTCCTCCACCGCAAGATCGCTGACATCCATGACAGCTTCAACGGCCAGACATCCCCAACAGACATTGAAACTCCAGACTGTCCGCACACCATCGACCACGACTCCCTGCCAGCCTGGGCAAACGTGAACATCGATGACACCATCAAGACCATGAGTACAATCCACTCCGGCTCCCCGTCAGACCCACTCCCGCACTACATCTTCAACAAAGCCAGCAGCTCCATCGCACCCCACCTGAAATGTCATCAATCTCTCCTTCGAGAATGTGACCTTCTCAGAGAACTGGAAGCACACCAAGATCAACTCCCTACTAAAAAAAAACAAGGCAGACCCGAGAGACCTTAAGAACTTCTGGCCCATCTCCCTGCTTCCGCTCCCGGCCAAGGTCATCGAGAAGATCGTCAACAGACAGTTAAACCAATACCTCAAAGAAAACAGCATCCTGGACCCATCCCAGTCAGGGTTCCGCAGCAACCACAGCACTGAGACTGCCCTCATCCCCGCCACCAATTACATCAAGACCCTGCAGGACAACAATGAGACCGCGGCCCTCATCCTCCTGGACCTCTCCGCTACCTTTGACACTGTCTGCCATCGCACACTACCCACACACCTCCATGACGCTGGGATTCGAGACAAGACCGTGGAATGGACCACCTCCTTCCTCTCCAGCAGTCCAGAGTGTCTGCATCCGCCATTCCGACCCAAAGCCTCCAAGATCATCTGCGGCATACCCCAGGGATCATCCCTCCGCACGACACTGTTCAACATCTACATGGCCCTGCTCGCACAAGTCGCCCGACAGCACAACCTCAACATAATCTCCTGTACCAACGACACTCAACTGATCCTCTCCCTCACTAAGGACCCCCTCACCGCCAAATCCAATCTCCACGAAGGAATGAAGGCCGTCGCCGACTGGAGGAGAATCAGCTGACTGAAGCTAAACACGGACAAGACGGAGGTCCTCATCCTCGTCTCCAACCCTTCAGCCTGGGACGACTCCTGGTGGCCTACGGCACTGGGAGCAGCCCCGACACCCACCGACCACGCACGCAACCTGGGAGTCATCCTCGACTCAACACTCTCTATGACCAAGCAAGTCAACGCAGTCTCCTCCTCCTGCTTCAACATCCTCCGCATGCTCCGCAAGATCTACAGGTGGATCCTGACAGATACAAGAAGAACAGTCACCCAGGCCCTCGTCAGTAGCAGACTCGACTATGGAAGCGCCCTCTATGCGGGAGCCCCGGCCAAACTCATCAAACAACTGCAACGCATTCAAAACGCCTCTGCACACCTGATCCTCGACATACCACGCCACAGCCACATCACCCCCATCTCAGAAACCTGCACTGGCTCCACATCAACTTGAGGATTTCGTTCAAGCTCCTCATCCACGCACACAAGGCAGTCCACAAGACTGGCCCAGCCTACCTCAACAGACGACTCTTCTTCTACATCCCTAACTGCCAGCTCCGCTCTGCTGACCTTGCCCTCACCACCATCCCTTGTATCTGAAGAACAACCACCGGGGGCTGATTCTACTCCCACCTCGCCGCCAAGACCTGGAACACCCTCCCACTGAGCCTACGATAGACCAAAGACCTGCTGACCTTCAGGAGGCTACTCAAGACCTGGCTGTTCGACCAGTAGCACCCCCCCCCTTTTTTCCCTCAGCGCCTTGAGACCCTCACAGGTAAGTAGTGCGTTCTACAAATTCTTGATTGATTGATTGATGTCATTCTGGACACCTTGTCCAGACATGGATTTTGAACACATTGTAGATAATGTGGACTTGTTTTCTTCCATTGTGTAATTAGACGGACACACCTAAATTCAGTGATTTGTAGGTGAAAAGTTCAGGACTGGAGACATTATCGGTAGCAACCTGAAATGAGGTGGTCACGCTACTGGTGATAGAATAATTCATCTGTTTGTATCCATATAGCCATGTCTGAACTGGGGTGGCAGAGTGGGCTAAAGAACGGTGATGGATTAAACCCAGATCTTTTGACTGGGTGTGAGTGTTTGATTGATTCAGATGCTCCATCCATCACCACCCCCTTTTGCACCGCTTTTGGCCGCCATAAGTGTGGCAGGGTATGCTCAGATGTGAGTCCCTTGCTCACTTTGCCACTGGATTCAAGCAAGCCGGGCTGAACACGGCTGGAATGCCAGAAACCAGTCCTCGGAAGCTTGTTTCCGGTCCAGGGAAGACATGGCTTGGCAGTTCGGGCTGGACTGTTCCCATGAGGCACAGGGTCAGACTGATTTGCATATAGCCATGTCTGAACTGGGATGGCAGAGTGGGCTAATGAACGGTGATGGATTAAACCCAGATCTTTTGACTGGGTGTGAGTGTTTGATTGATTCAGATGCTCCGTTCACCACCACCCCCTTTTGTACCACATATAAATAAAGCATTTCTAAGGTGCTAGTGCACTAAAATACTTTACTCGCTGCTAAGGGCCAGGACTTGGTTGGGCAAATGAAAGGTTAGATCATTTTTTCATAACAGCTAAGGAGCAGATTTAGAGTTTAGGGGAGAGGGTCCTCCATCACAACAGTGACAAAGCATCCTCTCCACCATGCTGAAGGTCCACTGATTTACAGTTGGGTAGACTGCAAGTATGTCAACAAAGGAACCTACTCTTTTTGCTTTTGCTCTGCCCAATGGAGTGACTGCCATCAGGGTTTGATCATTCAACAGTCTGATATGGGGGTCGATTATGATGGCGGACGGACCTGCATCTGTCCGCCACCACTGAGGTGGAGGGACCGTCCGCAGGGGCAGCAGCGTTCCCTCCATTGCAATTAGGCTGTGACCACCACCCTGGCTGTCACATGCCATATATTTATAATTGTGGCGGGTGCTGCTTTAAGCAGCACCCGCCGCAAAGTTAAAAGTGCATGCTGTGCATTTGCAGGCACCGCTGCATGCACAAAGCGGCAGGCATTGTGCATGCAACTGCAGGGGGGTACCATAGGTACCCCCCTGTGCACCCCCACCACCCCCTTCACCCTGGGGGCCTGCAACGGGCCCCCAATGCAAAGACCGTATGCCTTTTCGTGGTGGCATTGCCGCCACGGCAAGGCATAGCCCCCAGCACATCCTAATATGGCTGGCGGTGTCTGATAGACACCGCCACCAAATTAGAGCTTTTCCGCTGCGGCGGAAAAGCGGCGGACGGTCTTCCCGTCCACTACGGTCCCCCCGCCATTGTAATATGGTGGGGGGAAAATAGGTGGCGGACGGGCAAGGATGGCGGACGGATCGCCACCGCCTGCATGGCGGTGGCGATCCGTCCGCCATCCTAATTGACCCCTTAGAGTGGGTTGTCGAATGGCAAGTTTTTATGATCCCTTATTGCTGTAAAAAACCTGGCAGTAAGGTACAGTATTTTTTTTTATTTTACCCCCACACCATAGGAGAAAACTCCCATGAAGTGGGGGTCATCAGTTTTTGTTTTTTCCCCAAAAAAATCCCACTTTGTGATTTTATTTTCGGAGAAACAAAAATAAATATAAAGTTTGATAGCAACCTTCATATTAGATGGAGTCATGTGTCAAACTTGAAACTAATTTGCAGGAACCAACGTGACAGAAGTTCCTGCCAATGACTAGAGTTGTCCGCAGGGCCGGCAGGCAACTCTGAATACAAAATTTGTGTTCTCTGTCAGGGTGACAGAGTATTTTTTAATGACCTCCTCAAAGCCAGCCATATATGTATGCTCCTTCAATGACTAGCATTGGTTTTGATGAAGAAATGTATTGCCATGTCCTGGAAGACAGCAATGGCACTGATACGAGGCTGGTGGAGGGAAGTCTTGCAGTGGTCCTATTCAGAGATTACTATATTGCCAGATTCTCATGGCAGGTGAGTTGAGGAAAGGTGGTTCTCAATGTGGGATACCTATCTAGAAAAGGTAGAGGCAAAATCAGAATGAGACTCAGTACAGTATGTGCAATTGAATGTTATCAATAAACTGGCATAAGCGAGCTTGTCATGGGAATAATTAGTACAGTGGGCATGTCATTGAATATTTCTGTCTTAGGTGACTGAGTGAGAGCAAGAGCCATTCAGGTTCATTTTTTTTTGTTTAATCCTCTTCCTTCTATATGATATTGCTTCGTTGATATGTTCAATGATGAATATCAAAGCAGACTTATTAAAGTCCTTGGTACCAGCGATCACGTTGATGGGGATGTAGGTACAACCTCAGTCTCCTTATTTTATTTTTATTTATTTATTTATTTATAAAGTTTTATATAGCACAAACAATATCCCGAAGGATATCAGAGCGCTTTACAAAAATGATGTAAGGAAGGACATAAAAGCAATGTCGACATCAAGTAAGAATATAAAAACAGGAAAAATTGAATAATTACAAGGCCAATTAGACAGGGAGAGTAATACAGTAGACAGGTATATAGCAGGCTACGCAGGGAGACACGCTATGCGGTAAGGAAGAGCAGCATCAAATGTTGGTGCAATGGTTGTAGGATCAATGGCTTTGCACAGGTGAACTAGGCCAATTACGGTAAGAATGTATTCATTAGGAATCTTTTGGCTTCCAGTTTGAAGGCAGTCGAGGAGATTTTGCGTATTTCCCGTGGAAGAGAGTTCCATATCTTTGGGGCAGCACCAGAGAATGCCGGTGACAAGTTCTCTTTTTGCTAAGAATGAGTGGTTTCAGGAGGAATGTGTTAGTGCTTCTTGAGGCTCTACCACCACTTGAATTGGCTTATGTACTTGCAGCACTGGGGACGTGTAATATAATGTAATGGTTTTCCTGTACTCTCAGTATAACATTCAGTAAAACAATATGACAAAAAATGATATGTAAGTATAAACCTGAAACTCAATGACAGTCACAAGCAACGGAGCACAGATATTGAACGATGATGCCAATAGACTCAGGGCAGGGGCTAGAGGTGAGGAGTGAGTACTAGTAGTGCCAGCCATTCTCTTCCTACAGTGAGGACATTTGACACGGCGGTAAAGGGAACCTTGAATACAAAATCTAGGGTGGTGGTGAAAATATTGAAACACATGTGTGTTCCTGAACCTCCACCTTCAAATAAATATTACCAAAATACTTCAAATGTCTTTTAAAATGATCCAGTTGAGCAGCAAGCCTACAACACTGCTGTAATGGGGTACACATGCGCACTGTGCTCACCCATTAACACTGAAGGCTTCATTAGACTAATGTGGAAAAATCAACAAACTATGTAGGTGCCTGTTTTCACACTTTTTGGAAATTAAGCATAAACTGGTATCACTCAGGGCCTGATTCTCAAAGGTAAACATACACTGTGTTGCATGTTTATGATTATTTGCTATTCACAAAGGGATTTACGAGTAGTATCTTTAATCTCCGCACCTAAAAACTAGGGGGCAGATGTATCAAAAAACCATTTTGTGAGTCCCAAATATCGATTTTTTGCGAATCGCTATTTCGGAATCGCAAAATGGTATGTAAGAAGAAAATTGCGAAATATAAGCGATTCCTTAAAAATTGCAGAATAATCTGCGATTTTCTTGCGAATATCGCAAATTTGCGAAAATCAAAAATTAGCGAAAATCGCAAATTAGCGAAAATCGTAATTTTGCGAAATTCGCAAAAACAGAAACCATGCAATGCAGGAACAGGCTGATGACATCACAACCAGGAAGTTCAACTGATTGCTTGCACCTGCTACCCAGAGCCACACCTAGTGGCAGTTGTAAGAGTGTGCTGAGGCAGAGCAGAGCTGTTTGATGAGCAATGGAGTCACAGAAGGCAAAGGAGGACCAGGCATTGGAAAAGAGGAAAAGAAAGCAGAAGTTTTCTGATAAGGAGCAAGAAGTGCTGATAGAAGAAATGGTGTTAAACCATCAGGACCTGTTTGGGAAGGACGCCTTGAAAGTACCTGACTCCAGGAAAAGGAAAATCTGGTTGGAGATTCAGGAGAAAGTTAACTCAGTAGGAGTCACCACACGCTCCATTGATGAAATTAAAAAACGCTGGTATGACATGAGGCTCAGATCAAAAGAAAGACTTGCTGAGAGATTGAAAGAGGCAAACCAAACAGGTGGTGGACCTTCTGTTGTGGACAAATCCACTCCCCATGAGGAACTGATTGAATCCACACTGTTACCTGAAAGTGTGAGTGGAGTGGCTAGCATTGACAGCTCTGAACCCACAGGAAGTCCACAAGGTAAGAGGACAGCAAATTGCATGCATGTGTGTGTACAAAGAATGTGTGTGTGTGCAGTGCATGTCAGAGGAATATTGGTCCAGTCACACTGTGAAACAAGAACTGAGCAATGCGTGCTTGTTTGGAACTGAACCACGCAGAGAAGGCTTCGCAGTGAAGTATTTAACCTGAAATCATCAGCGCTTCATGTTTGCTCACAGCGCTTCATGTTTGCCCGCAGCGCGTATTGTTAGGCATTTTTAGGTTCTCAAGCTTTTTAGGATTCTTTTAACTGGTGGGATATTGTTTATCTCACTGTATACTTTTAGGAGCATGCCCGCTTACCTGCACCATAAATTGTGACCTCACCGCTGCTTTGCGGGTCTCTCGCCACCGCCATCTTGGGGATAGTGGGGACGTTCTGTAGTCACCATCTTGGGGCAGCGTTCTAGCTGTCAGGCGGCTAGTGTATGACGTCTATTTAAGACGGTCGCACTGGTAATTAGGTCCCGTGCTTGTTTGGAACTGAACCACGCAGAGAAGGCTTCGCAGTGAAGTATTTAACCTGAAATCATCAGCGCTTCATGTTTGCTCGCAGCGCTTCATGTTTGCTCGCAGCGCGTATTGTTAGGCATTTGTAGGCTCTAAAGCTTTTTAGGATTCTTTTAACTGGTGGGATATTGTTTATCTCACTGTATACTTTTAGGAACATGCCCGCTTACCTGCACCATAAATTGTGACCTCACCCCTGCTTTGTGGGTCTCTCGCCACCGCCATCTTGGGGATAGTGGGGACGTTCTTTAGGCGGCATTTTGGGGCAGCGTTCTAGCTGTCAGGCGGCTAGTGTATGACGTCTATTTAAGATGGTCGCACTGGTAATTAGGTCCCGTGCTTGTTTGGAACTGAACCACGCAGAGAAGGCTTCGCAGTGAAGTATTTAACCTGAAATCATCAGCGCTTCATGTTTCCTCGCAGCGCTTCATGTTTGCTCGCAGCGCATATTGTTAGGCATTTGTAGGCTCTCAAGCTTTTTAGGATTCTTTTAACTGGTGGGATATTGTTTATCTCACTGTATACTTTTAGGAGCATGCCCGCTTACCTGCACCATAAATTGTGACCTCACCGCTGCTTTGCGGGTCTCTCGCCACCGCCACCGCCATCTTGGGGATAGTGGGGACGTTCTTTAGGCGCCATTTTGGGGCAGAGTTCTAGCTGTCAGGCGGCTAGTGTATGACGTCTATTTTAACCAGTCACAGGTCAGCGCACAGCGATGGCGCGCAGCGGTCGCGCCGTGGGCGCGCCGGAGGCATCTGCGCCCATCCGCGCCCAACCGGGACCAGGGGCCACAACCCCTGGTTATTTTATTACATATTGTAGAACCGCGCTACTACAACTTAATCGGGCTGATGTAGAACCCTCTCAGGATTGTAAAGCCATATTACGACAGGGAGGCCTATTTAAATACGCACAGTTGAAGGAGGGAACAAAGCTTCGAACCGCGGATACTACCCTGAACTACGGTATGTTAAACACTCGCTCTTTACAGAGACATAATCTAGAAGTTTTCTCGCGATTGCAGGATGGCGATATTGACATCCTTGGGGTCACAGAAACGTGGCTAGAGGAATCCTCAACACCGGATTTGGTTGCCTCTCTCCCCCCGGGTTTTGAGGCTATCTATCTCAACCGAATAGGTACTAAGAGAGGAGGGGGGGTAGCGTTCTTATATAACAACTGTTGGAAGTCTGAAAGAGTATGTGCAGAAAATTTGGGTGGAGCAGAGGCCCTAGGAGTGAAATTTGAGAGGGGTACCATTTGTTGGGTCATCCTACTGTTATATCGTCCTCCCTGGGCTGAACCAACCTTTCTGGATCACCTATTAGAGGTCGTACATGACCTCAGGTCTTGTTATGACAACCTGATGATCACGGGAGACTTTAACTTTCACTGGGAGCTTTCCCCAAAGGCAGGGCAAGCCCTTCACCTTGAAGAGGCCCTAATGACTCTGGGCATGCGTCAAATAGTGACCGGTTCTACCCACGACAAAGGCCACACTTTAGATCTGGTATGGATCATAGATTCCCTGCCAGACCCCATTAGCACTGCACTGTGTGCTTGGTCAAACCACTATTAAATCACTGGTCAGAAGAAGATTAACCGGGTGGGGAACAGACAAAGAACCATGTGGAAAATGGTAAGAAAATGGAATAACATCAATCAGGAGGAGTTGGTGGGACACCTGTTAAACTCAAAAGAGTTAAATATAGCCAATGAGAATGTCGAGGTTGGTAGTCAAAAGCTACTTGATAAATTGAAGACTGCCATCGATGTTGTTGCTCCAGAAAAAAAGGTGAAATGGGTGGATAGAGGGAGGGGAGCTCCCTGGTTTGATGAAACTTTAAGAGCTAAGAAACAGGCGCTCCGTAAGGTGGAGAGAGCCTGGAGGAGGGATTATAACACCAATACCCGGAATTTATATGTGCAGGAGCTTGCACACTATAAAAAGGCCATATCAGCTCGTAAAGCAGATTTCTTTGAGAATAGAATAACGACAGCTCAGGTGCCACAGAAAGACATTTTTAAAGTACTCAAGGAATTGAGAAATATCAAAGAGCAGAAACCTGAGTTCTCCCAGGAAGATTGCCAGAATTTCCAGGATTTCTTTACAAGGAAAATTGAAGACCTCCTGGGTGAAATCTCCCGGACGCAAAGGTTTGAATGTCCATTATATATCACGCAGGACCCCCTGATGTACATCACTTTATAAATACACTGCCCTTGATTACCAAGGAGGCGTTGGCCACTTTGACAGAGAGAGTAAACTCGGGCTCGCAGGTAGATCCCTGCCCACCCAGAGTTTTTAAGCTCGCGATGTCAGGAGTTGAAGAGGATGTGCTTACCCTCTTCAATAGATCCCTAGAGACGGGACAGGTCCCGGTTTCTTTTAAAGAGGCCAGGCTGATCCCGCTTCTTAAGAAGCCAGGGGCTGATGCTAAAGATCATAAAAACTATAGGCCCATTTCCCAACTACCCTTCCTGGCTAAAATGATTGAGCAGCATGTTTTGAGTCATATTTCAAAACATTTGGAGACCAACGCCCTATTAGAGCAAAATCAGGCTGGTTTTCGAAAACATCAGAGCACGGAGCTGGTGATGGTATCCATTCTAGACGAACTAAGATGTAGAGCCGACAAAAAGATCCCGGGGGCCCTGGTGCTCTTAGATCTCTCAGCCGCGTTTGACACGCT
This sequence comes from Lissotriton vulgaris, assembly GCF_964263255.1. NCBI lineage: Eukaryota > Metazoa > Chordata > Amphibia > Caudata > Salamandridae > Lissotriton > Lissotriton vulgaris. The sequence continues at coordinate 209,941,893 of NC_141698.1, forward strand.
GAATCACAACCTACTGCTGAAACGCGTGAGAGATCTGGGCATCGGAGGGACCGCGCTGAGCTGGCTAACATCATTCCTGCAGGGAAGATCGCAGAGGGTCCAGTTGTCAGATCTGGTCTCTACACCAGCGGCAATAACATGCGGAGTGCCGCAGGGATCTGCCCTCTCACTGCTCCTTTTTAATATATACTTACAGCCACTGATTTCTGCTCTAAATCAAATGGAATGTCAAATCTATAACTACGCCGACGACACACAGATTATCATACAAATTGAGGAGTCATCTGGTACCCAGGCTAGGTTACATAACATCTTAAAATTCATGACTAACTGGATGTCTTCCAACTCCTTGAAGATTATTACAGAGAAGACCGAAGTATTGCCCATTACCATCTCGGGCAATCCCTGGAACGATCTTCTCTGGCCCCAGGAGTTGGGTAGGACTCCGATACCAGCGAGAGTGGTGAAAAGCCTGGGTATCCATATTGATGGTAATCTATCTATGAAAAATAAGGTGTTGTCGGTGGTTGGCACATGCGTTGGCCTCCTAAGGCAACTCCGGAAAATCTTTCCAATGCTCTCATTTTCTACACGAAGGACGGTGGTGTCCGCAATGATTTTAGGACGTCTCGACTATGGGAATGCCCTCTACGTTGGGCTGCCCCAGCAGCAACTCTCGAGACTGCAAATAGTGATGAACGATGCAGCTAGACTGATTTTTGGAAAATCTAGAAACACTCACGCCTCTCCTCTTTTACGCCAATTACATTGGCTTCCTATCAGGCAGAGGATTTTATTTAAAGGTCTGTGCATCGCTCATAAAGCGGTTTACGGCAATGGACCCAACTATATTAAAGCTAGGCTGGTGCAGTACACCCCTAAAAGGACCTTGTGCTCATCTGAGGACGCTCTTCTGGTAAACCCGTGTTATCGTTTGACCACCCTAGGTGGACGGGCTTTCTCAACCACTCTTCCCGCAGCCTGGAACAAGCTAACATCAAGTTTCAGGAAGGAACCAAATTTAATGCCCTTTAGGCGATCATTAAAAACAGTGCTCTTTCGAGAAGCGTGGGGTGTGATATAACTCGGTTGTCCGCTCTCTGAAAGGATTAGTTTCTCAAGTACAAGCGCTTAGAGACCAATCGGTGATAATGCGCTGTACAAATGTAATAAATAAATAAATAAATTATGGGAGTGGTAGTCCTTTTGACATAGTAACACTTTCAATCATAGGCACTCATGTTATTTACATTATTAGTACTTTGGTATGCTGCAGCAATGCAGTACAAGTAGTAGTCTGGCATGAATTAATTTATTATGTCATAAACACAAATTGATATTTTGCACTCTACATCCACAGGACATACAAGTGAGGCCAGGACTGATAATGAATTAAAATTTTCACCTCCCCATGTGACGTCTGAAAATGAAGAGCAAGTCACTAATGCCCCAGAGCAACATGTCACCATTTAAAGGAAGCGCCGTCGTGTACCACCACTAGAACCAATGGTACAGGATGACAATTCAGATGTTGAATCTGTCCCCAATGCAACAGTCACAGTGTCCTCCCAAGCCGCACAACATGAATCCCAAACACCAAGGAGGGCGCGCTCATTCCGTCTGGATGCTTCTACAAATAACACAGGACAAAGTGAAGGAGTCACAGTGTTTGCAGGGCTAGAGCAGAACATGCTTCAGGTTCAACGCCAACAACATAAGGCACTGAGATCCATTAATAGGCAGCTACTGAAGTCTAACAAAAACCAGGAATGCATGGCTGCTTCCATTGACAAACTCTGTGTGACACTTTTAAAAACAGAAAAGGCACGAAACAGGGCTGCACAGGCTACACAGGATAGGATGCACACATACACCAAGGCCATAAACAGGCTATGTGCAGTAACCAGCAATTTCACACGCCGCAGCATCAACATGCAGCGTGAATTCTGTGACTGCACACGTGCAGTTGTAAAGAGTGTTGAGAAAATGACATTGGTCCTGGAAACAATGCAAACCACGCAATCAGGTGCAAGCGCTCTCCCCTGCTCTGGAGAAAGCGAGGACAACTCCAGTAGGAGTACTAACAACCCCACCCCATCCAACATCATGGTGCGACACAGGAGTGGAAGGCGTTCCACTACCGGGGCAGAGCAAGAGGCCATTCCTCCACAGGAGCAACCTGCTTCCACCTGCCAGCGGAAGAAATGGCTTTGAAGTGTCCCATGTACTATGCAGCAGTAATGCATAGAGACAATTGGTTCTTTTCCTTTACACTTATGTCCCTTTTCAGTTCACAAACATTAGGAGTAATAAGTCAAACATATGGTACTTGTTACATGTTCACAATTAAAACTTCAATACCAAAGTGATATAGGTATTCAGTATTTTATTTACCTAAAAATAGTTACGTGTTATCTCTGCCCTTCTTTGACGTCCAGCCATGGCTCCTACTCCTGCCACTGCCATTCTAGGTGGAGGGTTGTCATCATCATCAGATGTGTCAGAGTCACTCACTTCTATTTCTGTGCCTTTGCGAATAGCCATATTATGCAGCATTGCGCATGCTGTCACAATTTTCCAACATGTCACTGGATTGTATTGCAAAGCACCTCCACTTTGGTGTATGCACCTGAAACGGCTTTTCAGGATTCCAAATATACGTTCAATCACCCCACGTGTAGACCGGTGTGCCTTGTTGTACCGTCTTTCACTTGCATTTGCAGGATTCAAGTATGGGGTGAGTATGAAATCACGCACTGCGTAGGCACTATCACCTGCAAGTAATACAGGAATTAGTAATTGTATGTTCCAGTCCATATTGATGGATGGATGGATGGATGGATGGATGTTGGCATGTGTTTCACTTACCTAGCAGGTATCCGTCTCCAAACTGACCAGCACTGAGACGTCGATGAATTGCGCTATGTCTGAAGATGTAAGAGTCATGTGTACTCCCTGGAAACTTTGCAACTATGTCATTGATGATGTATTTTGCATTGCATATGATCTGGATGTTCAGCGAGTGGTAGCTTTTTCTGTTCCGGAATACATATTTTATGGCTGCAGGTGGAGTGATGGCAATATGGGTTCCGTCTATGCATCCAATGACATGTCGAAATCTTGTAATTTGATAGAAATCCAACTTTGATTCCTGTATGGCTTGCTGTGTATTTGAGAAATAGATATGATATTGAAGTCTATTTATCATGGTGTCCAGGAACCGATGGAAAAAACGTGATAGGGCACTCTGTGACACTCCACCAATCTCTGCTATTACAGTTTGAAAGGATCCGGATGCCAAAAGGTGCAGTGAGCACAATACCTGCACATGTGTTGGTATTGATTGTGTTCTGGCTGTTGGGTGTGTCAAAAAAGGCTCCAATTCAGTAATGAGGTCAAGAATGGTGTGAGGATGTAGCCTATATTTTTCATATATCTCCTCCTGAGTCTGCTGAAACAGCGTAATGCGTAATCTGAATATTCTATCCTGCCTTTGTCTTCTCTGGGCAAGAGCTTGGATGCGCATCCTCCTGGAAATCAGGTACAGCCCGCCATTTTGTGGAGAAAAAATGCATTCTGGGAGCTATTTTATGGGTTTTTTTACCACCTGCTTCTACTTGGTGTTAATTGCGATTTCTTAAAGTGCGATTTTTTGTATTTCGTAATTTGCGATTTTTTCTTACATCTGGTTGCGATTTCTTGACTTGCGATTTCTTTTTTGCGATTTTCGCTAAAGTGAGTTTGAGTTTAAAACATTTGTATAGCGCTCTTTCACCAGCAGTTTCATGGCGCTGTAATAGACAGATCTCCAAGGTAGGAGTAGGGGAGCAGAAGAGGGAGGGGGAGCTTCAAGTGGTTTAGTTAAAAACATTTGGCAAATAGGTGAGCTTTGAGTTTCTTCCGAAATTGAGGGTACATAGTTGTGGATCTGAGCTCAAATGGAAGGGAGTTCCACAGAAGTGGGGCAAGAGTGGCAAACTTTGATCCTCCCCATTTCTTTCTCCGGAAACGGGGGGCAGATAATAGGAGTTGCGAGGAGGAGCGCAATTCTCTGGTTGGGACATAGGGAACAATTTCAGATGTTATAAAGGCCGGAGTCGCACCCAGTCGTGCTTGAAAGATGATGGAGGCAAGTTTAAACTGGACGCGTTCACGGACAGGGAGCCAATGTAGGGATCTGAGAAGGGGAGTTACATGATGGGATTTCGGGAGATTCAACACTAGTCGTGCCGCCTGGCTCTGGACTAATTGCAACCGCCGTAAACTATATGCGGGAATCCCCGCATATAGGGCATTGCCGTAATCCAGGCGGGAGATAACCATTGCCAAAAGTGCGAACATGCAATATTGGAAATTGCTAATTATTCTGCGATTTTTCACTTATCCCACATTAAGAATTCGCAAACATGCGAATTCTTAATATGCGATGCGATTTTTTTTAATACATCCCAAATACACTTTTGCATGTCGCAAACGCTGCAAAACTGAGATTCGCAGCATTTGAGACATGCAAACACATTGATACATCTGCCCCTAGGTCTTTGTATGTGCAGAGGCTCCTCGCCTAAAAGATACTACTTGTAAATCCCTTTGTGAATAGCAAACAATCATAAACTTACACAAAAGTGTAGTTTGGCCTTTGTGAATCAGGCCACGAGTATTTACGATTCAGTTTACCAGCTATGTGCCAAGTATTCAGATGCTTGAGCATAACTGACATCCTAAAGGGGCACTTTTTTCAGTACCTCTGGAAATGTCTCAGTTACAAAGGTTACATATAACCACCTTTGCTGAGACTTTCATCTCACCTGCAGGCACTGAAAAGAAGCCCCAAACAATGGACTTTGAAAAAGTCCACTGCGTCTTCTGTACTTTCTGATTCTTTTCATCCTCGTTGCGGTCTTTTCCACAAGCCATTGTGTGACATTTTAAATTGAATCCCCCCAGAAGTTCAAATGTACAGAAAAAACTGTGCAGAGTCAGGGGATTTCAATAAACCGAAGTACTGCTCCTCAAGAACACCTCTTTCAAAATACATCAGCCAACCACTGTTTACCATGAGTCACAGGTCCTGCTGTACCATTTTCAAGTACTTTGGTACCATGACCCATAATAATGCAGACATTTCAAGAAAACTACAAGAGATCTTGGTTATTTGTTTCTGTTAGGAAACTCGTAAGCTCGAATATAAAATAAAATAGCCCATTCATAGTAAACACAACTTTTAAAAAAACACTCTTGGTCCCACGGAACTCCCACGGGATCCGGAAAAGAAGTAGAGGCCATGTAGGAGTGATGCAGCACTCTGTCATTTGCTCAATGGATCCCAATAGATTCCTGAGGGATGTGGAAACACTTGAGGGTTGTGCATTCCAACACCGTAGTTCATGCTGACATGAAGAAGATTTCAGTGGCGGAAAGGCAAATTACTGCTCCAGAGGAGGTGCTGCTTCAACACTGAGAGGAAAGTGACCGGAAGATGCAGCATTTTGAAAATTCTGCAAGCACTGCCTCAAAGTTGTGGCCTCCAGGAAAACTATTATAAGAATATTTTCCAAGGCTATAGAAGATACTTTTCACACAGAACACAAAGAGTTGCTAGAAAATCAAAATGAAATTAAAAAGTGGTCTGCCGTCTTTTCCTGGCAAGTTACTTGTAGTCTAGACTCCGACAACGAGGCTCCCCCTGAATTGCTGCAGACCAGGGAGTAGATTTCAACGTCATCGGAAGGAAGTGCTGGTCGGCAACGGAACCGCTCTCCCTGAAACTAACCCTATACTCGTGGAAGAGGCTGATGATCCCCTGGGACTACGTCTACCCGGTGAGTGGATTGGAATAAGCTGAGTCCCATCACACCGGTGCTGGTGAGTCCCGCCGATACAGCAAAATCGCTCCTGAGGGACCCCTCTGTGGTGCAGGAATTCAAACCCCACAGACACTAGGTTGAGCCTGAACACTCATACCATTGCAGCACGCCCCGGCCTCAGATTGCTACGGAGGCAGAAACCTGAAGCCAGTTTACTATCACAACCTCAACTGTGTGAGATCTGCAGAGGGCTGCAGGGCTTTTATTGATTTGAGCACGGGGTACTCCTGCCCTTACTATCATGCAGAAGTTGCCTACTCGGTTTGTCTGGTTTCTCCGGATGGGCCATCCCGGTCCTGCTGCCACGCTGAATGGCCCCAGGCTTGGTTATCTGTAAAGAAGGGTGCCAATTTTTGTCTGTCCTTGCTGGGGGTAATTGGGGGGTATCCATTGTGTCGCCTGCCACTCTTTAGTGAAATCGGAGAGGGGGAGATCCCTGGTCTCTCAGCTCGCCTAGGCATAGAAATAGAAATAGGGATTCTCCACCCTCTACACTTGGCAGCCATCTTGAAGCGGTCATGGTCAATGCACCACTAGGAAATAGACTAAAGCGGCCACAGTTAAAGATCAAATCCACCAAAGTAAAGCATCCCAGCTTGAGACTAGCAGATGCACCAGGGGACTGCAAAAGAACTCGGAGAGGGACACCCCACAGAACAAGCCTGCAAGAGGTGGCATTGAATTGAGCCTCCTAGGAAGAGCTAGTCCAGTGGAGGCCGCCAAAAGATACGTAATTTATATACTTTTTATTCAATTTTTAAACCCAAAACTTGCCTATCTATTAAGTTGCTCACTTGAAGCAGCAATGTAGTCACTTCACACAGGGATCGCTCCTGACATACTGCCTGTACCTGCCTAAAATGACAGCCGCAACAAACCCTCCTGCGTCTTTCCTGACCTTATCACCCTCCTTCCCCTACCCCCTACCCCTCCCCGCACTACTCTTCTCCACTTTCCTGCTATTGACATTTGCCCTCACCTGTGCTGGCCCTTAGTCCCCACCCTGTTTACCTGTGAACTTTCCCCCGTCAATTGAGATCTAGCTATTTGTCTGATGCCCGATCGAGCTACCTGGTTTAGCTATAGGGGAGGCAGGTCGGGGATTCCCTCTTTTGACGTCACCTACCCAGTCGGTCTTTAGACAGACTTCCTTTCGTCTCTCCTGTCGTCTCTTCCTACATCCTCCCTCTATTTCTGTCTCTCCGTCTCTCCTCTCTCAATGTATTGAGACTGAACTATTTTGTCTGATGCCTGATGGAGCTATTTGGTTTAGCTATAGGGGAGATGGGCCGTGGATTCCCTCCTTGGTCCTCACCTACCCAGTCGGTATTTAGACAGACTTCCTTTCGTCTCTCCTGTCGTCTCTTCCCGCATCCTCCCTCTATTTATGTGTCTCCGTCTCTCCTCTCTCAATGTATTGAGACTGAACTATAATATCTGATGCCCGATGGAGCTACCTGGTTTAGCTATAGGGGAGATGGGCTGTGGATTCCCTCCTTTGTCGTCACCTACCCAGTCGGTCTTTAGACAGACTTCCTTACGTCTCTCCTTGTTGTCTCTTCCCTTATCCCCCCTTTCTCACCTCCCCTGCCCCCTCCACTACTTTTCTCTCTCCTTACTTTCCTCTCCTAATGTATGGCCTATTTTTGTATGTATTGTGTAAATGTTGATGTCTTTCTGTTACATTGTTGATTCTCATGTAAAGCGCTCTGATACCGTCTGATCTAGACAGCGCTATATAAAACTCTTTAAATAAATGTAAACACACTAATTTGCTGCCTATTCCCTCATCCTCCAGGCTGCATCTTCAGCTGCATCTGCTCTCCGAGATGATTGCCCTGGTTGGGGAATGGTAGAGTCCAGTGAGTGTCATCCACATGGTTAGCACCACTGCATCTTACCGGTGGAAGAGGGGAGCTGCTAGGTACAGTGCAGTTCTCAATGTGTGTCCACATTTATACATCTCAGCACCAGTGCCCATGCCAGGACTCGTAACAGTCTACGGAGACAGATTACCAAGTTTTCATATAATGAGAAATTACCAATCATACTAAATCAGAATTCGAGGAAACTAATTTGGAATGAAATAAGTCAGGCTAAGCAAGATCAATGGTCAAAATAATTCATGCTAGCAACCAAACGAATTCAAGGGAATTTTGGAAAATGATAAATGGTCTAGTAAGACCTAATAAATCTGTGGTTTCATCTGTACTAACTGAAAAAGAATGGGTTAACTTTCTGGTAAAACATTTAAACTCCGATGGGAAAAAAATGAATCAAGAAGGTAAATCAGAGAAGGATGGATACATTAATTCATGACATTGGCAGTGAAATTGATATTACAAATTTTCAAGTCTCCAAATTAATAAGTAGGCAAAAAGATCGTGCACCAGGACCAAACGGCATTCCGTTTGCCCTTTATAAGGAAAAACCGGATCTATGGTCAGAATATCTCACTGAAGTTTTAAAGAAGTAGTACAGATGGGTAAAATACCTGAATCCTGGAGAGGGTCGTTAATAGCCCCTATTTATAAAAAAGGAAATTGGGCCCATCCTGAAAATCACCGACTAATAACACTTCAAGATACAGATGGCAAGTTGTTTGCGTGTATTTTACTTTCAAATCTCGCAGAATGGGCAATGGATAATAAGATACTCCCACCGAATCAAACAGGATTTATTAAAGGACTTGGAACTACTACAAATATATAAGCTTTATCGGTATTAATGGACAAAGCTATTTTAACAAAACAACCCTTGTATTTGTGCTTTGTTGATTTCAGATCAGCTTTCAACTGCGTGCACAAACATCTGATGTGGAGAAAACTGCAGGAGGAAGATATTCCAGTGAAACTATTAAATGAATCCAACTGGGTTAGAGTGCGGATGGGGGATGGCCAAGCATGAACAAAGGAAATACGCACGGCAGCAGGTGTAAAGCAGGGGTGCGTTCTGGCCCCTTTACATTTTAATCTGTTTTTAGTGGATCTAACAGATTCTCTGAATGAAACAAATGCACATCTACCTAAATTAGCTGGCAAACAGATATCTAATCTGCTATACGCAGATTATGTCATCCTCCTAAGCCAAACAAAAGTGGGGTTGCAACGCCTAATAGATCGAATATCTTTGTATTCAAAAGAAAATGGGATGGTGATAAACAAAACAAAGACTAAAGTTAGGGTGGTCACTAAAAACTCAAGATTGAAACATAAATCCAAATGATTTCTGGAGAAAGTCCAATTAGAACAAGTAGAATTGCACAGATACTTGGGAGTACTATTCAATGATAATAGAAACTTTCGCCCACAAAAATTAGACATTCAAAAGAAAGCAAACTCCTTGACAGCAGAATCTAGGATCCTGCAGAAATAATTAGGTAATCTTACTTATTGCCCCTTTTTAACCACATGCGTGCGGGGGTTATTTTTGCGCTACGCAGCTTTTTTCCAAAAGCCGCGTTACATGACGAGCTCAGCTCGTCATCAGCACACGACCACCGTGGCTGATGACGAGCTGAGCTCGTCATCAGCATCGAAGGGGTTAAAGGTTATATCAGCAAAACTCCTGCCTACCTTAACATATGGTAGTGAATCTCTAAGTGGGAAAAACGCTGTGATTATCAGTCAGTCAGTCAAAACACTTTATTCGATTAATTAGAATCATAAAAGACAATATAAAAACAAGATACATTTAAATAATGTAAAAATTTACAATTAATATATATATACAATTATTACAATCCATGTGCATTCTAACAGGCAGTACAAGTAGTAGGTGGGGAGTTTGAGACGATACCCTCTCAAATGATAATGCTGGTGTTCTAAGATAAGCTTACCAAGGACTGAATTCTTCCACATGCTCAAAGTCAAAATCTTGTTCGATCTGCATTTTGACTATGAATGTAGATGGTAAAAGTCAAATTTCAAGATCCTTTTGACTTTTTAGGTTTTTAGCAAAAGCTGTCATAAAAGCTCCCAAAGGAAAAACTGGCTTTTGATGCTGAAGGGTTAATAGCAACGTTCACGTATGTATCCCCTAAAGTCTGTTCTTCCTTACATTGTCAAGTAAAACAAACTAAGCATTGCATTGTACTTCCACTAATAAAGAACCTGAGCTGGACCTGTATTGTCTTATCATAATTTTAATGCACTGATGATGTGTTACTTGGTACAACAGTAACCACAGGTACAAACATTCAGTGAGACAACAGTGCCACGTGTGGTATAGTGACAGAAACTGCCCCGTACAGCAATGGTATTGCACATCTCAGAAGACTCAGTTATTTTAGGAATGCTGACTAATAGTTGATAAGCATCAGGACAGGCATCATGCAGTGAGGTATAACAAGCCACCCCCCAAGCAATGTTTTTATGTAAAGGAGTGCATCAGCATCTATGTGCTGCCACCAGCTGGGTCAGTGTGTGCTAATAGAAAGGCTTGGTTCTAATGCACTGTGTGGCTCATGAGTCTCTCTTTCTCCCCAGTGTACATTAGGTTCATGGGGCTACCCCATGGACAGTGGTGTCCATTGTAGGTAAAACATACCTTTCCACTTAATCTATTATCTGAGGCCCTACGACCTGGAGTGAATGAGTTGACCAAAAGCAGTTACTGTGACCCCAGGAGAAGAGCCTCATTGGTCTCATTGGGTACCTAGTGTGTAGAACGTCCAAGAAGCTGGTTCATATGGCTATGTGGATCACAAAGCACTTGGTTGTGGACTCTATGAGACTAAGCTGCCAGAGTGGTACCTCGAGGACATTGGGGCTTATGATAAGGGGCTTTAGAAGCTCAGGCCATCAGATAAGGCGGTGTCATTCTAGATGGTGAGAGTGGCAGCCGTCAAGGCTAACGTCAACCTTTCATTACACACGTTTTATAAAGGTAAATAAATGATGTTTGAGAGAGCTTGATGTTATTGTTGATTTAACCATCCTCTGCTATTCATGCTTGGGGTCTGAAAAGCTGCCACGTTTCCACCAGGTTGATCCCTGCTCTGGCAGGGATCTCACCTTGCAAAGAAGGGAGATACATAGGTGGCCGTCGAGGTTGTCTCCAATACACTTCTGCACAGTATGGCTCAAACCTTCCTGAGTTGCATGGAGATGACAGTGACACAACTGGGTGATAGCTAGACTGAACCACATTCTGGGGTTTCAAGACCCTCTGGGAACCCAGAGAGTGAGCTCCTTGTGATGAACACAATCTCTAGCTGATGGCATCAAGAGGATACAGGGCATATCGAGTACCTCAGCTGCACCCCATCCATGGGACAACTTTCTGCAGGAAATGAACTGGGTGAATCAAAGCATTACCCGCCTCAGGCAATGTCACACTTTTACATTAAGATGTAAAACCTTGCTACGTTATCAAGCCAGCTCTACTAACTGTTTTCTGTTGTGTGATAGTGTTTGGGCATGGGCAAAAAGTCACTTCAGTTACGTTGCATTTCTTCTCCCAAAAAACATACTTTTTGCTGAATTCTTTCAAGTGCTAAAAATAGCACAAATCAGCATAATTACAAAAGTAATTTTTTCACTCTCCTAGGGGTAGATGTATCAAGATTCCATTTTGCGATTTCTAAATAGCAATTATTAAGGAATCGCTATTTAGAAATCGCAAAATTGAATGTATGTAGAAAATCGCTATTTTTTAGCGATTTCTTAGTCTTCCTTATTTGCGAATTCGCAATTAAGCAATAATTTCCATGCATTCCTATGGGACAGGAGGCCCATAGGAATGATTGTGAAATATTTCTTAATTTGCAAATCGCATTTTGCGAATTCGCAAATTGAGAATAATTTCAAGGGTGCAGGGGTGTCTCAAAGACACCCTGCTGCACCCCTGAAATTTACATGTGTGTGCATATGGCGCACATACATGCCCTATGCCACCTTCACAAATGCAAAATAGGGTATTATTGAATGAAATCGCAAATTACCACCAACTACAAGTTGGTGGTAATTTGCGATTTCTTAACACAAATTCGCAATTTCTAGAACCCACATACATCGCATTTAAGGAATCGCAAAATTGCGATTCCTTAAATGCTTAAGCAAATTAAGGAATCGCAAATGTTTGCGATTCCTTATTTTGCGATTTCGTGATACATTTAAAAAAATGCAAAAAAAGCCTTTTGCGAGTCGCAAAGTCCGAAATTTGCCAAATTTCGGCCTTTGCGAATCGCAAAAGGCTTGATACATCTACCCCCTAATTCCTTATTTTTCCTGCCCATTTCCTCCACACACATTGCCTCTGTCTCTATCTCTCTTTGTTCTTTTCTTTCTATCATCACCACTCTCTGTCTTACTTGCTCCCTGCACCCCACTTCCTTTCTATATTTCTACCCATTTCCTTCCTCCTTCTATTAGACTCTGTCTTAGCCATTCATGTCTCTAAAGTGCACTTTTTATTCTCCTTTCTTTGCATGGGTCTAATATTCTGCTGCTATTGTTATTGCTAACTTCTAAACTCTTGTGCTTACCTCTCCTAGTTTCCCTTCATCTATCAGACACAAACACTCTTTCACACAGCCCACACAAATAAATATAAGCGCACATTATTCTATTAAATATTTCTGGTAGTTAGAATTGAATACCCTCTTACATACATCACAAATAATAATAAAAGTGAATAGTGTTTTCATATAGGACAACAATGCGCCTTACAGTTTTCCAAGTAAACTGGGAGCATAGACAGTTGGTTTCCATGGCACTAAATGCCAAGATGTATTACCATGCCCACACAGTCTTTCACTGTAAACAAAGGATAGAACATTCATGCAGTACATCCAGGTAGACAAAATACAATGCAACTGGCCATGTTAGCTCTCATAAGAATCTTTGCTCGCTGATGAAGAAAAAAAAATAGCTGAACAGAATTACACCAAATTTGCCCAAAAAAGTAGAACTTTACACGGAAACATGCTTTTCGTGATTTGATATAATTCTGTTCAGGCATTTTTGAAATAATGGCATTCAAAAAGGGGCTCAGGTTTGGCAGGAAGGGTTAAACGTTAGATATATCTGGATTTCTGATGTCATTAAAAAGGGGGCCTGATTGGCTGACCAAAGCATGAATATGTGCTGTGGCAGTTATTGTAGATCGGAGGGACATGGTCGCCACATCCTGAAAATGAATTAAAAAAAACAATATAAGGGGGCAGGCTGAGCATGCCCTGACACACAAGGGCATATTGGGGTGGGGTTCTCAAAGGCACCTCCCACCTCATTTATTAGCTGCCCACAACATGGACACCGTGTTGTTTCAGCCATTGCAGGCTGTCCTAATTGACTTGTTTTCTAGTGAACTCCAGGTTTTGAACATCACAAAAGAGTATATACAAAGGGCAATAACAGATTTTAGTTACAGTACAAATCATTTTTTGGTGGTGTTATACTCATTTTAGGAATGCTGTGAAAAATGCTGGCTCTCTTCTGGGATTTGCCGAACCACGTTTGAGCAAAAACAGTTTTTTCTCATGTTCACACTATCTTCCTCATCTATGTGATAATAATTATGTATTTCCAGTAGCAGCAGCAGCTTGTCAGTTGATTTCCCAATGTTCTACTACACTTTCCTGCAGTATCCTAATTATCTACTAGATCATAAAAATGCTGTATTTATGACAAAGTGTGGCATACCTGAACGCTGTCTTGATGGAACCAAAATGTGAAATATAAATGCTTTTATACAGAGGATACTGCAGTAAATGTAGAGGGGTTTTCTATTGTCGCAAGAATTATGGTTTGCTCCCTAGAATGCTAAAGTAAGGTCATTTTTCTATGAGTTCTCAAAACATCTTCTTCATCCTTGCCAGTAGAACATTCTGAAATGCAGAGAGAAATGTGTATTTATAACACCAACAGCAGTTAACTCCTTAGTGATCAACTTCAGCTTCAATATTGCATTCTAATGAACAATTACAGCACTAACTTTTTCTATTCAAGAAAATAGCGAGGAACGCCATTTTGTTGGAATTGGAGCCTTTTGAATTGAATTGAAGATGATCAGGCTGAATTAAGTGTGCATTGAGATGTAATGAAACCAGTGGGTTAAAAGTGTGAAGGGATGTATGGACTTTTAGTAATTTGAGGCATAATGTATTTTTAAAGAGGATAAAAACAATTAAAGAAAGAGACATCTATGAAAGTACAGCATCCCCTGACTTGACTTCCGTGGTGGCCGTAGGGATTTCTGCCGATGATGCACAACTGTGGCGTCGGACACTAAGATTGGGAAGTTGTTACCATAGCTGTTTACTATACAGCTGACGTGGATGAGTCAGGAGGGATCAGTGAGAACCCTTGGCTACCCGCCCACTGCCGCCCTGAATGCCGAGGCTTTGACATTCACCTGACATTTTGATGGTCGTCGGCACCGAGGACGTATTGCCTTAGGTTTGCCAGCTGGGGAACAAATTGTTGTCCCTGTTGCACCCCTTTTACATGAAAGAGGTGTTACCTGGATAGATTTCCGCTAGCTGCTCATCATTTATACAAGTGAGAACATAAAAGCAGCTGTTACCCTCTTGGAAGACAGCGAAAATACAAGGCTGCCTGATGAAGGCTCAGCCGAAACGTGCGTAGATTATATATTATTTAGCCAGGAAATGTCATTATGATTAAAAAAAATGTATGTTAATTGTCTGTATGAATTTTTTTGTGTTTTGTTATAGGATATTTATTTGAGAATCTGAATGTACCATAGTATAATTGGCTGTATATTGACTAAATGAATTGTGATGCCAATGAGAGACTGATGTAGATACATGTTATCACCAGTTGTCCAATGATCACACAAATATATACATATGGTCTCATTGTTTTATACTTCTGAAAAAAAGTTTTTGAACAATAAATAAGTAAAAAAATTATGAATTTCTATAGAATTAGTAGCCTTGGGTTTTGTGCATACATGTTTAAAGATATTTGGTCCACGTCTAAAGAGGTTTCCTATAGAGTCATTTACATACAGTACAGCTTCCCCTTTCCACATCTGTTTACTCAGCCTGCCTGTCTTCTCAGTCGCGTAACAGCTCCCTAATTATAAGAACAACATTTTGTTATATATACTAATCGTTATAGTTAGGCCATAGTTACTAAAGGAAATTGTTTTTTTTGATTTGCTAATATGTAAAATTTCCTTTAACCTCAGCTTCCTCCTATAACATTTGGGGTAATCCATTAAGCAATGGGTGGGAAAAAAAGGGAATCCCAAAGCACACTATAGCCATGCAATTTCCTTAACCCCTTCGATGCTCATGACGAGCTCAGCTCGTCATGAGGCACGGTTGAGCTGTGCTGATGACGAGCTGAGCTCATCATGAACAATGGTAACCAAAGGTTCTCAGCACAGGAGGGGAAAACCATCAGCAGCGATGGTGTTGGCCCGGCTGCTCTTCTATCCTGACGTACCCCCCTTCTGTTGACCAAACCCTGCCACAACGGTGTGTCCAGTCACTCCATAAATCCCTCTGCTCTTGTGCTAAATGCCCTGGATGAACTGACCAGGTGTTATACTGGAGAACGGAAGGAAAATTGGCCCGTAATTCCTGAAGAGTGACGGCTGGTTCTGAAGAGTCACCTTCTGTGGAAATACCGAACTGTTCCCATATATTGCTGGCAGAGTGCTATCCGGAAGTACTGTTGGCCTTCATATCATCGGCTCAGAACCTAGTCCACCGAGAACGTGCTGTGAGAGAAAAGCGAGGATCCGGCCATAGAGGTTACACTCACCGTGGGGAGGACCCGGTGTCAGCTGTCGCTCCTTTTTGTGCGGATACCCTCGGCAGTGAAGACGGAGCGGAGGTCGGCAGGTGCATCCTGAGCAGGACGGAAGCCAAAACGAAGTCCGGAGGCAGGTCCGCTGCGACGTCGGAAGAGGCGGGGTGACGCTGAGGTGAGCTGGGCGGAGGCGGAGTCCTACGCGTGTGGAGCCGGCGGGGAGAAGAGCGTCTTACACCAGCTTCGCTTGAGTCAGCGTGTAACAAAGCCTTCCTCTGAGGAAACAGAACGGGCGCTGAAGGAAAGTTATCGGACAGTGCCGTGCCACAATGAGAAAGTAAGCGGGGAATCTAATCCGCCGGGAGCGGAGGGGGAGAAAACGCATTTGGCCTGGATTGGGGGCCTAGTCAGTGACACTTTAGCCTAAGAACTCGCTCACCCAACTAACTGTGTCACGAACAGTGTTCCCTAAACGCCGGACTTGTTCCGTCTAGAGACTACCTTCATGAGAGTGGTTTGTGAGGGGGAGGGGGAGGGGGAGAATTTGTGTATAAGTGCAGATGCCTGTTATCGAGGGACAGGTGAAAGGGGTGAGGAATATTACTGCATCCTGTAGGCCCTCCCTTGCAGGCATTGAACAAGCTAAGTGGCTATGTGATATGATGAAGTAGCCTACCTGTTTTCTTCTAGATAAACGTCTGCTTAACCCAATTGTCAAGTATGCTATTAGGAGGAACTGTTGTCTGAGCATCTGTAAATTCCAGCTACTGTTGCCGATGAGATCACAGGGGTAATGTACCAATTGGCTTCCTCATAGGGAAGTGTTATCCTGACTGTTACCTCACTCAACCTGTTAATATTGCTGAGAAGGTAAGGTGCCATAGTTCTATCTAGAGTACTTTCATTTTTGGGTAATGTAACAATGGAAGTAATGTGAAGCCTATGTATGACCAGAATCAAATGTAGAGTTATATCCTGTGATAAGGTACTGCACGGGTGAGAAACAAAGAAATTCTACAAAGAGTTTTTATAAACAAGGAGCTTATTTTTCTAAAGTGGAGTAGTGTCATTCTTTTTGGTGAATGGGCGCTGAGTTACTGAGCGAGGTGTGATGCAAGCGTAACACAATTTGCCTCTGAGTTTAGTCTTACCTACTCTGTGCCAGGCTACCCTGTGCGGACTGGTAATCCCAGGTCCAACATAATTGGTGTTCCGTGGTGGGATTAGAGCTTACGCTTGCATCTACTTAGCAGTAGCTTAGTGTGCTCCACAGACCTACACCTGGAGTTTTCTCCTAGCGGACTCCCTAATTACAGTTTTGCTTTTCCAAATTCTTTCCTGGTGGTGGGTGGAGGAAGCCCTCACGTGATACCCTTCCTTGAATTCTTCCAAGTGGCTGTTTGATACCCTGTTGGCAAAATGGAATTTGATTTGGAAGAGTTGGAGACCTATACTGCGGCACAACTCAGAGAATTTTGTCAGAGAAAGGGGGTATTTTTCAAGCGAGGTGCGAAAAAGAGTGAACTTCAAACTAGCCTGAGGGCATGGGTGGAAGCTCATTCAGAGGGGCAGAAGGAAGAGGGAGAGAAAGACCAGGACACTGACATCGGAGTAGATATATTGTACCAACCTGCGGGGGAGAACATACTGACAGGTCCCAGAACACTCTCAAGGGAGGGCAGCAGTGTCTCTGTGAGGAGCTTAACTGAAGCTGAACTAGCAGACAGGAGAGAAGAAAGGCAGTTAAAGTGGGAGTTGGCGAGATTGAAGAAAGAGAGGGAGGAAAAGAGGCTGGCTCACAAATTGATTCTCAGAGAGTTAGACCTCAATGCCCTACAAATAGGGACTCCCAATACTCCTATTGGTGGCAGCGAATCCAAAGACACAACCATGGAACCCAGACCCTATTTGCCAAAGGACGTAGTTGCCAGCTACAGCGCAGGGGATGACATTGCAAAATGGCTGGCTGCCTATGAGGTCTCCTTAAGAGCCCATGGGATATTGGAAAAACACTGGGGGGGTGACTTGTATAAATACATGCCTCCTGCAGGAAGGGATACACTTTTGGCCCTAGAGCAGGGAGAGCAGATCCACTACCCTGCCATGAAAGTGGCACTATTAAAAAAGTTTGGGCTGACTCCTGAAAAGTACCGACAGAAGTTTAGAGGCAGCCACAAACTGGTTGCACAGAATTGGGTGGATTTCCTAGACTATGCAAAGAAGGCCCTGGAGGTATGGGTGCAAGGTAGAGAGGTGGGGTCTACGAGGGGTTGTATGATCTTATCCTCAAGGAGCACTTACTCGATAAATGTTTTCCTGAGCTGCGACAACACCTGGTGGACAGCAAGCTGACCAGCCCCCGGAAGCTTGCTGAGGAGGCGGACATCTGGGCTAGTACCCGGGTGTCCACAAAGGGGACCGGAGGGGATTCCCAAAGGACCGGACAGGGCGCTCCCCAGAGGAAAGAGGGAGGAGATAAAAAGAGGGAGTTCTCAAGAGGCCCCCAAAACAGTTTCCAGGGAAAGGGAACAGGATTCATTCCAAGGCTAACCCGCCAAGAAACCCTCATCCTGACCACAGTCAGCAGCCAAGGGTTGTCCGCTGCTATGAGTGCGGTGGGGTTGGGCACTATAAAGGAGATGTCAAGTGCCCAAAGAGCCCACCCCCTCCCACTGAAAGAAAAGCCCCGGGAGTAGCTAGTGTAGTACTCGGGGAGGAGTTGCCCTTGGATAAGGGGGGGAGTGGGCGGGGGTCATCTTAGTGTCCCTGGGAGATCGGGAGATGGTTCCTAAGATCCAGGTGCCCTCAAATACTACTAAGTATGGGCAGTGGGTCACCATCAATGGCCAAAGAGGCGAAGCTCTGAGAAATACAGGAGCCAGTATGACTATGGTAAGAAGTCATCTGGTGTCTCCAGAGCAGGTGATTCCACATGTACTCCACCCCGCCACGATGTCTGACGGCAGAATGGGTCACTACCCGATGGCCGAGGTTCCCTTTGAGTGGGAGGGAGTTGCAGGTCTACTTCAAGTTGCCGTAAGCCCTGCCGTGCCAGTCGATTGTCTGTTGGAGAATGATATGGAGCACAATGCTTAGAAGGAGGTGGAATACGGAACTCATTCTGAGATGCTGGGTACACCGGACTGGGCCTGTGCCAGCACAAGGTCCGCGACTACCCGGAGCGGGAGTTCGCCAGGGCTGGAGCCTGACACAAAGGCACAGCCAGCTGCCAAAAAGGGAAAGATCTGGGGACAGGAGCAGCCTGCCTCTGCGTCCACGCACCGTGGGACGGATAGGCCACTGGTGGTGGTGGACCAGGAGTCCGCGGAGGGGGATGCTGTCTCCCTGGAGAACCTACCTATCCCAGCCGAGTGGCATGTGGAAGGAGGGCCTACCAGGGAAGAGTTTTGCAAGGGTCAGAAGGAGTGCCCTACCCTTGAGGGACTGAGGCTTCAGGCAGAAGCACAGGCAGCAGGTAACGTTACTGGGAATTACCACATTTACTGGGAGGATGGACTCCTCTACAGTGAACCCAAGGCACCAGTGCACGGTTCCTCACGGGCCTTGGTTGTCCCTCAATGTTACTGAGCCTTTCTTTTAGAACTGGCTCATGAGATACCCTTGGCAGGACACTTGGATCAGGACAAGACCTTTGCCCGGCTTGTCCCCCACTTTTATTGGCCTCAAATGAGGGTGGCGTCCAACACTTACTCGCGGACATGTGCTTCTTGCCAAGCCAGTGGGAAAACAGGGGTGAAGCTGAAAGCTCCCCTGGAACCACTTCCTGTTGTTAGCACCTCCTTTGAAAGGGTGGGCATCGACATTGTGGGGCCATTGGATCCACCAACTACAGCTGGTCATAGGTTCATCCTGGTTCTGGTGGATCACGCCACCCAGTACCCAGAGGCAATTCCTCTGAGGACCGTTACTGCACCTGCAGTGGCTAGGGCCCTGATGGGGATCTTTACGCGAGTGGGTTTCCCCAAGGAAGTTGTGTCCGACAGGGCAACCAACTTCATATCGGCTTATATGCGGGCTATGTGGAAGGAGCGTGGGGGTACCTACCGGTTTACCACTCCTTATCACCCACAGACCAATGGTCTGGTGGAAAGGTTCAACAAAACCTTGTAAACCATGATAAGAAGTCTGCCTGACAGCCTGCGGAGGAAATGGGACGTCCTCCTACCCTGTCTGTTGTTTTCCTACAGGGAAGTGCCACAGAAGGGAGTGGGCTTCAGCCCCTTCAAACTTCTGTATGGGCACCCTGTGCGTGGTCCTCTCAGCCTGGTGAAAGACGGATGGGAAAAGACTCCCAGGAAGCTTCCCCAGGATGTGGTGAGCTATATGCTGGCCTTCCGGAGCCAAATGGCTAAGTTGTGGAAGCAAGCTTCTGACAACTTGGAAGCCAGCCAAGCAGTGATGAAGGAGTGGTATGACCACAATGCTCACCCTGTGGAGTTGGAGCCTGGCCAGAAAGTGTGGGTGATGGAACCTGGGGAGCTGAGTGCCCTCTAAGATCGCTGGACAGGCCCCTTTGAGGTGATCGAGAAGAAGGGTAAGGCCACTTACTTAGTGGATCTTAAGACCCCCTGGCAGCCCCTTCGGGTGCTCCATGCCAACGGCCTCAAACCCTACCATTAGGGGCCCAAGGTCATTTTAATGATGGTGACTGATGGAGCAGAGGAAGAGGAGAGTGAGCCTCTCCCTGATCTATTTTCGTCTCAGGAAAAGGATGGGTCGGTGGAGGGAGTGATTCTCTCCCCATCCCTAACTCCTGAACAGCGGAAGGACTGCTGCAAGGTCCTGGAGCAGTACTCTTCGCTGTTATCCCTTATCCCGGGAAGGACCCACCTGTGTACCGATGATGTGGACACAGCAGACAGCCCACCTGTGAAGTCTAAGACCTACCGGCTGTCAGATAAGGTGAAGGCCAGCATCCATAGTGACTAAGATGCTGGAGCTAGAAGTAATCGAACCTTCAAGTAGCCCCTGGTCCAGCCCGGTGGTTTTAGTACCAAAAGCTGCCCCACCGGGCACCACTCCAGAACTAAGGTTCTGTGTGGATTACCGGGGACTGAAATCAGTGACCAAGACTGATGCACATCCGATCCCTTGGGCCGATGAGCTCATTGACCGGCTGGGAGCTGCCCAATACTTGAGTACCTTTGACCTCACCTATGGGTACTGGCAGATCTCCCTTACAGACGGAGCAAGGGAAAGGTCAGCCTTCTCCACGCCCGAGGGCCACTACCAGTTCTGTGTGATGCCCTTTGGGCTCAAGAACGCTCCTACCACTTTTCAGCGACTGGTGAACAAGGTCCTCTCCCTGATGGAGGCCTTCTCTGCTGCTTATCTAGACGACATTGCCGTCTTCAGCAGCAGCTGGGAGGACCCCTTGTGTCACTTACACGCCGTTCTCCAAGTCCTGAAGCAGGCTGGCTTGACAATCAAGGCCAGCAAATGTCTGATTGGGCAGGGGTTGGTGGTGTACCTAGGCCACTTGGTGGGCAGAGGACCGGTGCAGCCTCTCCAGGCTAAGATTGAGGCTATCATGGCCTGGGAGCCCCCCAAGACCCAGACTGAGGTCCGAACTTTCCTGGGCCTCACAGGTTACTACCGTCGCTTTGTGAAAGGGTATGGCACAATGGTGGCACCCTTAACTGAACTCACTTCCAAGAAGCAACCCCGACGGGTAGTCTGGACGGAGGCTTGCCAGCAAGCCTTTGACAACTTAAAACAAGCAATGTGTACAGCTCCAGTCCTCAGAGCTCCTGATTTTTCCAAGGAATTCATTGTCCAGATGGACACATCAGAACATGGCATTGGGGCAGTGTTATCGCAACTCAATGAAGAGGGTCTGGATCAACCTGTTGTCTTCTTGTCCAGGAGACTGCTTCCCCGGGAACAGAGGTGGAGTGCAAATGAGCGGGAAGCCTTTGCGGTGGTATGGGCTCTGAAGAAGCTGCGACCATACTTGTTTGGCTCGCACTTCCTGGTTCAGACTGACCACTGGCCCCTTCGTTGGTTGATGAAAATGAAGGGAGAGAATCCCAAGTTGTTGAGATTGTCTATCTCCCTACAGGGAATGGACTTCCGGGTGGAACATCGGCCTGGAGTGGACCACGCCAATGCAGACGGTCTCTCCAGATATTTCTGCCTTAGTGATGAGAACTCCCAAGGGGTTGGGTATCTCTCCCCACTTTCAGCTGGGGGGGGGGGGCGTGTTAGACCTGTCAGCCCTTTGGGTGGTCCCTTCCAATTATTATTTATTTGGGTCCCTTTTTGCCTCCTAACTCTTTTTCCCTCTTTGTCCACTGGAATTTGTGGCGTTGTCCTAGGGGCTCGGTGCTACCTTGCCCCTCATTTTTCTTATTAGGTCCTGGCTGCCCCTACAAAATGGTGGCTTGTAACTGTCACATATTTTTACTTCAGGAACTGGGGCCATAGGATTGTATGGGGAGATTCTGGTTCTTGTAGCCAGAGCCCAGACTATAAAAGGCCAGAGCCAGGGCGGCCATTTTGAGTAGGGTGACAGGTAGCTTGGGAGTGACCTGGTGAGGAGTGAGGCAGCATTGAGGGGATGAAGGCGCGGTGAGAGGGGCTAGATCGTCTTATGGGCCGGCTGCTTTTCGATCCTGACGTACCCCCCTTCTGTTGACAAAACCCTGCCTCGACGGTGTGTCCAGTCACTCCATAAATCCCTCTGCTTTTGTGCTAAATGCCCTGGATGAACTGACCAGGTGTTATACTGGAGAACGGAAGGAAAATTGTCCCGTAATTCCTGAAGAGTGACATCTGGTTCTGAAGAGTCACCTTCTGTGGAAATACCAAACTGTTCCCATATATTGCTGGCAGAGTGCTATCCGGCAGTACTGTTGGCCTTCATATCATCGGCTCAGAACCTAGTCCGCCGAGAACGTGCTGTGAGAGAAAAGCGAGGATCCGGCCATAGAGGTTACACTCACCGTGGGGAGGACCCGGTGTCAGCTGTCGCTCCTTTTTGTGCGGATACCCTCGGCAGTGAAGACGGAGCGGAGGTCGGCAGGTGCATATTGAGGAGGACGGAAGCTAAAGCGAAGTCTGGAGGCAAGTCCGCTGCGACGTCGGAAGAGGCGGGGTGATGCTGAGGTGAGCCGGGCGGAGGCAGAGTCCTACGCGTGCGGAGCCGGCGGGGATAAGAGCGTCTTACACCAGCTTCGCTTGAGTCAGCGTGTAACAAAGCAAAGCCTTCCTCTGAGTAACAGAATGGGCGCTGACGGAAAGTTATCGGACAGTGCCGTGACACAATGAGAAAGTAAGCGTGGAATCTAATCCGGCGGGAGCGGAGGGGAAGAAAATGCATTTGGCCTGGATTGGGGTCTGAAGTAAATGCCTAGTCAGTGACACTTTAGCCTAAGAACTCGCTCACCCAACTAACCGTGCCACGAACAGTGTCCCCTAAACGCCAGACTTGTTCCGTCTAGAGACTACCTTCGTGAGAGTGGTTCGTGAGGGGGAGGGGGAGAATTTGTGCATAAGTGCAGACGCCTGTTATCGAGGGACAGGTGAAAGGGGTGAGAAAGCCTGGAGAAAAAACCCAACCACTGACAACTTGGCCACCTTCAAGAAACGCCACCCGCAAACACCACCAACTGATCCGATCCACCAAGAAATCAGCATTCAAGGATCGACTTGACAACAACGCCCAAAACAGCAAGGAACTATTCAACATCGTCAAAGAATTTACCAACCCCACCGCCGGCACCAACGACATCACTCCCTCCCAAGACCTCTGCGACTCTCTATCCTCATTCTTCCACAACAAAATCACCGAAATACATAACAGCTTTGAAAACCAGTCCAAAGACCAGTCCACTCCACCCACCCCCGAACGAAAACCGCACTCTAACAACCTTTGCGCCTGGAACCCAATCACCAACGAAGACACCATCCGCCTGATGAGCTCCATCCACTCAGGATCGCCAACCGACCCATGTCCCCACCACATTTTCAACAAAGCAGACTCCATCATCGCACCCCATCTCGATGTCATCAACTGTTCCTTCAACTCCGCTACCTTCCCAGAAAGCTGGAAACATGCCGAACTCAGCGCCCTTCTGAAGAAACCCACAGCAGACCCCACTGAACTTAAGAACTACCGCCCCATCTTGCTCCTCCCATTCCCTGCCAAAGTCATTGAGAAAGCCGTCAATAGTCAGCTCGCCGCCTTCCTTGAATCCAACAAATCCCTCGACCTCTCACAGTCCGGCTTCCGAGCCAAACACAGCACCGAAATCGCCCTCATTGCAGCAACAGATGACATTTGAACTCTACTGGACAACGGAGAAACAGCTGCCCTCATCCTACTCGACCTCTCCGCAGCCTTCGACACAGTCTGTCATAGCACCCTCATACAACGCCTCAGCAACGTCGGAATACAAGGAAAAGCATTGGACTGGATCATCTCGTTCCTCGCCGGAAGAACCCAAAGAGTCCGCCTCCCCCCTTTTAGATCAGAGGCCACCGAAGTCATCTGCGGCGTACCACAAGGATCATCACTCAGTCCCACCCTCTGCAACGTATACATGAGTCCCCTTGCATCCATCGCGCGCCGACACAACCTCAACATCATCTCCTACGCAGACGACACCCAGCTGATCCTCTCCCTCACCAAAGACCCAAACACCGCCAAAACCAACTTACACGAAGGAATGAAAGAAGTAGCTGAGTGGATGAAGAACAGCCGTTTAAAATTAAACTTGGACAAAACGGTCCTCATCTTAGGGTCATCCCCCTCTGCCTGGGACGACTCATGGTGGCCACTGGCCCTGGGAACCGCACCCATACCTAGGGATCACGCACGTAACCTGGGCTTCATCCTGGACTCCTCCCTCTCAATGACCAGACAAGCCAACGCCGTCTCATCATCATGCTTCAACATCCTACACATGCTCAAAAAAATCTTCTGTTGGATCCCCACAGAAACAAGAAAGACGATCACACACGCACTGGTCACCAGCCGACTGGATTACGGAAACACCCTTTACGCCGGAACCACAGCCAAACTACAGAAAAAACTCCAACGCATCCAAAACGCCTCAGCCAGACTCATATTGGACATCCCTCGGCAAGCTCACATTTCCGGCCACTTGAAAGACCTCCATTGGCTCCCCGTCAACAAGAGAATAACATTCCGTCTCCTCACCCACGCACACCAAGCCCTCTACGACCTAGGACCCGAATGCCTCAACACGCGACTGTCCTTCTACACCCCCTGCCGCCAACTACGATCGTCCAATCAAGCCCTCGCCGCAATTCCGCGCATCCATAGATCCACCATGGGGGGAAGATCCTTCTACTACTTAACGGCCAAAACCTGGAACTCTCTCCCCACCCACCTCCGCCTTACACAGAACCACCTCTCTTTCAGAAAGCAACAAAAAACCTGGATATTCGATAAGTAAAGCACCCCCTCCCTCAAGCGCCTTGAGACCCTCTGGGTGAGTAGTGCGCTATACAAATTTTGGAACTTGAACATGAACTTGCATCCTGTAGGCCCTCCCTTGCAGGCATTGAACAAGCTAAGTGGCTATGTGATATGATGAATTAGCCTACCTGTTTTCTTTAGATAAACGTCTGCTTAACCCAATTGTCAAGTATGCTATTAGGAGGAACTGTTGTCTGAGCATCTGTAAATTCCAGCTACTGTTGCCGATGAGATCACAGGGGTAATGTACCAATTGGCTTCCTCATAGGGAAGTGTTAGCCTGACTGTTACAAAGAGAGTATGGGGGGTGCACAACTAGGCTGAAGAGTATGTTAACGAAGAGTTGTTGGAGTTCTGGGTGCTCTCTGAGGGTGGTGTTATCCATCTAAACACCGCTAAGCAATAATGTAGAGTCGTGTTTGCGGAGAACCGCAGGTACATCCCCAAAGAGGCACACCTATAATGATCATCAAACGTGATTCAAAAGTTCATTTGAAAGGTAGCATTTATTTTCTTCAATGCTTTTTATATTCCTTTTGAGATTATCATGCTGATATTCAAAACATATCAGAGGACAACACGGTTAGACATATGAACAGTTATTTCCAATGCATTTCGGGCTGTTCTGCCCTTGATCATGGAAAAGCTGAGGAGGAAGAATACAAAGAAGAGTGTCAGGAGTAAAGTGTCTATACAGCGTAGGGACTATTTACAAGTGCTCGTGGTGCTGGGTCATGGAAAAGGGTGCCGGATAATAAAGTGAAGGGTAAAGGAGTGTTCCGGATTTTACCGATTGTGATGGAGCTGAGAAATAAAAGTGCTCGACCGACGTGGAAAGCCGAGTGGTGACATAGATATATGCTATACATCAGGTTACCATCAACAAAGTGCTCGATGTTGGCGTGCAGGGTGTGGGGGTGCTCCGGAATTTACCGATTGCGTGAAGTCAAAACAGATAAAATAACAATGCGAGTTAGGCGAGCGCACCAAAGTGCAAGACTTACTTCATAATGAGGTAGCGCAAAGACACGCTATCGGGTAGGTTACCGCCGGTTGTCTGGCGTGTTGGGGAACACGGAAGTGTATAAATAAACAGTGCTGATGGACTAAGGGAAACGGAGGGGGTGAAAGGGAAAGTACAACGGCCATATTGGAGAGGTGGGGAAGTGGACAAGAAAGTTAAGAAGCCAAGGGGTAAAGTGAAAGATAAGTGATACAGGAGCACGGTGAAATCTATGTCACCACTCGGCTTTCCACGTCGGTCGAGCACTTTTATTTCTCAGCTCCATCACAATCGGTAAAATCCGGAACACTCCTTTACCCTTCACTTTATTATTAACCGTGTTGTCCTCTGATATGTTTTGAATATCAGCATGATAATCTCAAAAGGAATATAAAAAGCATTGAAGAAAATAAATGCTACCTTTCAAATGAACTTTTGAATCACGTTTCATGATCATTATAGGTGTGCCTCTTTGGGGATGTACCTGCGGTTCTCCGCAAACACGACTCTACATTACAGCCTGACTGTTACCTCACTCAACCTGTTAATTTTGCTGAGAAGTTAAGGTGCCATAGTTCTTTCTAGAGTACTTTCAGTTTTGGGGAATGTAACAATGGAAGTAATGTGAAGCCTATGTATGACCAGAATCAAATGTAGAGTTATATCCTGTGATAAGGTACTACACAGCTGAGAAACAAAGAGATTCTACAAAGAGTTTTTATAAACAAGGAGCGTATTTTTCTAAACTGGTGTAGTGTCATTCTTTTTAGTGGATGGGCGCTGAGTTACTGAGCGAGGTGTGATGCAAGCGTAACACAATTTGCCTCTGAGTTTAGTCTTACCTACTCTGTGCCAGGCTACCCTGTGCGGACTGGCAATCCCAGGTCCAACAGTGGGGCATTACCTCTTCAGCACGAGCAGGTAGGAGGAAGGTCTACTGCCTTCATCGGGGGTTACTTATGTAGCACTGACTGAGCCCAGCTTGCTCAGCTTAATAACTGTTGTGAGCTCCTGCCTGAGAGTTCTGGGGAAATGCAAAGGAACGATGGCAGCAGCCCAAGGGCCGTCAGCATCCACAATGGACTCCTTTTTAACTAAGGGCAGCTGGAATTTTAGACAAAGAGATTGAGGTGGTGGCCCATCAGCTCTTAAGCTCCCCTGTAAATCGCCCCGTCTCGAGCCCACCAAGGGTCACTGCCTAGCCGGACTTTGGACCTTTAACTTCACCAGCCAGATATACCAGAATGGGGGGCGGTCGGTGAACCTGGCTATAACAATGTATCAGTCATTAACACCCGGCAGGAATCACCATGCCCCACTGTACAGAGCAAGGGTGCTACTTTTCCCAGGGCCTCGAAGCATTCCATTCAGACAGGGTGCACCAGGGTGGGTACAGGACTGGGAGTTAAAAGGAAAGGTTCTTTAACCAGGAGCAAAGCAAAATGTCCAAGGGCGGAGGGGATAGTGCAATGTGCCAACAAACTGCAAACCCCGACCAAGGATGATGTGGCGGCCATGATAGAAGACTGGCTAGATTCTCTGTTGGCAAGTATGGACCTTAAATTAGATCTTATCAGGCAACGCTTAGCTACAATAGAGTCGGAGCTCTCAAGGATTAGCCATCATAGCCTAGTGGGGAACAAAAATGTTTGCGGCAGGCCAGGGGAGGCATTAGCCGGCTCTTGGACAGATAGTATCAAAGAGCGTGAACAAGGAGTAAGTGGGCAGGTGCACTCATTGTTAAATCCTACGCAAGGTATTGAAACTCACCCCTCTCGGTTCCTGGTGGATTTAGGCCCATTGGCGGCAGGCTGATTGGGTGGAGTGAAGGTCTCAAAAACCTTGAGCCCTAAAGTCTGCCCAGGGCCAGCCAAACCCTTACTGGGAGAGACATCGAGAGGAGGGGTTGCCGATACAGAGGCTCAGGCAGCAAACCCCTTGCAGAGGTTATCTACCTTACATCTTCCACCTGAATCATCACCGTATGTAGTGGTACTTGGGAATGTTCCAGTGCTTCCCTTGGGTGCCGCAGAAGACTTTGATCAAATAAAGAATAAAGGGCCAGATGTAGATTGCCAAATACCGGTCGGTAACGGCCGATTTCGGACGTTACCAACGGTATTTGGAGACTGAGATGTAGGGGGCCTAATATTTACAGATTCGGTAATTTTACCAATTCGGTAAAATACTGAATCGGTAAATATACCGAATCGGTATATCTAGATGTAGGTGGCACTGAAAACAGTGCCACAGGCCCTTAAGAATTCGTTATTTACCATGAAATACTATTTCATGGTAAATAACGAATTCCTGTGTACATGCGCATCTGTGCATGTACACATGTGCCATGTGGCACACATACATGCTCTACATTCCCTAAGGGCATGTATGTGTGTCACATGGCACACAAGCCAGAATCAGGGGTGCAGCAGGGTGTCAAAGTGACACAATGTCCCCCTTGAAAATTTGGTAATTTTACCGAATCGTATTTACCGATTCGGTAATTGCCATTGATTCCTATGGGCCTCCATAGAAATCAATGGCAATTACCGAATTGGTAAATACTGATTCCGTAATTACCAAATCATACCGATTCGGTAAAAATTACCGAATTATTACCTACATCTCATTTAACGAATCTAGTATACCGAATCAGTAAAATTCGGTATTCTAGAGTCGGTAAATGAGATTTACCTACATCGGGCCCAAAGTCCTGCCCTGGCTTAACCATAACACGATCCTGTGTTTAAGGATGGAGAGATTTATCGACATGGTGCACAGAGTATTCTGGGTTGGAAGGTCAACAAAATACTTTGAAGGAGACTGTGTTACTGTCAATTTTAATAAACCTCACTTGGTAGAGAGAATTCTATTTGCAGCTAATCAAAGTAAATCTTGTGGTCCCATCTCCTCCATTGTGGCCATTTCTACAGACCCTCAAGCAGAGTGACGATGCTTAGTGAGGCAAACCCGTGGAGGTTTCCCACTCCTCCTGTTCACTCCCAGCCAGGCTGGCAGATGGTAAGTCATGATACACCCCACTTTAACAGATTTGGCCCTCTGGAAATGATGGACACCTGCGATTGACTCTCTGTGATGGATGCAGAAGATCCATTGCTCTCTTGTTCCCAGAAGTCATCTGGCCTCCCACTTGGTCCATGGGACAGCAAGGCTTGCAAACTTGTATCATGGAACATAGCTGGGTTAGCAAGCAAGTTTGCTGACCCTGGCTGGAGCTTTTTTGCAAATGATTCAATGTTATATGACATCAGGAGACCTGGTACAACACAAACAGCTTCTTTTCAGAGGAATATAAGACCAATTATGTGCCTTCCATTCCATCGAGGGCGGGGAGATCTAAGGGTGGGTTGATGATTTATGCCCCCCTAGCAGTTCACTGTCGCCTGACGGTGCTGTCAACCGATAATACTAGTTTGCAGGCTTTGGCATTTTCCAATGGTTCTAATAATTGTTTGCTACTGAATTTTTACAACACTACTGTTAGATTAGGGGGTCTCTAGTTGGCAGAGGGAGGTACCTTTGTCCAAATAGGGACCCATGCATCTAGTCAGGGTAAGGGGGCACACTCCTAAAATAACCCCTGCTCACCGCCTTGGTGGCTGGACACAAGCAGACAGGCTTATATCAGAGGCAGTATGTAAAGCATTTGTGAACACATACAGTAACCCAGTGACAACACTACAAATGGACACCACACAAGTTGTAGTATAAAATTAAGTATTTTTATGTAGACTTAACAGAAGGCCACAAACAACAAAAATCCACAATACTGTACTTCAAAAATGGTAGAAATGAATTCAATTGATAACTTTATTTTGGTCAATGACCATAAAAGTGCACATAAAATACACACAAGCATAAAATATTAAAACAATAAACAATCATCAAATGTTAAGAAGAAAATTAAAAAATGAGTTATCAAGAGCTGGAAAATAGACGGTGTCATATTTTCTGTAGTTAGGTTAAAAAAGTTTGTCTTCTACGCCACATACTAAATAAATAACGGGACAGAGCAATCACAATAGGGGGATGGGTATCATAGGTTAGTATCCTGCAAGCCTGATTGAAGTTCAGTAGTTTGAGGTTCTTGCAAATTGGAGTCAGCCAACAGTTTCTAATTATAGAATAGGCAGGACAAAAAAACAGTACATGTGGTACATTTTCGATTTTAGAATCACATGCAGGGCAAGCTTCAATGTTAGATTTTAACCATTTATATGTAAATGACCTAATGGGTAAAGTGCCATGCCTTAGCTGAAGATACAACTTTCTAGCAAGCGGAGGTTCAATTACATCCAAGAATTCCTCAATTTTAGATTTCAATTTAACTAAGAGGAACTCTGTTGTTAGCCTGCCCATGGTTGCAGAGCTCTGTAGTGTTAGAAACTTCTGCCTCCGAATCTGAGTATGGAGTTCCCTTTTTGATATCCCAGGGCAATAGGTCTCGGTGTTTCCCAAAGTTACGCAAGGCCTATCCGGGTACTAACAGCCCTTATGTGCTGCAGCCATTTGATCTTTTTACATTTAAGGGAAGTCCAAACCTCAGATAATTCTGCTCTGTAATCTGCCAGTTCTGGGACTGACTAGAACCTCTTCCAATACATAATTGGCCTTGCGCTTGTAATCTCCTCTATAGGCGCCATCCCAAGGTCTAGTCTAAGTGGGATCAATGGAGTACTTGTCGGTAGTCCAACTAGATTCTGCATGAAGCTTTGTTCCACCCTTTTGAGGTTCAATATCTGTTTATGCCCCCAAAGTTCGGCACCATAAATTGCAGCATTTCTGGCTTGATGACAATTTATTTCCAAAGCCGGAGACACCGGCTTAAAGACTGACCCCCTAAATACTTTACTTATACCCCCGCTATCTGCGATAATTTGAGTGCCGACTTGTACACCCAAATATAAAAAAGTCTTGACCCTCTCGAGGGAAATACTGTTTAAGACCGGTTTTGGGCGCGTCCGCTTCGGGGGGTTGAGAATAATGAACTTTGTTTTTTCCAAGTTGATTTCCAATCCCCGCAGCGCGCAAAACGCTACAAATCCGTTGAGTGTTTTTTGAATGCCCGTTGATGTTCTAGACAACAGAAGAGTGTTGTCTGCAAACATCAGAGCGGGCACTCTCCCTCTGGCCAATTTTGGGGCATCGTTATCCACCACACCATTCAGATAATCCACAAGTCCATTAATATAGAGACTGAATAGTGTGGGCGCCAAGACGCACCCTTGGCACACACCTTTCTGGACAGAATATTGATCCGTGAGGTCACCGTACCTTCCACACCTGACCTGCGCATAAATATTTGTGTGGAGCCTGGATAGAATGGCCAATAGATAGGACGGGAGTCCCAAGTCTGACAACACCTTCCACAATTACGCTCGAGGGACTAGGTCAAATGCTGCCCGCAGGTCCACAAACACAAGGTAGAGGCTGCCACCCTCTACACTTGCTATTTTCCAGTACAGGACCTGCAAGGGAAATATTTGATCTAGGGTAAAGGTGCCAGACCTAAAGCCTGGAGTGTGGTTAAAATCTCGTTCTCATCAATCCACCTAAAAATCCACAATACTGTACTTCAAAAATGGTAGAAATAGTTTAGTTCTCTATAGATGTAAAATGCGACACTTTAAGTTCAATGTACCTTTGGATGCGTAACGCTATACAACTAAAGTGTTGCAGGGAAGGTGATGTGTCGGTTCCTTACACGCAAAAACGGTGATGCATCGGGTTCCTATGCTGCGTAGGGGATGCGTTGGTTCTTCTATGCATGTCAAGTCAAGTCAAGAGATTTATATAGCGCGCTACATACCCATAGGGTCTCAAGGCGCTAGAGGAAGGGGGGGGGAATTACTTGTCGAATATCCAAGTTTTAAGTTGTTTTCTGAATGCTAGGTGGTTCTGAGTAAGGCGAAGGTGAGTGGGAAGTGAGTTCCAGGTTTTAGCTGCCAGGTAGGAGAAAGATCTACCTCCCATGGTGGTTTTGTTGATGCGAGGTACAGTGGCAAGGGCTTGGTTGGAGGATCGTAGCTGACGGGAGGGGGTGTAGAAGGACAGTCGTGTGTTGAGGCATTCGGGTCCAAGTTCGTAAAGTGCTTTGTGTGCGTGGGTTAGGAGGCGGAAGGTAATCCTCTTATTTACGTGGAGCCAGTGGAGGTTTTTCAGGTGACCAGAGATGTGTTCTTTACGCGGGATGTCTAGTATGAGCCTGGCTGAAGCGTTCTGGATGCGTTGGAGTTTTTTCTGGAGTTTTGCGGTGGTACCGGCGTATAGTGTGTTTCTGTAGTCCAGTTGGCTCGTAACCAGTGTGTGGGTGACCGTTTTTCTAGTTTCGGTGGGGATCCAGCGAAATGTTTTTTTGAGCATGCGAAGAATGTTGAAGCAAGATGATGAAACGGCGTTGACTTGTCTGGTCATCGAGAGTGAGGAGTCCAAGATGACGCCCAGGTTCCGTGCGTGGTCCGTCGGGATGGGTGCTTTTCCAAGGGCTTCTGGCCACCAAGAGTCATCCCAGGCGGAGGGGGAGGTGCCTAGGACGAGGACTTCTGTTTTGTCTGAGTTCAGTTTCAGACGGCTGTGCTTCATCCACTCGGCTACTTCTTTCATTCCTTCGTGTAAGTTGGTTTTGGCGGTGCTGGGGTCTTTGGTGAGTGATAGGATCAGTTGAGTGTCATCCGCGTTGGAGATGATGTTGAGATTGTGTTGGCGAGCGATGGTCACGAGGGGGCTCATGTATACGTTGAAGAGGGTGGGGCTGAGTGACGATCCTTGTGGCACGCCGCAGATGACTTCCGAGGCCTCTGACTTGAATGGTGGGAGGCGGACTCTCTGCGTTCTTCCGGTGAGGAACGAGGTGATACATTCCAGTGCTTTTCCTTGGATTCCTACGTTTCTGAGGCGCTGTAGAAGGGTGCTATGGCAGACTGTGTCGAAGGCAGCAGAGAGGTTGAGGAGGATGAGGGCGACTGTGTCTCCATTGTCCAGTAGAGTTCGAATGTCGTCTGTTGCTGCGATAAGTGCGGTCTCAGTGCTGTGTTTGGCTCTGAAGCCGGACTGTGAGGGGTCGAGGGATTTGTTGGTTTCGAGGAAGGAGGCGAGTTGGTTGTTGACAGCTTTCTCGATGACTTTGGCCGGGAAAGGAAGAAGCGAGATGGGGCGGTAGTTTTTGAGTTCGGTGGGGTCAGCTGTGGGTTTTTTCAGAAGGGCGCTGAGTTCTGCGTGTTTCCAGCTTTCCGGGAAGGTGGCGGAGTAGAGGGAGCAGTTGATGACGTCTCAGAGGTGTGGAGCTATGATGGCGTCTGCTTTGTTGAAGATGTGGTGAGGGCATGGGTCAGTTGGGGATCCTGAGTGGATGGAGTTCATCAGGCGGATGGTGTCCTCAGTGGAGATGGGGTTCCAGTCATTGAGGATGTTCGAGGGGGGTGAGGGTGCGGCAGAAGGTTGGGTGGGTTGGTAGTCGAAGCTGTTGTGGATGTCTGCAATTTTGTTGTGGAAGAAGGAAGCTAGGGAGTCGCAGAGGGCTTGAGAGGGAGTGATGTCGTTGGAGTTGGCTGAAGGGTTGGTAAATTCTTTGACGATGTTGAATAATTCCTTGCTGTTGTGGGCGTTGTTATCTAGACGGTCTATGAATGCGGCTTTCTTGGCAGACCGGATTAGTTGGTGGTGTATGCGGGTGGCGTTTTTGAAGGCATCCCTGGTGCTGGTGTTTGGGTCTTTTTCCCAGGCCTTCTCGAGGGAGCGACAGTGTTTCTTCGATTTCTTGAGATCATCGTTGAACCAGGAGGCGTTTTTGTTGCCTGGTTTGCTTTGACGTTTTTTCAGCGGTGCTAGGATGTCGGCGCTGTTGGATATCCATTGGGTGAGGTTAATGGCTGTTTGGTCGGGGTTTGAGGAGTGGATAGGAGGGTTTTGAAGAAGCGATGAGGAGATCTGGTCGATGGTGATTTTGTTCCAGTTTCTTCGCATGGTGGGTTGAGGATGGTTGTGGATTGTGGTCTTATTGTATGTGAAGTGAACGCAGCTGTGGTCCGTCCAGTGAAGAGCTGTGGTGTGACTGAAGGAGACATGTTTGCTGGAAGTGAAGATAGGGTTGAGAGTGTGACCAGCAATGTGGGTGGGGATAGTGACCAGTTGTTTGAGTCCGAGCTTGGCAAGATTGTCCAGAAGGGTGGTGGTGCTGTTGTCATTGTTCTTTTCCAGGTGAAAGTTGAGGTCTCCCAATAGAATGTAGTCCTCGGAGGGGAGGGCGTGTGGAGTGATAAAGTCAGTGATGTCGTCATTGAATGGTGCGCGGGGTCCTGGAGGCCGGTAGAGGAGGGTACCTCTGAGTGTGGTCTTGGGGTCGGTGTGGATCTGGAAGTGAAGGTGTTCGGCGCTTGCAAGGTTGACGTCTTAGCTGGTTGAGATGCGGATGGAGTTCTTATGGACGATGGCGATGCCTCCTCCTGTTTGTTCGATGCGGTCCTTACGGATGATCTTGTATCCTTCCGGGATGGCAATGGTGATGTCTGGGGCTGAAGAGGCATTCATCCATGTTTCTGTTAGGAAGGCGACGTCCGGTGAGATGGTGTCAAGTAGATTCCAGAGGTCGATGGCGTGTCTGTGGACCGAGCGGGTGTTGAGCAGGATGCATTTTAGGTGGTTGGTGTCGGATCTCTGTTTGGTGTTGGTGGATGAGGAGCTGGTTTTGGTGCCGTCGAACTTGCAGAAGTTGCAAGAGAAGGGTCCATGGGTGAGTCCAGGAGCGGCTTGTACGCAGTTGGGGGAGCGGCCGGGGTTAAGGGCTAGGAGGGTGGAGGCGTCGTAAGTAAGCATGAGCGAATTTTGCGGATCTCGCGTTCGCGAATTTTGCGGATTTGCGGATTCGCAATCCGCAAAATCCGCGAATTCCCGCGAATTTGCAGATTTTTTTTTTTTTGTGTTCGCCCGTGTTTCTGCCAGTTCGCGAGGGTTTTGTACACTTTCGCAAATTGCGAACTTACCTGTCGGGTCGCAAGTTTCGCGAACTTGTTGTTTCTACGTGTCCAGCCTGTTTGGGACACTCTTCTTCATCACTGCCACTCTCTGTCACCACTGCCACTCTCTGACTACTCATGCCACCCTCTGGCCCACCCATGCCACCCTCTGTTTCATCACCACACCCTCTGGTTGTCCAGTGTACATTATTTTCGGCAAAGCAAAGCACACCTTCCCTGCCTCAAGTGACCTGAATTAATTTGGGGCTGATTCATGTGTCACAGAATATTTTTTTAGCTGGCACCTGCTTCCTTAGTGCGCCCTGATTAGTGATCTTTTGCACTTGCTAAGTGCTTTCATTGTTGCAAAATTAGTTACAACACCTGCCCTGCCCCAACTGACAATAATGAATTAGGGGCTGATTAATGGATTTTAACTTCCAGCCTGGCTCCTGCTTGTCTCCCTTAGCTGTAATTCAGGACCTTTGTGGCATATGTGTAACTATTCTGAGGTTCAGAGCAGGGTCACATACTAGTTTCAACTGGCAACTGAACTCTGGAGGGGCCCCTCAGGAAGCACTCCAGGAAATGGCTACTAATGATGAGCCTGAACTTTTGAACCTGGTAAGTAGTTACTTTCAGTTTTGCTAAGATCGTATTTCTGCAATTTTGCACTTATTCGCGGGGCGCGAACTCACGCGAACAGTGCGAGCAGTGCGAGCAAAATCCGCTGCTCGCGGATTTGCGGATTTTGCGGGAAATTCGCAAATCTCGCGGATTGCGGATTTCCCGAAAATCCGCAAAATCCGCGAGCGGAACGGATTTTCCGCCCACGCCTAGTCGTAAGTAATGCGGGGGGGATGGGCATTGCGAGGGCCAGGGGGTCTGGCGCTGGGCGCGGTCCAGGCGCGGACGGGCGTAGACGGGCTTACCTTTGGCGCACCTTCGGCGCGGCCGTAGCGCGTGGATGCTGCGCGAGGGCGCATCTGTCATTAAAGCACTTTGAGGGGGGGAGGGGCGTGGGAGGGGCAGCAGGGAGGCGGGAGCGGTGCGAGGAGCAAGGGCTCAGGGAGACAACAACAAACAAAATGGAGGTAGTGAAAAGTCGAGTGAGGCTGGGGCACAGATAAAAGTTCACAAGCGCTTTTAAACAGGCAGATTAATGTTAACAGATAGAGCACAGCTCCGTTTCCGTTGCGCTGATTAAATTGCATTAACTATGCTGCGCTGCAGAATACCTGAAACGCTGTAGCGTTATAAAGTGCCACAAACTGAGCAGATAGAAACATACATGGGGAGGTGATGTGTCTGTTTCTTACTGCGCTTCCGTGGCGATGCGACCAGCAGCGCCGTGATGCGATGAAGATCCGGTGCAATGAAACAAAATGGTGTCTTCTTCTTGATGCGACAACGATGTGTGCACGCCCAACAGCCGTGTGGCGACTCAACGATTCTTCTGAGCCACGACAGGCCCTGCAGCACGCTTCTCCGGCGATGCGACGGTAACACTCTTCTTCAGTGATGCGAGACACTTCAGGTGATGCGATGGCGTCTGCTGCAGTGGTGGCACGCTTCCCCGGTGCTGCGACGGCGTCTGATGCGACGGCGACACTCCTCTCCTGTGATGCGACAACAACAGCCGCGGCAGCAACATGCTTCTTCATCTTGAGTCACGCTTTCAGCTCCCAGCGACACTAAGTCTCTCAGAAGGCACAGCTCAACAGCAGGCACTTCAATTCCCAGCCAGGGAAGGCAGGGGAGCTGGTTGGTGAAGTCTGTTGTCCCTGAGACTTCAGCAGGAGGCAAGCTCTGTCTCAAGCCCTTGGAGATCCTTTACAAGTTGACTTGAAAGTAGCACAAAGTCCTTTCTCCTCCCTGGCAATCAGGCAACCACTGCAGGCCAATTCCCCAAACAGCACTCAGCTTAGGGATAGTCTCCTCCTCAAATTCTCTGGTTCCTCTCCTCAGCAAAGGTTCTTCTTGTTTCCAAAAAGTGATCTAAAGATCTGGAGTCTGGGTCCCCATATTTATACAACAAATCCTTTGTCTCTGGAGGCAGAGAGTGTCTGTGCCTAGTCCAAACCAGTTCTGTGCAGTCCTGGAGCACTTTGTTGACTAGACTCCTTCGTCCCTTCGACAGTGTGGGCCATGGGCATCAGACGTACCACAGGAGGTGGAGCCAGCATTGTGGAAGACAGGTCCCAAGCGCAACTCCTCCCACCCATCTTCATTCAGATAGCTCTATTCAGCCCTGGGCTGACTCACCTTGTCTCCTGAATCCCGCAGCCCCAGTCACTCAAACTCCAGACAAGGAATACACAACCTAGCAGAGGCAGGCTTGGGCAGTTAGGCAAGAAAATACCTACTGTCTAAAAGTGGTATTTTTAAACACAGAATGTTAAAACCAACTTCACTAAAAGATGTATTTTATCATTCAGGCATACTAAACTTGAATTTCTACCTAGTTCCGTCAGTCAGTTAGGATTATAAAATGTTATAATCAAACTGCCTATTCTGGTCTATGGGGAACAGGTAGCCTTGCAATAGTGAAAAACGAAAATGGCTGTAATTCACTATTAGGACATGCCACACACACACCAGGGCATATCCTTCCTTTTACCTACAAATGCACCCTGCCCGTGGGCCTACCATAAGGGTGACTAATATGCAGAAAAGAAAAGGTTTAGGGACTGGCAAGTGGGTGCACTTGCCCAGTCAACATGGCAGTACCAGACTGCACACAGGCTCTGCAATGGCCGACCTGAGACACACTTTACAGGCTGCTTATGTGGGTGGCACAACCAGTGCTGCAAGCCCACCAGCAGCATTTGATTTACCAGCCCTGTGCACCCACAGTGCACTGTACTAGGGTCTGACAGTAAATCAAATAAGCCAATCATGGAGTCACTAATTCATACATCAATTTAGGTGGAGAAGTGTGGCTCAGGGGTTAGAGGCGGCAGACCCGGAAGCTGAGATCGGCCCTGGACCAGGGTTCAATTCCCCGCCTCGGCGGGTCTTGGGCTAAAAATTCCACGGACTCGATAATTCTCGCTCCGGTGCCTTCTCGACTCACGGGTTCACACTCTGCGACTCTGGGCAATAGCTTGCTTAATCTCCACAACGGCCCCTCGCGGCGGGATGCCTGGCTTTCACCTTGTGGATACCCTGCCGGGGTTATCTCACAGGGGAATACCAGGACGGGTTCCCTAAGCAAGCGCCGGGAAACCCACTGCGGGTAGCTGTGTGCTATATAAGCTCAAATACATTTACATTTACAATAGGGAGGGCATTTGCACTTTAGCACTGATCAGCAGTGGTAAAGTGCCCAGAGTCATAAAACCAACAAAAACAGGTCAGACAAAATACAGGAGGAAGGCAAAAAGTTCAGGGATGACCCTGCAAAAAGGGCCAAGTCCAAGAGCTACCTATGCTTCTCCAGATGTTTGTAATATTTCAAGGATGGGTTTCTTTCTAAGAAAATTGATTCTTAATGCCCCTTATTTTTGTAACCATATGATTGCAGGGAATTTTTATCTTCACTTATGTGAGAACCCAACTGTTTTTAAATGACATGGGTTGCCCTTGCTTAACAGGCATGCACATAGAACATACTAAGCAGGGAGACATCCTTAACTCCCTAGTTGATGAATTTGATTTAACCCTGGCCATGTCCTAACTGGACAAGGCAGGAAATCCATTATTCCCATCCTGTTTTTGTAAAAGCCTGTTGTGGTCTATACAAAGCCAAATTAGTAAAGCGCAAGGCTGAGTTGAGGGTGGAGGCATGGAGGAAGCTCTCCGAGGATAACACCTTAAAGAACAGTGCCACGTTTTGGAGCATTTTCATTGTCCTTTTCTTGCAGGAGATGGTGCACAGATTCATGACACACATATCCAGAGAACAAAGGGGTTGGTCATTTTGGGGAAATGTTTAGAAGCCCATCAGATGTGAGTATAATCAATGGAAGTGGAGAAGGAAAATCGGCTGTCATTACAACTGAAGAAGTCAGAAAGGGTATTGAAGTGTTGCTAGAAATAAGGCACCAGGACCCGATGGCATTCCCCTGGATCTTTACATATCTAACCCACAGTTGTGAGTGCCAGTCCTTACATCAATTATTAATGCAGCTATATGAGGCAACACACCTAGCACCTGGGCTATATCCACCATTGTCGCAGTGTTAAAAAATGTAACAGGGATAGTACTCTCTGTTACATGCCAATCTCTCCACTGGATCTAGGTGTTGGGACACATTTTATTGATAGATTAACCACATAGGCAGACAACAACATTATCTTGGCAGACATCCAGTATGGTTTTTGTCTGGGTAATGATAGAGAGCAATAGTATCCAGGCAATATTAATAGGAAGAACTGGCAAAAAGAAATTTAGTACAATACTATATAAACACAGGTAAAAGAAAGTAATTTAACCATTAATCATAATCACATATAAAATTCAATATCATTGATACAAATTGATAACAATTTTAAATTATTAACATCAAATATAAAATGACAATAAAAGAAAACAGATAATTTAGTCTCTTTATCTCAAAAGGGGAGGTAAAAAATGTGATGGTTCCCACTGCTGATAGCTCGAGTTGGTGTCAACGCGTTTCGACACAGAGTGTCTTCATCAGGACCTTATCAGCATATTTCTAAAATTATAGGAGGATAACAGGAAGACTTTTACTTGTGTTTAAATTGATATATTTCATCAAATTTGATAAATTGCACTAACATTTAATGCCAGGGAATATTCATGATACATTTTACCGCAGAGAAAGGACATTTGGAAAGAACAAGATAACAGAGTATATACATTCAGATTTTAACAATTTTTTTTATATATAAAACATTTTTGGGAGTTTCTTATTCTTTCAAATAACTACTTTATGACACGATCTTTAATTAAGCTAACAGTAAAACTGCATCGCATAAACGCATCATTATAAAAAAAGATGGTGAATAGGTCCCATAGGGACATACACAAACAATTTATATTCTGGTCCTTGGAATATAGAAAAGAGAAGAAGTTGGCATCCCAGGTATTGTCATCCTACCTAATTTAGAAGTTATTTTGACAAGAAAAGGGGGCACCAGGACCCGATGGTATTCCCCTGGATCTTTACATATCTAACCCACAGTTGTGGGTGCCAGTCCTTACATCAATTATTAATGCAGCTATATGAGGCAACACGCCTAGCACCTGGGCTATATCCACCATTGTCGCAGTGTTAAAAAATGTAACAGGGATAGTACTCTCTGTTACATGCCAATCTCTCCACTGGATCTAGGTGTTGGGACACATTTTATTGATAGATTAACCACATAGGCAGACAACAACATTATCTTGGCAGACATCCAGTATGGTTTTTGTCTGGGTAATGATAGAGAGCAATAGTATCCAGGCAATATTAATAGGAAGAACTGGCAAAAAGAAATTTAGTACAATACTATATAAACACAGGTAAAAGAAAGTAATTTAACCATTAATCATAATCACATATAAAATTTAATATCATTGATACAAATTGATAAAAATGTTAAATTATTAACATCAAATATAAAATGACAATAAAAGAAAACAGATAATTTAGTCTCTTTATCTCAAAAGGGGAGGTAAAAAATGTGATGGTTCCCACTGCTGATAGCTCGAGTTGGTGTCAACGCGTTTCGACACAGAGTGTCTTCATCAGGACCTTATCAGCATATTTCTAAAATGATAGGAGGATAACAGGAAGACTTTTACTTGTGTTTAAATTGATATATTTCATCAAATTTGATAAATTGCACTAACATTTAATGCCAGGGAATATTCATGATACATTTTACCGCAGAGAAAGGACATTTGGAAAGAACAAGATAACAGAGTATATACATTCAGATTTTAACAATTTTTTTATATATAAAACATTTTTGGGAGTTTCTTATTCTTTCAAATAACTACTTTATGACACGATCTTTAATTAAGCTAACAGTAAAACTGCATCGCATAAACGCATCATTATAAAAAAAGATGGTGAATAGGTCCCATAGGGACATACACAAACAATTTATATTCTGGTCCTTGGAATATAGAAAAGAGAAGAAGTTGGGATCCCAGGTATTGTCATCCTACCTAATTTAGAAGTTATTTTGACAAGAAAAGGGGGCATTTTTTATGAGTTTATTATAATAAAGGAAAACAGGAACGGTGATACCCTATATTCTAATCTTAAGACTCATTCAAAGGTCACTATTTCGTGTGATGATCGCACTATTTTAGTAATCATAAAGATTTGAATTGCTAAAGTCTATGTTATTAACGCTAATTCTATAGCTGTAAGTTGATGTGGACCGACATTTAAATATGTATAGAGTTCTATTCTGCAATTACAAACTAAGCATACTTTATATAGCCTATGTAACCAGGTTGTACAACATGTTTGTTCATATTCATGGCAATTGCATTCCTGAAACTGTTTCTCAAAAGTATCTTCAAAGTTTGTAAGTTCAATCGATATAAAAAAAGCAGTG
Organism: Lissotriton vulgaris; assembly: GCF_964263255.1. Taxonomy (NCBI): domain Eukaryota; kingdom Metazoa; phylum Chordata; class Amphibia; order Caudata; family Salamandridae; genus Lissotriton; species Lissotriton vulgaris. The sequence goes on from NC_141698.1 coordinate 209,983,454, forward strand.
CTATAAAATATCAGTCATTCCGCTATTAGGAAAGGGGAGACAAGAGCACAGGATGTCTCAATTAGAACTGTACATAGGATTTTGCCAAGGTTCGCATATCTACTAATGTGTCTGGTGTGTCTGCAAAGATTACCTTTATTTTTGGAAATATTTAAATCCTGCTAATATGTCAGGTATCATCGTCACTCGGTACTCATCTTGTCTCCAACCATTAACTCTGTAGGGAAACCGATACAGTATATTGAGTCCAGATTTCTCTAAAAAACGCCCATGTATTAGCGAGGTTTTTTCTAGCGTGAAAAGCTTACCTTAAGTAATTAATCTGAGCGTGTTACTATTGGCCTCCAAGGTACAGGACCATAGGTTGCATAACACGTGTTTAGCCAGTATATTTTCCTTTATATAAGAAAGAAGAAAAGAAGAAAAGAGGGCAGATGTTTACTAAAATGCCTGCATACGGCAAAACATGATATTAACGAGAAAGATAGAATAAACACGTACGTAATGTAGACCAGCTGTCAACCGGCGTGTAACAATGTTGCGAGAAATCAAAACGCGGTTACAATTTACAGCAGGACAAATGGGCTCGAAAACGCGGTCTCTGTAATTGGAACACAAAGAGAAACGAGACTCAGACGGTTACAAATAAAACCGTGCAAAAGAACCAAGTGTCGCTTGATTTTCTTAGTCTAGTGTTACTATTTCCCCATAGCGGGATAAATCTTAAAAAGGGCAAGACTAGACCGTTCTTATCACATGCCTTTGCGGCTGAAGACGAAGTTGTTCGCTGATCAAAAGAAAGTGATTATTTTTTAATGGTGCTGAGATACTAAATAGATTCTGTCAATCACTCACTCGGAGTGCATATTTATATAAGCGCATAATTTTGTTCGCGGAAAATGCGACTAAGCTTAGTTAAAGGTTTACAAACGGCACGGTTTAGCAAACCGCGAGACGCATACCTGCTTTGTGATTCTGATCCAGCGTGGTTAATTGCGGCAAGAGAGTCCGTAGCGAAGGTAAAGAAAGTGTAAGATAGCAGCTGATTGGGGAATATATAGCGCAGGTACCATTCGGTATGTGGACTAATCCCTCCCCTCTCTTAAAGGGCTATACTATTAAATAGCAAAGAGGCGGGTGGCCAGCGCAGACATTGACACGAGCGTAGATCAATTGTATAAAAGCGGTTCAAATATTACCTATACAGATATTAAACCAATTAGAGAGAACTTGAATAATTATTTATACAATACTTGTTGGCCTAAGTCTAACTGTTACGCTAGCGAAAAGTCAATCGTTTCTTACTATTTAGTCTAAATTTTAATATGTGTCACGCCCGGACCAGGTTCATCAGGAGGTATCAGAATTCTATATTCAAATAACATACAATTATTAAAGCAACAGAAGCCCCTGCTCTAGGAAGAGAGTATTTGGAACTCAATGGTCTCAGGTTGGGAATAGCATTAGTAATAGAAGCACATCAACAATGTTACAAAGTCAAAAACCAATGTATCCAGAAAGAAATATATAATGGAGAAGAATCCTTGATATGGAGAAAACTTTATTGTTCCTCTTGTTGTGGCCAACACGTGTTTCATCGCAGGGAAACAAGCTGCGAATCTTCAGGGCTGGGTATAGATACAAAAATTACATTTATAAGGACGTTCTATATGCGTGATATTAGAAGTGGTAGGTGAACCCTTCGTGATGCAGAGAAAGCATGCCATTGGGTGACATGGTGTCATACATATGTGACATGAAATTTTGGAATATTGGTGACTTCAGTGTAGGTGAATAGTGATCTCCTTTTTAACGTGATTATGCAGAATGTGTGGAAGTGACTTCGAATAGTCTGCAAATATATCTTTCTAAAAGTAAACACTAATGAGCAGTGTATTTAGATATGGCTATAGTTCGGGAAAAATTCGGACAGAGTCTACAAAGTAATAAAAACCAGCGAGCAAGTATAAGTGCTAGTGAACAAGTATAAGTGCTAGTGAGCAGGTGTACAAGCCATTGTAACCTGTGGTGACTTGTCGGTGAGTCTAATATTATAGGTGCTCTATGAAAGCAGTCTTGTTATTGGCATAAACACTTTAATACAGTACAGTCGACAAAAATGTTCCGTTCAGTATCCTGTCACAACTACATTGGTACATGTGGTCTGATTTAATAAGGATTTTGTATTGGTAGAAGGATATTGTCGATATAGGGTGGTGGGTCTAGACGGATAAAGTGTTAATGCTCTTCCCTTGGTGTTTTAGGAAATTTAAAATCTGTTCCCGGTTTAAGGTTTGCAGTACAGCCATATGGTGGTGTCTACAAGTATCAATGAGATCACCAATCATTAGTCAAATGCCACTGGTCAGGCTGAGCGATGGCACGGAAAAAGGGGGGATTTATCTAGTAAAGAAATGTGTTTAGTAAGCACACTTTATTTAAAGACTATTAATCTGATAGTCAGACATAGGTCATCACGTGTTTTGTTAGAAACACGCATTACATGCATAGGCTCGAGCACGTTTCTGTAGAATATAAATGTATTTATTTTATTTTATTTTATTTTAGTGCAAAGCCAAACTCGAGTTGTCATACCCGTCGAAATTCGAAGATTATACACATTTCAGCAACTCACCCTAGTTCCGATGAAAGCCGAGATTAAAGTGATGTGGCCAGAAGCCCATGCGGGCGAGAGTGTGATGAAGGCGCCTTAAGCGCGTAGTATAATTCGAACCTATATGCGAGACGAATGTATAGCGTCAAAAGAATGTGACAAAACGCTATAAGAGTTAGTTACCACAGGCAAAAGAATTAACCATAGAGATGCTCGTACCTTATTGAGTTCTTAAATGGGCCATAACCGGGAGGAGAAAAAGTTTGTAACTGTAACGATCGAACAGCAAAATCAGGCGGGTACACCTGTGGAGGAAATAATAAACAGCCATAAATTACACTTGAATGACAAGTCCGCGCTCTAGTTTCTCATCAACGTTGAGAGAAAAAATAGCGGAAATAACCCTTAAGTACCCGCCCCCACTTCCTGTTAGGCGACCGTCTTCGACAAACGGCGCCGGGAACAACAAGAGGGGGAACTAAGCTAACCAGGTAAACCGTTTTAAAACGTTCGTACCGGCGTTTTTTCGCCTGAACTCAATACAGACCAGATTGGCACAAAAAATGCTACAACACAGCGCTTGGCTGTTTATTATTTCCTCCACAGGTGTACCCGCCTGATTTTGCTGTTCGATCGTTACAGTTACAAACTTTTTCTCCTCACGGTTATGGCCCATTTAAGAACTCAATAAGGTACGAGCATCTCTATGGTTAATTCTTTTGCCTGTGGTAACTAACTCTTATAGCGTTTTGTCACATTCTTTTGACGCTATACATTCGTCTCGCATATAGGTTCGAATTATACTACGCGCTTAAGGCGCCTTCATCACACTCTCGCCCGCATGGGCTTCTGGCCACATCACTTTAATCTCGGCTTTCATCGGAACTAGGGTGAGTTGCTGAAATGTGTATAATCTTCGAATTTCGACGGGTATGACAACTCGAGTTTGGCTTTGCACTAAAATAAAATAAAATAAAATAAATACATTTATATTCTACAGAAACGTGCTCGAGCCTATGCATGTAATGCGTGTTTCTAACAAAACACGTGATGACCTATGTCTGACTATCAGATTAATAGTCTTTAAATAAAGTGTGCTTACTAAACACATTTCTTTACTAGATAAATCCCCCCTTTTTCCGTGCCATCGCTCAGCCTGACCAGTGGCATTTGACTAATGATTGGTGATCTCATTGATACTTGTAGACACCACCATATGGCTGTACTGCAAACCTTAAACCGGGAACAGATTTTAAATTTCCTAAAACACCAAGGGAAGAGCATTAACACTTTATCCGTCTAGACCCACCACCCTATATCGACAATATCCTTCTACCAATACAAAATCCTTATTAAATCAGACCACATGTACCAATGTAGTTGTGACAGGATACTGAACGGAACATTTTTGTCGACTGTACTGTATTAAAGTGTTTATGCCAATAACAAGACTGCTTTCATAGAGCACCTATAATATTAGACTCACCGACAAGTCACCACAGGTTACAATGGCTTGTACACCTGCTCACTAGCACTTATACTTGTTCACTAGCACTTATACTTGCTCGCTGGTTTTTATTACTTTGTAGACTCTGTCCGAATTTTTCCCGAACTATAGCCATATCTAAATACACTGCTCATTAGTGTTTACTTTTAGAAAGATATATTTGCAGACTATTCGAAGTCACTTCCACACATTCTGCATAATCACGTTAAAAAGGAGATCACTATTCACCTACACTGAAGTCACCAATATTCCAAAATTTCATGTCACATATGTATGACACCATGTCACCCAATGGCATGCTTTCTCTGCATCACGAAGGGTTCACCTACCACTTCTAATATCACGCATATAGAACGTCCTTATAAATGTAATTTTTGTATCTATACCCAGCCCTGAAGATTCGCAGCTTGTTTCCCTGCGATGAAACACGTGTTGGCCACAACAAGAGGAACAATAAAGTTTTCTCCATATCAAGGATTCTTCTCCATTATATATTTCTTTCTGGATACATTGGTTTTTGACTTTGTAACATTGTTGATGTGCTTCTATTACTAATGCTATTCCCAACCTGAGACCATTGAGTTCCAAATACTCTCTTCCTAGAGCAGGGGCTTCTGTTGCTTTTGTACATTTGTGTGGATTTCTGATCCACCTTCGAGCGGTTACGAGGGATTACCGCCCGCCCCATTGCCTGGAAAAATTAATACCTGACAACCATAAAATATCCTACGGTTACCCGGCTGTGCGCCTTTCATAATCTGGAATACCTTAAACCCTCTCAGTAGATCCATAGTTTACCGATCTCCAGTCAAGGCTGCCCCCCGTAATCCAACTATTTTCCACGAATCAGATCTCTACAACAAGCACATCTCCATACCAACATGGATAGAGATAAAATAGCGGCAGATTTATTCGATAATCTAGCAAAAGGCATGCCTACTCACACTGCAACGGCGAATGCAGGTCCACCCCGAGTGGAGGGCCTTAAAGAAAAATTCAAAAAACTAGAAAGACTTAAAAAACAAGAGAACTCACGCTGGTGGGACTCTACGACCCTAAAATTATACATGCGCCTAAAACAAATACCGAGAGGCTTACGCTCCAACACCTTCCCAACATATGATGATCTCGATCTAGATCTAGTGAAAAAATGGGAAGAGTCTGTTACTAATAACTCTTTTGCCCTCATGGACATTTTAATAGAAAGTGCAGATCGCAAATCCAGTAAACTACTGGGGGAAATTGCGATACTGGAGCAAGAAATCAAAGACCTCAATTTACCAGAACCAACTGTGAAAAATTACACCATTCTGGACGAGGTTTTACTTAAGCATCAGGAAGAAATAAAAAACAGGAAGGCCAGACAAATTAAAAGAGATGACGCGGATTATCGCAATGGTCGTATTTTCACTTACGATCGGAAATACGACTCTCTAATTCGAGCAGACAACCCAAGAAGAAGTGGCAATGTCACATCTGCCCCGAGTTCTGTCTCATCCAGTAATGCTTCACTTAACTCAGCAGGCATAAGCGAACCAGACAGGGATCTACTAGATACTAACAGTACCCCTTTTTTAGTGGAGCTAGGAAGGATGCGCAAAGGGAACAAGACCCAACCCCTACGAGACACAACAGATCCAAGACCCACAGAGGCAGTAGGGGGGGCAAACGAAGACTACCGAAAAAAACTGAGGTCAGGAACAGCAAGGAGATAGAGAGCGAACACAACGAGGTCCAAATAGTTAACCTCTCCTCCTTTCCTTTAACTCCCGATATGACAAATCTCCTTTCCAAGGGCTTAAATTTCAATCCCTTCTCTATAGGAGACACATGCCAGACTAAAATAGACCTCTTTAAATTTGTACGGAGTCTTAAATTGAAGAAATATTTTGCTGGAAAAACCACTAACACAAGAAATGTTAAGAATATTCCTGATGTACTAACAGACAATGTGACTACAATAAAAGATATACAAGCAATTCACCTATTGTTATCTATTACTGAATGTGAGGACAGCCCCGTAGAGATGGGACAACTGCTAGAAGAATTGAATATAGACACAGATCTGGGGGTTGTTAGTGGCTTGAAAAACAAATCCACTTGGACACCAACACTACCAGGTGGAAACACCATCGACATTTTCCACAAGCGAGTTCTTGAGGACATCAACAAACTAAATACAAAGAAACTTCATGAGACATTTACTTTCAAAGATAACCTCACTAAAGGAGAGCGTATTGCCCTCGCTACACTCACACAGACTTCCACCATTGTGATCCGTGAAGCGGATAAAGGAGGGAACATTGTAATCATGAATGCAGACGATTATAACAATGAAGTACTGAGCCAATTGGCAGACAACTCTTGTTATGAACTAACCACCCTCAATCCAATGAGCACCCTGACTACACTAATTAACGATCACTTGCACAAGTGGAAAGAAGATGGCCTACTAAACGAAGAAGAATACCTGTACCTCAAGGTACATAAACCAACATATCCATGGCTTTACACCCTCCCCAAAATCCACAAAAATCTCCCCTTCCCACCAGGCAGACCTATTGTCTCTGGCATAGGGGGCCCAACTGAGAGATTGGCAGAATATGTGGACTTGTTTCTAGGCCCTCTGGTCAAAAATCTACCCTCATTCATTCAGGACTCCAAGCACATACTAAGTGTACTAAGCGACCTGGAATGGCAACCCAACACCACCATAGTAACTATGGATGTGGTTGCCCTCTACACGAGCATCAATCCTGTCCTAGGCATAGATGCCATAACTCGAGTTCTGTCCAATAGACCAGCATCCTTATGGGCACACACTCAAATGTTAATCTCTATGATGACCCTTATCCTCAACAATAATTTCTTTATGTTCCAGAAAATCTGGTATAGACAAAAACGTGGAGTAGCCATGGGCTCCAAATTTGCGCCATCTTTTGCTAATCTATTCATGGGTGCCTTTGAAACCAGCCACATTTGGGGCACCAGTGGCAGCGACTATACCGACTCCATATTATATTGGGGTCGGTATATTGATGACTGTATCTTACTGTGGACAGGTACAGACGAACTTCTCCAAAGTTTCTTCGAACACCTCAACCACAATGATTGGGAACTCAACTTCACCATGAAGTCCAGCAAAACCAATATAGAGTTTCTAGATCTAGAATTCTACATACACGATAATAGACTACACAGTAAACTTTACAGAAAACCCACTTCATGCAATGCTATTCTTCGAGCTGACAGCTACCACCCACCACACCAGATCAAATCAATACCTTTCGGTGAATTCTTGAGAGCTAGAAGAAACTGTAGTAAGGACAACGAGCTTACTGAGACTATACAAGATATGGAACAAAGATTCGGAAGACGTGGTTATCCCCAAGCCACCCTGTCCACCGCAAAAAAGAGACTTAGTAAAGTCACGAGACTAGAAACACTTAAATGCAGCAATACTAACAAGGCGAAAGATTCAACAGTGAGGATGATTACAGAATTTAACAGTCTACATAGACCCATCCGTACCAGTATGTCCAAACATTGGAATCTACTTAAAAAAGATCCAGTACTCAAGGATCTCATTCCTCCAACTCCCCAAATAACTTTTCGCAAAGGAAGAACCCTTAGGAACAGACTAAGTCCAACAGTTCCAAGAATAGACATGATTCCAGACTGGCTGACACAACGCAGCAAAGGGTTTTTCAAATGCGGTTTTTGTGTCATGTGCAAATGGGCAAAGCATAAGACAATGAAGTTTATCGGTCCAAATGGAGACACTTATGACATCAGAGTGAACATCAACTGTACCACGAAATATGTAATATACATAATTGAGTGTCACTGCGGCAAACAATATGTGGGCAGCACAATAAGGTGTCTCAAAGATAGGATCTCAGAACACGTGAGAGCAATACAAAAGCAAGACCCCAAATACCCTGTTGCCCTACATGTAGCCAAATGCCAACCTAACACCGAAGACTTCCGCATCTGCTTTTACGGCATTGACACTGTACCTATTCACATAAGGGGTGGCAACCGAGAACTGACGTTAAGACGCAAGGAAGCAACCTGGATTATGCGTCTACGCAGCATTGAATTCGGTCTGAACTATGACCCTGAGATGCAATACTTCCTAGGGGACTAAAAGAGACAGAAAATACGAGAGCATAGATCAACTCTAAGATTTCTTGAACACAAGAGGCCCATTGTAACAACGCAACATTTTTATTTATGCTTACACGCATTTTTCAACTGCACCCATATACCGCAACGCCCTGTTAGTACTGTTCTTTAGAACCATACCTATGTAACCATTTGTATTGGAGTTTATAAATGTTATTACTTTTCGTTTTAACCATACCCATATAACTACATGTATCTGGGTTATGAATGTGCCTCACATTAATGTGTTTTATTGTCAAATCGCCTGCGGATTGATGCACTAGATCACACCAAATATATATTTTGTTAACATGACTAAGAATTTGTAATACCAAACAGCCTCCGTAATAATAACCAAGCCCTAATTCTGATTTTATATACACACTCACTCTGCTAGCATAATACCGCTATCAGTATACCCACTGGCCAACAATATTTGCAAATAAATACTCGTTTCTTTCCCTACAAACCGATCCCCTACGATACCACAGGTTTCTCACCTTTTCTGTCATACTAACTATAGTATTTCTTCTTTAAACAGCCATAAATTACACTTGAATGACAAGTCCGCGCTCTAGTTTCTCATCAACGTTGAGAGAAAAAATAGCGGAAATAACCCTTAAGTACCCGCCCCCACTTCCTGTTAGGCGACCGTCTTCGACAAACGGCGCCGGGAACAACAAGAGGGGGAACTAAGCTAACCAGGTAAACCGTTTTAAAACGTTCGTACCGGCGTTTTTTCGCCTGAACTCAATACAGACCAGATTGGCACAAAAAATGCTACAACACAGCGCTTGGCTGTTTATTATTTCCTCCACAGGTGTACCCGCCTGATTTTGCTGTTCGATCGTTACAGTTACAAACTTTTTCTCCTCACGGTTATGGCCCATTTAAGAACTCAATAAGGTACGAGCATCTCTATGGTTAATTCTTTTGCCTGTGGTAACTAACTCTTATAGCGTTTTGTCACATTCTTTTGACGCTATACATTCGTCTCGCATATAGGTTCGAATTATACTACGCGCTTAAGGCGCCTTCATCACACTCTCGCCCGCATGGGCTTCTGGCCACATCACTTTAATCTCGGCTTTCATCGGAACTAGGGTGAGTTGCTGAAATGTGTATAATCTTCGAATTTCGACGGGTATGACAACTCGAGTTTGGCTTTGCACTAAAATAAAATAAAATAAAATAAATACATTTATATTCTACAGAAACGTGCTCGAGCCTATGCATGTAATGCGTGTTTCTAACAAAACACGTGATGACCTATGTCTGACTATCAGATTAATAGTCTTTAAATAAAGTGTGCTTACTAAACACATTTCTTTACTAGATAAATCCCCCCTTTTTCCGTGCCATCGCTCAGCCTGACCAGTGGCATTTGACTAATGATTGGTGATCTCATTGATACTTGTAGACACCACCATATGGCTGTACTGCAAACCTTAAACCGGGAACAGATTTTAAATTTCCTAAAACACCAAGGGAAGAGCATTAACACTTTATCCGTCTAGACCCACCACCCTATATCGACAATATCCTTCTACCAATACAAAATCCTTATTAAATCAGACCACATGTACCAATGTAGTTGTGACAGGATACTGAACGGAACATTTTTGTCGACTGTACTGTATTAAAGTGTTTATGCCAATAACAAGACTGCTTTCATAGAGCACCTATAATATTAGACTCACCGACAAGTCACCACAGGTTACAATGGCTTGTACACCTGCTCACTAGCACTTATACTTGTTCACTAGCACTTATACTTGCTCGCTGGTTTTTATTACTTTGTAGACTCTGTCCGAATTTTTCCCGAACTATAGCCATATCTAAATACACTGCTCATTAGTGTTTACTTTTAGAAAGATATATTTGCAGACTATTCGAAGTCACTTCCACACATTCTGCATAATCACGTTAAAAAGGAGATCACTATTCACCTACACTGAAGTCACCAATATTCCAAAATTTCATGTCACATATGTATGACACCATGTCACCCAATGGCATGCTTTCTCTGCATCACGAAGGGTTCACCTACCACTTCTAATATCACGCATATAGAACGTCCTTATAAATGTAATTTTTGTATCTATACCCAGCCCTGAAGATTCGCAGCTTGTTTCCCTGCGATGAAACACGTGTTGGCCACAACAAGAGGAACAATAAAGTTTTCTCCATATCAAGGATTCTTCTCCATTATATATTTCTTTCTGGATACATTGGTTTTTGACTTTGTAACATTGTTGATGTGCTTCTATTACTAATGCTATTCCCAACCTGAGACCATTGAGTTCCAAATACTCTCTTCCTAGAGCAGGGGCTTCTGTTGCTTTTGTACATTTGTGTGGATTTCTGATCCACCTTCGAGCGGTTACGAGGGATTACCGCCCGCCCCATTGCCTGGAAAAATTAATACCTGACAACCATAAAATATCCTACGGTTACCCGGCTGTGCGCCTTTCATAATCTGGAATACCTTAAACCCTCTCAGTAGATCCATAGTTTACCGATCTCCAGTCAAGGCTGCCCCCCGTAATCCAACTATTTTCCACGAATCAGATCTCTACAACAAGCACATCTCCATACCAACATGGATAGAGATAAAATAGCGGCAGATTTATTCGATAATCTAGCAAAAGGCATGCCTACTCACACTGCAACGGCGAATGCAGGTCCACCCCGAGTGGAGGGCCTTAAAGAAAAATTCAAAAAACTAGAAAGACTTAAAAAACAAGAGAACTCACGCTGGTGGGACTCTACGACCCTAAAATTATACATGCGCCTAAAACAAATACCGAGAGGCTTACGCTCCAACACCTTCCCAACATATGATGATCTCGATCTAGATCTAGTGAAAAAATGGGAAGAGTCTGTTACTAATAACTCTTTTGCCCTCATGGACATTTTAATAGAAAGTGCAGATCGCAAATCCAGTAAACTACTGGGGGAAATTGCGATACTGGAGCAAGAAATCAAAGACCTCAATTTACCAGAACCAACTGTGAAAAATTACACCATTCTGGACGAGGTTTTACTTAAGCATCAGGAAGAAATAAAAAACAGGAAGGCCAGACAAATTAAAAGAGATGACGCGGATTATCGCAATGGTCGTATTTTCACTTACGATCGGAAATACGACTCTCTAATTCGAGCAGACAACCCAAGAAGAAGTGGCAATGTCACATCTGCCCCGAGTTCTGTCTCATCCAGTAATGCTTCACTTAACTCAGCAGGCATAAGCGAACCAGACAGGGATCTACTAGATACTAACAGTACCCCTTTTTTAGTGGAGCTAGGAAGGATGCGCAAAGGGAACAAGACCCAACCCCTACGAGACACAACAGATCCAAGACCCACAGAGGCAGTAGGGGGGGCAAACGAAGACTACCGAAAAAAACTGAGGTCAGGAACAGCAAGGAGATAGAGAGCGAACACAACGAGGTCCAAATAGTTAACCTCTCCTCCTTTCCTTTAACTCCCGATATGACAAATCTTCTTTCCAAGGGCTTAAATTTCAATCCCTTCTCTATAGGAGACACATGCCAGACTAAAATAGACCTCTTTAAATTTGTACGGAGTCTTAAATTGAAGAAATATTTTGCTGGAAAAACCACTAACACAAGAAATGTTAAGAATATTCCTGATGTACTAACAGACAATGTGACTACAATAAAAGATATACAAGCAATTCACCTATTGTTATCTATTACTGAATGTGAGGACAGCCCCGTAGAGATGGGACAACTGCTAGAAGAATTGAATATAGACACAGATCTGGGGGTTGTTAGTGGCTTGAAAAACAAATCCACTTGGACACCAACACTACCAGGTGGAAACACCATCGACATTTTCCACAAGCGAGTTCTTGAGGACATCAACAAACTAAATACAAAGAAACTTCATGAGACATTTACTTTCAAAGATAACCTCACTAAAGGAGAGCGTATTGCCCTCGCTACACTCACACAGACTTCCACCATTGTGATCCGTGAAGCGGATAAAGGAGGGAACATTGTAATCATGAATGCAGACGATTATAACAATGAAGTACTGAGCCAATTGGCAGACAACTCTTGTTATGAACTAACCACCCTCAATCCAATGAGCACCCTGACTACACTAATTAACGATCACTTGCACAAGTGGAAAGAAGATGGCCTACTAAACGAAGAAGAATACCTGTACCTCAAGGTACATAAACCAACATATCCATGGCTTTACACCCTCCCCAAAATCCACAAAAATCTCCCCTTCCCACCAGGCAGACCTATTGTCTCTGGCATAGGGGGCCCAACTGAGAGATTGGCAGAATATGTGGACTTGTTTCTAGGCCCTCTGGTCAAAAATCTACCCTCATTCATTCAGGACTCCAAGCACATACTAAGTGTACTAAGCGACCTGGAATGGCAACCCAACACCACCATAGTAACTATGGATGTGGTTGCCCTCTACACGAGCATCAATCCTGTCCTAGGCATAGATGCCATAACTCGAGTTCTGTCCAATAGACCAGCATCCTTATGGGCACACACTCAAATGTTAATCTCTATGATGACCCTTATCCTCAACAATAATTTCTTTATGTTCCAGAAAATCTGGTATAGACAAAAACGTGGAGTAGCCATGGGCTCCAAATTTGCGCCATCTTTTGCTAATCTATTCATGGGTGCCTTTGAAACCAGCCACATTTGGGGCACCAGTGGCAGCGACTATACCGACTCCATATTATATTGGGGTCGGTATATTGATGACTGTATCTTACTGTGGACAGGTACAGACGAACTTCTCCAAAGTTTCTTCGAACACCTCAACCACAATGATTGGGAACTCAACTTCACCATGAAGTCCAGCAAAACCAATATAGAGTTTCTAGATCTAGAATTCTACATACACGATAATAGACTACACAGTAAACTTTACAGAAAACCCACTTCATGCAATGCTATTCTTCGAGCTGACAGCTACCACCCACCACACCAGATCAAATCAATACCTTTCGGTGAATTCTTGAGAGCTAGAAGAAACTGTAGTAAGGACAACGAGCTTACTGAGACTATACAAGATATGGAACAAAGATTCGGAAGACGTGGTTATCCCCAAGCCACCCTGTCCACCGCAAAAAAGAGACTTAGTAAAGTCACGAGACTAGAAACACTTAAATGCAGCAATACTAACAAGGCGAAAGATTCAACAGTGAGGATGATTACAGAATTTAACAGTCTACATAGACCCATCCGTACCAGTATGTCCAAACATTGGAATCTACTTAAAAAAGATCCAGTACTCAAGGATCTCATTCCTCCAACTCCCCAAATAACTTTTCGCAAAGGAAGAACCCTTAGGAACAGACTAAGTCCAACAGTTCCAAGAATAGACATGATTCCAGACTGGCTGACACAACGCAGCAAAGGGTTTTTCAAATGCGGTTTTTGTGTCATGTGCAAATGGGCAAAGCATAAGACAATGAAGTTTATCGGTCCAAATGGAGACACTTATGACATCAGAGTGAACATCAACTGTACCACGAAATATGTAATATACATAATTGAGTGTCACTGCGGCAAACAATATGTGGGCAGCACAATAAGGTGTCTCAAAGATAGGATCTCAGAACACGTGAGAGCAATACAAAAGCAAGACCCCAAATACCCTGTTGCCCTACATGTAGCCAAATGCCAACCTAACACCAAAGACTTCCGCATCTGCTTTTACGGCATTGACACTGTACCTATTCACATAAGGGGTGGCAACCGAGAACTGACGTTAAGACGCAAGGAAGCAACCTGGATTATGCGTCTACGCAGCATTGAATTCGGTCTGAACTATGACCCTGAGATGCAATACTTCCTAGGGGACTAAAAGAGACAGAAAATACGAGAGCATAGATCAACTCTAAGATTTCTTGAACACAAGAGGCCCATTGTAACAACGCAACATTTTTATTTATGCTTACACGCATTTTTCAACTGCACCCATATACCGCAACGCCCTGTTAGTACTGTTCTTTAGAACCATACCTATGTAACCATTTGTATTGGAGTTTATAAATGTTATTACTTTTCGTTTTAACCATACCCATATAACTACATGTATCTGGGTTATGAATGTGCCTCACATTAATGTGTTTTATTGTCAAATCGCCTGCGGATTGATGCACTAGATCACACCAAATATATATTTTGTTAACATGACTAAGAATTTGTAATACCAAACAGCCTCCGTAATAATAACCAAGCCCTAATTCTGATTTTATATACACACTCACTCTGCTAGCATAATACCGCTATCAGTATACCCACTGGCCAACAATATTTGCAAATAAATACTCGTTTCTTTCCCTACAAACCGATCCCCTACGATACCACAGGTTTCTCACCTTTTCTGTCATACTAACTATAGTATTTCTTCTTTAAACAGCCATAAATTACACTTGAATGACAAGTCCGCGCTCTAGTTTCTCATCAACGTTGAGAGAAAAAATAGCGGAAATAACCCTTAAGTACCCGCCCCCACTTCCTGTTAGGCGACCGTCTTCGACAAACGGCGCCGGGAACAACAAGAGGGGGAACTAAGCTAACCAGGTAAACCGTTTTAAAACGTTCGTACCGGCGTTTTTTCGCCTGAACTCAATACAGACCAGATTGGCACAAAAAATGCTACAACACAGCGCTTGGCTGTTTATTATTTCCTCCACAGGTGTACCCGCCTGATTTTGCTGTTCGATCGTTACAGTTACAAACTTTTTCTCCTCCCGGTTATGGCCCATTTAAGAACTCAATAAGGTACGAGCATCTCTATGGTTAATTCTTTTGCCTGTGGTAACTAACTCTTATAGCGTTTTGTCACATTCTTTTGACGCTATACATTCGTCTCGCATATAGGTTCGAATTATACTACGCGCTTAAGGCGCCTTCATCACACTCTCGCCCGCATGGGCTTCTGGCCACATCACTTTAATCTCGGCTTTCATCGGAACTAGGGTGAGTTGCTGAAATGTGTATAATCTTCGAATTTCGACGGGTATGACAACTCGAGTTTGGCTTTGCACTAAAATAAAATAAAATAAAATAAATACATTTATATTCTACAGAAACGTGCTCGAGCCTATGCATGTAATGCGTGTTTCTAACAAAACACGTGATGACCTATGTCTGACTATCAGATTAATAGTCTTTAAATAAAGTGTGCTTACTAAACACATTTCTTTACTAGATAAATCCCCCCTTTTTCCGTGCCATCGCTCAGCCTGACCAGTGGCATTTGACTAATGATTGGTGATCTCATTGATACTTGTAGACACCACCATATGGCTGTACTGCAAACCTTAAACCGGGAACAGATTTTAAATTTCCTAAAACACCAAGGGAAGAGCATTAACACTTTATCCGTCTAGACCCACCACCCTATATCGACAATATCCTTCTACCAATACAAAATCCTTATTAAATCAGACCACATGTACCAATGTAGTTGTGACAGGATACTGAACGGAACATTTTTGTCGACTGTACTGTATTAAAGTGTTTATGCCAATAACAAGACTGCTTTCATAGAGCACCTATAATATTAGACTCACCGACAAGTCACCACAGGTTACAATGGCTTGTACACCTGCTCACTAGCACTTATACTTGTTCACTAGCACTTATACTTGCTCGCTGGTTTTTATTACTTTGTAGACTCTGTCCGAATTTTTCCCGAACTATAGCCATATCTAAATACACTGCTCATTAGTGTTTACTTTTAGAAAGATATATTTGCAGACTATTCGAAGTCACTTCCACACATTCTGCATAATCACGTTAAAAAGGAGATCACTATTCACCTACACTGAAGTCACCAATATTCCAAAATTTCATGTCACATATGTATGACACCATGTCACCCAATGGCATGCTTTCTCTGCATCACGAAGGGTTCACCTACCACTTCTAATATCACGCATATAGAACGTCCTTATAAATGTAATTTTTGTATCTATACCCAGCCCTGAAGATTCGCAGCTTGTTTCCCTGCGATGAAACACGTGTTGGCCACAACAAGAGGAACAATAAAGTTTTCTCCATATCAAGGATTCTTCTCCATTATATATTTCTTTCTGGATACATTGGTTTTTGACTTTGTAACATTGTTGATGTGCTTCTATTACTAATGCTATTCCCAACCTGAGACCATTGAGTTCCAAATACTCTCTTCCTAGAGCAGGGGCTTCTGTTGCTTTTGTACATTTGTGTGGATTTCTGATCCACCTTCGAGCGGTTACGAGGGATTACCGCCCGCCCCATTGCCTGGAAAAATTAATACCTGACAACCATAAAATATCCTACGGTTACCCGGCTGTGCGCCTTTCATAATCTGGAATACCTTAAACCCTCTCAGTAGATCCATAACATACAATTATTGACTACCTAGGGTCAATTATCTATACTCATATTCTTATGTGATAGCATTTTCCCACGGAAGTTCAAGGTTCAATCCCTGGTTGAAAGTATTGAGGGTGAAAATCCAATAGACCTCTTTCTTTTTGCGAATTTTACTTCCTCCTTTAGATTCCGGTATGTGTATTTTTTCTAAAATACACCATTTCATTTCTGTAGGTAGATGTTTATATTCCAAATAGTGGTTAACCAGTGGTGCCATTGATTTTTTCGTCTTGATTGCAGATCTGTGCTCAGTTAAGCGCCTTTTTATAGCTCGAGAGGTCTCGCCCACGTAGCCTAAATTGCAAGGACATACAATTAAGTAGACTACATTCTGGGTGTTGCAGGTACATAATTCCTTCGCGTTAATGGTTACTTCATTGAATATTATAATTTCACCATTAATGATGGAATCACAAGATTGGCATGATCCACAGCGGGAAGTACCTCTAACCCCGTCTCTTCCATCAATAGATTTTTGTATGAACGGGGTATTCGTTAGTTTTGTGAACCGAGATCTGACAATTTGATCTTTTAGATTTTTATTTCGCCGATGGGCGAACAGAGGTTTGGCAAGTTTATTTTTATTTTGGTCTACATTCAACAGATGCCAATTTGAGTTGATTACCTGCTTTATAGTTGAATTCAAAGTAGAATGTCTCGTAATACAGACAAGTTTCTGTTCTTGTTTATGTCTCTGGGTATTTAGTAAGGAGTCACAGTCGTAAAAACGTGCCCTTTTGTAGGCTTCTCTGACTAGGCGATGTGGATAGCCTCACTCTATGAACTTTTTCTTCATTACGACAGACTGGATGTCATAGTCTGTGAGGTTAGTACAATTGCGCCTCACCCTGAGGAATTGAGAAAAAGGAATACTGTCCTTTTGACACCTCGGGTGGTAACTTTTGAAGTGTAACAGGGTGTTTCTAGCGGATGGTTTCGTGTATAGATCCACTTCAAGAAGCCCCTCCTTGTTGCATCTAATGCAAATATCCAGAAATTCCACTTTGCATTTATCCGTGTGCGCAGTAAAATGTAAATTACTGTCTGTGAGGTTCAGCCATGTTAGGAAATCCTCCAGAGTCTGTTCCCCATCGGTCCATACAAAAAGGATGTCATCTATGTAACAGTACCAATGGGAAACAGACTCGTAGAAGGGGGCAATTTCATTATAAATGAATTTAGATTCAAAAAGCGACATATATATGTTCGCTATTGAAGGTGCCATGGAAGCCCCCATGGGTAGGTCGACAGTGGACCAATGCTTGAATTTGTTTATGATTTTAAACAAGTACACAGTTGCCCGCCTTTGGCCTTCATGGACCTGTCTTCCACCTTTGCTCGTGTGAACAGAAGTGAGTTATGGGAGACCCTGTTGTGTATGGGAGTGAATAAAGATATTGTCCTCTTCTTGCGAGGCCTCGATAGGGACACTAAAGCGGACGTACGATATACTAATTATTGCAAGGTGACCCGGCAGTTTCCAATCCAGAGAGGGGTTTAACAGTGTTGCATATTGGCTTCTTTTTTATTTATTTTATATAATAATAACCTGGAGAAGGTATTAGTAGCCACAAGGGTGGACTTCTCCCAGGTGGGACAATGCAGCTTGCAGGTAATATTGCATGCAGATGACGCTGTCCTCATGGCCTGGACCGCGAGGGAGGGGGTTGGAATCCTTACTTAACTCCTTAATGAAATTCATGGAAGACCGGGACCTGTTGGTAAACAACTCCAAGTCATATGTGATGCAGGTGGGAAATAGTTCAAGGAAGTCCTTTCATTTTAAGATTGGTTCTACTTTAGTCACAAAGACCAGTGCTTTTCCTTACCTGGGGGTTACGCTGGTGTCAGAACTCCCTCCGCAGGATCCGATTGTTGCATATAAGGTTCCACCTCCTGATATCACCAACACACCGAACATAAAATATACAGGGTGTTCGGGCGATCAGGCGAGGGATAAAGGGAAGGGAAAGGAAAGGAACAGCTGGGAAAAGGGATCTGAAAGACATAAAGAAACAGCAATAAATATAACACTGTTCTTTACCACTACTACACTCATGAATTCTTGCTATACATGCATACCTGAATTCAACAAGGAAGTAAACCTTTTGCTTCATAAACACAACAAGCTATGGATAGAGTTCTCCCATTCCCTGTAAGAGAAAAAACATATCATTAACACCTACTCTGAATAAACACTGTGTAGGTCTATATGATGGCCCTCTTAATTCCTTACCACAGAACACAAAAGCAAGCACCCAGAAGAAACTTTGAATTATGCTTTCCCCAGCTGTGAAAGCAAAACGTACAGCATCTCCATAGACAACTAGAGTATATGAATGAACAGCGGCGGCAAGTTGAAAGGCAGGCCTTAAGAACACTTTGCCCACGCTGGTACTGCAACTAGAAATAAGGGTATGGCAACACGAGGCTGCGACCACCTCCGTGCTCCGCACTAATGCTAATAACAAGTCTTAGCTGGTGGTATGAAGTTGCGACCACCCCAGTACTCCAACAACTTTGGCAGCAATATAGAAATCCACAATAAACAGATAAGATGATTTGCAAAGGAAAACGACTGGTAGCGTGTGGTTGCGGCCACCACCAACGCTCCGGGTAATGAGTCCAGACCACACACAACGACCAATACAAGCTGCACACTAGCTTCAGAGCAGCACAAAAACAGTAACACGAGTCTGGAAATTACCTCCGTATTCCGCTTCCTACTGGCAGTCCCAATGTGGCTCAAAACATAAACAAAGAACACGAGGTTCTTTTACCTCCGTGTTAATCCGAGAAACAATCCACAAAAGAAACTGAAACACGAGGCGGATTACCTCCGTGTTCAGCTCTAGGCGCAGAACAGACTGTATAAGCGGTCTTACCTGCCACGTCTTTTCTTGCTCTTCCTGCAAGGACAGAACCTCCCAGCCAGCGACCGGCATCAGCAAACTCAGCTTCCCCACAGAATAACGCTCGCAGGCTCATGCGCGTGATGTCATCATTTACAGTCCGGGCCATAGAGGATCATGGGATTTGTAGTTCCCATAGCGCCCGCTTTCCACGGAACAAGCAATGTCTCTTAATTAATTGTCAGGTAGGTGCCGCTATGGATCCTGACATCATGCCCTCCTCCCTAGCGCCTCCTAGGGCCAGGCTTAGCAGGAAACCTGCGGTGGAAAGAACGCACCAACGCTGGAGCATGCACATTCGAACAGGGCTCCCAGGAATCATCCTCGGCAGTGTACCCCTTCCATGACACTAGATACCACAAAACACCCCTCCTCCATGTGGAGTCCCTGATGCACTTCACCACATATTCCAAACCACCATCACAGGCAATGGGAGGAGGCGCACGACTCTGAGCGGCCAGGGCAGATTTCAATAGGCTGCAATGGAACACAGGGTGGATCCTAAGTGACATTGGTAGCTTCAACTTGTAAGCCACAGGGTTCACACGCTTCAGGATCCCTGAAGCAGGGATGAAAGACAATCCTCAGCTTAAACCGTATGTTCCTAGTCGATAACTAAACTCTGTCACCCACTTGAAACACGGGTCCCTCGGCCCGATGAGCATCCGCCCATCGCTTATACTCACTCTTCGCCTTCAGCAAATGTCTCCGTACCAAACGTTGCACCGCATGCAGCCTTCTCAACACCCCTAGAACCGATGGTTGGTTTGCCAGCTCATCCGGAATGGTTATAGGCAGAATTCTGGCATCAAAACCATAGTTCGCACAGAAAGGAGACACTCCCACCAAACTATGCCAGGCGTTGTTATAGGCAAGTTCAGCCATCCACAACAACGACACCCAAGAATCCTGAGCTTCAGTGGCATAGCAACGCAGAGACTTTTTTAGTGTTTGATTCAGCCTCTCTGTCTGACCATCCGTTTTTGGATGGAAACTGGTAGAGAGGGAGGAGACGGTATGCAAAGCTTTACACCAAGATTTCCAGAAACTGGCTATGAATTGGGGGCCCCTATCAGAGATGATGAATTCAGGTATGCCGTGAAGGCGAATGGCTTCGGTTAACAACAACTGAGCTGTTTGACCTGCCGTAGGGAGATTCCTGCAAGGGATGAAATGCCCCATCTTAGTTAAACTGTCCACCACTACCTATACCGCCATTTTCCCTTGATCAGGGGGTAATTCAGTGATGAAATCCAGACTGAGACTCTGCCAAGGTCTCAGAGGAGAAGGCATGGTCATGAGTTTGCCTTTGCTTTTGCTGTTCACTCCTTTTGCACGAGCACAAACCTCACATTCTGCCACCCAGGTCTTGATCTCTCCTGTCATAGACTCCCACCAGAAATGTCTTGTCATGAGTAGCAAGGTCTTCTTTACTCCCTGATGACCTGCTACTAAAGTCTTATGACACCAATCAAAAGCCTTTTTTCTCATTTCCTTTGACGGTAAAAACAGTCTGTTGTTCACAAAAGGCAACACCTGTTTTAGTGAGCGGTCGTTCGCCTTACTACACCACGACACCCAAGCTAGCGGAGACTTGAGTTTCCTGAGACTGGACAAAAAGGTCTCTGTGCTTAGCATACATATGACTTTGGAGGGTTCCACTATTGATTCCAAATCCAACGTACTGTCCACTGTTGCTTCACTTCCTAGTCTGGACAGGGTATCAGCTTTCAGGTTGTCAATCCCTGGACGGAAAGTTATAACGAAGTCATACCCTGCAAAAAACAGCATCCACCTCATCTGCCTCTGTGTCAAATGCCTAGCTGTTTTCATGTATTGGAGTTTACGGTGATCAGAGAATACTGTCACAGGAAACACTGCCCCCCCACAGGTACTGTCTCCACTCCTGAAACGCTCTTTTTATGGCTAACAGTTCTTTCTCTGCAATGGTGTAATTCTTCTCAGCTGTACTCAGAGTTTTAGATAAATATGCCTCCGGATGCATTTGTCCCGTGTGCTGATTTCTTTGGGACAGAATGGCCCCGATAGCCTCGTCCGAGGCATCGGCTTCCACAATGAAAGGTAGATCAGGTTTTGAATGAGCCAATGTAGGTGCTGACGTGAAAGCCTGTTTATGGAAGTCAAAGGCCTGTTCCGCTTCTGTAGACCACAGAAAAGGAACTCCCTTTCTAAGCAAACGAGACAGGGGCACCGCTACCTGGGAAAAATGAAGGATAAACCGCTGGTAATAATTGGCAAATCCCCGAAAATGTTGCACGTCGCTCACAGCTTTTGGTGTTGGCCAGGTTTGTACCGCCAGTACCTTTCTCTCGGCCATTTGTAAACCATCATGGCAAAGCATAACACCTAGGAACTCCACCTTCTCCACTCCAAACTCACATTTATTTAGCTTGAAAAACAAACAATGATCTCTTAGTCGCTGCAGTACTTGCAGGACATGGTTGGTGTGCTCACTAATGTCCTCTGAGTAGATGAGGATGTCATCTATATAGACCACAACACTGATGTCCACTTAGTCCTTCAACACATCGTTCAGAAAGAACTGGAATGCCGCGGGTGTTACACAACCCGAACGGCATTACAGTGTATTCATACAATCCATAGCGTGTTTTGAAGGCGGTTTTCCACTCGTCCCCCTCTCGGACGCGCACCAAATGGTACGCACCCCTAAGATCCAACCTAGTGTAGATCTTGGCATCCTTTGCCTGGTCCAATAGGACCGAAATCAAAGGCAAAGGATACCTGTTCCGCACCATGTATTTATTCAACTGCCTATAATCTACACAGGCTCGCAAATCCCCATTCGCTTTTACGATTAAAAACAGAGGGGAAGCAGCTGGGGACTTAGAGGGCCTGATGAATCCTAACCTCTGGTAATGATCTAAATAGTCCTTCAAATGTTGGGTTTCCAGGACCGATAAAGCATACACCCTACAAGAGGGTATAGGAGCCCCATCGACCAGGTCTATGCAGCAGTCGTATGTTCTATGTGGAGGCAGCCTCTCTGCCATCTTTTCACAGAACACATCGCTAAATGACAGGTATTCAGTGGGTAAAATCATGTCTTTTTCTGCGGCAGTTGCCACCACAAACGGGGAGAGCAAAACCAACACCTGGGAGGATGGATGAAAACATAAGTGTTCCTGACAACCTGGAGAAAGAAACTCGACTGTCTTTGATTTCCAGCCTATGGTGGGGTTGTGATAACTCAACCACGGCATCCCAAGAATGACCTCCTCCTGAGGTGCCTCAATAATGTTAAGGGATAAGGAGTCTCTATGTTCCCCTCCAGAAACAGATGCCATGAGGTCCAATTGCTCCGTTTGCTCAGTGATCAACCCTGACTTCTAAGGCTTGCCATCTACCGCCCATACCTCCTCAGAGGAGTCCCTCTTGACTCTTTTTAATGATAGGTTGGAAACCAATCCTCTATCAATAAAGTTACCCATGGCCCCTGAATCAATCATCACTAAGACTTGATATATTTGGTGATCACTTTCTAATCTCATGGGAAGGATAATGTGAGACACTGTGTCCTGTAACTCCTCACATGATAACGAGGGAATCTTCCACTGCTTAACCTCCTCGGGTTCTGATTGTATGTCAGTAGCGGAATCTCTACCCCCACCTGTTGATGATACCGCTAATCTCTTCCTTGTCCACCCACTGGTAGTTTTGGGTTTAGACGGACAATCCCTGACGTAATGCCCTTTTTTCCCGCAATACATGCACAAACCCTGTGCTCTGCGGCTGTCCCTCTCTTCTCTGGACAAAGGAGCCCGTACAGCCCCTACTTCCATAGGTTCACTACCCTCCACTGGAGGAGACCACGTCTTCCGGGGATTACTCTCCGTTCGGACGTAGCCTTTGTCCCAACGCTTTTTTTCCCCACCATGCTCAGCCATCCTGCCATCTAACCGTAGAGTAAGATCAATCATTTCAGCACAGGTAGCAGGCTGAGGGTCAATCTGCGCTATGATATCTTTCAGCCCTTCCCTCAAACCCTGATAATATATTGACATCCTTTTTTTCTCTGGCCAGGACGTTTCCGCTATCAACTTATTAAAGGTTGTTAAGTATGTGACTAGATCGTTTCATCCCTGACGCAACTCCAACAGTTCCCTGCCGGCGCTAAAAGTGGTTGTTCTTCTATCAAAGACCCGTTCAAACGCTAACCGAAAGGCCGACCAATCAGACAACACGGCATCGTCGTTCCTAACCAAGGAAACAGCCCAATTAGCAGCGTCACCCACCATATACGATATGGCAAAGGCCACACGAGAATGATTATTGGGGAAAGAGGCGGGCTTGCACGAGAAATGCAGTAGAATCTGCGTCAAAAACACCTGTGTTTTTGGCGGATCCTCAGAGTATCTTTCAGGGCTTGCTAATGGAATGGGAGGAGGCACCGTAACCTGTATCTGTGAACTAGCCGGCGAGGCATCGAACGGATTCCTGGCCAGCTTGTCCACCCTCTCCCTAAGGGCAGTAGTTTCAGCTCGAGAAGCTGACAACTCCTGCTGTACCAAAACAAGAGCCTGAAGGACATCCTCCATAGAGGCCATACCTTGAACAAGCGGACCGGGCGGAGCTCAATTCGTAGGCGCGTTATTCTGTCAGAACTCGCTCTGCAGGATCCAATTGTTGCATATAAGGTTCCACCTCCTGATATCACCAACACACCGAACATAAAATATACAGGGTGTTCGGGCGATCAGGCGAGGGATAAAGGGAAGGGAAAGGAAAGGGACAGCTGGAAAAAAGGATCTGAAATACATAAAGAAACAGCAATAAATATAACACGGTTCTTTACCACTACTACACTCATGAATTCTCGCTACACATGCATACCTGAATTCAACAAGGAAGTAAACCTTTTCCTTCATAAACACAACAAGCTATGGATAGAGTTCTCCCATTCCCTGTAAGAGAAAAAACATATCATGAACACCTACTCTGAATAAACACTGTGTAGGTCTATATGATGGCCCTCGTAATTCCTTACCACAGAACACAAAAGCAAGCACCCAAGAGAAACTTTGAATTATGCTTTCCCCAGCTGTGAAAGCAAAACGTACAGCATCTCCATAGACAACTGGAGTATATGAATGAACTGCGGCAGCAAGTTGAAAGGCAGGCCTTAAGAACACTTTACCCACACTGGTACTGCAACATGAAATAAGGGTACGGCAACACGAGGCAGCGACCACCTCCGTGCTCCGCACTAATGCTAATAACGATTTTTAGCTGGTGGTCGAAGTTGCGACCACCCCAGTACTCCAACAACATTGGCAGAAATATAGAAATCCGCAATAAACAGATCAGATGTTTTGCAAAGAAAAACGACCGGTAGCGTGTGGTTGCGGCCACCACCAACGCTCCGGGTAATGAGTCCAGACCACACACGACGAACACGAGGTTGCTTTACCTCCGTGTTAATCTGAGAAACAATCCACAGAAGAAACTGCAACATGATGCGGATTACCTCCGTGTTCAGCTTTAGGCGCAGAACAGACTGGATAAGCGGTCTTACCTGCCGCCTCTTTTCTTGCTCTTCCTACAAGGACAGAACATCTCAGCTAGCGACCGGCATCAGCAAACTCAGCTTCCTCACAGAATAACGCGCGCAGGCTCATGCGCATGATGTCATCATATACAGTCCGGGCCATAGAGGATCATGGGATTTGTAGTTCCCATAGCGCCCGCTTTCCGCGGAACAAGCAATGTCTCTTAATTAATTGTCAGTTAGGTGCCGCTATAGATCCTGACGGCTAGATGCCAAGTTAAGCTGGGGTCCATTAAAAAGCAGAAAGCACAGTAAATTTTGACGGGCCAAAGCTGCTATTTTTAACTTTGGCTCTTGTCTGGGTAAAAAAACAATAGGATCACTCCGGCAGATTTATAGTGCCAAGTGCATAAAACAGGTGGCGTATGGTAGTGAAATCTGGGGTTATATTTCTCATGACAAACTCCAAAGAGTTGAAAGCAAGTTCCTGCAGTCAGCTCTTATGTGTATCTCAGGGAACCTCCACTTTCATTGTAAATGAAGAACTGTGTATGGCCTATTTGTCTGACCTGTTGTCCTTTCGCCCCCTGTCCTATTGCCCTCGCCGCCGTCCCCCGCATCCGAAGAGTCAACACAGGAAGAAGGTCCTTCTCCTACCTAGCCGCCAAGACTTGGAACTCCCTCCCGACCCACCTCCGCCTGACCCAAGACCACCTCGCCTTCAGGAAGCAACTCGAGACCTGAGCAGTAGCGGACCCCACTCCCCAAGCGCCTTGAGACCCTCCGGGTGAGTAGTGCGCTATATAAATGCTTGATTGATTGATTGATTGATTGAAGTATGCATAGGTAATGGGATTGCCTTAAATAATGAGATCCTAAAGGATTGTCTGGCTCTAGACCATGTTCACTATATTCCCTGGCTCAAATACATAGGGGAAGGCTTTAGGAGTCTAGGAAGAGCAGATCTCACTAGCAACCCAGACTCAATTAGCAGGTGGGTCATAGTTTGGGCCAAGGAGGCTTTCCTTACACAGCGGGTGGCAGACAGGGAAAAGCGTGAGCCAAGGAAGCCTAGAGTACGTAGATTTATCATCTTGAAAACTGTTCAATTTATGGAACCATATCTTCTAGGGCTCCTTAGCTCTTAGGACCACTTTTTATTGACCAGGTTCCACTTTGATCTAACCCATCTTCTCCTCGCACTCCCGCGGGGGAGAAATAAAGGTGAGACCCTGTTGGCCTGTGGCTGTGACGGCAAGTTTCCACAGGATATGCTCCAATTTTTTATGTTTTGTAGTAACTAAGAAGTACTGAGGAAGACATATATAATTCCAGTCTTAAAAAAAGCTCATTTTAGACAAGTGTGTCCTGCTTTTACCTTTTTAGTAATGCTTTCAGAGAGCACAGTATGGTATGTTCTTAGCTTTTTAAAGGCCGCAGTCAGGCTTAGATCAAGCTGTGACTAATTACTGAGGGTGTAGCAGGCTTGGACGCAAGGCTACTTTTGTATTTTTTTTTTACTTTGCACTTCCCTGCATTTTTAATCATGCGTATTTTAATTGAGAAGTGTAATCGATGGATGTTGATACATAGGTTTGGTATACTTTGGATTCCTGTAATCCTCACTTTTATGAGCTTTTTACAAAAGCTGAATAAATTGTTGTTGTTGTTTGTTGTTGTTGTTGTTGTTGATTTGGGCAGTCTGTTGATTTTACAACATCAAAGCTCCTGCTAGTTTCACTACAGGGAACATTAGTCTGATGGCACAACAGAGTAGGGACTGGTCATCAAAACACATGTTCTGACTAGAGCTGAAAGTCTGATGTTCTTTTTTCTGTCCTTCACTGCCAGGTAAAACATGTTCATCACAAAAATATAATGATCCCCACATCCTGGGATAAATATGCCAGTGTGTGACAGACAGTAATATTTTGTTTTTCAGAAATAAACCCCTAGTTTCTGAGTGTTAAAGTTCAAGTTCAAGTTCAAAAGTAAAGTTTATTTAGACCATTTGGGGCCAGATGTAGGAAGCCTAATACCGGTCGGTAATGGCCGAAATTACCAAATTTCGGCCGGTACCGACCAGTATTAGGCATTTCAGATGTAGGGGCCTAATTTAAGGATTCAGTAATTTACTGAATCGGTAATTTAAGGAATCGGTAAGTTACCGAATTCTTAAAAACCGATTCGTTAAATTACTAAATCCTCAATGTAGGAAGCACTCAAGTGAGTGCTTTTCACTTGTAAGGATTCCTTATTTACCACCAACTACAAGTTAGTGGTAAATAACGCAGGGGCATATTATCAAGGACCGGTGTTAAAATTATCGCCATTTTATCGGCAGTTTCCTGCCGATAAAAAGGCGATAATGGGCTTGATAATACGCCCTTGTTAATTCCCATAGATGCCCATGTTAACACCAGAACATGGGCTTCTATGGGAATTATCAAGGGCGTATTATCAAGCCCATTATCGCCGTTTTATCGGCAATTTCCTGCAGATAAAACAGCGATCATTTTAAAACTGGTCCTTGATAATATGCCCCGCAAACCTTGAAAAAAAGCAATTTTGTGCTTTTTTCAACCGTGCTATGTGGCAGACATGCATGCACTTAGGGAATGTATGTGTGCCACATGTGCACCCATGCACTATACAGGGGTGCAACAGGGTGTCAATGTGACACCCTGCCACCCTTGTAGGTCTACCCCTATTACTGATTCAGTATTTACCAAATCGGTAATTCTCATTCATTCAATGAATGGGGAATACCGAATTGGTAAATACTGAATCGGTATTTACTGAATTTTACCGATTCGGTAATATTTACCGAATCATTAGCTACATATCGTTTACCGATTCTAAAATACCGAATTGGTAAAATTTGGTATTTTAGAATCAGTAAATGATATTTACCTACATCTGGCCCTTGGGGCCAGATGTAGGAAGGCTATTACCGGTCGGTAATGGCCTAAATTAACGAATTTTGTCCGCTACCGACCGGTAATATGCTTTTCTGATGTAGGGCCGAAATCAACGATTCGGTAATTTACTGAATCGGTAATTTAAAGAATCGTTAACTTACCGATTTCTTAAATACCGATTCAGCAAATTACCGAATTCCTAATGTAGGGAGCACTTAAATGAGTGCTTATCCCATGTTAGGATTCGTTGGTGGTAAATAACGAAAACACCCCCAAAAAGCAATTTTATGCAAATTGCTTCAGTGCCATGTTGCAGACTTACATGACCTTAGGGCATGTATATCTGCAACATGTGCACCCATACACAATTGAGGGGTGCAACAGGGTGTCAAAGTGAAACCCTGCCACTCTTCAATGTTTTCCCCCTTTTACCCAATCAGTATTTACTGATTTGGTAATTGACAATCATTCCTTCTTTACGATTCGGTAGTTTTTACTGAATGATTTGCTACATAGCATTTACCGATTCGAAAATATTGAATTGGTAGAATTCGGTATTTTCGAATCGGTAAATGCTATTCACCTACATCTGGCCCTTGGTCTTTAAACCACAGCTCATACAATATCATTTAGAAAAGTCTACACATTACAAAGTCATATTCTTAAGCAATAAAAATCATATTATCCTTAAAACTTCATTCCTAACAATTTTAAAACAGATAATTTCATTTAAAATTACAAAGCACTTAGCTACTCTTAAGTTTCTAATGAAACAGGGAACTTATATACACCCTGCATATATTTCCCAATGGCTATCGCAATATCTAAATTTTCCTTGTCAGCAAGAAGCTCACATGCTTGTGAACACGCCCTTACACCATACTTTAAAAAAATCGGACGAAGAAATAATTTACGTATATTTAAAAATTTCTGACAGTCCAATAAAATGTGTAAAATGTTACATTTCATCCCTATAGTTTACATACATTTGCCATCTTGTTACATTAAGCCGGATTTTATTGCACAATTTATTACGCGCGGGTTAATATTGATTCTTATCCTAAGTACTTCCATTATTAACCAAAGATTCGGTAATATGTCTAGGTAAGGATAGCTTATATCTTTATCCCAGCTATTACTCATACATTTTACAGTCTTTCTTACTCAAATACTCTCGGTCTATCGCTCTCAATAAATCTTTACCCTGCATTTCAAGTACACTCTTGCAAATCAATGTCTTTGGATCTATTTCCACATTTAGGCGGTCACAAATGGTCTGGAGTTTACATCTTGTGGCTTTATCCCTCTTTAGCTCACTAGATTGAATTTTTTTCATGCACCATTGAGACACGTTTGTGACCTCCCCAAGACCCAAACGATTCCAAAATCTGAGTAGACTTAATTGCACCTGAACGTTCCACGCAATTAGGCCTAATTCCAGTCTAATTGCCTGGATCATTGCCGAGCTAGGGAGAGACAGTAAAGATTTTAAGCATTTCCCTTCATCTTTATCCCAGGAGCTTTTACTATCAATACATAAAACTTCTGAACCATATTGGAGTTGCGGGAGAATCATTGCTTTATAGGCCATCAGTAGTGGTTTATGGGACGTGTCACCATAACTATGATTGAATCTATTCACCCCACATACCGCTAGATGTGCTTTTACTTTCTGTGCCTCCAGGTGCATGCCACACCTCAAGGAATTTGTAAACCATATTCCGAGGTATTTGTATTCATTTATGATATCTAGTTTAGTTTGGCCCAAGCACCAATTGAACTTCATATTCCTCTTCCCGAAGCACAACATTTTTGTTTTGTCCATGATTACTGTAAGTCGTTTTGCCGTCCAATATTCACTGAATATATTCAGCTTCATTTTTAGACCCACCTCAGTTTGGTCCAATATTACTAAATCGTCGGCATACAGCAAACAGGACAAATGCCTTCCATTTACTTTAAGGCTTGCACCTCTGGCAGATAAGGCAGATAAGGGGCAAATCTGCTAGGAATATGGCAAAAAGAAGCGGAGCCAAAACACAGCCTTGCCTCAATCCATTATTTATCACTATTCTAGGTGTTTGGCCGCCAGAAGTATCTTTAATTACCTGCACCCAATTTTGGCTATGCAGCTCCTGAATTACCAACAAAAGATCTGCAGGAACCTCATAGTTTCTCATGGCCTCCCACAAACACTCCCTATCCACCAAATCAAAAGTTTCTGAGTGTTTTCTCAAAACCAAAAAGGTTTGGTGCACTGCTGCCGAAAAGACAGTATCAATGCACCAAACTTTCAGTGCCTTCACAAGAGCTGCCATGATGGTGATTCCTGTGAAGGTACACAGATCACCACAGAACTCACAATGAACTCACAATATGGCAGTATTCTGTCCATTGGGGTGGCGTAATTAATTTCCTTCACCACCCTGACTTACAGAGTAAAGACAGTAAAGGGCTAAATCATTCATCTGGACTAATAGTTCCACAATTGTGCCTCAATTCTATCACAGCTACTCATCAGAGTTTGAGAATCACAGCAGAGATCATTAATGGCCAATTTTTGTTGGCCACCCTACAAAAAGACATTGTGAATACATTTCCAAGATCTTATTGCATATCTTCTTCTCCAATCTTGGCTCTTAAATCTGGCCTTCAATTTGAATTACTGACAATATTACATTCTGTAGACTGGCTGTTCTTGTTATTTGTGATCATTTTTCTTTGATTTCCTCATTTAAAGCTTTCTGAAATAAAGTAAACAAAGTTGAATCTGTCTAGTTTCCTTCTGTTGCAGCAGCCTTGGACTGAAGGATGTGGTTCTTCACATCCATGGACACTTGCTGATTTTCCAATAGATCTTCTGGCCCCCTATACCATTGGCCTTATCTGTTGAACATGTCTTTTTTTGTGGTGTCAGAATGTGTAAAACGCTAGTCTTCCGAGACTTTCTACTTGACACCTTGTATTTCCACTTCTGATCCTGAGATGGGTTTTGACTGTTTTGCCATACTCTTTATGCATGGATGATATGCTGCTGCAGTAGAAATCCTACTCAGTACAAGACAAACCATGAGTTCAAAATCTTTGTGTTTGCTGAGATGAAGCTCCAGTGAAGTAAACCTACCATCAGTGGGACTGTAGCAGAAATTATCTGTTAGATGTATCAGCCTTAAGGTGGCCTTTGCCCAAACATTTGAGGCCTTCTCCCCTCCAGTTTTGCTGATTTTTTTTGCTTTAGGACTCTGTGCACTTTACCACTTCTAAACAGTGCTAACTTGCTTGCGCTCACACCCTTAAACACAGTAACAAGTTGCACATGTACTTTTAAGTTTTACATGTTCTAGTATAGAAAAACTCACAAATTAGAATGTTTTACTGTGAGGCCAAGCCCTTCGATAGGATAACATGAGGTTACCTTATTACATTGATATGCTGCTGCAGTAGAAATCCCACTCAGTACAAGACAAACCATGAGTTCAAAATCTTTGTGTTTGCTGAGATGAAGCTCCAGTGAAGTTATGTTATGTTATGTTATGTTATGTTATGTTATGTTATTTGTACACTTCTATAGCGCACGGCCACTCCACTGGAGTATCCCGGCGCTTTGGAGAAGACTCCCAACCGAAGATGGGGAAAAAAAAAAAAAAAACATAACACCAAAAGAGCATACAGACATAAAAACAGCCTCAAAGATTACGGGAAGAGCCAAGTCTTAAGGGCCTTGCGGAAAGACAGAAGACTGGAAGTCTGTCTTAAAGAGATTGGAAGATCATTCCATGCATGAGGGGCTAAGTGCCGAAAAGACCGTCCTCCTACTCTTGCCCGTTTGATAGTGGGAACACTCATTTTTGATAAGGACGAGGATCTAAGAGATCTGAGAGGGGTATACCAAGACAGTCGCTTGGAGATATATTTGGGGCCTATGCCATGCAGGGCCTTGAAAGTCGTGGTCAGTGTTTTAAATAAAATCCTTTTTGCAACTGGTAGCCAATGCAATGTGGCAAGAAGATCTGTAGCTCTGGCTTTCCTTGGAAGGCCAAAAATGGCTCGGGCTGCAGAATTCTGGGCGATTTGCAAACGCCTGACCAGATATTTGGGAAGTCCCAAAAACAGAATGTTTGCATAATCCAGCCTGGAACAAATCAGTGCCTGGACAATAATTTGTCTGTGCTGGATAGAGACTAGGGGGAGAAATTTGCGAAGCATCCGCAGGATGCCGAAACATTTCCCAGTGAGAGATGAGATATGTGGTCCGAAAGATAGCTTGTTGTCAATCACCACTCCCAGATTTTTGGCTTTCGCAGACGAGCTAGTGGGAGGAGACATGTCTTTCGGCCACCAAGTTTTCCAGTCGGGTTCAGATGTACAGCCAAAGAAGAGCAACTCCGACTTGTCGGCGTTGCACTTCAGCCCATGGCATCCAAACCACTCAAAAATAGCACTCAAACATCCGTTGACCTGGACACCATCAAACTGACCATCCCTGTTACTTACAAAGAGGAGCTGGGTGTCATCAGCATAGCTGACAATCCGGGCGCCAAAAGACTCCGCCGTCACCGCCAGGGGGGCCATAAAGATGTTACACAGGAGGGGGCTTAAGATGGAACCTTGCGGGACCCCCACTTCAAGCGGTGACATTTCAGCAGAGAAAGGTGGCGCCCAGATTGTCTGCCGGCGGTCGGCTAGGAAGGACTTGAGCCAGTTCCACACCGTTCCCCGCAGACCAAAGTCCCAAAGTCTGGAAAGAAGAAGTACGCGGGGAACGGTGTCGAAGTAAACCTACCATCAGTGGGACTGTTGCAGAAAATATCTGTTAGATATATCAGCCTTAAGGTGGCCTCTGCCCAAACATTTTGCCTTCTCCCCTCCAGTTTTTCTGTTTTTTTTTTTTTTGCTTTAGGGCTCTGTGCACTCTACCACTTCTAAACAGTGCTAACATGCTTGCCCTCACACCCTTAAACACAGTAACAAGTTGCACATGTACTTTTAAGTTTTACATGTCCTAGTATAGAAACACTCACAAATTAGAATGTTTCTACTGTGAGGCCAAGCCCTTCGATAGGATAACATGAGGTTACCTTATTACATTTAATAAGTGAAAACTTTTGTCTGGGAGCCGGTTGAAATGCTTGGTGTCTAAGGAATTATAATTCAAAATTCTCTTTACATTAAAGTTGGATTTGTAATTGCAATTCTGATAAACCCACTTTTAGAAAATTGGCATTTGGTGCCTGCAGCCCATTTCCTGGGTCCCATGAGTAAGTGTAATTGGCAGTTGTACCTATGGGTATGGAACATCTTAATATGGAAATAGAATACCCGTGGATCACAAAAGTAAAAACACACCTATATACCAGAAAAATTTTGAAAAGCTACTCATATCCAGTGGGTCAAATAGTTTGTAAGTACCAGAACAATTGACTCCAAACACATATTAATAACGTCAATTCAGAAAGTATCTGGAAAATGTACTTTTTACTTCATTATTCAAAATTCATATGTACAATATATGGAAACTAAAAGCAATGTATGTTAAATAGACAGAATAGAAGTCAATAACCCCTAAAGTGACAAATGTGAAATGTAAGGTCCTAACAGCAACATATAGGTCTTCAAGTAAGAAGGAAAGGCAGTCAATGACAACTTCAACTTGTCTTGAAGCCAAGCCATTTACGACAAACAAACAAATGTTGACGCACATTTTGGTTGGTATCAACTGATCATCCATTCATATTCATCAGGGCATGGCTACTACTAGTGTATCCACTTAAACAGAAATATCAGGGATCAAGAGTCTGCAGATAGTACAAAGTCACAGAGAATATACATAGACATCAATAAGAGCAGAAAACAAGAATACTTTTTTTACAATGGGAGGGAAGTTGAGAATATTCCCATGTCTCATAAATGCCAAGGAATATGATCAGCACAATGTAATATGGGAATCGAATAGCGAAATCCAGGACAAGATAGTGAATGATGTAGAGGAAGGATGGCAATGTTAGGCTGAGCAGGCGATCTGCAAAGAACATATATAGGGACGACCCAAATGTCACCGAAATATTTAGGAACTTCTTAGATGACACATAGCAACAGTGCCTGTTAGCTGTAGCAGATTTGTGTCAGGAGCTCTTACGTATATAGACGATGATGCATCTGGGTGTAATTGGCAGTTGGCCTTTGTGCATGCCTACCAGACATCCACACAATAGGGGGCCTGACTGTTGACAACATTGCCCATCTTGGCAGGATAGGGGATAGAACTGTGCACAGCCCCAAGTGCATTTCAAAGAAGCTACCTCAGCCCACAAACAAAGAAATTCACACTAGCCATTTATGCACCAGGCATCGTCGACCAGGGCAGGGAAACATTGCCCCCCCTTTTGTAGAGGGGGAACTTCCGAGGTTTTACTTCAAAGCTGGCCCCATCCTATAACATTAGAACTTTCAGACCCACTCTTCAGTTCACTTCTAGACCTGCAGAGGATTCTCAGGGACTGCCCAGCTGCCTATGACGTGCTGTGTATTTTCAGAGCACTGATCTGCTTCACCATGAGACCTGTCCTGCTACCTGAAGCCAGCCTTGTACCCTCAGAGTACTGCCCTGCTGCTTGAGACCTGCTCGAGACCTGTTTTTCTGCTTGAACCAAGGACTTCCAAAGTGACTTCAAGGGTTAGTTAACTGGTCTTCTGATCAGAGCCATAGGGACCGAAAATGCTCCAACCATCTTGAATCGGCACAGGACACAGCCTGAGTGAGTCCCGCCCATCTTAGTGTTGCCCCCCAGTCCTGGACACTTGGAAGTGGTGCTAAAGGTGCCCAAATAGCCCGAACACAAAACTTGGAACTTCAAAAAATTTCAGCCAAAATGTACTCTCAGAACCAAGAGGAGACTGGCACCTACCTGCTGCTGATCCTCTCATGGTGCATTTCCCGTCAGTGTGACTTCATGGTAGTTACTGCTATATTCTTCTCTGAAGCAGAAAATCCTGTAAAGCAACTCCTCACAGAAGGGCTATCTGGCCCGAGGAGCCCTTGTAGGCTACAGCCTGCAATGTTGTACCCTGGAAACTTTCAACTTCCATAAAATAGACTAAATCTGAACATAGAACTCTTCACTGAGACTTCATACAGCAGTATCCTTCAACTTTGTACCTTGGAAACTTCCAACTTGTATAAGATGGACTAAATCTGAACATAGAGCTCTTCAGTGGGACTTCGCACAGCAGCTTCCTGATGACGATGTAAAAAATGTGTAAAATGTGTTTGTATTTATATAGCGCACTTCTACTCTAAGGTCTCGTAGCGCTGTATTCATATCGCTGTGGAATCCTTCCTGGCTTTCCTGTGAAATTTCCACTCCTGGGCACCCCCAAGGTAAAGCCAGGCATCCAAGCGCTGCTGGGGCCATTGTGGAGATTAAGCAAGCTGTTGCCCAGAGTCACAGAGTGGGACTCATGATTAGACTAGGTACTGAGTCGGGAATTATCAGGTCTGGGAAGATTGAGTCCAAGAGCCGCCGAGGCGGGAATTGACCCCTGGTCCCGAGCCAGACCTCTGCATCAGGGTCTGCCGCTCTAACCATTGAGCCACAATGCTTTCTCCTCAGACACCACCTGGCTGCCTTGCCCCGCTGAACTTTACCTTCTCAGACATTTCTCTTCAACTTTTCTTCTAAGTCCAAAGGTAAGCGGAGATAGGGCCCAATCCAGTTTCTGTTTCTGAACCGCGTTCCATCGGGGTCAGTCTTAACTTTAGACTTTGCTCTGGTCTCACATACCTTGAAGTCCATGGTTGGTGCTTGATATTTAAGGCACTATTATTCACTTTAAACTTAAAAAATGAATAACTTTGGTTTTACTGATTTTTGTTGTTGTTTTGTTGTTAAATAAATTATTACATTTTACTCTATTTTTCCTAAATTAGGGTGAGATTTTTCTTGTCTTTACTTTTGTTTACTGTTTAAGTGCTGCATATATATTTTACATATTGCCTCTGAGATAAGCCTGACTGTTTTTGTGGTAAGTTACCAGAGGGTTAAGCATAGGCTAATTTAGTGACGTTTTGTGGTTCACCCTAGCAAGGACTGTGACTGTTTTTGAGAAGAGCTCACACACCCGTCAACCAACAACCCAAATTCCCACACTATCTTATACTGCAACAATATTGCAGAGCTATTCATGCTCATTAGTCTTGGAATAGCTCGGGTATAGGCTGGTGCAAAGTCCTACTAGGTTGGGGAGGACAGTGTTAATAGAAAGAGGACAAAAACCATAATCCCAAGAATACTTAGTGCTCATTAGGCACCAAGTGTCAAATCGTTTGCGGATGGCCTGGTTTTAGACCAGTGTTTAATAAGTAGTAGAGCTTGTTGTGATCTGTAGACTTTCATCCACTGAGCTTTATCCAAGAGGGTACACTAGTATCTATGTTCTGCCACTATCAGGGTGAGGTTTTGCTTATGGTAGGGCTTGCTCCCAAAACACCATGTAGATAACGAGTGGCTCCAATCCCAGTGTACACTGGATTTATGGGCATAACCTCATGGACAGTGGGGTTTGTGGTAGGGAGACAACACCAATCCTGTTACCCTGATAACCTAAGGCATAGTTCCAGGAGCACGTGAGTAGCCCAAATGCTGATAGAGTGATCCCAAGAGAAAGCTGCATTGGGCACCAAATTTGTGGAAGATCCAGGGTGCGTGTTCATCATGCCATCCACTCCAGAAAGCTAAAGCACTTGGGTGTGGACTCTAAGGGGGGGATATTCTCAAGAACTGGCGATAATCATCGCCAACCTAGGTTAACGCAATTTTATATATCGCCGTCTAGCGCTTGGAAACTAATGCCGTATTAACGGCGTATTCTAAACAGCCGGCAACAGGCGATAGTTTCCGATAACGTGTCAAAAGGCCGCATTAAAATTACCGGGACCACAACAAAAAAGAAAACCCAAATGTGAAAAAAGTAGCGATTCTCCCAACAGCGATAAAAACATCAGCGATAAGCAGCGTCAGGCTTGCTATTCCCAGATCAGGTGGGAAAAATCACCATAAAAGCTGCAAAAAAAAACAACTGAGAAGCACCATGGGGGAAGCTGGAGCAACTACAGAGGCCAACCTAAACACCCCCCCCCCCCCCCCCGGAGGACCAGCTAGGGACCTTGGGGAAGGAGAAGGGCAAGGAGAAGAGGAAGAGAAACCCACTATTCAGTCGCAGGAAAACAAGATCCTGATTACGGAGGTGATAGAAAACCACCAACAACTGTTCATCACCTCCATTGTGTTACTAGCAACTAAAAATGCAATATGGCAGTCCATCTTGGCCAAGGGGAATGTAGTCGGAGAAAAGTGCCAAGAAGTGCTGTAATGATGTGAAGCACAAAACCAAGCTGAAACTGGCTAACAACCGGAAAGCAGCAATGCAGACTAGAGGTGGGAGTCCCATACTTGGTAACAGTTCCCAGTGCGTAACTTGCTTTAGCAATGTCCCTTACCGTCGGATGTAAGGGAGTTTAGATTCTTCACTGTGGCATTCCATTTCGACTTTGAAAGCAGAGTTCAACAACTTGAGCAGGCTAAAAGCCCTTTTATTCCAGCAGGAGGTGGACCTCACTTCCAATAGAGAAACATTCAGATTGCAGGTGGCTTGAACCTCGAGTGAGATAAAGTCGCTTCTTAAAACTAACCTCCTACTCCATGTTGGGGAACTAATTCACCAAATATTTAATGCATCTGAGACGACAGGCCTTGCCCATTTTTTTAAATGTGTGGGATCTGGCCTGGTCTCTTCTTTTCAAACTATATTCTGGGTAATACCATCTTTTATTCATTCTATATTTTCCAGTGTTTTCGGAGGGTTCCCCTAAATATTGGTGCTAGTAGCTGGTGTCCTGCTTCTCCTCGTTGTGCTTAGTAATGGCTGCTCCCTTAGTGGCTCTGCTCAGGCCGGCCCAGCTACAACTGTACCGCAATTGCCTGTATGAGGCTTTTGGATGCTTGCCCTTAGCAACGATTGGCGTCAGTTACGACTTGACCTTTCGGTTTGCCTACTATACTTGCTTGCAACCTGTGCTACATTGCAAAAGATTTAATTTCTCCTGCGCAATAGAACTTTGCTTATCGAACACGTGGTGTCCAATCCCTGAATTCAGCCGGTTGATGGGTCCCTTAGAGGTGCATGATGAAGCTTGTTCTGTGGATGGTCAAATGACGCATGCAGCTTTCCTTGGAATCTTGGCTCAGTGGGATGGATGCGCAGCTGCGCAGACTTTCCTATAACGTAGTTTCATTGAATATCACGCAAGTTTCCCATTTCTGGTTTTGGATGCTCCTGCTTATGAGGAACATGATTGTTCCGTTGACGTACTTAATTGGATGTCATCGCTTTTTTCTACCAATGACAAGGATGAACTGTTAGAGGGAATTGCATTTCTTTGCACTTGTACCTTTATGGATAACATGCTTAGATCGTCACAACTCCGCTGTCTGCATTATTGACTCTTTTTTCAAAAGCTCAATGTGCCTTTAGCTTTTTCTATGAACTTTCCATTTTTTCTCCGGTTTTTTTTTGGGGGGGGGAGTTCCTCACCGGTATTTTGAGCACTGCCTAACTTTTGAACTCTGATTTTGTTCATCTGTCTATGTCCTACTGACTTACAAGGGGGAGGGTGTTATATGGGGTTATGAGGCCCTTTGGATATATTTTTGACATTGCTAAGTTAGCAGGAGTTTGCTTGCCCTATGCTCCTGTTTTTGCGCATGCCTCTGCTAGAGTTTGTTTTCGCGACACTTTGCCTCTGCCCTGCATATGATAACAGATTGTTTTTCACGTTCTCAGCTTTCCCTTAAAATTCTGTCTAAACAATATGAACAAGGTCGATCAACAATGTCTCTTGTTATTCTGTTCTGGTCAGTCCCTATTACCTAGACAAAACATGCTAGCAACAGCTGCAATATGGAAGAACTGTGGTTTAATATAACGTTGTTGCATGTTTTTGAAACATACTCGAAGAAAGCCAATCCATGGAGCTGAGCTCTGCTGTTCCTGTGATGTAAATGGATCACTGACATAATATCGAGCCAATTAATATCGAGTTACAAAAATATCGATGACAAAATATCGAGGGACAAAATATCGAGTTTCTATCTTCATACAGGTAAGTACAAAAATATTGACTCTAAAATATCGAGTGTAAATAATATAGACTGTCAAAATATCGTTTTTTTTATATGTCTTAAAATTAAGTTAAAACTAATATAATAATAAATATATTTAATATAAACTTAGTTAAAATGATTAAATAAATGTAATATTAATAAATAATTAATA
This sequence comes from Lissotriton vulgaris, assembly GCF_964263255.1. NCBI lineage: Eukaryota > Metazoa > Chordata > Amphibia > Caudata > Salamandridae > Lissotriton > Lissotriton vulgaris. Next base: position 210,022,868 of record NC_141698.1, read on the forward strand.
TAAATTACAAAAATATATAACAAAAATATTAAATATATATATATATATATAAATACATATTATTAACTAAATATATATAATATTTTTACCGTAGCATAGGAAAATGGTTAAAATTTATTGTAACAACTATAGTGAATTCAACAGTAGAAAAACGCTGGATAGCGTAGGGGTAAAAATTACTATTCCCACTCCAGTGGGTGCAACAGTAGGGAAAACGTTGGATAGCGTAGGGGTAAAAATTACTATTCCCACTCCAGTGGGTGCAACAGTAGGGAAAGCGTTGGATAGCGTAGGGGTAAAAATGACTATTCCCACTCCAGTGGGTGCAACAGTAGGGAAAGCGTTGGATAGCTTAGGGGTAAAAATTACTATTCCCACTCCAGTGAGTGTAACAGTAGGGAAAGCGCTGGATAGCGTAGAGGTAAAAATTACTATTCCCACTCCAAAGAGTGCAACAGTAGAGAAAACATTGGATAGCGGAGGGATTAAAATTACTATTCCCACTCCAGTGGGTGCAACAGTAGGGAAAGCGTTGGATAGCGTAGGGGTGAAAATTACTATTCCCACTCCAGTGGGTGCAACAGTAGGGAAAGCGTTGGATAGCGTAGGGGTTAAAATTACTATTCCCACTCCAGTGGGTGCAACAGTAGGGAAAGCGTTGGATAGCGTAGGGGTACAAATTACTATTCACACTCCAGTGGGTGCAACAATAGGGAAAGCGCTGGATAGCGTAGAGGTAAAAATTACTATTCCCACTCCAAAGAGTGTAACAGTAGGGAAAGCTCTGGATATCATAGTGGTAAAAATTACTATTCCCACTCCAAAGAGTGCAACAGTAGGGAAAACATTGGATAGCGTAAGGGTTAAAATTACTATTCCCACTCCAGTGGGTGCAACAGTAGGGAAAGCGTTTGATAGCGTAGGGGTAAAAATTACTATTCCCACTCCAGTGGGTGCAACAGTATGGAAAGCGTTGGATAGCGTAGGGGTTAAAATGACTATTCCCACTCCAGTGGGTGCAACAGTAGGGAAAGCGCTGGATAGCGTAGGGGTTAAAATGACTATTAATTAATTAACAATTAACAATTTTAATTAATTTACATAATTAATTAATTATTATTAAATTACTTCCCACCCTATCCCCCTATAAACTCACAACCCACTACAGAAAATAATTTACTAAATAATTATTATTTATCAATTTAATATTTATAATTAATTATCAATTATATTTTAAGTAATTACCAATTAATAATGAATTAACAATTATTATTAATTTACATAATTAATTAATTATAATAAAATTACTTCCCACCCTATTCCCCTATAAACCCACAACCTGCTACAGAAAATAATTTACTAAAAATTAATTATTAATCAATTATTATTTTTTACCAGTTATATTTTTATTATTTACCAATTAATAATTAATTAACAATTATTATTAATTTACATAATTAATTAATTATAATTAAATTACTTCCCACCATATTCCCCTATAAACCCACAACCCGCTACAGATTTATATTACACAATTATTAAAAAATATTAAAAACTACCTTATTTTCGATTTTTTTTGTCTATATTCTATCTAGTCGATATTATGTCTAGTCTATATTTTTGATTCGATATTTTGGCTATTAATATCGATATTACTCGATATTTTTGTAGTCTATATTATGTCTGGTCGATATTTTGGCTAGTCTATATTTTTTACTCAATATTTTGTCCAACGATATTTTGGAATCGATATTATGTCTGTTTACCGATGTAAACCTTTGCATTTATGCTTTCAGGTAGGGGGTCTGCTAATAATGCCTAGAGATCTTCTGTTTTATAAAATAACTTCTTACTGCCAAGGGTAGGGTGATTAGGCCTAGGTATTTTGCCTTTTTCACAGTCTTTATAAAATAAGGATTCCTTTTGTATTCTATGGTATTGTAACAATCCTGATGATGCTGCCTTTCTGCATTTTGCTGCTGATCGTGGTTCGCATACTGTTTCATGAATCACTATGGTCAAAATAAACATTTTGAACTTATTTAGTGACTGAGTTACTTTGGTGGTCATCCGGGAAGTGAACCAAGCCCAGAGCCCCAGCCTATTTATTTACACTCCTACGCTGGACTGGCGTACGCCAGCCCAGCCAACTACGCTTACGCTTACAGGGGGGGGGGGGCGACATAGCTACATGTCCAAGGTCTTCCCCACTGCCTGAGGTCACATGGTGCGTCCACTGTCCACAGCACTACAAACCACCAGCAGTATATGTCCACATGGACATGTCTGTGCTCTGCATATTCAAGACTGTCCAGCACATCTCCGCCACACTTGGCATTGTGTACATTCTTATTCATGGGTCCCTTACCTCCTTCGTGCATTCTTGGTTCCCACCTCTCCCCACATTCTGCAATTGTGTGGCAGAAGGGCTATGCCTTGGTGGATGGTTTGTCTGCATGTCTGGCCCCTGTTTCCACAGTTACCTTGTGTTGTCTTATCTGGTAGGTGGGGGTGTTGGTTGGCATGTTGTATGTGATTTTGTTACATGTGCATTCCCACAGATGTGAGTTGTATGATTGTGGAGTTGAGGTGTGTGGTGTGTTCCTTTGGTACTTACCAACAAGCAGTGCATTTCCATAGGTGCCATGATGGACTGTCGGAAGATGTAGGAATCATGCCCACTGCCTGGGAAGTTGGCGACGACATTGGTGAACAGTCCCCGGTGGTCCACTATTGCCTGCACATTGATGGAATGCGTGTGCTTTCTGTTGCGGTAATTGTGTGCAGTGTCAGCAGGGGGCACAAGTAGGACATGTGTGCAGTCAATTGCCCCCAACACGTGTGAGAATCCAGCTATGGCGTAGAAGCCTTGCTTGGTCTCCAGCTGTTCCTGCTCAGTGTGCTGAGATAAAGGTGCTCGGGCATCAAGCTGATGGCATCCAAGACAGGTGTGAGGAACTTTAATAGGGCTGGCTGTGAGACTCCTCCGACTCTGGCAATTGTTGGTAGGAAGGTACCAGAGGCCAACAAGTGCAGCACAGCCAGCAGCTTTGTCTGCGGAGGGATGTTGGTTGTCCGCTGTGTTGGTACTGTCAGCCTGTGGGCAATGTGGGTCAGGATGCGGTGGATGGTTGTCCTTCTGTGCCTGTAGTGGGCAATGACATCCTCTGGCTTTAAGTCTCTGAGGCTTGAGCATTTTCGGAAGGTCCGCTGTCTTGTTCTGCGGTGCGTCAGTGGTAGTCTGGGGGGTGATCCTGGGGTGGGGGTGAGGGTAGTCCTAGGGGTGGTGGCGGTGGATGTTGTGGCCCTCTTGGGTCTCCAAGCTGCATGATTAGTAGCTCCATGGCATCTGTTGGTCTTCAGATGTGGCTCTGGGTTGAGCTCCCTTTATACTGCAGGTTGTCATCCTACTTAAGACCAGAAAAAAGCAGGTCTCAAGTCCCTGCTGCTAACGTGCCTTATCTCCTGTTTTTGGGCCGCATCGCCGATCTGGCTGGTCGTTGGGAATATTGCAAAGTGGTGTTATTGTGAGTTTTTGGTCGGGAACCCCTACTCTGCAAATGAGTGACTTTAGTTGTCGCTGTCAGCCTTGGCAATGTTTTTAGTGGCAGCTATCGCAGGTAAACTGGCGATGTCGGCTGTTAGCACAGGCTTGTGAATAGGGCGATATATCTATCACCACTTTGGTGGCGAAAAAGTGCAGCTAAATCAGCGATGAGTCCTTGAGAATATGCCCCTAAGAGGCTAAAACATTTTTTTGGTACCTCTGGTACCTTCTGTCTGTTGGCCAGTGGCTGTGGAGGCTCATTTCCTCAGGTCATTTGTTGTTAGACTAGATGGTGAAAGTGGCAGCCAACAAGGTTAACTACATTTCATTCAAAAAGGATTAAACAATCCAACAAATAAAACATTCTAGGGAGAGCTTGATTTTTAAGTGGGCTTAACTATCCACTTCTATCTACACCTGGAGTTCTAGGTAGCCTACAGGCACCGCCATGCAGTGCACTTCTGTGGCAGGTGGTTCACTTTACTAAGATAGGAGATGCACAAGTACATAGGTAGCTGTTAAAATGGCCTGCAGCGCTCTCCTTGGGCACAGGGCTCACACCTTTGCTGTGATGCCGGGGATGGCAGTGTTCCTGTTGGGTGAGCCCCTGCTTTGCTCACTTAGGAGAGAAAGAAGGTGGCATCAAGAAGGGACACGACATGTCAAGTGCCTCGGGGGCTACCCTTAGGTAAGCCATCTGGCTGTGGGGAGTGGGCTAGGTGAAACATTGTTATGCTGACTTCACAAAATGTCACAATTTTCACCTAGATATAAAACGGTGCTATATTCTTAAGTTGTGAAGTGAGTCAACTTTGCAAATATTTTCTTTTCTTTGAGAGTTTTTGGACATTGGCAAAAAACTGTTTTACTATAGAATGTCTTAAATGCTAAAATAGCACAAACTTGACATAATTACTTTTCTTTCCCGACCATTTCTTCGTCTTTCCTCTCATCTCACTGCCTATGAATATTTCTACTCCTCTCTTACCTCTATCTTTTAGCCTCCAACTTGGCAAATCGTTTCTCTGTAGAGCGCTTTTTCTCCTTCTTTCACTGTATTTGCCTTTGTTTATTTTTCTTCCTCTGTTGTTCTTGCTGTCTCTCTAGCTGTAGCATTTCGCTACCCTGGGTTGTCCTCCCTCTATCACTCACGACACTCTCTCATACAACTAGCACATTCTTATATTGCATATATATATATATTCTGCTTAGCACTGAACTCCCTCTTTCATAATTTACAAGCATTAATAAAAGTGAGGACCGTTTTCAGTTAAGACAACAATGCGACTTACAGTTTCTCAATTAAACTGGGAAAGTAAATGGATGGTTGCCATGGCACTAAAATGCTAATAAGTACTTCCATGCCCACACAGCCTTTCACAGTAAACAAAGGAAAGAACATCAGGTAGACAAAGGATAGCACATTCAGGTAGACAAATTACAATGCAACTAACCCATCATTTATTTTTTTATTGGCAAGATCAATGTTAACCTGAAAAGAGTTGTTCTAAAATGTTGACAACAAACTCTAAATCTATTTATTTTTTCAAATATTTGTGTTTACGCGCAGGTTTTCACCTTGGAGCACACATGATACTTTCATTACTTGGTGCAGATGTAGGACTTGCAGGCGTTTGGGGAGTGCAACTGGAAGGTTTTGACATTCGCAGGTTTCCAGACTACTCATGAATAACATGCTTTCATTCTGAGTGACAATGTAGAGTCATATCTGCATGCATAGTTGTATATGTTGTAAACCTATGCTTGGGCAAATACCACTACATTTGTGCAATAGTACAATTTATTTACTTTTTGTTCTATACAACATATTTTTTTCTGGGTTTCCCAACTCATAGTCATATTTTTTTTCATCCAAGTTCAGAGGCCTTGTTTTATATTTATTTTTAGAACACACAAACACTAGAAAACCGTAGAAAAAAAAAATACAAATTTAATCCCCCCCCCCCCCCAAAAAAAATGTACATCTTAGAACTACCTTTCTTGGTTCAAAAAGAAAAGAAATTAAGGGGCCTATTAGCAACAAATAGCGATATTTATCGCTAAGTGCGCTTAGCGCATTTTTTTTAATGCTGCCTATCGCCGGATATTATCGCAGAGATAACGTGCTATTAGCAACATTTATCTCTAAAGCTATAAAATATCCAGCGATAGCGGCGAAATGCGAGAATATCGCTGGAAATCCAGCGATATTCTCTCATTAACGCCAATGGGGGCTCAATCTGATAATCCACCCCCCATTGACGGTACAGGTAAGTCAACTTTTTACAAGGCGTTAGGTTATAGAGATAATAGCGCTTAACGTGATTTCTTTATCGCTTCGCCTGACTTGCTAACAGGCGATAGCTATGTTAGCGACTGTTTTCAGTCGCTAACAATTTGGGTACGCCCACTTTGCATGACATTAGCGATAAATACCGCTGACATGCAAAGCGGGCTCCAAACCTGTAGCTATTGCCTAAAAGCTGTCGCTAACTGCTGTTAGCGACAGCTTGTTTATAGGGCGATAAAAATATTGCTGCTTTAGTGGGGAAAAGTCCCACTAAAGCGGCGATATGGCCCTATATAATATGACCCTATGTTCTTTGTTATGTTTCTGCCCAATGGTTAAAGCATATTCGACGTTGCGCAGTGGGGTTTTGGGGTAGAGACTTGACATTGCCTACGGTCAAAAGCAGCAGGAACTGATCGTAGGACCTGGCCTGAAGCCAGGTCCCGCCTCCTAACCATCATGTAATGCCCAACGCCAAGGGAGTGACCAACACATACTCTGCACATCTCAAGGCCATGCCGGTGCCGTTGGCTACAAGACCAGCCAAACAGATCATTTCAATCATACAGGACTGGGACTGGCTCAGCAGCACCAAAACAGCAGATGGAAGAAAAAGTTCCCTCAACTAATCAGAAGCATCCATTTTTTTAATATTTTCGGAACACAGGAAAGAAGTGGAATCAACCGTCCAGATACACCAAACTTTTTGCAAGGGTTAAACTCTTCATGCCTACCCTGAGCCCCTGCTTAAATGCTTTTTTTTATGTCTGAAAAGGTTTGCACCAAATCATGAAAAACACGCTTTCTGAGTAAAGTTTTAACTATTTGCCAATTTGATGTTCTTCCATTCAGTCGTATTTTATGTAGGCGAGAGCAAACTTTCCTATGGGAATTAACATGAGAAAATACACTTAATGCACTTCTTTCATCTTTACCCCAGTCACAGATCAGCACCAAACGTTCCACAAAGGAGCCAAAGTGGCTAAACATTGTTTGGAAAAGTTTATGCAGATGTGTTAAACAATGGCACCACAGCAGGAATCTCTGGCACCCAAGAGGAGCAAAATACAAATTTAACCCCCTCCCCCCCAAAAAAGTACATCTTAGAACTACCTTTCTTGGTTAAAAAAGAAAAGAAATTAAGGGGCCTATTAGCAACAAATAGCGATATTTATCGCTAAATGCGCTTAGCACATTTTTTTTTAACGCTGCCTATCGCCGGATATTATCGCAGAGATAACGTGCTATTAGCAAAATTTATCTCTAAAGCTATAAAATATCCGGCGATAGCGGCGAAATGCAAGAATATCGCTGGAAATCCAGCGATATTCTCTCATTAACGCCAATGGGGGCTCAATCTGATAATCCACCCCCCATTGACTATACAGGTAAGTCAACTTTTTACAAGGCGTTAAGTTATAGAGATAATAGCGCTTAACGTGATTTTTTTTATCGCTTCGCCTGACTTGCTAATAGGCGTTAGCTATGTTAGCGACTGGTTTCAGTCGCTAACAGTTTGGGTATGCCCACTTTGCATGACATTAGCGATAAATACCGCTGACATGCAAATCGGGCCTCACTATCGCCTAAAAACTGTCGCTAACTGCTGTTAGCGACAGCTTGTTAATAGGGCGATAAAAATATGCTGCTTTAGCGGGAAAAAGTCCCACTAAAGCGGCGATATGGCCCTATATAATATGCCCCTATGTTCTTTGTTATGTTTCTGCCCAATGGTTAAAGCATATTCGACGGTGCGCAGTGGGGTTTAGGGGTAGAGACTTGCCATTGCCTACAGTCAAAAGCAGCAGGAATTGATTGTAGGACCTGGCCTGAAGCCAGGTCCCGCCTCCTAACCATTATGTAATGCCCAACGCCAAGGGAGTGACCAACACGTACTCTGCTCATCTCAAGGCCATGCCGGTGGTGTTGGCCACAAGACCAGCCAAACAGATCATTTCAATCATACAGGACTGGGACTGGCTCAGCAGCACCAAAACAGCAGATGGAAGAAAAAGTTCCTTCAACTAATCAGAAGCATTAATTTTTTTTATATTTTCGGATCACAGGAAAGAAGTGGAATCAACCGTCCAGATACACCAAACTTTTTGGAAGGGTTAAACTCTTCATGCCCACCCTGAGCCCCTGCTTAAATGCATTTTTTTTATGTCTGAAAAGGTTTGCACCAAATCATGAAAAACACGCTTTCTGAGTAAAGTTTTAACTATTTGCCAATTTGATGTTCTTCCATTCAGTCGTATTTTATGTAGCAGAGAGCAAACTTTCCTATGGGAATTAACATGAGAAAATACACTTTATGCACTTCTTTCATCTTTACCCCAGTCACAGATCAGCACCAAACGTTCCACAAAGGAGCCAAGGTGGCTAAACATTTTTTGGAAAAGTTTATGCAGATGTGTTTAACAATGGCCCCACAGCAGGAATCTCTGGCACCCAAGAGGAGCATATACCAACTAGCCCGGCCTTCTGAAAACGTTAAAACATTTAATACACGCTCCTTTAAGGAAATATAGGCTGACACACCAGACGCTTTGCTCACAATCCTTTTAATCCATTTAATATGGCACACCCATGTTTACACATTTTGGCAGAGTTATGCCTCATTCACAAATATCGCAAATATATATATATATATATATACATATTTCAGAATCAGATGTAGAGACCTCTGAAGGGGAGCAGAGTGCGAGCACAGATGAACAAAGGGGGGCCCTGGAGTTCCCTTATTTTCGTTAATACCAGCTTATGTTGGAAACAAGGCAGAGACCCATGCAAAGAACCCATCCTCCGCAGAGAAAACAACAACAAAGATATGCAAACGTAAGACCAGGAGACGAAGACAAGTGAGGAGAAGAAAGGTTGCCCCCAATGACGACACGAAGCAAGGGGGAAAGAGGAAAACAAAAACGTTAAACAACGAAGATCTGTGGACAGTCGTCAACCTTTCAAGCAGATCATTGACAGAAGATGAGGTCAAGGTGCTGCAACTAGGGTTGAGTTTCTGTACTACTGCTGATTATGACTATGTACAGACAAGGATAGATCTATTTAAATACATAAGAAAGTTGCAAAAAATCTTCATTTTACATTCTAGGAGAGATGGATCTACAGAAGAACAAAGTACTGAAAATAATATCTTAGACCAATTGACCAGCCAAGATTTGGAAGTACTCCTATTGCAGGAGCAGGAGAGAGATAGTTCTGAAGGTGCAACATCGAGAACACAATTGGAAGACATGAATACTGTACAAATAGGAGGCAAAAGCAAATTTAAACGGAAGTCGAAAACTATGCCACAAGTTCCCTTTGACACTATCGATGTCTTCAGTGAAGCCATACTGAAAGATTTGAAAGAACTGACAAAAACAAATCCAAAACAGGATTATAATATGCCAAAAAAGTATTGGGAAGCGATTAAGACATTGAAAATGGACCTAACACTGGAGATTAAGCCCTCTGACAAAGGGGTAAATATTGTTGTGTTTAATAAAGAGCAATATTTGAAAGAGGCTTCGAGACAACTTGGGGACAAAGAGTGTTACACAGTTATTAATAGAATTGTCTATTTAAACTGTGTGAAAAATGACCATACATTTCTAACAGGTTGGAGGGATGAGGGGATACAAAACCAAAATGAGTTCTTGTTTTTACACTTTGAGTCACCAGTCCTCCCGACATTCTACCACTTACCGAAAATCCATAAGGATCCTGTTAACCCCCCTGGTAGGCCCATTGTGCCCTCAATCAATAGCCTCTCAGAAAATACATCATTATATATTGATTCCTTTTTAAGCTCGCTGGTCAAAGATCTGGCATCATATGTCAGAGATACACAAGATTTTTTACGACTGACGGAAGGTATTGTGTGGGAGGCAGACATGCTTTTAATTACTCTTGACATCACAAGTCTTTACACCTGTATCCGCCATCAAGACGGTTTAAAAGCAGTTAAATGGTTTTTGGACGGAAGGGCTCCAAAATTCCATACACACAATACCATGTTGCTACAAATGATAGAGTTTTGTTTACGCAACAATATGGCAAACTATACCAACATGGGCACATGCTTCGCCCCCAGCTACGCAAATTTATTCGTGGGCTGGTGGGTGAAGCGCGTGGCCTGGGGGGAGGAAAACAAAAAGTGGCTTGATAATATTATTCTGTGGGCCATGTATATTGACGACCTGTTTGTTGTTTGGAAGGGAAGTCGCTCCTCGGCTGAGAAGTATATATCCTCCTTGAATAACAACAGGCTGAACTTGGAATTTACAGGCCAAATTAGTGAGACCTTGGTGAATTACCTAGAGTTGGAACTTTTCATCAAGAATGACTCCTTACAAACAAGACTGTTTCGAAAACCAACTGCAGGTAACGCAGTATTACACGCGGACAGCTTCCATCCAAAAAGCCTGATAAGGAATATCCCATTTGAGGAGCTATTGAGTATTAACCAGAATTACTCCAACAACAAAAAAATTTTAGTCAGCCAAAGAGGAGGCTACTGAAAGTTTCCGGAAATGTGGGTTTGGCAACTCACTCCTTAAACAGGCAGAAGTAAGGGTGGAAAAATTGGAACGGTGAAGTCTGCTTATGGCCAAAACAAAAACAAAAATACCGGACGCAGATGGGAACACAGTATGAATGATCACCACTTATAATAACAGATCAAGTGCAGTGGTACACAACTTTCGTAAAAATGGGCACATTTTACAAACGGACGCTATTTTGAAAAATCATCTCCCGCCATGTCCGTTAATAACATATAAACGTTGCCAATCCCTTAGTGATCATTTGAAACATAGTCACTTCAATCCCATAATGAAAGCCAAAAACAAGATCAGTATTTCTGGATTTTGTCTGTGTTTACGCTGTAAAGCGTGTAAATTTAGTAAAAAGACTACTACATACATGGGCAGGCCAGGGTATCCTAGACCTACCAGAAAAATAAACAAGCTTCTCAATTGCAATTCAGAGTATGTGATGTATTGCCTAGAGTGTCCAAGCCACAAACGATATATAGGCAGTGCAATTAACCCAGTAAAGAAACGGATCCTCGAGCATATGCGAGCTATAAAGAACAAGGATGCGAGCTGTGCAGTCGCGCGTCACTTTGAAGAAGCTCATCTCAGTGACCGAGACCTTCTCAAATACTAATGTATAGGCGAGGTGGAGAGAGGAGAAAGAGGAGGGGCTAGAACTAAGAGGCTACAAGTGCTGGTGTCCAGGTACATCATAGACCTTCAAACAAAGGCTCCGATTGGGCTTAATAACGATGAGGAAGTATGGGTGCACCTGGAATCTTAACGTCTTAACCGCTGAGGTTTTTCCGCCGCGGTGTGGGCGTTCTGAAGAGTGGGCAGGGCTGTGTCGGCTGTTGGCCGATGGCAGCACTAGGGAGGTTGGTCAATGGCAGCACTCAAGGAGTTAAGAGAGTGAACCGTGAATAAGAACAAACACCACTGCTTAGGAAATTGAAATAATATAATCATGTAGGGAGCTATATGGCAATAGACTAAAGATTATAACCAAATTGCTATAAATCTTTATAAACGTGGATAACATCTAATATATTGATAAATGAATTCGCCACTAGAGAAGACAAAAATGCCCATTAAGGGCTCTATTGTGTTGCAATTAGGGGTTGTGTAAAGAAATTAAGGCTACATTGGTCTATAATGATTGAATAGTGACATGAATATCCTTGCCAGATATTAAGGAAAATATATCATGAAATTGTTGTATTATTATATAACTTGGCATGATGGATAATCATATGCTGGAAAAAATGCACTACAATCCCGACGCACATATGATTTTAAAGTTTCATTTTAATGCATTTTACTCACAAGGTTGCCTGATAGACAGTATGAGTCACGGATTGGAGACTACATTATAAAATGGCCACCAATTGTTCAGCTTGTGGCTAGTGAATTGCAAGTACATCGTTTATGTCAAGTAACAGTCATGTGACATTCTGTTGTGTGAAATAATGTCGAAATGCACAGGGAAACTGACATTGAGAAATCTACGGCGAAACGCGTTTGTCAGGGGGGGTCTGCACTAATTAAATATTGAAGATTTCAACAATGCTCCGGTGTGTGCCTTTTATCTGGTATTTTATCTGGTATTGATGACTTTCTGGTTCCTGTTGCCTGCAACAATAAAATATATATATATATATATATATATATATATCCAAAGTGGGCCCGCTTTCAAGAAAACAGGCGGAGGTCTCACGGGGTAACTTCAGGACATCATTTAATAAATCAGCTCGGCATGATGCATTTCGGCTATCTCGCCTTCGTCAGATGCTGCTGAGTGCAGGGAAGTGCTTCACACCCCATTTTTGAATCTTCCAGTGTTCTCCCATTGGCGGTAGTCCGCAAGACAAAGGTCACGTGTGTGCAACTCAGCTGTAGCACGAACATCAACTACAGCTCCCAGAATGCAGTGGAACCGGGAGAGTGTTGCAGGGATCGGATTGGCACAGTAGGTGTTCAATCCAACTGGAGAAACGGGGGATGCTTCAGTTAAGAAGTCCTTGCAGAGATGTCCCTTGGGTCCCCCTGATACGTTCATCCCAGACAAAGCGTGTGTCAATCGAGTTTGAGACAGCAGGACCAGTGCCTCTGTCCCTTCGTTCAGTAACAAACTGCACCGCAGAAACCCAGCAGGACGTGCAATGTCTGGTGGGCTAGAAGCAATTCGATCCCTCGAGAAGGTAAGCTGCGCCAGCAGCGTGTGCCAGGGATACTTCAGCCACTTAGTAGAACGGGGCCTCCTAACGCGCCTCTGGCCAGCGCGAAAAAATCCAAAGTGGGCCCGCTTTCAAGAAAACAGGCGGAGGTCTCACGGGGTAACTTCAGGACATCATTTATTAAATCAGCTCGGCATGATGCATTTCGGCTATCTCGCCTTCGTCAGATGCTGCTGAGTGCAGGGAAGTGCTTCACACCCCATTTTTGAATCTTCCAGTGTTCTCCCATTGGCGGTAGTCCGCAAGACAAAGGTCACGTGTGTGCAACTCAGCTGTAGCACGAACATCAACTACAGCTCCCAGAATGCAGTGGAACCGGGAGAGTGTTGCAGGGATCGGATTGGCACAGTAGGTGTTCAATCCAACTGGAGAAACGGGGGATGCTTCAGTTAAGAAGTCCTTGCAGAGATGTCCCTTGGGTCCCCCTGATATGTTCATCCCAGACAAAGCGTGTGTCAATCGAGTTTGAGACAGCAGGACCAGTGCCTCTGTCCCTTCGTTCAGTAACAAACTGCACCGCAGAAACCCAGCAGGACGTGCAATGTCTGGTGGGCTAGAAGCAATTCGATCCCTCGAGAAGGTAAGCTGCGCCAGCAGCGTGTGCCAGGGATACTTCAGCCACTTAGTAGAACGGGGCCTCCTAACGCGCCTCTGGCCAGCGCGAAAAAATCCAAAGTGGGCCCGCTTTCAAGAAAACAGGCTGAGGTCTCACGGGGTAACTTCAGGACATCATTTAATAAATCAGCTCGGCATGATGCATTTCGGCTATCTCGCCTTCGTCAGATGCTGCTGAGTGCAGGGAAGTGCTTCACACCCCATTTTTGAATCTTCCAGTGTTCTCCCATTGGCGGTAGTCCGCAAGACAAAGGTCACGTGGGTGCAACTCAGCTGTAGCACGAACATCAACTACAGCTCCCAGAATGCAGTGGAACCGGGAGATGTGTATATATATACACATGCACTTTAAAAAGTGAAGATTGTTCTTCTGAGAGATACCGTTATGTGTTACCTCTTCTAATGTGGAACAGTTGCAATTATTCCCTCATGAATGGTTTGGCAAGCGGGGATATGAAATGTTGCATTCATTTTTACATCTATGCCAAAGACATCGTAAATATGTTAAAATGGCCGCTGTATTTGCACTAACAGTTTGTCTTGCTGTGAGTCCCTCTACTGTTTCCACCACCGTGTACATGCATGAAAGGGAGGGCTCTGACAACGCAAAAACATTGTTATCAAGGGAGCTTGACTCCCGAAACGCGTTGATGGAATTGCTTAAATAAATAAGCCTATGAAACTATGCTCGTGAGTGCCTGGATGTTTTCAGCGGAAGGTTAATGGGACTGGAATCTCATCTTTAATATATATATATATATATGAAAGAACTCCGTCCCCCACACGCTGCCGCTTCCCCAGACGTGGGGCAAGAACAGACACGGACCACAAAGTAGTAGATGCCAGGTTTATTCGAGTGCTGTCGCCATAACGTTTCTGCTCACAACGAGCCTTGATCACATGACAACGTGAGGATAGTGCAAGTTCTCTTTTAAAGTGCTAGTGCCACATTCTGATTACATCACATGGGTTGGACATAGACGAAAGACTGGTAAAATACATATTATATTGTCATAGAAAAGAGATACATACTTTAAAAAACGACGATTAAATATTGGCTTGTTGCGGGGATATAAATATATGTTAAAATCAATTAGAACATACATTAATATCTACAATGTCAATTCCCTACAAATTGCTAAAATATATGCACAATAAGAAGCCAAATGTAAACATAAAATCCATATGTAAACATATAAATATCAAGGTTTTTCAATTACCAATATTTAAATACTAGTCAGGAGAAAAATTCAATCACAGGATGAATCCCTATGTGTAACTGCCAACCAGAGTGACATATACCCAAGTAGTGCTCATAAAATAAAGTGCATGGTGCATAGTGTTATTGAAAAAACATGAGTCTAAAAATAATTCTGGACTTGTTCCTCTGGATCAGACTGAGCCCAGACTTGATCACAGAGGAACAGACCTCACTGCTGGTTATTACATCAAATAGCAATTGCTGCACAAAAATATTAAAGGCAAGGGTTTTTAACAGGGAATTAGAGGAATTCAGTAAATTTAAATGGATACCTAAGTGCTGATTACATGGCAGCATATACAGTACAGTGATATCATGTGCAAATTGTTGTTTCGAGTTTTTATATATTAATGAAGTATAAAACAATAAATAACTATCAAAAGTTAAAACCGTTTAAAATTCATATATTACCACAGTATAATATTGCAACATGACTAATTAGCACTGGTTCTAATTCTGGAGGCCTCAGTGTAAACATGTATACATATCTTCTGTAAGATTTAAACCATTAGGTTGTTTACTATCTAATTGAAGAATGTATTTAGTCTCAAGTTTTCTTAACTGAGACTCTCTATTGCCACCTCTTCTACTTGCACATATAGAATCAATAACATAGTACTGTAGCTGGTTACTATTACTTTGGTGGAATTCCTTAAA
This sequence comes from Lissotriton vulgaris, assembly GCF_964263255.1. Taxonomy (NCBI): domain Eukaryota; kingdom Metazoa; phylum Chordata; class Amphibia; order Caudata; family Salamandridae; genus Lissotriton; species Lissotriton vulgaris. The sequence goes on from NC_141698.1 coordinate 210,038,013, forward strand.
GTGCCTTGCTACAGGATATGTATTGTCCTGATTTGTAATAGCCCTAAGGTGCTGTAATATACGTGTATGGACCAGGAGTTTAGTACTCCCGATATAACGTAGGGCGCAAGGGAATTCTAGAATGTAGATGGTAAATTCTGTTTTACATGTTAGGACCTTATTGATTGTACGGTCCTTATTGCCAAAACCATCTCTGAAGGTCTTTTTATTGATGCCATGTGCACAGGCCTTGCAAGTTTTGCATTTAAAGAAACCTTTGTTAGTTTGCCACCAAGAGGTTTTATCAAGCACTTCAGGACTTGTATCGACCAATTTATCTTTCATTGAGGGTGCACGACTGTAAGTGATAGATGCCTTACTGGGAAGTAAATTCCCAATTACGACATCCTTTAGTACAATTGGCCAATTTTTATTTATGATGTTACGCAGTTCTCTATGTTGATTACAAAAGCCAAATATGATTCTAAATGGCTCTATTGGTACAGTAGTGGGGGTTGTAATTACCAACTCCGGGTTAGTTGTATCCTGTGCGGTACAATATTTACTGAGCAACTGAGAGCGAGTAATCAGCATAGATTTCTGTATAGCCTTCCTGATAGTTTTCCTAGGATAGCCTCTTTCTAAGAATCTGGCCATGCTAGATTCTTGTGCCAAATGTAGCTCCTGATCATTGCTACATAGTCGTCTTAACCGGATCATTTCCCCATAGGGTATACTTGTAATTAAATTGGCCGGATGTGCACTGCCTGCATGTAGCGTGGTATTGCCTGCAGTGCTTTTTCAGTATTGACGTGTTTCAAGGCTATTTCCATTCACAAACACTTCTGTATCCAAAAGGCTATTTTTTGTTGACTCAAAGTTGCTGTGAAGTTAAGATTACAGGAATTTACATTGATGTTTGCCACAAAATCTAGTGCATCTATCTTACTACCCCTCCAGATCACGAATAAATCATCAATATATCTGTACCATGTTGTCACATTGCTGGCCATAATATCTTTGGGATCAACCAGGAGGACCAGTTCCTCCCAAGCTCCCATGTGTAAACATGCGTAGCTTGGTGAAAAACTGGCCCCCATGGCTACTCCCTGGAGCTGTTTGTATAGTAGATTATTGTACATGAATACATTGTGATGCAAACGGTATTCCAGCATAGTTATCAACATATCATTATGCTTTTCAAAAAAAAATTCTCTGCGTGATAGATAGTATTTAATTGCTGCTACACCATCTCGATGTTTAATGCTAGTATATAGCGATGAGACGTCTAGCGCCATCAGCCAATCACCCTCCTGCCATACAACATTGTGCAATTTTGATAAAAAATCCCCAGTATCTTGGATATATGAGTCCAATGATTTTACAAAGCCTTGTAAAAAATAGTCAATATAGACTGAGGTATTTTCCATCACACCCCCCCTGGCTGAAATAATGGGCCTGCCAGGGGGGTTAACGCAATCTTTGTGTATCTTGGGGATGTGGTATAGCTTTGGAATCACTGGAAAATCATTCCATAAAAATTTAAATTCTGCCTCAGAAAGTAGTTTTTTGTTTCGCCATCCCCATAGTTTCTGATGGTATTTAACTTGCATGACTTTAGTGGAGGTTGCATTGATTCGCTCATAGTGTTCCCGGTTGTTTAGTTGAGCATAAGCTTCCTTGTCATATGCCAATTTAGTTTGTAATACAATGTTACCTCCCTTATTGCTGGGGCGCACAACAATATTTTTGTCATTACTTAATTTATTGATCAGCGCTTCATAGTCCATAGTTCTTTTGTCATATTTAAATTTTATCATGCAGGTTTTACTATGTAAAGTCTTAATTTCATTCGTTACATTTTCATGAAAAATATCTAAATTGTCCCGTGGCATGATAGGGATGAATGTGGACGGTGGTCTAAAGGGAGTAATTGGATTTGTCAAATTTGCAGTTCTAATTTCACCACTGCCAATCAAGTCCCATTATCAATTCCTTCATTATTCCACAAATCTTCAATTTCTTGTGTCAGGGATTCCACTCTCAAATCCGTATTATTTGCCTGGGGTGTATCATTAGTGGTTTTTAGTAGATGGAACTTTTTTAGTTTTAATTTTCGTACAGCCTTGTAAATATCAGTCCTAGTTGCAGCATAATTCATATTTGTTTTTGGTGCATATGAAAGGCCAAGTTTTAAAATATTTTCTTCATCTTGTGTCAAAGGTACGGTGGTTAGGTTAACAATGGTGAGTTGGGTCTTGCTGTTGGCATGTATTTCTTGGTCCATTGACCCCTGCCCCTTTTCACATTTTGTCCTCCTTTGCCTTGCCCTGTACCTCTTCCTCCCCATGTAGTTCCTGTGTATTCTTTGTAGTTCCGCTGCACACGCGGTCTTAAAGACGCCATGCGGTCCTGGCACATAAAACTGATTTCTTCCCCCGGGGAAGGAATTCTTTGAACACTAGTTGCTGCTATGCCTCGCATTTCTGACTCAGATTCACTCCCAGGACAGGAGCTAGCATCAGAGATTGTCGAGTCCGTCTGATTTACATTTTTTTTTTATTCCTCCATCCACTTGTTGCATTAGATTGTTTGCCCCCAGCAGCCCCCGCCAGGTATCATATTTCTTGGAAAATGTAAATATTTGTCCGAGTTCATAGTCCTGCCTATCACGCTGAAACTTATAAGTTTTACGCTCAATGATTTTCTCTTCCTCTTTTTTCAGTCTTGCCTTCATTTCGTTGGTAAGTTTAAGCCTTTCTTCAGCGGAGCCCATGGTTTCAAGTTCCTCATTTATGGTTGCAATATCAATTAATAACTGAGCCCGGTCTATGTCGGCATATTTAATGAGGATTAACACTAGCCGCCTAGAAGCCTCTAGGTTACTCTCCGCCCATTCCCTCATTAAATCGGGGTTGGGGTTCTCGTAACTCGGCGCTGTGAGAATCCTTAAACCACGAGGAATTTGATTGACGTCAATGTACTTTTGGAGTGACGTTGCCTCCCACCATTTGCTTTGTTCCGCTCGTGATTTCTTTTCCAGTATTTTAAACTTATCTTGCAATGTAATATTTTTGGAACCAGCAGTGTCCAATCTGTCACGGATATTGTTGGGTACTGGGAGGCTGTCGGAAAACATTGTACTCGCCCGCGCCTCCCTTTCTTACACGTTGTCGTCAGACATGTCAATTATGCACTTAGTCAATTATTGCACAGAGTCCCGATTTAAGATATCACCAATACTGTTGGCAGGGATATTTGTGCGCATCAGTTATACTCCCTTCCCTTGAAATACCTGGTGTGTTACGGGGTCCCGCAATTCGTCCCCTGCTTCTCTGCGGTTTATGCTCCGGTACAGCCGTCACGGAGTAGATTCGCCTTCGCTTCTTCCAAACACTGCCAGGTCAAGGGGGTCAAACGCCGCTCTTCCTTCTGGAAGTACTGTAATCCAAGCGTGCCTGGAGGTGGTTTCACCAATTAGCGCTGACCTTGCCGAAAATCTTCTTTGCTTGAGAGGGTCCCATGTACAGGTGAGCGAAACCAATCGGCAGAAAATATGAAAGAACTCCGTCCACCACACGCTGCCGCTTCCCCAGACGTGGGGCAAGAACAGACACGGACCACAAAGTAGTAGATGCCAGGTTTATTCGAGTGCTGTCGCCATAACGTTTCTGCTCACAACAAGCCTTGATCACATGGCAACGTGAGGATAGTGCAAGTTCTCTTTTAAAGTGCTAGTGCCACATTCTGATTACATCACATGGGTTGGACATAGACGAAAGACTAGTAAAATACATATTATATCGTCGTAGAAAATAGATACGTACTTTAAAAAACGACGATTAAATAATGGCTTGTTGCGGGGATATAAATATATGTTAAAATCAATTAGAACATACATTAATATCTACAATGTCAATTCCCTACAAATTGCAAAACTATATGTGCAATATGAAGCCAAATGTAAACATAAAATCCATATGTAAACATATAAATATCAAGGTTTTTCAATTACCAATATTTAAATACTAGTCAGGAGAAAAATATATATATATTTCTCCACTGTTTTAAACTCCCAGGGAAAATGAAGAAGGCGGACCACATGGTATGAGGCAGAAGGTATTTTATTTAGTACCTGCTCTGCTGCGACGCGTTTCGAGCACCTCCGTGCTCTTGTTCACACAAAATATCAGCAGCATTGTATGCCTTATAAATGTTTTTTTCTGTTACATTGCCTGCCCCTCATGCACATAATCACGTGATGCACTCTAACATAGACATAAAAGACATAATTACATCTTCCATCTAGCGTATTTCAACTTTAAAACCAAGTACAATTTATACAATCTTATTGCACTGTTTTTTTCATTTTGATTTTATATTTCTAACTGAATTTATTTTTGTGTAAACATTTACTATCATACTCGGCATTAATGCCTGACTCTCCTAATGTGGCCACAGAGTTGATCATACATCCTGCGTTTAGGAGGGAACATACATATAAACAAAAGACAACACTTCTCTTATGTTTTCAAAAATTGCACCAATAATATAAAATTGCATAAATATAATTTTCTATTGTTAAAAACTATAAATAAATCCTATATGTACAGTATTTCATTACACATAATATTCAATGAATCTATGTACCACACTGTGTGCAAAATTATCCGTTGACCTTAGTTAATGTCAGTCCCTTTCTTTAACCTATTAGAAGTCCAGAGTAAAATTACCGTAAATTTGCACAAATTTCTTATAAAATCTAAAGTTAACACTTAACTATAGACCAGCTAGAGTACTTCCAAAAGTTCCATCAAGTGCTTAAAGTGCTAAACAAAATTTAAATAATGTTAAAAAATCCATACAATACAACAATTATAAATACATTTCGATTCTATTTGGAGGTCTTTTTTTCTTTTTTTCTTTTTTTTCCATTTCATTTCTAATCAATTTATATCAGAACTTTATACAAAAAAAACCTTACTATTATGGAGCTATGTGCTGTGATGTTATATACACTTATTTTGCAGTTTACAGAACATCTATTCTACATATTTAGCTACACCTTACAGGGTTATAAGAGGCAGTGTAAATCTTCGGTATTGTTCAATCCATTGTGATTTTTACTGTCTAACTCCAGTATGGTTCGAGTTTCTAATCTTCTTAACAGTTTTTCCCTGTCCCCTCCTCTGCGCAGTGGTGCTACTGCATTATTTACAGAGTAGCTAAGGCAGTTCAAGTTGTTATTGTGAACTGCCTTCAAGTGTTGTGCTACAGGGTAAGCCGCATCGCAATTGACAATGGCCCTGAGATGCTGCAATATTCTGATGTGCCTATATATATTTATTTTTTTATTTCCACAGAAAAATTCACTTTTAAGAGTGAGTTTTGGTTCTGACTCAAATGCATAGCACCAGTGAAATTTTCCAGTTATGGTTACCAAACAACTCACGGCATACCACAGTTCACGCAGCACACCATGCTGTTATCTACATATCTTTTTAAATTATTTGTTGCTTTTTGAAATTGGTGTTATGGGCATAGCTGCTTTTCCTGAAAAGGGATCTTCTTCCACAGGCAATGCTGTCACTCTGTAGTACTGAGTAGTCACCTTTTTGCAGGAGTCAATATCCACAGTCAGCAAGTGCACTTAGTCCCATCTTTCCTAGTTGACAGATGGACCTCCAGCGCCCAATAGAAATTGATGAAGGTGGTCTTAGCTTTTCTGCCTTGCTCCATTGCTTTAGTTTGGATACCTGCAATGTAAGCCACCCTTACCGTAGCCAGAACTTTTTCAAGATTGTGAAGGTTTCTGTAAAACATGAATTCTGTAAGATGAGGATTCAGAACCTGCAATGATTTCTGATTGCAGTGGATACTCACAACTGTATTTGATTAAATCACAGTCTTCCAAAAAGTACTGGGTGTCTTGATGTATTGAGGATGGTTTGTGCATGGAGAATTAAATATATTTTACGGTCTTTAAGATTTTTCAGTGGCATTAAATAATTTAGTAAAGTGGACTTAAAACTGACATGTGGGGAATGGTAAATAATTTGGATTTTCATATTTAAGCAAACGCTGCAAGCCGAAATGCTAATTTCATTTATTTACAGAGTTACAAACTTTGCTCCCACAAATTCATTGATTAAGCATAGATTTACTGTTAGGTAAGTAGTTGTTAGTGCTGAATTGCTTTATGCAATATGACCTCATAACTTATCGAAAGCGGTCTGCAGATTGAGGGCATATATTTAAAACAAATAATGCCGGTCATAAAGTGACCTATGGCTTAGCCCTTCTCAGATTTTGATCTAACCCTAGTAGTTTATTTTTTCGTGTGCTATGAGGAGAGCATAATGAATACCTGTGACATGCATTATAAGGTCATGCTATGTCTTAATATAAACAAAGCTTCTGATGTTGTATTCCTCTTGACTTTGAGAATGGTAAATGTAGGGGCCCTGCAGCTTTGTCTGCGGAAGGATGTTGGTTGTCCGCTCTGTTGCTACCATCAGCCAGTTGGCAATGTGGGTCAGGACGCGGAGGATAGTTGTCCTTTTGAGACTGTAGTGGGCAATGACATCCTCTGGCTGTAAGTCTCTGAGGCTTGTGTGTTTTAAGAAGGTCCGGTTTCTTGTTCTGTGCTGCCCAGTGGTAGTCCGGGGCCATGGTCCTGGGGGTGGGGCGGTCCGAGGGGTGGTGGCGGTGAATGTTGTGCCCCTCTTGGGTCTCTGAGCTGCGTGATTAGTAGCTTCATGGCATCTGTTGGTCTTCATATGTGGCTCTGGGCTGAGCTCCCTTTATACTGCAGGTTGTCGTCCTACTTAAGACCAGTAAAAAGCAGGTCTTAAGTCCCTGCTGCTAACGTGCCTGATCACCTGTTTTTGGCCTGCATCGCCGATCTGGCGGGCTGAGGAGAGCATAATGTATAACTGCGGCATGCATTATAAGGTTATGCTATGCCTTAATATAAAGAAAGCTTCTGACATTTTAATCCCCTTCACTTTAAGAATGGTAAATGTAGGTGCCCTGTGTCGGAAAACAACCTTTACAAGGCAGTCATTACATTGCACTACATTTACAATGCAGTCATTACATCACAACATCCTTTACAACGCATGTCCCTACAACGCAGCCATTAGATAGCATGTCACTACAAGGCATGTCATTACACCGCATGTCACTACCATGCAGGCATAACATTGCATGTCATTACAACGCATACCATTACAATGCATTGTACACCTACACTTTCTAACACTTACCCTACTGTTGCACCCCCTGGAGTTAGAATAGTAAGTTTTACACCTACACTATCCAAAACTTACCCTACTGTTGCATCCACTTGAGTTAGAATAGTAATTTTTACCCCTTTACTATCCAACACTTAACTCACATGCAATGTAATGGTACGTGTTGCAATGGAATGCGTTATAAAGGTATTTTGCGATGTATTAGAATGCTTTGTAAAGGTAGATTCTAAAAATGCGATGTAGTGGCATGCAATATAAAAGAATGCGTTATAAAGAATGTTGTGATGTAAAAACTGCGCTGTAAAGGCATGCATTGTAAATGTATGCATTGCAACGTCATACATTCCCTGCGTCCAGTGCTTATTTTGAGCTGGTGGTTTCCGGTGCTCAGCACCTGCAGGTATTGCCGGAACCTGCACTTATGACAGCTGCCACATAGTGTCACTGTTTGTGTCAATTGAATACGAACAGAAAAAAAGTTATTTGTTAATTCAATATGCTTTCAAAACAACTAATACCTGCCACCCAAGCATTCTTAAAGCTGTGGCTGCCTCCAAAAGTCTGAATTATCGCACTTGTAGGAGTGTGATGGGTAGTAGTTGTGTAAGTACAGTGGAAATGTGTGTTTCAGACTTCAATGCCCTCCTGATGAGGGCCCGGCACTTATTTTTTTATAAACTAAGCACTGCCTGTATCCTATTAAATTGCTTTCAGATGTCATTCAATGCAAAGCTTATGGCGAGCTGGGACATGTGGAGTGGTGTGGCTCATCGGTTAGAGGTGGCAGACCCGTAAGCAGAGAATGGCCTGGGACCAGGGTTCAATTCCCGACGCGGCAGGGTCGTGGACCAGGGTCAAAAAGGACTCGATAATTCTTGCCTCGGTGCCTACTCTAACCAGGGAACACACTCGGCAACTCTGGGCATTAAGCTTGCCTCATCTCTACAATGGCCCCCCACAGATGCTGGGGATGCCTGGTTTCACCTTGGAGATACCCAGAAAGGGACCATCTCACAGGGAAAATCAGGGTGGGTTCCCCAGCGGTCTTCAGCGCCACGATACTCCATGGAGTCGCAGTGCGCTTTACAAGTACACCCAGATTTACATGCATGAATGAGGCCAGCACCATTATTCGTGGTTTCATGGCACAGAAATACAAATATCACAATGTATGACTGATAATGATTGTGGTGGGCCCTTTATGAACTGCTGTCATAATTATGGCTACCACAGAAAAAGGTAGGTGGTCTGCAAACTCTCGGGCCGCAAATGCTTGGGATCTTGTGGACAATTCATGTTTTGGAATGGGCTGTAACCTCACAACATTTAAACAAAGCCCTTTTTTGGTTGAAATCCTTACACATGTATTGCTCCTAAGGCAAATGTGGTAAATATGATTAGAGTGCAACCTCTGTTGCAAGTCAATTTTCACTTCTACAAATTCACTGCACATTTCCTTTGAAAGGTTACCTAAATTGTTTCTAAAACTACAAATGGAATAAAGATTTTGGCACGCTCTATTCCAGTTCATCCTACAACAAGTTTGCCGGCCAGCTCTTAGCCACCTGTAACTGTTTGTGATTATATAAACGACCCTTTTGTGATTATGTGTTTTTCAATAAACGCTTTGGCATCTGCTGAAATGTTTGGTTTCTCAAGGACAGGACTCCTTTTTCTTTTCCTATTGGGAACCCCCCCCCCCCCCCCCCCCCACACACACACACACACACACACATCTTTCTGAGATTTGCGAGGACAGCTGAAAGCCTGAAATATGTGTTTTCCTTACACAAGCAGTGAAAAAGCAAAATAAACTGTGCAACATTATGGCCGAGTGGGACAGGCCACTGAAATATGCTTAAAAAATTATCAGAACGTTTTCAGTGATGTCCCATTGTTTCTTGTACAGGGAACAGAAAATTGTGAGGTACAAGTAAAAAAAAAAAAAAAAATCGGAAACCCCATTCCTATAGGAAAAATAATTTCAGTTACACATTTCCCGGTGCACATGAGAGTGGCCACCTCCATCCAGATTATTAAGAACACTGTTTCCAGTCCTGTTCTGTGTGCGATACCCTAATGCAATCTGGGTATTATAGCCTTGGCTTGCTTCAATGTTTCTAATTAGACTGACCCAACTGAAATCATGAAGGTGTAAAGTTCAGGAATGGAACAGAATCCGCATCGACCATAATGAAGTTTTGTGGTCATTCTACTGGTGATTTAAGAATGTATCTGCATGTATTCATACATAAATAAAGAATTTCTAAAGCACATCCACTAGGCGACAGAACATGCTCGGGCAATAGAATGTTCAGCTATTGTGGAAGAGTTAAGAGCCAGATGTACGAATTCAAGAAGTAGCAATTCCTAAATAGACAATTTTAAGCAAACTCTAGGTAGAAATCACAATTTCTTATGTACAAAGACATACGCATTCGCGATGCAGTGAAAATAGCAGTTACAAAATACTAAATGCTATTAAGGCACGTAAGTTTCTGAAATTATGACTGTCGCACACAGGCGTGAACGATGACCTCACAGGCATGAAGTACACCACTACATACTTTATGGAGGCCTGGAGGGCAGGGAGGAAGGCAGACGTTTTCCAATCTGGCTCCATCTGACTATGTCCTATGCCATCCACCCAAAAATCCATCTAAAATGTCAAGCCAGGAGCCAACCAAGAATGAGGGTGCAAGAAAAAGGAGAGGGGGCAGGGTAGAAGAAAAATGGGGGATTGCTCCTGTAAATGAGCAATCCCCCCATTTTCCCACTATTCTTGACACCTGGATCCCCCATCCCTTCCCTTGTTTTTTTAATTGCTGTGTAGGGGTACGTATGCTGGATCTGTCTCAAGCCACAGTCCCTCCCTTTGTTGTTTCTGCAAGAACAAGGAAACATACATTTTCTGACAGATAGTTAGAAATTATAACACAAGAATGTGTTTCCTTTATTGATAATTAGTTGGCAAACCCTCACTATTGGTGCCTGTATTGTGGGTGATGCAGCTCATTGTTATATTTTTAAAAGAGAAGTTCTATTTATACAAATGCAACAATATGAAGATTGTTTTAGGCCCCAATTTCATACTTTATATATATATATTGTAATCTGAAACGTAAAGTGCAAACTTTGCCCAATCTTTGTTATGTGGATTGTAAAGCACCCTATCACCTGCAAGTGTATCCAGGCACAGAGCAGGTGTGTGTGCCTAGCCCTGCCTATGGTAGGCTGATTAATTGAAAACCCAGGTCTTTAGCTTCTGGTGGAAGTCGAGAAGAGAGGAGGTGGTTCTGACGTGAAGTGTGAAGCCATTACATGCTTAAAGAGTGATGTAAAAGAATGGCCATCCTCATGATCTCATTCTGTCGATGCATGGATATGTGCAAGTAGAAGTCTTGCGGAATGGAAGTGTTTGGGGGTTGGTGGAAGCAAATGTGACTGTTCAGGTGTGTGGGACCTAAGTTATGTTGTGCCTTGAATGTGTGTGTGTGTGAGGAGTTTGAAATGAGCTAATTTGTGTACCTGGACCTAGTGGAGCTCCCGGAGGTATGGTGTGATGTGAGTTCTGCATGGGAGTATGAGGATGTGTCTGGCTGTGACTCAGCGCGGCTTTAAAACAACCCTCATAACCATCTCACTAACCCAGGAGCAACTTATTTTACTTGTCAGTGGGGCCCATAGCACCGCAAGTCACACACTCACACACAAGACTATACTGCCCCTGAATCAGTGGCACGTAGATAATCTGCAGGATAAGCCGGGGTACCTTATTACCTATGCACTAATTTTATACATTATATACATTATAATTTCAAATACTCAACAGTCATATGGAACAAACATCAAGATACTCCGCTATTTGGTCAATGGACCAACTAGTGGGAATCAGTTGATGGCGATTAAGTCCAGCTCAATCACAATGCTCCCATAACTTTTAACATTTTATTGTCACGACTTTCTATTCTAATAAAAACAGACTCGAGTTTATACTTTACAGAATTTCACCTGGATTCATTAGGAAAGAAATGTTTATATTGCAAAATCTTATTAGACAAACACATTCTAAAACATTATTTAATACATTTTAAGCAAAGAAAATAATTTAAAAAAAGAAAAAATACGCATTACCAAATTGTCATAGCTGATTACAAACCTGCATAGAACATGTTCCCAAGCTGACTGTCTTTCTAACCTCCTCAATGTCTCCCTTCCGACATAGAATCTCTGTGACAGATCGCGTTTCTTTTCCCCATCAAAGTTTAAAGTCCAAAATATTTCAAAGTCTCTTGCTCCATAAAAATTGTTCAAACCGACAGCATGTGCTGGTGCGAAAATAAAAACCCACAGAACCAACATAACCCTCATTCACACAGCCTCTTTTATACCCTTTTCACTAACTTTCTAAACCCAAATTGAAGCTTTTAAGGTCCACACTCATTTTTCATTGGTCCATTAGAGGGGTGGTGATGATCACCTCATGTCCTTCTTGCTTAAACCAGTTCATGAATTTGCAGAGTCATATCGACGTTTTCTCATGGCTTAATGTTCACATTTGTACTTGTTTATCATTTCGTGTATCCATTCCAAACATTCAAGTTTCAAAACTTCTTCCTTTCCCAGACTTTTAAATGCAGGCAACTTTGGCAAATCTCCTGTTCATAGGCCAGGCTGGCCTTGACATCTCTTGCTCCGGGCATAGGCCAGACACTCGTGAGTTGTCATTTCATTCGCACATGTGTGGGGGGCATCTTTGGGTTTCATTTCCACCATCGCGTTTAAACAGCCACTTTCAGACTAGGCCGCGCAGGCCACAATGGGAACTAATATGAAAACATACACAACAAAAATTAGATATAGAAATTAAGCCCTTCTGTTTACCTCCCACCATTCTAATTTTCCTATGTTAGGTGTTACCTAGCAAAGCAAACATATAGGCGATATTTACTTACCATCTGCATTCTTTTGCCACAAAAACACTTCTAGCCTAAGCACAAAACACATACGTTTATTCAGTTATATCTATGACATCACAGCTGTATATTAGTTTGACTCATTGTTTTTATTAGCAAATTAGAGTTTTGCAAAACAGCAGTTAGTTTTCCCACGTTTTGTGTCTAATTCATTTGCATTGTGTTGATTAGTTGACATACTTCACACAATTAATAATATTATGGTTATGAGAAAATGACATTACAAGGGGTACAAAAAATTGTGTTTCTCCCCTGTCCCATCAGCTGCAGAGTTCTGGTTGGTTTGTATTATTCTCGTGATTTGCTTGGTGATGCCGCCATAGAGGCTGTTCCTATAGTTCAACTTGCTAGTGACTAGGGCATGAGTGACAGTGTTTTTTGTGTTGCTCGGAAGTCATTTGAAGATCATCCTCAGCATCTTCTAGGCCAGGAAGCAGAATGCTGTAACAACATTGAGTTGCGAGGCCATGTCCAGTTTGCTGTTGATGATTATTTGAAGGTTCCTTTTGTGGGTGCTGGATGTGGGTCTGAGTCCGGCCAGCCTAGCTGTTGGAGTCTCACAGTGAGGTGTTCTTCTAAAAAATCACTACATTCTTGGTAGTGTTGATCTTGAGACATTTTACTTTCATCCAGTTAGTGACTGTAGTCATGCAGGCAGTGAACTTGTATCATGCATTAGGGGTCTTGTCCGAGAGGAAGAGTATGAGTTGCATGTCTTCAATGTAGAAAAGGATGCTGACATTGTGTACATAGAATGCATTAGCCAGCGGGATCATGTATGCCTTGAAGAGGGTGGTGCTGACAATTAACCTTGAAGCACCACGCAGAAGAGCTAATGGACTTCCGAGGAGTAAATTATCAGGCTGAGAGCTTGTGTTCTATCCTTTCAGAAGGAGCAGATCCAGTGGACAGCAGGTCCTTTGATGTCAATCTTGTACATGTACCTAATGAGGATGATGTGTGAGATTGTGTCAAATGCTGCAGAGAGGTCCAGGATAATCAGGGTTGCCATGTCTCCTCTGTCAAGGATCATACAAACGTCATCTGCGGCGAAGATGAATGCTGTTTTTGTACTGTGGTTGGGCCTCAATCTGGACTGTGTTGCATCAAGGATCTGGCTGGTTCTGAGGTGGTTGGTGTTAGTATTAATTATGAGGGGTGCAATTAAGTCTGTGATGTCATTGGCAACACTGTTTTGGGTTCCTGGTGGTCTGTATACAAGGAATCCACCCACTGAGAAGTTGGCTGTGATGCATATCTTGAACATGAGGTGCTCAATGTAGCTGGTGAGGGTGACTGAGTAGGTGGTGCAGCTGACCTTTGAATGTGAAGACGAATTCTCCTATAGGCTTGTACTGGCGGTCTTGACTGGCAATATTGTAGCAAGCAACGATGCCTGTAGTGATGTCCAGAGCAGAGTTGTTCAGCTATATTTACGTGAGAAAGAGCATGTCCAGAGCATTGTCATGCAGTATGTCCCATAGCTCCGTGGCATGTTTGATGAGAAAGCGGAAGCGGAAGAGCATGCATGTGTTAGACTTGTTAGTCTTAGGGTGGCCTTGCCCCAAACGTTTTGCCTTCAAACTCTTATTTTGCTGGATTTGTTTTTGTTGGCTTTAGGACTCTGTGCACTTTACCATGACTAACCAGTGTTAATGTGCTTATACTCACACCTTAAAATACGGAAAAACTGTCTCACAGCTGATTGGCAAATTTAATTTACCTATAGGTCCTTAGTAAAGTGGTATACCATATACACAGGGCTTGTCAATGAAATGCCACTAACGGGCCTGCCGCACTTTTTTGCCACCCAGTTAAGCCGCCCCTTATAACATGACTAAGGTCTCCCACTGCAGCCTGAATGCAGTTTTAAACTGCCAATTCAACTTGGCAACACAAACCCCTTGCCAAGCCTTAAACTCTATTTTTATTAAATTTAAGTCTCCCATGAGGTAGGCATTAGGTAGCTCATTGGGCATGGTACATTGTAATTAAACGGTTGGATATGATCCTTTAAATTACATATCCTAGTTGTAAAAACCTCACAAATGTGTTTTCACTAGTGTGAGACTGACCTCTCCCGTAGGATAACGTTCTGTTCCCTTATTACATTTGTTATGTGCTAAATTTTGAATGGGAGCAGGAAAGGATTTCATGTTTGCTATCTGAAAAATTGTAATTTAAAATCTTCTTTAATGGTAACAACGTTAAGTGACAAGTTTGAAAATCTCACTTTTAGAAAGTTAGAATTTTCCTTTAGCCTGTTACTTCATCACATGACTGGGTGTCGTTGGGAGTTGGACTTTCTTTTTTCTTCCCAGACAGCCACACAACAGAGGTATTAGGAGGGCCTAGATGGGCCATCACTGACAGGAAGTGGGGGTGGAGCTGGGCATAGACACACTTGCAATCAACAGGCTGTGCCCTGCCTTCACACAAGCCACTTGACACTGTCTTCATTGTTCATGCAGCCACCCTGCAGCCAGCAGAGGAAGGAAACCCTCAAGGACTTGAAAGGGAATTCTCTAGAAATGTCTCTTACTTCAAGCAATGTACCAGGTATAAAAATAGGACCCCTAGACCCACTCTTCAATTCACTTTCTGGACCTGTGGAAGGATTCTCAGAGAACCTCCTGTTGCTGTGGACTGCTGTGTACTTCAGAAGGCTGTTTTTCTGCACTTGGAAGGACTGTTCTCATTCCTGAAGCATGTCTTGAACCTGCGAGGCTTGCCTTGCTGCTTGAGCCCTGCTCCACTACTTGAACCCAGGACTACTACAGTGACTCCAAGGAAAAGTACGATGCAACTATCAGGCCCTCATGGACAGAAAACGCTACAACTATCTTGAACCTGTACCTGGACCCAGCCTGAGTGAGTTCCAACTCCTTATGTGGTGCATTCCCAGTTTGCACCCTTGTGAGTGGTGCAAAATGTCTCCAGATAGCCAAAATTAAAAACTTGGGACTTGAAATATTTGTGGATAGAAACTTCTCTGAGAACCAAGAGGAGACCAGAACCAACCTGCTTGTCTATCTGCCGGCATGTGTCCTCTGAGATCTTGCAAAATCTTGGGAGGAATGAGACAGACGCAGTGATCTGAGAACCTAGGCCCCGGGGGACGCACATGGGAAGCACATGGATGTAATGATGTTAATGATACAAATTATAACACAGTTAAAAACCAGAAAAGGCCCTGGGGAAATTGCAAACAATTGGAGCAGGCACTGGGGAATTCAATATTAAGATGTTAATACTGAATGCAGCTAAAGAGTGCTAACTGGCCTATGGGCACCAGAGAATACAAAAGACCTCTTAGGGTGCAAGAGAAGAAGGATCATGAGGGACAACAATGTGGTTCCTTGAACTGTGGCCAAATGTACATACGAAGCAGGAAAAATAACTGGAACCCAGGGTCTTGAAACTTTATACAATACCTCTAAGTTAGGTCTGACTGCTTTTGTGCCACGCTGCGAGAGGGTTAAGCACAATTTAATTGGGTGTTTTACTTGTGTTTCACCCTGGCAAGAATGTTGGCTTCTGATTGAGTAGAGTTCCAACCAATAACCCACTTTCTCACAGCATGGGAGTGCAGTATTTTGTGTGGGGGGGTGTTTGGTCTCTGTGAGTGTGCGGGGTGGTTGGTTTGTGTGAGTGTGAACAAGTGAGGTGCTGAGTGCTATTGGTGCAGGGGCTGTGGATGTATGGTGGGGGAAAGTGCATGAGAACTTTCATAAGGCTCTTCTGAAATGCTCCTGCCATGTTGTGTGGTGCTTTGTGGCAGCAATGTAGCAAGTGGTGACGAGGTAGAGACCATGGAGGAGTGCTGCAGGGTAGGGTAGGGGTTGGTAGTGGGAGAATGAGAGTTCCTGGTGTTGGGCCTGCTTTGACATGCCAAATGCATATCACCGGTGCATCCACTGCAGCCAACCTTTAAGAAGGTCCAAGGAGGGGGGATGAGCGCAGAAGGCCGTGGGTTACTTCCTGTGCAGATGAATAATGGGAAATCCAGTAATGTCACTTCCTGTGCAGATGAATGATGGGAAATGAAGTCGTTTTTTGCAGGCTTCTTCTTTTCAAATAGTTTTGGCTGGAATCAGAAATGTTTCTTCCTGTGCAGATGGTTTATGGGAAATTCAGTGATGTCACTTGCTTTGAAGAAAGGGGATATGGTATGTCATTCTTAACATATGTTCAGGTAGTAAGCAGTGGATTTTCTTATAGTGCCCACAGTAGAAGAAGGGGAATGGAAAGTGGTATCAAGTTAAGGGACCAGGGAGCTGACACAATAGAGCCAGGAGCTGTTTCATCTGCAACATCAGTCACCACTTTGCCTGCACCCCAACCTCCAGGAGTCCGTCATAGAACAAGAATCACTTCACCAACACAAATAAATGAATCAAAAAGACCTATTGCACCACTGGCTGCTCGTTTTCAGTGACCACTAAAAAGGAGTTGGGTTGGGCTACTTCAAGCACAAAGGGCCAGATGTAGGTAAATGCATGTTTGCGATTCCTTAATAGCGATTTTTAGGGAATCGCTATTAAGGAATCGCAAAATGCCATGTAGGTAGGAATCACAATATTTTTTGTGATTCCTTAATATTCCTTAATTGTGAATCGAAAATTGTGATTCACGATTTAGGAATACCTTCCCATTCATTTCTATGGGCCAAGCGGCCCATAGGGATGAATAGGAATTGCTCCCGGAATTGGCAAGTCACCAAGAGGCACTCGCAAATTGCGGGCACAATTTCAAGGGTACCAGGGTTCCAAATGGACACCCTATTGCACCCCTGAAATGTGCATGTGTGCACATGTGGCGCATATACATGCCCTAAAGGAATGAATGTGCGCCATTAGATACTAGATATATTGTAGCTTCACTTAAGGGAGTCCCTTCCCTAGGTTCTTAACCAATCGGGTTAAACTAGCGGGACATGGAATGTTTCTCTGGACCCACCATCTTGGTGGCCTGAACCTTGTGCACTGCTAAGCATTTATTCTTATGTTGTGTGCCATGACTCTGTTATATAGCAGGATGCTTCTGCAACATCTCATCACCATCGCTGAGAGGGCGGAGATTCACCAGAGGATTATCAGACAATTTGGTTGTGCTTTGTCCAGTAGGAGCTGAGAGTTGGGGTGACTATACATTTATGTTATTTGGCCTAAGATCTTCATAGGCAGGGCATTAGTGATGCTTAAATATATATGTTTAGGATTCAGTTTCCACTGTAAAATGGAATTTGATATGGGAACATTGGTAGCTTTGTGGTGACCCAATGGTCCCATAGATTTCAAGCGCTTTTACCAGCCTTAAAGTTCCATGGCCTCATTCCTTGTCGGGAGATGAGTCGACCGAATACATATTGGGGTTAAATGTCCTTATTCTACCGAACACAGTCAATGACTGATGCATGTTTTCACATAAGAATTACTCATTACAGAGGACTTCCTTATAACTAGCATCCTAATTGTGCATATAAGAGCAAGGAGATTATCAAATGACCCATTCTATTCATTCCTGTTTGACTCCTGGTGAGTCAATATCAATACTAAATCAATTCAGGGGGGAGAAGGAAATTGTGATCCGTCCAGTTTCCTGTATATCTAATATTATAAATCACTTAGGGAAGGATCACTTGTCATGCATAACCTGGATATACAGGTGATATGTATGTCCCAAGACAAAAAACCCTCATGCACGTGTGAAGTTGTTCGAGTTAGCGGTATATCTTGGTTCTCCGCTATTCACTCACCTGACTGCATAATCATTGGGTTAGTTGTTATGCAACCTCCACCCGGATGTATTTACCCTTGGTTAAAAACAGTAGTGATCACTGATAAATGGTAGGTGAATTTGTTTAAAAACTCGGACAGCCAGACTATTTTATTTATTGTTTCTGGATTCGAGTAAGTTGTCTGAAAACATATAGATGTGCGTATGGGGAATAGTTAGGATTCTCACACACTCAATTTTCGTGATTCTAAAAACATCAACATGTTTCAGCCCTAAGTTGCCTTGTCAGGTCATTCGGGCTTTCTTCAGGACCAAGTGAAAAGTAATGGTGTCTCATACATAAGGATTTCTTACTATGATAAATAGTGTAGCAAAGTGACGTAGTAGTCCTTCACTTCAGGGAGGTCAAAAAGTACCTCTTATGCGTTGTAGTTGCGCTTCAACGGGTGCCAGGGGGTCGGGGACCAGAAGGGTAGCGTCAGCACAAGTCGTGCACGAGGAGCGAGCCGCAGTAGGCTCCCTCGACCCCCAGGCACCAGTTGAAGCGCAACTACAGCGCATAGTAAGAAATCCTTATGATTGAGGGACCAACAAGAGGGATCATAAAAACTTGCTTTCAACTATCTGAAGCCCCTCAACCGGCTTATATCCCCAGATAGTAGACCCATATCTCGCAATGGCTATGCATTTGGACCTATAGATATTGAGCATAGCTGCGACTGGCTTGGCCCCAAGTCTCTGAGCGAAACCATGAACAGCGGACGTAGACCTTGCCATGGCATGTTTTTTTGTTTTCTGTTGTGGGACCCAGTAACCCTTCTCGTCAAACAGTACCCCCAAACAGATAAAGGAAGTCACCCTTTACAACTCTAAGCCTTCACAATAAAAGGTTTTTAGCTTTTTTGGTCTCTGTCCCATGGTCATCGTATGTGATTTAGCTATGTTGACAATTAAGTTCAGAGATTGCATAAAGGCCCCAAAAGAATTCAAAAGCCTCTTCAACCCTACAGCTGTACGGGTCAACAATACGGTGTCATCTGCATATACTAGGGCAGGAATTGCCCTGTCCCCTACACGTGGAATATCTAAGCTAGCAGAATTTAAAACGTTGTCTAGGTTATTTATGTATAGGGTAAAAAGCATAGGAGCTAGAATGCTGCCCTGACGGATGCCTCTTCCAATCCTAAAGTGCTTTGAGCAATTGCCTTCTTGATTGACTCTCACCCTCGCGGAGAGATCCCTGTGTAAGTTGGCCAAGAATTGAACTAAGCAATGATCAATTCCCATGTCAATCAAAATGGACCAGATCGAAAGCCGAGGATAGGTCCATAAAGGCCAGCTGTAATGTCCCCACCATAGCCACTGTATATTTCCCAGCAATAAGTGTAAATTTAGACACTGGTCCCGTGTGTTCCTTCCTTTTCTGAAGCCATATTGAAGATATGTTAAAACACCACTCTCATTCAGCCAGTCCATTAACTTACTTAAAATCACTCTCCCTAGCACTTTTACAGCTGAGTCGCTCAGAGATATGGGCCTATAGCAGCTTGGGTCTCCTCTCTGGCCTTTTTGAAAAAACTTAGATAATAGTAGAATACGACCAGGATGTCGGAAATCCCTGCTGACTAGCGACATTAAAAACTTTTGTCAAAATTTTAGCCCAGAAGATTGGGTTCTGTTTATACAGATCGTCGAGAAAACCGTCCGTGCCGGGGGCCTTGTTGCTAGTCATTTGCTTTTTAGCCAACTCAACTTCACCTTCATTAAAAATCATTACAGAGGAGTTCCATTTGTGTTCTGAACTAGTAGTTGAATCCAGGGTAGTAGGGACCTCATATATAGAAATAAAATGAGAAAAACATTGTGTCTCTGTAATATTGCATTCTAAAGGAGGATTGTCAATTCCAGAGAAAAAGGGCTTATTTACAATGGCCTAAAATCTGGACCTATCCTTTAGAACCTCTACTCCTAATAAATCATTGCATGCTTCCTTTTCAATTTCATTTTATGAGTATTTAGAGCACACTTATATGCCTTTCTTAGCATGGCTATATAGTTTTTGTCTAGTGGGACCTGTTTCAAGGCAACTACCAGCTTGCCATGTGCTTCAGAGCAGTTACTATCGAACCATCTCTCACCAGTTTCTTGACGAATTCTGTTAGGCAAGGAAAGGCCTATTGCTACCTGCGTGCAAATGACTTCAAATGCTGTAAGTACCCCCTGTTTTGTTTGAATAAGGCAGATGCCTAGCATCTCCTCAGCATTCTACCAGAGGTCCTGAAGGAAGAGGTCCGGAATTACTTTGGCCCATTTTCTCCTACAACCTTGATCAGTAGGTTTTAGGCAGGTGTCAGTAGGTTGTTTTCCATGCTTGCCCTTTATGCCAAAACCCCTTCGCAACACAAGAAGGACGGGGTTATGGTCACTAAAATGGGACCAGCGAGCATTATAAAAAAAACACCTGAGATGACAAAACAGGAGAGATAAATATGTAATCTATTACAGAATCCCGCCTTCATGCTTGAAAAGTAGGGAGCCTCACCTCACTAGCATTGGCACTGGGTTGAATAAGATCCACTGCAGCCAAAAGATCCTCCAGGCATTCCCCTTGCTGAGAGTACTCAAAATGAGAATTAGAAGAGTCTACGTCCCTAAAAAGTCTGCAACCGGACAGTTCAAAAAACATGAATTAATATTAAAATCACCCATGATTATAATAGAATAAAAAGTGGTTTGCTTCAATATATAATCCTCTAAAAAGCATTTCAAATTACATAAATATTTACTTAAAAAGTTACTCTCAAATGAGTTATAAAAATTAACAATCAGCATTTTTGATGTATTGGTAGAGGTGATTTCTATAACCATGCAGTTCCAAGAAACCAACATCCACCCTACACTGTGTTCCAAACAATTTAAGCGAAATTAGTGTTAAAAGGTCCCCTTTAGCTCAACCTGCTGGAGAGGTCCATGCAGGCTCACGATAGGACTTATACCCGTCCACCCAGAAGTTATTCTCCAAGTCCCAGTGGTCCCCCTGTAAACTCACTATATCATATTCTTTTATGAAATCAAGCCACCTAGTATCTTATTTGTTTACTTCTCAGTCCGGCTATATTCCAGCTAATGATCTTACAGTTGGAATTTTCACTTTCACTAATCCCCGAACCCCTGGTTATATCCCTAATTGGCGCCAATGTGGGAGAGGAGACTCCAGTCAATCATTTTCGTCTTGGAGACTTAATGGGAAAATTCTATTTGCACAGGGTAAGCTGTTTTGCCCTTCTACAACCTGGTATGCAATATAGGCAGTGTGGTAGGGGTCAATGTCCCACGGGGATCATTTTAGGTTGTTGCTCCACGCTGGGACTTGGTCGGGGCAATGAGCACCCCCTCCTATCTAATAAATTCAAAGCTCACCACTGACTCCTACCATGTAGCTGTACCCCCTCAGGTGCTGAATACAAATACCCCAGGGGTAGTGCCCTAATGCCCCCTGGGCCTTCCTTAAAGCCTTCCTTGAATAGCTGCCTATCTATTCCTGCCTGATCGAAGTTGATAACGATACAATCTCCTTCTACCTGTTTTTGCCTATGGCCAACCCAGCCCACTCGCCTGGCCATTATAATGTGAGGGTAAGCTTGGGCCACGCTACTAGAATGTTGATTACACCAGAACTTAGTTTTATGTAACAGCTCAAGGGTGGATTCTAGACAGTTCTCTTTAAGCAGGGGACACCTATGAGAACAGCACGTAAAGGGGTAGCATCTGGTGGCAGGTTGAGTCTACAGTTGTTTATCATCCTGTTATCCGACCTATTTGCGGAGTTCCCGCCCCACCCCACAGGCCCATGATTAGACACAGAGCCAAGGACTAACTCTGAATGGTCTCATTTCTTACCCCCTTCACAACTCCCCAAGGTTGCTTCTGGTTTAGTGGCAGCAAGGGAACCAAAGTTACTCTTGGGCAGGATCCGATTTACGAGCTTGACACCCCCCTCTTCCCTTTTTTTAGCTGTTGAATGCATTTGTGATGAGGAAAGGGTATAACTATCAGCCGGCACACTATTATTTTTCAAATCCCTTAATTGGGTTTCTAGGTACTCTAATTTCCCCATTACCCCATTTACCAATGTGTTAAGAAGAAGAGAAATGTCTTCAACAACAGTGGAAAGAATTAACTCCAATCATAAATTGAATTGGTCCTCCATAGCTTGTCTGACAGCTGTTTGGACGAGTGAGTGAAGACTGCCATTCTAATTTATTGGGTATTCAGCTCCCTCCGCATGCCAGGACACTCTATCGGGAATCATAGAGCCCTTCCCCATAGCTCCCTGCAAGCAAACAATAACTTCTGACTCATTGGTAATTGCATTTTGGGGGGAAGTGGCTGGGGGGATACTTGCTCCTGAATGAACGGATCTGAGGCCCAGTTGATCCTCTGCATTTCGAATTTCTTTATTTAAAGGCCCCACTGCAGAAGTTAGATTAGAAATTATAGAAGCAGAGTTCCTGGACACTTTTACTCTTACTTTCCCCTGATCAAGGCTACAGGGTTGTTTACGCTTACCCATGGTGGTTGCAGAATGGTAGACATAAAGGAGGTGGCCCAGCCCAGCCTCCTCTGGGCTCTAACCGGCACATACGGGCCCTCCTTTGGCCCCCCATGCTGCAGGAGGCCCATCGATGTTTTATGGGTGCCTCAGGGCGCGCAGGAATGGCATCGGTGGTTGAAAGCCGGACATTTTGGATTATGGGGCTTGTGGGCTCCCCAGGCTCTGGTAACAAATGCTGAACTGGAGGCCCGTCGATGTTTTAAAGGCACCTCAGGGCACGCAGGAACGCCGTAGGTGGTGGAACGCCGTAGGTGGTGGAACGCTAGCCGTTTTGGATTATGGGGCTTGTGGTCTCCCCAGGCTCCGGTAACAAATGCTGAAGGGGCTCCCGTGCTGCGGGGGTCCCGTCAATGTTTTAAGGGCGCCTCAGGGAGTGCAGGAACGGCGTCGGTGGCGGCACGCCGGCCACTTTGGATTATGGGACTTGTGATCTCCTCAGGCTCCGGTAACAAATGCTGAATGGGCTCCATTATAATTCATAATGAATCACTTCAAGTGCACTTTGCCTTTAACCAGCCGCAGTCTTTAGTGGGAGTAGCTGCCGGGCGGTGACATGGGGAGGGGGAGGGGCAGGGTGGGGGGTAGTAAACTATGGATTACGGAGGTTTACAGGTGAGTAAGAATATAAATGAATAAAAACGAATTTTGTTGCGCACTCTCCATCGCATTCGGGGATGCAGTGCATGCAACGAAATTCGTTTTTTAAATGTATATGTTTACTTACCTGTAAACCTCCGTAATTCATAGTTTACTATCCCCCTCCCCATGTCTCCGCCCGGCAGTTACTCCCACTACCGACCGCGGCTGCCTTTAACCCAGTACATTTTAAATCAAGGAGCCTTTGGAGTGTTTTGAGAGTGTGTAAATGACATAGACGATGAATTGCTCAGTTAATACGCAATTTGTACATCTTATGGGAACAAAAACACCAACAAGCAGTCATCTATATTGAAAGCATTCTTTTCAACTATTGGTATCAACCAACTTCTTAAGGGAGACTGTTTCTGATTTCTGTTCAAATACAATGCAAGTACTTCAACCAACAAAGTAAAAGTATGCTAATGGCCTGTCAGAGAGGAAGACAAAACTGGCAAATGCAAAGGAGCACCCCACTCATCATAATATTCAGAACCAAAAAAGCAATGAGCATTTAAGATAAGATAAGATACGATAAAGATTTATTGCACAGTTAATAAAAACTCACAATTATTAAAACAAGCACATTTGTAAAACAATCTCTAACTAAAGTGTTTGTAATTAAAATAACAGGTGAGTTCTCCTTGATAGTTAAAAACACATTTTGGTATGCTGTTATCCATTGTGGCGACTGGATGCTAACAGTTTTTTGTATTAAGCAGTGATTCCAGTTGGCCCGGCAGCTGGTTCTTTTAGTCTGTTTGCCACAATGTCAAAGAATTTTGTTGTTCTACAGTTTAACTGGGTTTCACCAGGGTTAAAGCAAAGCATCACAGCCTGCCTGCAGCTAGTTATTCCCCTCTGAATCCATAGGGGCCGAAGCAGGTAGCGTCTTCTGTCCAGAAGTTTTGTGCAGATGCAGATTATGTGCGTCAAATCCTCTTTTCCAGTAGAGCAGAGTCGGCAGCAGTTTTCTGCGTTTTCTCTTTTCCAGGGTGCTAAGTGAGGCATTATCGGTATGTTGCCAAGACGCATATTGAGAACTTATTTTTTGTTTTCTGTGTAAGACCCGTTGTTAAATACTGCTGTGGCTTGAGAGCTGTGTAGCCATCCAGTACCACCCATCCATGTGCTCTCTTAGCAAGAGTTGCTTTGTCCTCGATTGATGAGACCATCTTGGTGACCTTCGATACAATTTTTTTTAAAGTCTTGGGATCAGTTGCTGACTCCCATAAGTTTGTTAGTCCTAGGGTCTCCAATGATTCCATTAGATATTTTCTTGCTGGTGAGTTTTCTCTAATGGATAGTTCAGTCCACAGGTGGGTGTTTAGGGATCCATACTCCGCGTCTCTGATTTTCCTCCAGCTTTTGATGTGTGCGCCTCTTCTCTACACCGTTTGTTTCTGCAGCCCAAATTCAAGGTGGATTTGGCAGGCGAGGTGTAAGTGGGCAGATGGAATATTGCTCTGTAGGCTCGACTGATGGTATTATCTAATATCGTTGCGTCTTTACCACGCATGGGTTCGCTGCCGTAGGTGAGCATTGGCTGTAGGCGAGCTCTAATTACCTGTAGGAGGGGACCCAGTGTCCGGTCAGGAAGAGCCTTCTGCAACGGCTTTATCGACAGATGGAATGTCGTGCCCTTCTGCCGGATAGCCTCTAGTTGTTGTTTAAATGAGCCATTGCTATCTAGTATGACGCCTAAGTATTTGTAGGAGGTTACCTGCTCTAACTTCTGTCCGTTCAATTGCCATGTAAAGTTCCGTTTTCTGTGGTGGTTAATTATCATGATTTTTGTTTTGTTTAGGTTAATTGTTAGTGAGTTATTTTTAGAAAACGTATTAGTTTTGTCCAGCAGGTGTTGAAGGCCTATAGGGGACCGGCTAATGAGAACTAAATCGTCTGCATAAAGAAGATTTGACAATGTGGTGTTGCCCAGCCGTGGACCGTGAGATTTAACTGCATCTAGCTCTCCGGGTAGATCTGCAAGGAAGAGGTTGAACAACATTGGGGCTAGAACGCAGCCTTGTTTCAGTCCTTTGCTGGTCCCAATTTCTCTTGAAAGGTGCGTCCCAGGTCCCAGTTTTATCCTGACCCAGGTGTTACTATATAGCAGTATTAACTGCTGAAGGAGTGGGTGAGTGGGGGAGTGACCGTCCGGATTCCTCCTGAGACGGCCGCTCCCCCACGCAGCTCCTCACCCGCCTGCAGTGATATCGTAGCGCTTGGGCTGCAGACAGATTTGTGCCTCGCATTGCTGATTAGCTGTAACTGTGCTGCTTGTAGCGCTCTGGCATCGCAGCGCCTGCATTAATCAATTGTTTGTGCCTTGCATTGCTCATATTTTGTAACTGTGCCACTTCTAGTGCTCTGACATCGTAGCGCCTGCATCTTAAGTTTGTGCCTCGCATTGCTTTCAGTAGTACTGGCCATTCCTACCTGGTTAGTCTGCTACTCTGCTAGCAGCCATTTGCTTCATCACGTTTGTTGTGGCGCCTCCCTGCTCGGACATACACCCCGCCCTCGGCCTCCCAGCTGTCCCTCCCCCCCACTGAGTGTTCTGCCCTGACCCTCCGCCATCTCCTCTGTGACCGTCCGGATTCCTCCTGAGACGGCCGCTCCCCCACGCAGCTCCTCACCCGCCTGCAGTGGTATCGTAGCGCTTGGGCTGCAGACAGATTTGTGCCTCGCATTGCTGATTAGCTGTAACTGTGCTGCTTGTAGCGCTCTGGCATCGCAGCGCCTGCATTAATCAATTGTTTGTGCCTTGCATTGCTCATATTTTGTAACTGTGCCACTTCTAGTGCTCTGACATCGTAGCGCCTGCATCTTAAGTTTGTGCCTCGCATTGCTTTCAGTAGTACTGGCCATTCCTACCTGGTTAGTCTGCTACTCTGCTAGCAGCCATTTGCTTCATCACGTTTGTTGTGGCGCCTCCCTGCTCGGACATACACCCCGCCCTCGGCCTCCCAGCTGTCCCTCCCCCCCACTGAGTGTTCTGCCCTGACCCTCCGCCATCTCCTCTGTGACCGTCCGGATTCCTCCTGAGACGGCCGCTCCCCCGCGCAGCTCCTCACCCGCCTGCAGTGGTATCGTAGCGCTTGGGCTGCAGACAGATTTGTGCCTCGCATTGCTGATTAGCTGTAACTGTGCTGCTTGTAGCGCTCTGGCATCGCAGCGCCTGCATTAATCAATTGTTTGTGCCTTGCATGGCTCATATTTTGTAACTGTGCCACTTCTAGTGCTCTGACATCGTAGCGCCTGCATCTTAAGTTTGTGCCTCGCATTGCTTTCAGTAGTACTGGCCATTCCTACCTGGTTAGTCTGCTACTCTGCTAGCAGCCATTTGCTTTATCACGTTTGTTGTGGCGCCTCCCTGCTCGGACATACACCCCGCCCTCGGCCTCCCAGCTGTCCCTCCCCCCCACTGAGTGTTCTGCCCTGACCCTCCGCCATCTCCTCTGTGACCGTCCGGATTCCTCCTGAGACGGCCGCTCCCCCACGCAGCTCCTCACCCGCCTGCAGTGATATCGTAGCGCTTGGGCTGCAGACAGATTTGTGCCTCGCATTGCTGATTAGCTGTAACTGTGCTGCTTGTAGCGCTCTGGCATCGCAGCGCCTGCATTAATCAATTGTTTGTGCCTTGCATTGCTCATATTTTGTAACTGTGCCACTTCTAGTGCTCTGACATCGTAGCGCCTGCATCTTAAGTTTGTGCCTCGCATTGCTTTCAGTAGTACTGGCCATTCCTACCTGGTTAGTCTGCTACTCTGCTAGCAGCCATTTGCTTCATCACGTTTGTTGTGGCGCCTCCCTGCTCGGACATACACCCCGCCCTCGGCCTCCCAGCTGTCCCTCCCCCGCCCCCTCCCCCTCCACCTTCCATTTAAGACTGATGTCCCAACGCGCAGCGTCCACGCGCTACGGACACGCCGAAGGTGCGCCAAAGGTAAGCCCGTCTACGCCCGTCCGCGCCTGGACCGCGCCCAGCGCCAGACCCCCTGTCCCTCGCGCTGCCCAGCCCCCCGCGTCACCTACGATGCCGCCACCCTCCTAGCCCTCAACCCCGGCCGCTCCACCAACTGCGTCCAAGCCGCTCCTGGACACACCCATGGACCTTTCTCCTGCTACTCCTGCAAATTCAGCGGCACCGTCAACATCTCCGCCACGACCACACCACAGATCCCCGACCCCAACCACCTACAGTTAGGGGTGGGCGGAAAATCCGTTCCGCTCGCGGATTTTGCGGATTTTCGGGAAATCCGCAATCCGCGAGATTTGCGAATCTCCCCCAAAATACGCAAATCCGCGAGCAGCGGATTTTGCTCGCACTGCTCGCACTGTTCGCGTGAGTTCGCGTGAGTTCGCGCCCCGCGAATAAGTGCAAAATTGCAGAAATACGATCTTAGCAAAACTGAAAGTAACTACTTACCAGGTTCAAAAGTTCAGGCTCATCATTAGTAGCCATTTCCTGTAGTGCTTCCTGAGGGGCCCCTCCAGAGTTCAGTTGCCAGTTGAAACTATTATGTGACCCTGCTCTGAACCTCAGAATAGTTACACATATGCCACAAAGGTCCTGAATTACAGCTAAGGGAGACAAGCAGGAGCCAGGCTGGAAGTTAAAATCCATTAATCAGCCCCTAATTCATTATTGTCAGTTGGGGCAGGGCAGGTGTTGTAACTAATTTTGCAACAATGAAAGCACTTAGCAAGTGCAAAAGATCACTAATCAGGGCGCACTAAGGAAGCAGGTGCCAGCTAAAAAAATATTCTGTGACACATTAATCAGCCCCAAATTAATTCAGGTCACTTGAGGCAGGGAAGGTGTGCTTTGCTTTGCCGAAAATAATGTACACTGGACAACCAGACGGTGTGGTGATGAAACAGAGGGTGGCATGGGTGGGCCAGAGGGTGGCATGAGTAGTCAGAGAGTGGCAGTGGTGACAGAGAGTGGCAGTGATGAAGAAGAGTGTCCCAAACAGGCTGGACACGTAGAAACAACAAGTTCGCGAAACTTGCGACCCGACAGGTAAGTTCGCAATTTGCGAAAGTGTACAAAACCCTCGCGAACTGGCAGAAACACGGGCGAACACAAAAAAAAAAAATCCGCAAATTCGCGGGAATTCGCGGATTTTGCGGATTGCGAATCCGCAAATCCGCAAAATTCGCGAACGCGAGATCCGCAAAATTCGCTCATGCCTACCTACAGTGCATCCTTCTCAACACCCGATCAGTCCACAGACATGCCATCGACCTATGGAATCTACTAGACACCATCTCTCCAGACGTCGCCTTCCTAACAGAAACATGGATGAACGCTTCCTCCGCACCAGACATCACCATTGCCATCCCTGAAGACTATAAGATCACTCGCAAAGACCGTACCAGCCACACAGGAGGAGGAATCGCTATCGTCCATAAGAAATCAATCCGCATCTCAACCAGCTCTGACGCCAACCTCGCCAACTCCGAACACCTCCACTTCCAAATCCACATCGACCCCAAGACCACACTCAGAGGCACCCTACTCTACAGACCACCAGGACCCCGAGCTAAATTCAGTGAAGACATCACGGACTTCATCACCCCACACGCGCTCCCCTCCAAAGACTACATCCTTCTGGGAGACCTCAACTTTCACCTTGAAAAGAGCAACGACCGCAACACCACCACCCTCTTGGACAACCTCGCCAACCTCGGACTTAAACAACTGGTCACTTCCCCCACCCACATCGCAGGTCACACACTCGACCCAATCTTCACCTCCAGCAACCATGTCTCCTTCAGCCACACCACGGACCTCCTCTGGACCGACCACAGCTGCGTTCACTTCACCTACAACAAACCAAAACCCAACATACTCCTCCAACCTACCCTGCAAAGAAACTGGAACAAAATCACCACGGACCAAATCTCCGCATCGCTCCTTCGAAACTCCCCAGCCCTATCTTCTGAAACCAAGGAAGCCGCCGCCAACCTCACCCTATGGTTATCCAACACCGCTGTCACCTTAGCACCACTCAAAAAACGTCAAAGCAAACCTGGCAGCAAGAAGGCCTCATGGTTCAACGATGATCTCAAGAAGTCCAAGAAACTCTGCCGTTCCCTTGAAAAGGCTTGGAAAAAAGACCCAACCACCAGCACCAAGGACGCCTTCAAAAGCGCCACCCGCATTCACCACCAACTGATCCGAAAAGCCAAGAAAACAGCATTCAAAGATCGACTTGACAACAACGCCCACAACAGCAAGGAACTTTTCAACATCGTCAAGGAATTTTCCAATCCCTCGGCCAACTCCAACGACATCACCCCATCTCAAGCCCTCTGCGACTCCCTAGCCTCATTTTTCCACAACAAGATTGCAGACATCCACAACAGCTTTGACAACCAACCCGGAAACCAACCCACCCTACCATTTGCTGATCATCCTCCCCCCGTGAACACCCTTAACAACTGGAACCCAATCTCCACTGAGGACACCATCCGGCTGATGAATTCCATCCACTCAGGATCCCCCACAGACCCATGTCCTCACCACATATTCAACAAAGCAGACTCCGTTATAGCACCACACCTCCGAGACGTCATCAACTGCTCCCTCAACTCAGCCACCTTCCCGGAAGACTGGAAACACGCTGAACTCACCGCCCTCCTGAAAAAACCAACAGCAGACCCCACCGAACTCAAAAATTACCGCCCCATCTCGCTTCTTCCATTCCCGGCCAAAGTCATCGAAAAGGCTGTCAACAACCAGCTCGCCGCCTTCCTCGAAGCCAACAAATCCCTCGACTCCTCACAATCTGGCTTCCGAGCTAAACACAGCACTGAGACCGCCCTCATCGCAGCAACAGACGACATTCGAACTCTACTGGACAATGGAGACACAGTCGCCCTCATCCTCCTTGACCTCTCTGCAGCTTTCGACACAGTCTGCCACAGCACCCTTTTACAACGCCTCAATAACATCGGAATCCAAGGAAAAGCACTTGAATGGATCACCTCATTCCTCACCGGAAGAACCCAGAGAGTCCGCCTTCCTCCATTCAAGTCCGAGGCCTCTGAAGTCATCTGCGGCGTACCACAAGGATCCTCACTCAGTCCCACCCTCTTCAACGTATACATGAGCCCCCTCGCGGCCATCGCACGCCAACACAACCTCAACATCATCTCTTACGCGGACGACACTCAACTGATCCTCTCCCTCACCAATGACCCCAGCACCGCCAAAGCTAACCTACACGAAGGAATGAAAGAAGTTGCCGAATGGATGAAACAAAGCCGTCTGAAACTGAACTCGGACAAAACAGAAGTCCTCATCTTAGGTACATCCCCCTCTGCTTGGGACGACTCCTGGTGGCCAGAAGCCCTCGGAAAAGCACCCATCCCGACAGACCACGACGAAACCTAGGCGTCATCCTGGATTCTTCACTCTCAATGAACAGACAAGTCAGCGCCGTATCCTCTTCTTGCTTCAACATTCTTCGCATGCTCAGGAAAACATTTCGCTGGATCCCCTCCGAAACAAGGAAAACAGTCACCCACGCTCTGGTCACGAGCCGACTGGACTACGGAAACACCCTCTACGCAGGTACTACCGCAAAACTCCAGAAGAAGCTCCAACGAATCCAAAACGCCTCAGCCAGGCTCATACTAGACATCCCACGCAACGAACACATCTCCGGTCACCTTAAAGACCTCCACTGGCTACCCGTCAATAAGAGGATCACTTTCCGTCTGCTTACCCACGCACACAAATCACTCTACGACATCGGACCAGATTGCCTCAACTCACGACTGTCCTTCTACACCCCCTCCCGCCAACTACGCTCTTCCAGCCAAGCCCTCGCCACTGTACCTCTCATCAACAAGACCACCATGGGAGGCAGATCCTTTTCATACCTGGCTGCCAAAACATGGAACTCACTCCCCGCGTACCTTCGCCTTACCCAGAACCACCTAGCATTCAGACAGCAACTTAAAACATGGATATTTGACAAGTAACCCTCCTCCCCTTCCTAAGCGCCTTGAAACCCTCTGGGTATGTAGTGCGCTATACAAATTCCATGACTTGACTTGACTGGCCTGGGATACCCCAAATGCTCAATTTCTGCCAGAGTTTGTTACGGTTTACGTGATCGAATGCAGCGCTATAATCGATGAAACACAGACACAGAGAAGTCTTGCTGGCTTTTGCCGCATCTGCCAAGAGGGTTAGCGCCATGATGTTCGTCGTAGTGCCCTGACCACTGCGAAATCCAGTTTGGGTTGCTGGGATGATGTTCTTTGCGGTTACCCAAGCTGTCAGATCTTCTAGGATGAGGCCCGCGTAGTACTTTGCCTCTGTATCCATCAAAGCTATGAGGCGATAGCGGATTGGGTCGTTCTTGGGGCCCTTTTTGTAAATCGGACTTATTATCGAGCCTCTCCAGGATGTTGGTGTTGTTGTTATTTCCCTTATTTTGAGAAATACCGGTGCCAAGGTGCTGCTCCAGTAGCCAGCGTCATTTTTGTACAGTATTGGCGGGATCCCATTTGGGCCAGGAGCCCCCTCGAGTTTGCCTTTTAGGATTTTTTTCTTGATCCTATCTGCTATTTCTAGGTGTGGGTTAATCTCTATGTCTGCTGTTAAGTTAGTGGTTGATTTTGAGTCTGTGCACGCGTTTGAGTTGTGGGGCGGAGAAGATTTTCTTTTATAGGCTGAGGCCTCGTCCTTTCCAGGTGTTCCGAGATGTTTGAGGTTCTGGTCAGCGTCATCTGACCAGTCTCCCCCTCTGGGACTATTTGTTTTTGAGTCAGCTGTGTTAAAGTGTGCAAATAGATAATTGGTCCATTCAGATTCAGATATGTTAGAGTCAATGCCCTTGTGGCCTGGCTGTTGAAGGGAGTGGATTATTTTCCAGAAGCTGGAGCTTTTCTTCTGTTTTGAGCTATGGACGATTTTTATCCATTGATCTTCACTTTGTTGTCTTTTTAATTCCCAGATCATCTTTTTTAGTTGTCTTTTTAGAGTTCGAAGCTCCTTTTGAGTGCCTTCGTTGTTGGGCTCATTTCGGAGCTGTTTCAATGTCTTTTTTATTTCGCGTTTTGTGCTTTTTATCTCTGGTGTTGTACTTTTTCCATGTGAAGACCAAATGGTGGTCCCTTTGTAGGTTTTCAGCTCGGTAGCGTGTTTGGCTCCCAGTTCTGTTGTAAAGCCTTCCCAGGCGTCTAGCGGGTTTATGTTTGAGCAAGATGCCCGTTGCATGATTGTTTTTGCACTGTTTGATAGTTCCTCGATCTCTGTGGTCTTACACCTTATTCATTTGTAATTGGCAGTGTATTCTGTACCAATATTACAATTGACCATGATTTTATTCTCGCGAGACACGCCTAATGTGGCTTCTAAAGGCTGGTGATCGCTTGAAGCACTTTCCCCGATCTTAAACGAAGTGATTTTTCCATACAGCGGGAGTGTCATCAGCATGTAGTCAAGGTGAGAAGTCGTACTCGTGGAGAAGTGTGTTGGTGCTGGTGGGATGTCGTCTTTAAATCGTCCATTAAGGACTCTAAAGTTTAGCTGCTCAAGGTCTTTCAGTAGTTCGATTGAGGTTTTTATGTGTTTGTTGGGAAACGGGGTTGTTTGGCTTGGGATGGCCCAAACGGTATCCATTTCCTTGGTCATTTCGTCTACTGGTTTAATTTCAAACAGGTGAAGGTTAAATCTCCTGCCACTAGTGTGTTCTCCCTTTCCCTGTCTGCCATGATTCTTGTCAGTTCTTTGGTAAGTTCTCTGGTGCCCAAATGTCTATGCTTTGGGTGTATGTATACATTGATAATGTACAGCTGTTCGGTTGCCTGGTTATTTGTAATTGTTACTGATAGCGCCTGTATCATGTTTGGAGGAGTGAGGCTTACTTTTATCGTTTCCGTTGCCCCGATTGTTGATGTCGAGGCAAAGATTGCTAAGCCTCCTGAACTGTGACCATATTGAGAGCTTCTGATTGCCGGGTGCGTTAGAGTTGTGAAACCTTGTAGTGAAATGTCATTTGTTTCCCATGTTTCCTGAAGGAGGATCAGATCGAAGGATCTTAAGTAATTTAAGATCTCGGGGTCCTCCAGTTTGTCTAGGAGGCCATTGATGTTCCAGTTACATATTTTTATTTTGGGAGTGACTGTAGAGTTGACGGTTAAGACTGATGTTTTTGGTCAATTAGTGTCTACACCGAGTATGGTACGTGTTAATAGTTGTGCTCTATGTGATTCTAGCTGGGAGATGCTTGGGTGTTGGAGGGGTGTCTGATGTGTACCCGGCCCCGGTGAGTAGCTCCGTGCACCTTTCAGAATTGATTTAGCCATTTTAGGGCGTTCTTGTTTAATTTCTTCAAGAAGCAGAGTCGGGTTAGCAGGCCTGATTTCCACTTCTAACTTAATTCCCCACTGGGAGAATCTAAGTGTTTCCTCCATAATTGAATTTGTAACTTCTTGTGTTGCCCATCTGGTCTTTGTTATTTCATTACCACATGTGTGAGAAGCTGGAAGAAATTCGAGTTCAAGCAGGTCTGTGGTCTGTATATTTTTTAGGTTTTCGATTGAGTTGATCAGCTTCAGTATATTACCCCTGTTTAAAGTGTCCACTCTTCCTCTGGATTTAAATTCGGGAATAAAGAGAATTATGTTGGGTTCCTCTATGGGCTGTAGTGTGTGCTGTGACTGTCTCGCCAGTTCGCTTGGCCCTTTTGAATGTTGACTAGTGGGTATTGTAAGGTTTTGATTGAAGTTTACCCACCAGAGTTGGTCTTTAGGCTGGCCGCTTTCTGTTTTAGTGATGTTTGATATCTCGAGGTCCACCTTTGTCTCACTGCTGATGGTCTTAATGTTTTTGTGAGTAGTGGTGGTTAGGGGGTCGGTGGTTGTGCCTTTTGTTGTAGCTTTAACAGGTTCATCATGGGCCTGTTTTCCGACCGCCCAGGTCCATTGCTTTGTTGCTGTTTGGCGGTCGCTTTGGCCTTTGTGTGTCAGTTCTGATGAGTTGTTAGTTGTTGAGTTTTTTGTTTGGCCAGAGGGGAGTTCCTCTGTCTGTTTGTGAGTTTTCTCTTTTGGGGAGGAGGGGGCTCGCATGCCCGCTCCGGCTTGTGTCTGTGCGTCAGTAGATTTTTTAAGTTGAGGTGAAGCGCTGGAGTGGCGCTTGTTTGCTTCTAGCGGTACACACCCCCCCCAGCATGCTTGGCTGGCGGTTCACTTCAGTACTGTGGTGCTGATTTGATTTTGGCGAATCAGGGCCTCCCAATGTAATTAGCTGACGATTCTCTTCTGTACAGGCAGCATCAACTTGCTTCTTGTTCCTGCCCTTTCTTTTTTGTTTGCGTCGAGTGCGCGCATTCATTGAGCTGCCCGCTTGCTCGACGTGTTTTCTTGTTGAGGTATTATGGGGGGACTCTTCTATTGAAGTGTTGGATTTTGGTTGTTGGCACCATTGCGTTCTGGCTTTGTTTGGGTTGTTGTCGCTCCCTTGTGGGCTTTTGTTATGAAATGGTGTGGCAGACCTTTCCTTTGTTGTGAGGAACTTTGTGGTGTTTAATTTTATGTCCTCCAGAAGATTACCCAACATAGTGGGTATTGATGATAATTTGTCGACAATAGGTGAGCAGACACAGTCCGTTCTTACGATCTGGGATAATTTTACTGACTCTTGTCCTCTTTTTATAAGGCCATTGAGATCTGCGAGTTTTCTATCGATCCCCATTGTGGCCTCTGCCAGCCTTTGCAGCACAATTAATTGTAGATCTAATTTGTCAGATTGATACTGGAGTGCTGTTGAGGACAGTTGGATAGTGTTGAGTAAGGTTGCCCAAAAGGTGTCAGTAGTATCCCTTGCCCCCGCATTAGGATAAGTTAGACTCTCTTTGCTGATGTTGTTTGCGGGGTGCTTTGTGTTGTATGCTGCCTCAAGTTCGATCCATTCTTGATGTTCCAAGAAGGTCATGTCCCTATCTAGGGAGGGTGAAGTCTCGTCGGCCCTTATTGGAGAGGAGTTTGCGGGTTCTATTTTTGCTTCCTGGGTTCCATGGGCAATGATTTTATCTTGAGGTTTTGGTTCGGCTTGATGACTGCTTTTTTTACCTCGAACCAATGCTGTTTCTTGATCATGTATTACTTCTTCCCCTTGCGGCCGGATGAATGAAAGAGAGAGTGTTGAAGGTGGCATACCGCTTTCTTCATGGTTACTAGGGTGTCCTTGTGACTCTACTAACTCTAGGGCGGAAGTGCTCAGTTTTTCTTTCTCCAGCGGAGGACTGGATTGGCTTGTAGCCTGATTATATTCCTCTATTTTTGAGGTGTGCCTGGCTGCGCTTTCTTGTGTCGTCGTGAGATGGATGTAATCTTGTCTCCATTGTTCTCCTGCCCCTGCTATGCTTTTGATGTTTGCCGTTGTCTCTTTTGGATTTGATGGCGTGTGTATTTCAGCTACAGTGAGATTTGAGGTTGTAGGCGAGGGGTTGTTTGTATCAACTGGTGGCAAGGGGGTTTGAAGGCCTGTAACCGAGTCATTTGACGAGTAGATCACGTTTCCTGGATTTTTTAGAAAGGCAAATTTTGTGTAAATTTTCAGTTGATAATTGTATTGCGTTTTTGCTGGCTGATCTGCTAGGTTGATTAGGTCTTTAGATTGTTTCCTTTTGTTATTTTTATTACTGGTGGATTGATCTAGAGGTGAAGTTGATGTTGAAGTTGAAGTTGAGATTGGAGTGGGAATGTGGGCTGAGTTCGTTAGTTGCCCCTCTTCTGTGCCACAATTGCTGTCTTTTTGGTTGTTATCCAGTGAGTTGGAGGTGCTCAAGGGGTTGCTAAAGCTCTTGTGGCTGCTGACTGGTCACTTGTTTTCTCCCACTGTCTCTAAGCTCATTGATGCGTTGTTCCTTTTCCGTTTTAACGATTGCCTTGTTGGAGGTTTTCTTACTTTACCTGAACTCATAGTGGTCCTCTTATGCCCTCTTATGCCCCTGTCAGCGTCTCCCCTGCGTTTGTTGTTCGTCTGCCTCTTTTATCTCTTCACTCTCCTCTCTCCCTTCCAACTATGGGAACATTCAAGTACAAAAGTACAAGTCCCAGACTGCACAGGGGTGGTAAACAGGAGAAGACCAGGAGAACGCTAGAAGGAGAGCTGGAGCTGAAATGTCCGCAAGGGCCACAGGTTGCAAGTCTCACACCGTTCGCACAGCACTCCACACAATGCCTCCTTTAATATCCTCGCAGGGCCGCAGCGTGCCGGTGGAGCTGTGTGGCAGGTGAGCCCCAGACACGCACTGGCTAAGACCTCGGGCTCCCCGCTATTGCTGCCCGCTATTGCTGCCCGCCTCTGCTCCCTTGTTACTTGCTCCCTTGTTACTTGTTCCCTTGTTCCCTTGTTACTTGCTGCTCCTCACCTCGCTCAGGCTCACGCTCGGGAGCTCACGCTCGGGTGCCCCCTCGCTCAGGCTCGGGACTCCTATGCAGGCTGCAGGCTCAGGGTTCAGGTTTCCTCGGCTCCTCTCGCCGCTCCACTCGCTGCTCACTGCCTCTTTTCGTGGTCCAGGTTACGTGGTCGAAGTCTATAATTGCTGTTTAGTGACTTTCGGTTCTTTTGTGTCCCCACAGCTCTGTACAAATATTTTTGTAAGGACCTTGTCACATAAGGTCCCTCTCTCCTGCAGGGGTCTTCTGTGGATCTGTGGATCTGGAGTTCTAATGGTCCGATTTTTGAAGGGCTCTGGGCTCCTATTCGTCCCCAGCAGCCCCCAACTCCCAACACCTCAAGGCTCCTGGTGCTTCTGGTTCTTTTAATCCTGCATTGCCATGCCGTGCTCCTCCCGGTTCTCAGCTCCTTTCTGCTCCTTTCTGCAATCCCCAAGTGATAGGCGCAAGCTGAGCAGTCTGCCCGCCAACCACTGTATGCCCGTGTGTCTTGCCTCGTCTTGCCTCGTGACTCACCGCTCGCTACGGCCCGGGGGGAGACTTTGCCAGCTCAGGCCCCGCACACACCAGCTGTACGAGAACGGCAGGACAAGGGCGGGAGTCGGGGCGACCCTAGGCAGTTCCAGTCGACTTCTAGTGAACGGCGTCAAGACGCAGAAGTGCTGCTTTTTTTTTGGCAGTATGGAGCTCAGGCGCAGAAGGGAAGCCGCGGGTGCCTGGAGCCGAGCTCCCGCTTCCCGCTTCCCTCTCCCGGGTTCAAGCTCTCTGTCGTCTCCACAGGGCTGCGCTCACCTGGCGTCTTTTCGCGGCTCATAGGCTCGTCTCCGCTCCTCTCCTCACCGCTGCTCTGCTCTGTGAGTGCTCACCGCTCACTGCTTACTCGCTGCTGACCTCTGCTGGCCGCAAAACACTGATGCAGTAGTAGGATTTGGTGTTGGTATGTTGGTATGCAATGAGCATTTAGCCATTCATGCGTATGAAAACAGAAAGAGGATTTTAGGTATGTTTCCCATAGCGCACAACATTTCAAGTGCAGCATATATAAATAGCATATATAAATAGCCATGATAAGTGTCCCAATGCAAGAGCATGGAAATAGAAAGACGACTGGGAATATGTTTCCAATGATATACAATCTAGTAAGTTTCTGGTGCCAATTTTATTACAAAACCAGAGGTAAGTGTTGTCTTTTCTTGCTTTATTTCAATAACAGTGGTGGCCACCACAATAAAGAGATGGTGAGGCGGGAGGAATGGTGAGGGGGAGCATGGGTGGGGAGCACGCACAGGGGTAGAGGGGAGTTTAATAATAAATAAAATTAAAAATAAACACTTATCTGTAGCTGCTGCCTGCCTCCCACATCATGCCTCGTCCTTCCTGGTCCCAGCAAGCACTGGGGCCATTTCACAGACTCCCTGCAATCCCCTCACTGCTCACATACTATGAGAGCAGCGCGGAGATTGGCCTGAGCGGGCTAAGAAAATGCCCGCTCAGACCAGGAAGTGTGTGGGGGTTTCTACAGCCCGGCTGTTGAATGCAGCTGGGCTGAAGAAACCTAAGTGTGCATGTGTGTTTTGGTCGGCCTGAGACTGCCAGCCAAACACATATATGTACTCAGGGAGTGCACTGAGCACTACTCCTAACCATGCTCAATCCCTTCCTGTGCAAGATAGCTCAGAGCCAGCAAATAAAAAAAATAAAACGGTGACATTGTTTTATTTTTCATTTGCTGGCTTTGAGCAAGACAGTGGGGCGACGCTCCTCTGCCATTGCAAAGGAGCCGCCACTGTTCAATAGCAGTCAAAATAACAACAAAAGATAACTACATTACCCAAGATCCCACAGGAATAAACTACAAATTATGTCATAATGGTTCAATCAATCAATGAGTGACTGACCCAATAATAAGTTCAACTATGAGCAACAAGCCCTCTCTTCTTGCCGCTCGTGTTCAAGATAAATACAGTATCTATACCTCAATTTCTATAATAATGTTATTGATTTATACAGTCTGTTGATTTGGTTACCTGTCTCCTTTTCAGGTTTTTTCTGAGGTTGGGTGGTAAACTCCACTCCGCTGGCAGAGTTCGCAGAGTTTTGCCACACCACGATATGCTTGGAGCACAGAGTTTACCAAAACTCCTCCCACCACCATGTAGCAGAGTCTACCAGCATACACCCCCTACAAATGTACACCTACATATGTCCACCGAATATACACATATATATTCAAACACACATATTGATTTATGCTCACACAATCACAATGTATACACACAAATGTGAGTCAAACCCCTGTTGCAAATGCTATTGCTGAGTCATGCACTATGACATAAAACGTATCTACTATTTTTTTTAAATTTCCGCTCTTCCAAAAGAACAGCAGAATGGAGTTCTGATTCCTAAACGGACCAGCACCATGTTCTGCAGGCTAAGAATAGAGGCTGGTGACTAAGGATGGTCAGAGATCAGAGCCCACTTCCTCTCTGTGAGACACAGGCCAGTGCGGTGGGCAGCTAAGCGCTGTGCTACCAGCTAATTGGATGTCACTGACCCTGGTGAAAGGAATGCACTGTCTTGTCATGGTGGCCACACTTAGCACTTTCACACGCGGGGCAGAGTAGGGTCACAGGCAATCTCAGCTGTGTGTCGCAGCCTCTGTAAGGGGCTTCAAGGTCCGGCGCCATATCCTGCACCAAACCCCCGGAAGAAAACTGGTTCTGGGCGCCCTGACGCACCCCGGGAGCGGGAAAGTGCCCCATGCCCCCTGTTGACACTGCCAAGTTGGCGTCAGCCACCTCAATCCAATGGGAGTGATGCGGGGTACAAACCCCCCAATAGGAGGAAGCTGCCAGCTAGGCAGGATGGCAAAAAATGGGGGCATATAAGCACTGCTCCCCGTACCTGCTCTTAT
This sequence comes from Lissotriton vulgaris, assembly GCF_964263255.1. Classification (NCBI taxonomy): domain Eukaryota; kingdom Metazoa; phylum Chordata; class Amphibia; order Caudata; family Salamandridae; genus Lissotriton; species Lissotriton vulgaris. The sequence continues at coordinate 210,077,559 of NC_141698.1, forward strand.
CGTGGAGCAGGGGAACAGCAGCGGCGCACAAAGGAATCTTGGCCCACCCACCCACACCAAAGGAACAGTAATGTCGCTGTGCTGGAAATCGGGCAGGGAAAGGGCGAACAACTAAGGATACAATGGTTGCTAAGGAGGCACACCGATGGGCGGTGTGTAAGAATTGGCCCGCTCACATGGGGAAAGGGGGAATGGCCAAACAAAAGAAGGGGGGTTGCAAGCGGAGACGGCACTCGCAGCCCAGCCCCCGCCGGATGGCAGGGCACAACAGAGTCTAACAAGGCAGCGAGTATGGTCCTAACTCCGGGAAGAAAGCTACCTCCGCGCAAAGTAAGCGCAAAGACAACCAAGCAAGGAGATGGCCCATATGGGGCAAGAAACGAGAGAATGCTACAAAAAGAATTAACGAACGAGCTGCCAGTCCAATTGCGAATGGACAATAGAATATGATTTATGGCAGATAAGGCATATTGCAAACACAGACTGATGATTTATGACCCAAGCATGACAGTTCGCTAATGACATTGTATGGCAGTGGCATATGAGTATTGACAAAGGTATATGCATGTATTCCTAATAAAAACTGTGGCAAACACTGACCACTAAGAACACAAACAGTTGTTGGCTTGTTCATTCCGAGAATCACCAAAATTGGGTACATGTACTCTGGAGTGGGGCACAGTGCGGGGGTTATGACAATGTGAAATATAGGCACATGTCAATGGCAAATGTTTTACTGAATGAAGGGTAAACACATTCGATCTGATATGCACGATTTGTGTGGCTAGCGCTTCTACGGCAGCCAGCCACTGCTCAGCGTGAGCTGCCGAGCTACATCACTGAAGAGCCAGGAAACTAATGTGCCTGCATGTTGATCAGAAACAACACTGCATTCACAGAGCTTGGACACAAATGTGTTCACTGCAAAGTCCTGGTCAGGACCACTGGGGCTGCTGTTTAATCCCCTTGTTAGCTGCAATGATCTTGCCACCTATCACTACACTTAGAAATCTCTTTCCAAATATAGGTCAAATCATAAGGTAAACTATTTTGGGGTAAATATTATTTTTTGATGTCTATACATAGGAAATACAGTATGCATTATCACAAGCCTTTAGGATCATAGCGCAGGCAGATGCTCTGAGCTGCAGGTTTATACACTACAGCTTTGTGTGTTGCTGTTCTGTGTTTTCATCTACAGGTATGCACCATTAGCATCAGTGCACACTCAAGCACTGCAGATTTGCAGTTCCTGTACTGCAGTGCTGTACATCCTGCACTGCTGCTCTGCACATTTATCACATGTCATCACTCTGCGTGCCAGCACTTGACGGTTCATCTCTGCCCTGGTTCAAAAGGCCCAAAAACTCAAAGTACTTTAGATCACTACTGCCACCTAGTGAATATTTAAATAAAGTCTTCGTTATCTTTTGATGCGATTAATTTTGAATATTATCTGTTCTCTGTGCTCATTCGGAACTCTTCCTGCTTACGCAGTCCTGCATAATTTCATTGATTTTTTCAGTAACGCCACCATTCTGCAAAGAGAAACTCCATGAGATTCACCCAGGCCTAGTTTTTTTCAGACCCCCTGAAGTGCCAATGTTTTAAACAGGTGCTCCTACAGTCGGGTTAATGCTCCGAAGTGAGTTTTCTTTCCTTACACATCTTTCCAACTTCAGAGGAGAGACGTGCTGTCGAATGATCTGTGGAACGTGCTATACCCTCAAATGCCAAGCGGGCCTTTCATTTCAGATACGCACAACTTATTTCTCAGTGCGATGGGGTGTATGTATGCCATATATTTTCCTGCTTGTTAAGAAGGCTTGGATGGAGTTTGAGTCCTTTTTCAGCTATACAAATGTACCTGCTCATTATAATTTACATTATAACACACATATATCTATATATATATATATATATATATATATATATATATATATATATATATATATATATTACCTACTGGCGTCTCGCCAGTAGGTATATATAGTTAGGATTTTTTGTCTATGGGATTTTTGAAAATTCTATGTCTAATAACTTTGGCGTTTGTGGACGGAATCGGCTGAAATTTTCAGGAAAATGGCACATTTTGTTTCTGAGCAGCCCCTGAAAATTTGGGGGGGTTTCGTCAAGGGGGGGCCGAGAAAAAAGGGGGGTCCCAAAACGCGTTTTTCCCATGTTAATTTCCATAGGGCCTTTGGCCTCACTTTTAGCTCGAACGGCTGAATGGATTTGCACGAAACTTGGCAAAATTGTAGGGAATGTTAGCCCGATGTGCCTTTGCTAGGTCTCAATATATGTGCTCCAGTGGATTTTGAGAAATTAACGTTCAAAACAAGATATATATCTGTAACAGCGCTCCGGGCTGGGCTCCGGTCCGCTTACTTTTCGTGAAACGGAACTATGCGATGCGAAGCTGATTGGCTCTCCGGTGTCTGTCAACATTCTAAACAGTCCGGAGCGGCCGCCATCTTATCTCTCGGTAGGATCGAGAGAGAAGAAGAGTTGAAAAACGAAGGGGGAATTTAATGAAAGGGGGCTAGGTAGACCCCTCTTGACCCCCTAGGAATGATGTTGGGGTTATTAAAGGGTCCCGTGGGGAAAATAAAAAAAAAATTATTTTTCACAGTAGAAGCGCTTCACGGGCCGCGAACTGGGCCGCAAACTGGTAGCGAAACGGGAATTCGCCATTTTGTGCTTCGTTTTAATTAAATTACTAGGTATAAGGGGGTGCGGGAGACGTATCCTAATCCCTTATGTTTTCTGAGGGTGGCTGAGGAGGCTCATATATGTTGATACATGTCTTCCAGCGGCTGTGCGTGAGCTTTTTTTTTTTTTGCTGCGTGACGTCTGTTAACGTTCGATTCGATGGAAATCAGGAAGTGTTGACCGCCAATTTGTCAGTGCGATAAAATATTTTGTTATAAATGAATCCTTATTGATAAACATTGTCTGCGCCATCTTGCCTTTTTTCCAATGCCACAATTTTGTCGTGCACGGCAGCCATTTTAGATGCCAGGCCGGTCCCAGGCTATCACCTAGCCCTGCGGATGTAGTTTATGGCCCCAGCTGTAGAGAATCCAGACATGCCAACCCTCCCGATTCAGGCGTGAGACTACTGATTTCAGTGCTAGTCTCCCGCCTCCCGATTTCTGCAAGCAAAAACCCGGGGGCATATTACCAACAACTAGCGATAATTTTTGTCTCTAACTTGTTTAGAGACAAAAATTATCGCCGCACATCGGCGATTTTTATCGCAGATAAACCTTGCTATTAGCAAGGTTTATCGCAAATGCGATAAAAAACGGCCGCAATGCATGAATATCTCTGAAAAGTCAGCGATATTCATGCATTATCGAGCAAATGCTCTTAGCCATGTTATCCACCTCCCATTGGATAACATGGCTAAGAACTGCTCAGGGCAGGTGTTAGCTTTTTGAGATATTCGCGCTTAGCGCGAATATCTCCAAAAGTTGGTAATAGGAGATAGCGATGTTAGGGACTGTTTCCAGTCGCTAACATCTTGGCACGCCCACTTTGCATGTCATTAGTGATAAATATCACTGACATGCAAAGCGGGGCCCAAGATGGTCGCTATCTCCTTTTAGCTGTCACTAACTGGTGTTAGCGACAGCTTGGTAATAGGGAGATCATTTTATCTCCGCTTTCTTGGCTTTTAAAGCCAAAAAAGCGGAGATAAACCCCCTTGATAATATGCCCCACGATTCCTCGGGGGTTTCAGGTGACAGGGCTTGGTATTGTGTTACGTGGTAATTCTTCCAGGAAACGTCAGAGGGTCGATGCATGGGTTCTAGAAGGGGTGATAAACCATTTAAGCCTCATGAACAAGCGCATGGTGTTTTAAAGATCTGTGAAGTACTCGGGGCGGCGGTGTGTGTGTGTCCTCTTTCAGGAGCGGGCGGGGGGGGGGGGGGGCACTGCCAGCAACTTGCCAGGCCAGGTAGTGTTCAACACTTGCATCACCCTTTCTCTGCCTGCTATTGCGCTCCATGCTTCGGAATGGTAAGAAAAAGAACGTGCATTTGAGTTTGAAATGTCCGATCCTGTAGCAGTACACTTGCAAAGCCCACACATGACAATAACCCGATTCAAGGCCCCATTCACCCGATTTTTTAAAAATATATAGCACTCCAACAAAGTAGGATTATAAAACTTTATTAACTTTTAAATATAACGAACGGAACAAAAACTGTAACAAACATTTAAACATTTTTGACCAAAAAAAGCAACAATGGTCAGAAGCTGTCTTTTGTGTGAATAGTCCCAAGGCAGCACAACGTGCTGAGTTCTGGACGGCACCCAGGTGATGTTACCTGGGTGCCGCACTGGTTTTTGGTTTCCTACAATGCAGCTCAGAAAAACAGCGTGGGGCGTCCCGGGTGGTGGCCTCGTCAGTAGCGGTCTGTTGTGCGAATAGTCCCAAGGCAGCAGAACGCGCTGAGATGTGGATGGCACCCAGGTGATGTCCAGTAAACTGCCGCACTGGTTTTGGTATCCTACAATGCTGCTCCGAAAATTGGCGTGGGGCGGCCCGGGGGGGGGCGTGGGGGAGGCGGCGTGAACGGGCCTCCCCAGGTGGCGGCCATCCAGCTGAGTTGCGCCCGCTCTTGCGGCTACAGCGTCTCGCTCACCATGTAGTTGAGTTGCTCCCACTCTTGCAGTGCAGCGATAGGCGGCTGCCACAGGACTCTTAAAATGGCGGCCGGCTCTTCGGTTTTGGGCCTGGTCCACTAAAATGGCCCTGGGACACCTTGGAACTCGGACGCTTGCCTGCTAGGGCTTGGGCTCCATTCTCGAAAGCGTCCCCTCAGCCGTGAAGATTCTACAAAAGTCTTGGGGGCCCTCGACTCCTGCAGGCTTCCGGTGGGGAGCGTCTGCCATGATTGCTCGCGGAATGACCACGACGGAGCCACGAGATGGTGGTGCTCTCATGCTGACGCCAGCTTCAGTCTGAATCATCCAGAAACAAGGTGGGGCTTTCATTGTTTGGGAAAAAAAATGTTCTAAACCAATGAAAAGTGTTATTTTTAGGTCATATGACCAAGCCTTCCATCTTTAGGAAACCAAAAGTAAAATGAACCAATGAAAAGTTTTATAAACAAGTCACATGACCTGTTATGCGGCATAGGGCTACAAAAAGCGTAGAAAATCTGTTGGCACGTGAGGCGGCGTCAGTAGCGGACCGGTGTGCGAATAGGCCGAAGGCAGCACAACGCGCCGAGATCCGGATGGCACCGAGTTAGTGTCCAGCAAGTTGCTGCACTGGTGTGGCTATCCTACAATGCTGTGCCGAAAGACGGCGTGTCCAGCTGAGTTCCGGTCACTTTTGCGGTACAGTGACTCGAACGCGCCGAGATCCGGATGGCACCGAGGTGGTGTCCAGCAAGTTGCCGCACTGGTGTGGCCATCCTACAATGCTGCGCCGAAAGTCAGTGTGGGGTGCCCCGTTGGCTTATGAGGTGATGTCAGTAGTGGACCGATGTGTGAATAGGTCGGAACCAGCACAAGGCGCCCTGCACTGTTGAGCCTTTTTCAATGCCTGTTTTTTGTTGTTTCCCCACCATCAAAAACAAAATAAAAATATAAAACTGTGCAAAAATACAAAAAAATTAAAAAATGTTTAGAAAAGCAGTGCTTGTAAGACTGTCTGAAGCTCTTTTGCACCTGCTGCAGCTTCACTATTGCCCTGGTGTGGCCAAAGATCGCCCATGACATAGGCGGCCGGCTCCCGAGGTCCGGCGGAACTTTTTTCCTTTTCCTTTCTGCTTCTTGTCCCACAATCCGTTTCACCTGAAGACACGACCAGGTTCCTGAATGTGTGCAGGGGGACGCTATTGATTGAATGAAAATGGCGGCTTGACACAAAGCTGACTCAAGCGTTGCTGTTGATGCTATACAGACAAAAATTGGTTTTCAGTTTGTACATTCTTCAGGATTTTTTTTTCCATCCAAGGCTGATTGAGAGTTTGTAGAAAAATGGCTTCAGATTTTCCACATATTACTCTTCAACATTCTTCCTAAATGTAACAATGTGAGACTCACTAGGAAAACGGCTGTTTATCTTTCCTTTCAAAATGCTGCCAACAATATTTTCTGAATGGAAGACACCATCTTGTAGCATAAAGGGCCGAAAGGGGTTCTGGTCTGGCCGATGGTTGGTGGAGACATTTTGACTATATCTTGGACCTGCCCGGCCTCGCCCAAAATGGCGCCGGTATAAATGGGACTCGTAACTCCTTGTTGTGTACTGGTTGAACAACCTTGATATCACGAGATATGAATGCAGTTTTGATGCTCATAACGGGCGGGGACGAGAATTGTTTGAATATTTCGACATCCCTATTGATATTAAGTTCTGATGTGTTATTGATTACTGTACTATTGAAAGTTCGAATTAACGTCACCCATGGTACTTGCACGCAAATGTATATCTAGATAACTTTTTTGTAAGTGGCCCTGTCGTATTTTAATTACAAAATGTACGTCCACCGATTCCGCAACTGTTAGACATCTTAGTTCTTGCAACCTAATGGCTCGCTCGTTACGTTCCTCTATAATGTAAATGTCTCCTCATCATATACGATTTCAGTTTGCTCCGTGGCCGGCCCACGTGGTTATAGGCCCGTATTTGTATACTGACATTTTCACAATAAAGGTTTTTAAAACAAAACATGGTAGTAGTATTTACATTGGTAAAGTTTTTACTTTTAGTCACTGTTTTCGAATCAGTAAAAGGCAAGTGAAATAAAGCAGTCCAATTACATGACGGATAAAAGGTATAATATGTAGGAACGCAGTAAAGATAAATGGTCATGGGCAGTTGTGTTTTCCACTCCTGCAACATAAAGTGATCGATAAGAATCTGATAATCAGGCGTATCGGCGACTAAGACAGCAGGCCGAGTCTCTTTTACTCAACGGCTCCGTCATGGAATGAAGAAACGCCCTTTTTCTCGAAAAAGGAATATATTTTACTTGCAGGACAGTTGTAAATTTTCCGGGAAAGTACATTAGCCTGGAATATTATAACATATATGTTTAAAAAAAATAATGTTCGAAACCAATAAAAAGCGTAATTTTTAGGTCATATGACCAAGCTTTTCATCATTAAAATAACAAAAGTAAAATGAACCAATGAAAAGTTTTATTAACAAGTCACATGACCTGTTATGCTTACGTTACGCGCTGGGCGCCGCGCCCCGGATCACTTCCGGGTGCGCTAACGCGGCGTGTCATATAACGCATTACGCGACAACGTAGGTCAAGAATATAGTCAAAATGTCTCCACCAACCAGCGTTCGGAACACAACCCCTTTCAGCAGTCCAAAAAGTTCTGTTAAATGACAACAGAGGGGACAGGCAACAAGAACCATCAGTCAAAGAGGGGAGGGCAAGTTCTTCTCTACCGGGTCATGTTGGGGCGCTACCGGAACTGGTTGTTTCAGACTAAAGCTGGCGTCAGCATGAGAGCACTACCATCTCGTAGCTCCGTCGTGGCCATTCCACGAGCAGACATGGCAGCCGCTCCCCACCAGAAGCCTGCAGGAGTCGGGGACCCCCAAGACTTTTGTAGAATCTTCACGGCTGAGGGGACGCTTTCGAGAATGGGGCCCAAGCCCTATCAGGGAAGCGTCCGAGTTCCAAGGTGTCCCAGGGCCATTTTAGTGGACCAGGCCCAAAACCGAAGAGCCGGCCGCCATTTTGAGAGTCCTGTGGCAGTCGCCTATCGCTGCACCGCAAGAGCGGGATCAACTTAACTACATGGTGAGCAAGACGCTGTAGTCGCAAGAGCGGGCGGTAAACAGCTGAATGGCGGAAGAGGCACAGTGTAGCAAAAGCGGGCGGAATGGCAAATAAAACGGTAAAGGGGCGCCCCACTACAGCGTGTCTTCAGGTCAAACGGATTGTGGGACAAGGTCCAGAATAGAAGAGTCATCAAAAGGCAAAAAGTTCCGCCGGAACCCGGGAGCCGGCCGCCTATGTCGGGGGCGATCTCAGGCTACACCAGTGCTATAAGACTTGGGGAGGGGGTCGGAGCCAAGCGTCTTCTCCGAGTCCGTGCCATCACACCGCCCCTCGGGGGCCTCCGTCAAGCGGTTTAGGGAGGTACCATATAACATTGTTTTCAAATGCAGTCAGGTCCACAAACGACCCTCACTTACTTTGAGAATAGTGAAGCTGCAGTAGGTGGAAATAAGCTTCAGACAGTCTTACAAGCACTACTTTTGTAAACATTTTTTGATTTTTTTGTATTTTTGCACAGTTCTATATATATTTTTTGTTTTTGATGGAGGGGAAACAACAATGCACAGGCATTGAAAAAGGCTCAAACTCAGAACTCTGAACTATGGCACCCAACATCCAGGACTTGCCATCCGGATCTTGGCGCCTTGTGCTGCTTCCGACCTATTCACACATCGGTCCACTACTGACATCATCTCATAAACCAACGTAATGTAAATAGGTATTTAATAAAATGTTTTACCCTGTTACTTTGCTGGTGTGTTGTCTATATTTTTAATATTTGCATAGGGTTTGTCGTTATTTTGGGCGGGGTGGGTGACGGAGCAGAGCTGTCTTGCAGCCCTCATGGTGTGGCGCTCAGTTCATCTCACTATTTTCGTATTTCTCATGAAGGGTTGTTCCTAATGTTTCTATTTTAGCGAGGTCAAAAAGAGATCCAATTAGTGGCCTACTGATTTTGCTCGATTACTTTTATTTTTTTACACGATTTTTCACGATTTTTCACTATCTGCAAAGACTAAACAGAGTATTGCGACTTTGTGCTTGTTTGTAAATAGAGAATGAACCAAAGAGAATCAATTGTAAAACAGTAAATGCTTGGATAACAATCAATCAAATGGAGAGACAAGCAGGCACGACGGATTACAACGGGGGTAAAGGCCTGCGTTAACTACTCTTCACTATCTGCAAAGAGAGAGTACTACTAAGAGAAAAGAGGGGAGGGGGGCAGTGTTCAAAGCACATCAACGTGCATAAACACGAAAAAGTTTTTACCTATCACGTACTTGACATTTTACAGCTTTTGATATTTGCTATTAAAAAACCAATGAAATTCACTGAAAAAAACCATAGGTTATAGGCCATATATAGTTAGGAATTTGCATTTACAAAACCTTGAAAATTCACTGAAAAAACCATTGGTTATAGACCATATATAGTTAGGAATTAGCCTTTTCAAAACCTTATTTTACTCACACAAAACCATTGAAATTTCATATATAGTTAGTTCCACTAACTATATATCGCGCACCCGCAATCCACTGCTGATGATGTCACATATTACATCATTCATGACATGGTTAGTGACATCACTGATGACATCACTGATGACATCTCAAATGACATCACTGATGACATCTCAAATGACATCACTGATAAAATCACTGATAACATCTCATTTGACATGACTGATCACATCACTGATGATATCATTCATGTGATAATACCATGAACCTCTTCAGACTCTAATATAACCTTAGATACAATCAGTGTAAATAGATAGTCACAGACTGTCACTCATCCATGGAGTTACTCACACACCTAGTCAGTTATGCAAAAAATCAATCACACCTCCATTTTCTCAACTATACAGTTATACACACCTTACTTATTCAAACATATACTAACACATATTTACTTTACTCTCTTATACAATCCCTGATACATGTTCACAATGATCCATACAGCCACTCACACATTCACTGGCTCTTATGCACAGTTATTTATATATGTCAACTCTCACATGTACTGTGTTTTACATATGTACTTACTTTGACATGTAGCACTGAGATATCCATTCACTCACTAATACACTCATGCACAGTCAACCGCCCATACAGCTGTTTCCACATGCACTTTTGAACCCATACATATAGTGAATCAACTACTCAACCAATGAATAACCCATACAGTTACTCATATAGCTACTGATCAACATATGCAGCAGTTTGTAGAACAACAGATATAATGATGCACAAATTAAAACAGTTTAGTCACTAACCCATGCACTCAGTGAGACACATGTAATCACTCACTCATACAGTCAGTCATGCACCTACTAAATCCTTCATCCAGACACTTATACATCCATTCATTCTTCAATATGTAAGACATATTTTAACTTTACAGAAACATACAGTCACTGGATGTTGTCATCAGTGATGTCATCAGTGATGTCATTTGAGATGTCATCAGTGATGTCACTAACCATGTCATGAATGATGTAATATGTGACATCATCAGCAGTGGATTGCGGGTGCGCGATATATAGTTAGTGGAACTAACTATATATGAAATTTCAATGGTTTTGTGTGAGTAAAATAAGGTTTTGAAAAGGCTAATTCCTAACTATATATGGTCTATAACCAATGGTTTTTTCAGTGAATATATATATGTATATATATATATATTCACAGAAAAAAACATAGGTTATAGTGGATATATAGTTAGGAATTTGCATTTACAAAACCTTGAAAATTCAATGAAAAAACCATAGGTTATAGGCCATATATAGTTAGGAATTAGCATTTACAAAACCTTATTTTACTCGCATAAAACCATTGAAATTCCATATATAGTTAGCTAACTATAAGCGCTAACTATATATCGCGCACCCGCAATCCACTGCTGATGATGTCACATATTACATCATTCATGACATGGTCAGTGACATCACTGATGACATCACTGATCACAACATCCAGTGATTGTATGTGTCTGTAAAGTTTAAATATGTTTCACATATTGAAGAATGAGTGGATGTATAAGTGTCTGGATGAAGAATTTAGTAGGTGCATGACTGACTGTATGAGTGAGTGATTAAATGTGTCTCACTGAGTACATGGGTTAGTGACTAAACTGTCTTAATTCGTGCATCAGTATGTTTGTTGTTGTGTAAGCTGCTGCATGTGTTGATCAGTAGCTATAAGAGTGGCCATATGGGTTATTGATTGGTTGCCCAAATATTTGAATGGGAGGCTGAGTGTGTGTGTGGGTGGCTGGGAGGTGCGTGACTCTGTGCATAGATGTGTGAGCAGTTGATTCACTAGATGTATGGTTTCAAAAGTGCACGTGGAAACAGCTATATGGGCGGTTGACTGTGCATGGGTGTGTTGGTGAGTGAATGGATTTCTCATTGCTACATGTGCAAGTAAGTACGTATGTAAAACACAATACATGTGAGAGTTGAGATATATAAATAACTGAACATAAGAGCCAGTGAATGTGTGAGTGGCTGTATCGATCACTGTGAGCTTGTATCAGGGATTATATAAGAGAGTAAATATGTGTTATTATATGTTTGAATAAGTAAGATGTGTATAACTGTATAGTTGAGGAAATGGAGGTGTGATTGATTCTTTGCATGACTGACTAGGTGTGTGAGTAACTCCATGGATGAGTGACAGTCTGTGAGTGTCTGTTTATACTGAGTGTATGTAAGGTTATATTAGAGTCTGAAGAGGTTCATTGTATTATCACATGAGTGATGTGATCAGTGATGACAAATGAGATGTCATCAGTGATGTCATTTGAGTTGTCATCAGTGATGTCATCAGTGATGTCATTTGAGATGTCATCATTGATATCATTTGAGTTGTCATCAGTGATGTCATTTGAGATGTCATCAGTGATGTCATCAGTGATGTCACTGACCATGTCATGAATGATGTAATATGTGACATCATCAGCAGTGGATTGCGGGTGCGCGATATATAGTTAGCGCTTATAGTTAGCTAACTATATATGGAATTTCAATGGTTTTATGCGAGTAAAATAAGGTTTTGTAAATGCTAATTCCTAACTATATATGGCCTATAACCTATGGTTTTTTCATTGAATTTTCAAGGTTTTGTAAATGCAAATTCCTAACTATATATCCACTATAACCTATGGTTTTTTCTGTGAATTTCATTGGTTTTTTAATAGCAAATATGAAAAGCTTTAAAATGTCAAGTACGTGATAGATAAAAACATTTTCGTATTTATGCATGCTGATGTGCTTTGAACGCTGCCCCCCCCCCTCCCCTCTTTTGCCTTAGTAGTACTCTCTCTTTGCAGATACTGAAGGGTAGTTAACGCAGGCCTTTACCCCCGTTGTAATCCGTCGTGCCTCCTTGTCTCTCCATTTGATTGATTGTTGTCCAAGCATTTACTGTTTTAGAATTGGTTCTCTTTGGATCATTCTCTATTTACAAACAAGCACAAAGTCGCAATACTCTGTTTAGTCTTTGCAGATAGTGAAAAATCGTGTAAAAAAATAAAAGTAATCGAGCAAAATCAGTAGGCCACTAATTGGATCTCTTTTTGACCTCGCTAAAATAGAAATATTAGGAACAACCCTTCATGAGAAATACGAAAATAGTGAGATGAACTGAGCTCCACACCATGAGGGCTGCAAGACAGCTCGGCTCCATCACCCATCCCGCACAAAATAACGACAAACCCTATGCAAATATTAAAAATATAGACAACACACCAGCAAAGAAACAGGGTAAAACATTTTATTAAAAAACTATTTACATAACGTTGGTTTATAAGATGATGTCAGTAGTGGACCGATGTGTGAATAGATCGAAAACAGCACAAGGCTCCAAGATCCGGATAGCAAGCTCCTGGATGTTGGGTGCCATAGTTTAGAGTTCTGAATTTCAGCCTTTTTCAATGCCTGTGCTTTGTTGAATCAAAATGGCGGCTTGACACAAAGCTGACTCAAGCGTTGTTACTGATGCTATGCAGACCAAAACTGGTTTTCAGTTTGTACATTTTTCTAGATTTTTCAATCCAAGTTTGGTTGACTTTGTAGAACGATGGCTTCAGATTTTCAACATACGGTGTGGTGGCGCTGACTGGGAGGGGACGCTTCGTTCCTGCCCCCTCCCCAAGTAAGATTTTCATACGTGAAAGTACGTTAATGGTTTTGGTCCCTGAGATGCTTCGATGTCACTACCATTCTCAAATAGCATAAGTTCTGAATGTTGGGTGCCATAGTTAAGAGTTCTGAGCAGCGCTTGTAACACTGTCTGAAGCTTATTTCCACCTACTGCAGCTTCACTATTCTCAAAGTAAGTGAGTGTCGTTTGTGGACCTGACTGCATTAGAAAACAATGTGATATGTTACCTTCCTAAACAGCTTGACGGAGGCCCCTGAGGGGCGGTGTGATGGCCATGGACTCGGAGAAGACGCTTGGCTCCGACACCTTCCCCAAGTCTTATAGCACTGGTGTAGCCTGAGATCGCCCCCGACATAGGCGGCCGGCTCCCGGGGTCCGGCGGAACTTTTTGCCTTTTGATGACTCTTCAATTCTGGACCTTGTCCCACAATCCGTTTGACCTGAAGACAAGCTGTAGTGGGGCGCCCCTTTATCGTTTTAGTTGCCATTCCGCCCGCTTTTGCTACACTGTGCCTCTTCCGCCATTCAGCTGTTTTCCGCCCGCTCTTGCGACTACAGCGTCTCGCTCACCATGTAGTTGAGATGCGCCCGCTCTTGCGGTGCAGCGATAGGCGGCTGCCACAGGACTCTCAAAATGGCGGCCGGCTCTTCGGTTTTGGGCCTGGTCCACTAAAATGGCCCTGGGACACCTTGGAACTCGGACGCTTGTCTGCTAGGGCTTGGGTCCCATTCTCGAAAAGCGTCCCCTCAGCCGTGAAGATTCTACAAAAGTCTTGGGGGCCTCCGACTCCCGCAAGCTTCTGGTGGGGAGCGGCTGCCATGATTGCTCGTGGAATGGCCACGACGGAGCTACGAGATGGTAGTGCTCTCATGCTGACGCCAGCTTTAGTCTGAAACATCCAATAACACTGTAGACTACCAATTCGATCAGTTCCGGTAGCGCCCCAACATGACCCGGAAGAGAAGAACTTGCCCTCCCCTCTTTGACTGATGGTTCTTGTTGCCTGTCCCCTCTGTTGTCATTTAACAGAACTTTTTGGACTGCTGAAAGGGGTTGTGTTCCGAACGCTGGTTGGTGGAGACATTTTGACTATATTCTTGACCTACGTTGTCGCGTAATGCGTTTTATGACACGCCGCGTTAGCGCACCCGGAAGTGATCCGAGGCGCGGCGCGCAGCGCGTAACGTAAGCATAACAGGTCATGTGACTTGTTAATAAAACTTTTCATTGGTTCATTTTACTTTTGTTAATTTAATGATGAAAAGCTTGGTCATATGACCTAAAAATTACGCTTTTTATTATTTTCGAACAATATTTTTTTTTCAAACATATGTTATAATATTCCAGGCTAATGTACTTTCCCGGAAAATTTACAACTGTCTTGCAAGTAAAATATATTCCTTTTTCGAGAAAAAGGGCGTTTCTTCCTTCCATGACGGAGCCGTTTAGTAAAAGAGATTCGGCCTGCTGTCTTAGTCGCCGATACGCCTGATTATCAGATTCTTATCGATCACTTTATGTTGCAGACATGAAAAACACAACTGCCCTTGACCATTTATCTTTACTGCGTTCCTACATATTATACCTTTTATCCGTCATGTAATTGGACTGCTTTATTTCACTTGCCTTTTACTGATTCGAAAACAGTCACTAAAAGTAAAAACTTTACAAATGAAAATACTACTACCGTGTTTTGTTTTAAAAACCTTTATTGTGAAAATGTCAGTATACAAATACGGGCCTATAACCACGTGGGCCGGCCACGGAGCAAACTGAAATCGTATATGATGAGGAGACATTTACACTGTAGAAGAACGTAACGAGCGGGCCATTAGGTGACAAGAACAAAGGTGTCTAACAGTTGCGGAATCGGTGGACGTACATTTTGTAATTAAAATACGACAGGGCCACTTACAATAACATTTTCTAGATATACATTTGCGGGCAAAGAGTTACGAGTCCCATTTATACCGGCGCCATTTTGGGCGAGGCCGGGCAGGTCCAAGATATAGTCAAAATGTCTCCACCAACCATCGGCCAGACCAGAACCCCTTTCGGCCCTTTATGCTACAAGATGGTGTCTTCCATTCAGAAAATATTGGTGGCAGCATTTTGAAAGGAAACAGAAACAGCCGTTCTCCTAGTGAGTTTCACATTGTTACATTTAGGAAGAATGTTGAAGAGTAGTATGTGGAAAATCTGAAGCCATTTTTCTACAAACTCTCAATCAGACTTGGATGGAAAAAAAAAACCTGAAGAATGTACAAACTGAAAACCAATTTTTGTCTGTATAGCACCAACAGTAACGCTTGAGTCAGCTTTGTGTCAAGCCGCCATTTTCATTCAATCAATAGCGTCCCCCTGCACACATTCAGGGACCTGGTCATGTCTTCAGATGAAACGCATTGTAGGAAAAGAAGCAGAAAGGAAAAGGAAAAAGTTCCGCCGGACCTAGTGAAGCTGCAGCAGGTGCAAATAAGCTTCAGACAGTCTTACAAGCACTGCTCAGAACTCTCAACTGAGGCACTCAACATCCAGGACTTGCCATTCGGATCTTGGCGCCTTGTATTTTTGTTTTGTTTTTGATGGAGGGGAAACAACAAAAAACAGACATTGAAAAAGGCTCAACAGTGCAGGGCGCCTTGTGCTGGTTCCGACCTATTCACACATCGGTCCGCTACTGACATCACCTCATAAACCAACGGGGCACCCCACGCCGACTTTCGGCGCAGCATTGTAGGATGGCCACACCAGTGCGGCAATTTGCTGGATACCACCTCGGTGCCATCCAGATCTCGGCGCGTTCATTCAATCAATAGCGTCCCCCTGCACACATTCAGGGACCTGGTCGTGTCTTCAGATGAAACGCATTGTAGGAAAAGAAGCAGAAAGGAAAAGGCAAAAAGTTCCGCCGGACCTAGTGAAGCTGCAGCAGGTGCAAATAAGCTTCAGACAGTCCTACAAGCACTGCTCAGAAATCTCAACTGAGGCACTCAACATCCAGGACTTGCCATTCGGATCTTGGCGCCTTGTGCTGCTTCCGACCTATTCACACATCAGTCCACTACTGACATCACCTCATAAGCCAACGGGGCACCCCACGCCGACTTTCGGCGCAGCATTGTAGGATGGCCACACCAGTGCAGCCACACTTGCTGGACACCACCTCGGTGCCATCCGGATCTCAGCGCGTTCGAGTCACTGTGCCGGAAGAGTGACCGGAACTCAGCTGAACACGCCGTCTTTCGGCGCAGCATTGTAGGATGGCCACACCAGTACGGCAATTTGCTGGACACCACCTCGGCGCCATCCGGATCTCGGCGCGTTCGAGTCACTGTACCGCAACAGTGACCGCAATTCAGCTGGACACGCCGTCTTTCGGCGCAGCATTGTAGGATGGCCACACCAGTGCGGCAATTTGCTGGACACCACCTCGGTGCCATCCGGATCTCGGCGCGTTGTGCTGCCTTCGGCCTATTCGCACATCGGTCCGCTACTGACGCCGCCTCACGTGCCAACGGATTTTCTACGCTTTTTGTAGCCCTATGTCGCATAACAGGTCATGTGACTTGTTTATAAAACTTTTCATTGGTTCATTTTACTTTTGGTTTCCTAAAGATGGAAGGCTTGGTCATATGACCTAAAAATAACACTTTTCATTGGTTTAGAACATTTTTTTTTCCCAAACGATGAAAGCCCCACCTTGTTTCTGGATCATTCAGACTGAAGCTGGCGTCAGCATGAGAGCACCACCATCTCGTGGCTCCGTCGTGGTCATTCCGCGAGCAATCATGGCAGCCGCTCCCCACCGGAAGCCTGCGGGAGTCGGGGGCCCCCAAGACTTTTATACAATCTTCACGGCTGAGGGGACGCTTTTCGAGAATGGAGCCCAAGCCCTAGCAGGCAAGCGTCCGAGTTCCAAAGTGTCCCAGGGCCATTTCAGTGGACCAGGCCCAAAACCGAGGAGCCGTCCGCCATTTTAAGAGCCATGTGGCAGCCGCCTATCGCTGCACTGCAAGAGTGGGAGCAACTCAACAACATGGTGAGCGAGACGCTGTGGCCGCAAGAGCGAGCGCAACTCAGCTAGATGGCCGCCACCTGGGGAGGCCCGTTCACGCCGGCTCCCCCACGCCCCCCCCGGGCCGCCGCACGCCAATTTTCGGAGCAGCATTGTAGGATACCAAAACCAGTGCGGCAGTTTACTGGACATCACCTGGGTGCCTGTCGTACATGTTGTGTCAGCCATGTGACACTGGACACAGACCGCTACTGACGAGGCCTCCTCCCGCACCACCCGGGACGCCCCACGCTGTTTTTCTGTGCTGCATTGTAGGATCCCTAAACCAGTGCGGCACCCAGGCGACAT
This sequence comes from Lissotriton vulgaris, assembly GCF_964263255.1. Lineage (NCBI taxonomy): Eukaryota > Metazoa > Chordata > Amphibia > Caudata > Salamandridae > Lissotriton > Lissotriton vulgaris. The sequence goes on from NC_141698.1 coordinate 210,094,863, forward strand.
CACCTGGGTGCCGTCCAGAACTCTGCACGTTGTGCTGCCTTGGGACTATTCGCACAACAGACCGCTACTGACGAGGCCTCCCCCCGCCCCACCCGGGACGCCCCACGCCAATTTTCGGAGCAGCATTGTAGGATCCCTAAACCAGTGCGGCACCCAGGCGACATCACCTGGGTGCCGTCCAGAACTCTGCACGTTGTGCTGCCTTGGGACTATTCGCACAAAAGACAGCCTCTAACCATTGTTGCTTTTTGTGTTGAGAAATGTTTAAATGTTTTTAGTTTTTGTTCCGTTTGTTAAAGTTAGTAGTTAATAAAGTTTTATAACCTTACTTTGTTGGAGTGTTATCTATTTTTTTAAAAACGGGTGAATGGGGCCTTGAATCGGGTTATTGTCATGTGTGGGCTTTGGAAGTGTGCTGCTGCAGGATCGGACATTTCAAACTCAAATGCACGTTCTTTTTCTTACCTTTCCGAAGCATGGAGCGCAATAGCAGGCAGAGAAAGGGTGATGCACGTGTTGAACACTCACTGACCTGGCAAGTTGCTGGCAGTGCCCCCCCGCCCGCTCCTGAAAGAGGGCACACACACACCGCCGCCCCGAGTACTTCACAAATCTTTAAAAGACCATGCGCTTGTTCATGAGGCTTAAATGGTTTATCACCTCTTCTAGAACCCCTGCATCGACCCTCTTACGTTTCATGGAAAAATTACCATGTAACACAATACCAAGCCCTGTCAGCTGAAACCCCCAAGGAATCGTGGGGCATATTATCAAGGGGGTTTATCTCCGCTTTTTTGGCTTTTAAAACCATGAAAGCGGAGATAAAATTATTTCCCTATTATCAAGCTGTCGCTAACACCAGTTAGTGACAGCTAAAAGGAGATAGCGACCATCTTGGGCCCCGCTTTGCATGTCAGTGATACTTATCACTAATGACATGCAAAGTGGCGTGCCAAGATGTTAGCGACTGGAAACAGTCCCTAACATCGCTACCTTCTATTACCAACTTTTGGAGATATTCGCGCTAAGCGCGAATATCTCCAAAATCTAACACCTGCCCTGAGCAGTTCTTAGCCATGTTTTCAATGGGAGGTGGATAACATGGCTAAGAGCATTAGGTCGATAATACATGAATATCGCTGACTTTTCTGCGATAATAGCAAGGTTTATCTGCGATAAAAATCGCCGATGTGCGGCGATAATTTTTGTCTCTAAACAAGTTAGAGACAAAAATTATCGCTAGTTGTTCGTAATATGCCCCCGGGTTTTTGCTTGCAGAAATCGGGAGGCGGGAGACTAGCACTGAAATCAGTACTCACACGCCTGAATCAGGAGGATTGGCATGTCTGAATTCTCTACAGCTGGGGCCATAAACTACATCCGCAGGGTTAGGTGATAGCCTGGAACCAGCCTGGCATCTAAAATGGCTGCCGTGCACGACAAAATTGTGGCATTCGAAAAAAGGCAAGATGGCGCAGCCGCTGGAAGAGATATATCAACATATATCAGCCTCCTCAGCCACCCTCAGGAAACATAGGGGATTAGGATATGTCTCCCGCACCCCCTTATACCTAGTACTTTAATTAACGAAGCACAAAATGGCGAATTCCCGTTTCGCTACCAGTTTGCGGCCCAGTTCGCGGCCCGTGAAGCGCTTCTACCGTGAAAAATCATTTTTTTTTTATTTTCCCCACGGAACCCTTTAATAACCCCAACAACATTCCTAGGGGGTCAAGAGGGGGATACCTTGCCCCCTTTCATTAAATTCCCCCTTAGTTTTTCACCTTTTCTTCTCTCTCGATCCTACCGAGAGACAAGATGGCGGCCGCTCCGGACTGTCACGCAGCAAAAAAAAAAAAAAAGCTCACGCACAGCCGCTGGAAGAGATGTATCAACATATATCAGCCTCCTCACCCACCCTCAGGAAACATAGGGGATTAGGATACGTCTCCCGCACCCACTTATAACTAGTAATTTAATTTACGAAGCACAAAATGGCGAATTCCCGTTTCGCTACCAGTTCGCGGCCGCGCTTCTACCGTGAAAAATCATTTTTTTTTTATTTTCCCCACGGGACCCTTTAATAACCCCAACAACATTCCTAGGGGGTCAAGAGGGGGATACCTTGCCCCCTTTCATTAAATTCCCCCTTCGTTTTCCACCTCTTCTTCTCTCTCGATCCTACCGAGAGACAAGATGGCGTCCGCTCCGGACTGTTTAGAATGTTGACAGACACCGGAGAGCCAATCAGCTTTCTGCGCGCAAAGTTCCGATAAGCGAAAAGTAAGCGGACCGGATCGCTGCCCAGAGCGCTGTTACAGATATATATCTTGGTTTGAACGTTAATTTCTCAAAAACTACTGGAGCACATATATTGAGACCTAGCAAAGGCACATCGGGCTAACAGTCCCTACAATTTTGCCAAGTTTCGTGCAAATCCATTCAGCCGTTCGAGCTAAAAGTGAGTCCAACCGCCCTATGGAAAACTCAATGCAAAAAACGCGTTTTGGGACCCCCCTTTTTTCTCAGCCCCCCCTTGACGAAACCCCACCAAATTTTCAGGGGCTGCTCAGAAACAAAATGTGCCATTTTCCTGAAAATTTCAGCCGATTCCGTCCACAAACGCCAAAGTTATTAGACATAGAATTTTCAAAAGTCCCATAGGGAAAAAATTCTAACTATATATACCTACTGGCGATAGCCAGTAGGTAATATATATATATATATATATATATATATATATATATATATATATATATATATATATATATATATATATATATATATATATATATATATATATATATATATATATATATATATATATATATATATATATATCTTTCCACTACTGCTGGTTACAGAGTCACGCTGTCACGGGCGGTCTTGTTGTAGCCATCAGCAGGCTTCTTTATTCGTTCCACAAATCTTCAAAATTACGAAGAAAACAAGACACCCAGAGCTTCAGTTCGAGGATTTATTTGGCAGATGAACAAATCTCCATATATATATATATATAGAGATAGATAGATAGATAGATAGATAGATAGATAGATAGATAGATAGATAGATAGATAGATAGATAGATAGATAGATAGATAGATAGATAGATAGATAGATAGATAGATAGATAGATAGATAGATATACTGATAGTTGACCAAGCCAGCGGGAGAGGTAGCCCTGAGCGCGAAGCGCATTTGCAGGCAGTGGGTGTCAAAGGAGATTAATAAAACCCCAACAAAACAATGTCAGCAGAATGGGACAAAGAACGAGAGGAAGCGGCCCTTGACATTTTCAAAGAACTAGATGAGTCAGTAATAAATCCATCCTCTAAAACTAGTGCACAGCAAACACCTGAAGGGAGTGACATTAAGAGACTTTTGAATGAACTTGAGAAACTGCGTAAGAATGAAGTGGCAAAATGGTGGGAATGTTCCTCCCTTAAAAGATACCTGGAAGTAAGGAGAATCCCAAGAGGGTTAAGAGTCCTATGAGAACCCTGACCCTGCCATGTTACACGATTGGGCCGACAACAGTGCAGAATCATCTCGTAATATGCTACGCATCCTGATAAAGTACGCCACCACTGACAGGGAGAAATTACTCCTAAAAATAGACTGCATCATGGAAGAGTTGGGCAAACTACCAAACCAAGATGTGGTGAGCAAAGGACTAGCTGACATAAAAACAAGGGTACAGAAACATAAAAACACCATAAAAATCAGGAAAGCAGAAAACTTCCAACGCGACAGGAATGATTACCTGCAAGGCAGGATTTACACCTTTGCCAGAAAATTTGAAAATATCCGAAGACAACAGCTCTCAGCAACCGGAAGCTCCCTTCCATGCCCACAAGAGCTAAGTGAGTCAGAAATCAGCTCAGGAGCAGAATCAGAACCTGATGCAGGCACAAACCCCAATCAAAGAAAGACTGTACCTACTCCTGTAGATGAGTTTGCTTTTTTAAGGGTAGAACGGCTCATGAACCTGAGACCAAGAACACAAAGACAAGATCAAACAGCGACCAAACCCAACAATCAAAAAGCAGAAGGAGGAAGAACAGACGCTGGGGCAGACATGGCGCAAAGAACCAAACCCACCTACAGACGAAACAGAAGGAGATGAGTATACCCACAACAATCACCAACACAGTCATAAATCTATCTAACATGAATGGATTTAACGACAGATGAACAAAAAACTTTGGCGCTGGGATTCTCCTTTTGCAAAGAGACTAATTTTAACTACACTGAGAAGAGAATAGACCTCTATCATTTTACCTGCAAACTCAACTTAAAAAAATGCTTCTCATCTTTGAAAGACAAACCCCCCGACAAAAGAGCCACACCCGACTCCACTCCAACTACAACTTCGTTGAGTGTGGCAGATCTAGAATTCTTGAAAGACATGACAGAAATTGAACTAAACCTAAATGATGGCAGTTTGACCAACACACAAACGGGAGCACTGGCTAAGCTTTCACTCTACGCTTCCGAAAAGACCCCTTTCAAGCCCAAGTCCACCTTCTATCCACCCATGCCTAACGATAATATAGGCATTATTCGCCGATAGAGTAACCAAAGACCTCAAAGAACTGGCTCTATCAAGCAGCTCAGATTTAAAAAAAACTCAAATGACTACAAAATGAAATATGGCAAGCTAATGGAGAAAATAAAACAGCGCACTGACATAGTAGTCCGTTGCGCGGACAAAGGAGGGAACATCGTGCTTTGGCTGCTGGAAATGTATGACAGAGAAGCCATGTCCCAACTGTAGGACAAACAATGCTATATCAGGACCAGCAGCACTAATATAATTAACATCAAAGAAAGATATCACACATGCCAGTATGATTGGAGGGGGAAAGGACTAATAACTAAACAAGAACTGGAGTTCCTCAAGAATGACTACCCAATCACCCCCCAGTTGTACCTGATCCCTAAGGTCCATAAGAACATCAATTGCCCACCTGGTAGGCAGATCATTTCGGCAATTGGAAGCCTCTTTGAACATACGAGCAAGTATATTGACTTCTTACTCCAACCGCTAGTGAGAGCTTTGCCTGCCTTCCTACAAGACACTGGGGACTTCTTGACTCACATTTCTGATTTTGTGGGGCACCAAGACTATATTTTTGTCACACTTGATGTACAAAGTCTATATACAAGTATTAGACACAGATATGGCTTAAATGCAATGTAGCACTATCTTGGAAATAGGGACATCACCTTACAACAACACACCCTGATGCTCCTACAGATGACAGAATGGTGTCTGGATAACAATACATTTTCATACAATAAACTTTTGTACGAACAGACACAAGGCACGGCCATGGGTACTTGCTTCGCCCCAGCTATGCGAATTTGCATATGGGCAGGTGGGAGGAGCAAGTGCTCATGGTCCAACACTATCACATAGTCACCCAGATCCTAGTACTGCACAAACACTACATAGATGATATCTTCATCATATGGCAGGGCTCAGAAGAAAGTGCTCTCAAATTTGCATCAGACATTAACAACAATAGCCTCAATCTGAAATTCACCTACACCACTAGCGCAGACAAAATCACATTCTTAGATTTACAGGTTTTTCAGGAAAGAGACAAGATACAGACACGCACACATAGGAAAGAAACCGCATATTACACGCCACAAGCTTCCACCCCACGAGCCTTAAAGAGAGCATACTATATGCAGAGTGCCTAAGGATGAAAAGAAATTGCAACCTAAAAAGTGATCTGATAGCTAGCACAGAAAGCCTCTTTGACAGACTCAAAGACAGAGGCTACAAACAAAAAACCCTGAATAAATCAAGAGAGAAAAGCAATAGCCTGGATAGGTCTGTTTTGCTACACAAAAACACCAACATCAACACAGATAACATAGCCACGAACCCAAACATGGCCCCCAGGTTGATAACAGGTTTTAACAAATATCACAACAACCTCCGTACAATCCTATATAGGCACTGGCCTCTGATTAGGAATGATACAACATTGGGCCCAAGTTGTGCAAAATTACCACAGCTAACTTTCCGGAGGGCAACCTCCATGAGACAGGAGTTAGTTAACTACGCTCCATCACTGTCAAAAAATAAAACATGGCTGCAATCCCAGCCGGGCTTTTTCAAGTGCACAAAATGTAAGGCCTGTAAACATGGAGTCAATACGAAGACAGTTGAGTTCCCATTCAGACAATCTCCTTTCGAGATCAAACAACATTACACATGCAAAACAGATTTTGCGGTATACCTACTCAGTTGCACCTGCCAAAAACTCTATATAGGCAGCACTATACATCCTGTACACCTTAGGATCCTTTAACATCTCAGAGCCATTTCTAATGATGATCCCGCATACCCAGTGGTGAGACACATTAATACCCACCACAACGGCAGAATAGAAGATCTCACATATTTTGTAATTGACAGTGTGGCACAGAACCCCAGGGGAGGAAACAGGCAGCAAACACTGAGAAGATTGGAAACAAAATACATTATCCAATTAGATTGCAAAATCCCTAATGGGCACAACGCAGATGAAGCCCTCTGTGTACATCTATGATACTGTACTCCCAGAATTTGCCTCTACTGGCTTCCTTACTCTGACCCAAATAACCCATTCTCTTCAGAACATCTTGTTTTACCATCTAATTTTAAATCACTAAGAGCATGTGACTTTGTAAATAACCACCACTCACACACTCACATACACTCACTAACACAGGATCGGGGACAGTAACCAGATCACTCACACAGTCTTAGCTATACATACCCACGATAAGAGGCTCCTATCATTTAACCCAATAAACAAACAACGCTGAGGATACCAGTGACATTATAACTAGCAAAGCCTATCCACACATAACCCAAGGTGTACACACTGAGGTCCACTCCTGTAACCATAGTTAGCACACGTTACAACATACACATCAATCGCCCACATGGGCTAGATCCCATTCTTCCAAAATAATTTAGCCTCCCTGCCAAATAAAGTACTATTACTGATAATGATAGATAACACTATGTTATCCCTTCGTACTACAAAATACTGTTTTTTCCACAATCACGGGGAAACTATGTTGACACAAAGCACGACAAACGAAGGAAAGGCAAATAACCTGACAAGACTAATAATTGATGTCAATTGAAGCGCCGTTAACTTATCCCGTGACTCTGCAATATAAAACACGCAGCGCGCCCTCTGTCTCTCGCCCCTCATCTGAACCAAAAAACACTTGTTATTTAGAGATTGCACCATAAAACTAAGACCCGAACAGAGCAGCCACACAGAGTGGTGCTGATATAATTGAGGGGAAATCATTACTTAAATAAACAAAAGTTAGGCGTACAACAGAGAACTAGCTCCTATGATCCGACAGAGTGAAGTAGTGTGGCTCACTGGTTAGAGGCGGCAGACCCGAGAGCAGAGGACGGCCCGGGACCAGGGTTCGATTCCCGGCGCGGCAGGTTTCTGGACCAGGGTCAGCGGACTCGATAATTCTCTCGCCTCGGTGCCCACTCTGATCAGCGATCACACTCGGCAACTCTGGGCATTAGCTTGCCTCATCTTCACTAACGGCCCCACCAGACCGCCGGGGATGCCTGGTCTCACCCTGGAGATACCCATTAAGGGACCATCTCTCAGGGAAGCCAGGAAGGGTTTCGCAGCGGTCGAAGCGCCTTGGGACCCTACGGGTAAGTAGTGCGCTATATAAATGCCAATACATTTACATCCGACAGTTTTCAAGAGCAAACACAGACATCGCACACACACACGATGACTCACCTGTCAGATTGGCCTTACAGAAACCGCGTGGGTAGGCCTTTCTTGTAACAGTATAATCACTCTTCTATGTCTTACCACACGTAGGAGAATGTCCAGCATCCCAGCAACAAAGGGCCTCATTAACACATACAAATACACTATCGTTAGAGCCAAGCTAAGCTAATTGTGAACCAGAGTGGAATAATTTAATTTAAACCAGTTGTAAAGAAATTATTTACATGTCTTTATTCTTTTTTAACATGACTTGCACTTTTGTTAGACACCAACTTTTCCATGTCTACTGTATGTTACATGTTACCTGTGTCATCCACCTGATCCTTAACGAGTTACCCTGCACTTGTATAAATATGCTCAGTACAATTGTAAAGACAGATGTAGTAAAGAAGGTGGACTTGTCCGCCGAAACACGTCTGGTCGTTTATTGGAATTAAAAACCTTTGATTTTCATCCACGGAGTCGAAACATAGGTTTCAGGGGTGTTATAGTTAGCTGCACAGTTCACTCACACAAAACCATTAAAATTCCTCCGTTATAGTTAGTTGTATTAAATGTAACTCTGGAGCCCGCAATCCACTGGTGATGATGTCACATATTACATCATTCATGACATGGTCAGTGACATCACTGATGACATCTCAAATTACATCACTGATGACATCATCCAGTGATTGTGGTTTGGTTTGTTATTTAAATATGTATTATATATACAGCAATCTGCATTGAAGAATCAGTGGATATATAAATATCTTGATGGAGGATTTAGTAGCAGTGTGATTGACTGTTTACTTGACTAATTTATAGTGTCTCACTAAATATATTGGATAGTGACTAAACTGTGTGAATATCTGTATTACTTTGTCAGTTGTTGTATAAACTGCTGCACCAGTTGGTTACTAGTTACGCAAAAGTCTATATTAGTTATTGATTAGTTAACTGATTATTTGTATGGGAGAGTGAATGTGTGTGTGGTTCGGTGGGGGATCTGTGACTGCCCAAAGATATATGAATAGTTAATTCAGTACGTATATGAGGTTAAGGCTACGTGTTACAATAGTTGTTTGGGTGAGTGAATATCTTTATGGGTGTGGTGATGAACAAAAATATTTCTCAATGGTACAGGTCCAACAAAGTAGAAAAAATAAAAGGCAATGTATGTGACAGTCTTTGTATATAAATAAGTATACATAAAAGTCATTGTTCGCATGAGTGACTGTATAGATAACTGTATACTTGTAATAGTAATTTCATAAGACAGTAAGAATGAGTTACTATCTATATGAATAAATAAAGTGCTATTTGTATAAGTGTGTAGCTGAGTAAATGTAAATATGATACATTCTTTGCAAAAGTGAGTTGGATGACTGCATAACTGAATAGGATGTGTGCTGGTGTGTAATGTCAATATAGGTGTATAAGTATATTTGATAGTGTTCTATTGATCATTGACAGCATGTGTGAGTGAATCTATAGGTAATTGATTAGATGTGTGTGTAGATCTAGAAATCACAGAGTAGGTTTTTAGATACTTGTATTGGTGTGTCAATGGATTCAAATATGATACTCTGTATTTTTCAGTGAGTGATGAAAGGTTATACTACTGTATGATGAGGTGTATCTGATTGTCATGTGGATGATGTCATCAGTGATGTCATCAGTGATGTTATTTGAGATGTCATCAGTGATGTCATCAGTAATGTCACTGACCATGTCATGAATGATGTAATATGTGACATCATCACCAGTGGATTGCGGGCACGAGAGTTACAGTTAGTACAACTAACTATAACGGAGGAATTTCTATGGTTTTGAATGAGTGAAATGTGCAGCTAACTACACCACCCCTGAAACCTATGGTTTTTTTCAATGAATTTCTAAGGTTTTTCAGAGGATAATTCCTAACTATAACCTACCTGAAACCTATAATTTTTTCAGTGAATTTCAAAAGTTTTTTAAATGATAATTCCTAACTATAACCTGCATGAAACCTATGGTTTTTTTCAGTGAATTTCAAAGGTTTTTTAAATGACAATTCCTAATTATAATGTTGACCACTCCCCCATACATTTAACTAGTGTAAGGATGTTGACTATGTACTGCGTGAATTACATATAACTCATACCCTTATTTAATGAGCAATAAGTGATATAGGTACTAATAATATACTTCCGACACCCTACAAAATCACAATACCCAGCGCTAAGACCACTACTACCACCCCTCCAGACCCCTCTCTCTCTACTACCTCAGAGGCAGCGCAAAACAGGACTACAGACCTTCCCAAGATAATATATCCTCTCAACAGCACACAAGCTCAATGTTCAGAGATGTGGCAACCAACTATGTATAAGGGAAGGAGCTCGCACATGAACAATAATTTACACAATGCCAAGACTACCGGTGAAATGCTATACACAACTCACTATAGAAACCAAAAACTATTCCGTGTGTAGATATACTATTGATACGTGTTATGTACTGCATAGTGGATGCAACCATATTATCTCGGACACTGGGGAATATTTTGGTCATGTAGCTGTGTTCCCCCCCATGAAGCAGAAGCGGAGTGGGCTGGTCCAACGTATGCAACGTCAGCGTAAGACTATAAATAATTAAGCTACGCCTTGGAGGTGGTTCACTTCTGCAAAGAGAAGAGACTCTACCACAGCAAAGGTCCTCACCTTGCCACGTGGCTGCCGCCATGACCACGTGCCTCCTCGATACAGGCCCATTGCGAACTCAGCGGCACAGCACCGCAGACTTATGTTTGTATTGACCACTGCCTTGGATCTACACTGCGGAGAGCAGGATTCACAACTTAAATTCAGCTTTGGATCTACACTACGGGCGACATTGAAGTTAACCTTGATTTATGTAAGGCAGAGACAATGTTACTCAATGTCCTCATACTTTGATAAAATAAGTGACAAAAACTCTTCGTAAATATCTGTGCTGACTACTGCCTTCGATCTACAGTGCGGTCAGTAGAGTTTAAAACTTGATACCATATGCGGATAAGCACTACAGACAACATTGAATTCAGTCTTGATTTATTTAAGGCAGGGACAATTGTACTATGTCGTCAGATTTTGTTAAAGTATGTGACAAAAAAGCATTCCTCGATATCTGTGTCAACTACTGCCTTCAATCTACACTGCAGACAGCAGGGTTTACAACTTGAATTTCGCTTTCCATGTACACTATGGACAGCATTGAAGTTAGCCTTGATTTATGTAAGGCAGAGAGAATTTTGTTAAATAATACAACAAAAAATATTCTTCAATGTCTGTACTGAGTACTGCCTTCAAATGTACACTGCGATCAATAGAGTTCACTACTACATACCAGAATCGCATCAGCACTACAGACAACATTAAATTAATTCTCTATTTATTTAAGACAGAGACAATTGTACTGTGTCCTCAGATTTTGTTAACTGTGACAAAAAAGCATTCATCGATGTTTGTTTCGACTACTGCCTTCGATCTACACTGCGGATAGCAGGGTTCACAACTTCAATTCAGCTTTCCATCTACACTACAGACAGTATTCAAGTTATCCTTGATTTATGTAAGGCAAAGGCTATTTTGTTAAAGGATGCCACAAAAAAACATTCCTCAATGATGACTGTACTGAGTTCTGTTTTCAAATATACACTGCGATCAACAGAGTTTACCACTTGATACCAATGGGGCATCAGCACTACAGACAACATAAAATTCAGTCTCAATTTATTTAAGGCAGAGACAATTTTACTGGGTCCTTAGTATGTAACAAAAAAAGCATTCCTCGATGTCTGTGTCAACTACAGCCTTCAATGTACACTGCGGACAGCAGGGTTCACAACTTGAAGTCAACTTTGCATGTATACTACGGACAGTAAGGAATTCAATCTTGATTTATTTAATGCAGAGACAATTGTACTGTATGTGTTCTGATTTTGTAAAAATAAGTGACAAAAATAATTCGTCGATATCTCTGCTGACTACTGTGGACAGCAGCGTTCACATCTTGAATTCAGCTTTGAATCTATACTATGAACAGCATGAAATGTTGCCTTGTTTTTTTAAAGTAGAGTTAATTGTACTTTATGTCCTCAGATTTTGCTAAAAGATTTTACAAAAAGAATTTCTTGATGTCAGTGATGACTACTGCCTTCGATCTACATTGTGAGGGATCACCATTCAGATAGAATGACGATTGTACATGACGCCTTCCAGCAGACAAGAGACATTATACCACTGAGACCCCCCGAACCACGAATCATCAAAGGGTGCGCACACGCTGAGTTCTTTCGGTACCACTAACTCACTGCACCACAAGTCATTTCCCCGTAGCCTTATTAAAGCAGAATTCACTAGGCAAAAAACATTGCTCCCAGTACAGCCCCCCTGCATTACGAATTATCGCATGGTACGTACAAGCTCAGCACCAAAGATACTACTGACTCAGTGCACCATAAATCATCGGAAAGAAGAGTGAACAGTTTTCTCTCAGCAATGAGGCATACTATCACTTTTAAGTAGAATTCATGCAGAATCCAATTGACAAAAGACATTACTCCAATTACTGTGCCCCCTCGCCCCCCCAGACCAGCATCATCGTAGGATACGTACACGCTAAGCACCAAAAGTACTAGTGACTCAGTGCACCAAAAATCATTATCATTATTATTACTAAGGCAGCATTCACAACACAAAAACATTACTATCAGTACGGCCTGCCTGGACCACGCATCATCGCAGGCTCCACAAAACCTTGTTGTTTCAGATACCACTAACTCAGTGCAAACCAAACTAAGTATAACACCTATCAAACCTACACAAAATCCCTTTAGCATGCTTCCTTCAAAAACTTCTTTTATATCACTTATAGATTTAGTTGAGTAATAAAATTTACGCTACATACAAGTTCTATCTTTCACTTCAATCATGATTGCAGATAATGCAGTCCACCCTAAGATCTACTCTCCGGACAGCAGGGTTTACAACTTGAATTCAGCTTTGGATCTTCACTACAGACAGTAGGGAATTTAGCCTTGATTTATTTAAGGCACAGACAAAAAAATACTCCTGTGGCACTGCTAGTATGCGCAAGAACCTTTAATCCCTACATCATGTGAACTATGTTTGCAAAAAATGTAGAACACAGCGCCAAAATGTACCTCCACCACCGGCAATACCAAGTACCTCTGGGGTATCACCTTCAACAACACCACCAGACATACGTTCCCATTTGAGAAAGTTAGAATGCACTGCGTGAAATGCAATCATTTAATTTGTTATTAGGGGCAATCAGTAGACCTAGTTTGCATAGCAATTGAGAACCATTGATGGTAGTTTTTTTTTAACCTCAAAGTTCTAGCAGACCAGTATGCAACACTCAATAATTTGAGTACAGACCACTAGAACCATGCATCATCGCAAGGTGAGCACATGCTGAGCACCACACTTACCATTAACTCAGTGCACCATCGCCACGTGGCCTTATTAAGACATAATTCAGTTGCCAAAAGACATTTTTACTAGTGCGCTCTGCTTGAACCACGCATCATCGCAGGCTCTAGAGAAAACCCCCCTACCTCAGAGTACCACAACTCATGAACCCTTTACGATGGAATCTTCTGTGTATTATTTCACATATAGTGCTCCTACCTTTGTTGCAACAGGACTTATACACCGTTTATGATTGAATATCTGTGTATGATATCATGATTACTATTCTACTTGTTACCAACAGAAATGTATTAAAATGGAGTCAAGCACACGTGCCCGTACCTACTTCAACTATCTATCGGTGTCAGTGTACTTACTATGTTTGTAAAATGCTGCTCCTGTACCCTACCAGATTATATTCTGCTGTAAACAGTGTATGCAACCATCTTACCTCTGCCAATAACAAAAACTTCAATTATATAACTTTCTCTCGATCATTCTACATATAGGAACATACAAAATGAATCATTACAATGCTGTAAAGAAATTGTATAGTCAATTTATAAATATGTTTTATTTCTTGTTTTTTTTTGTGCATATTTATATAGCGCAAAGTCAACCCAAAACTATATCAACACTTTACATGACCACCGTATTTACAGTAAATTTTCAGGCACGCGTAGATTACGTCATTTCTCTTCAATAACAGAAGTGGACGCGACTCAGAGACTCAAACACCGATTTCCAGCACCAACTTCAACAGTATACCCAAATGACTACATACGTATATATATATATATATATATTAGCTGCACTTCATGTGCCAAAAACTGCATCCTAAAGCTTTCATAGCCCTGTATTACTACAGCTAGAAAACTCCACTGAATGTACAACAAACATTCATATACGCAGAAATGCGTCATGTCCACCATCTTTTATGTATGCAACTATGAATGAAAATAGAGTCAGTGATACCCCGTACCTTACTTGGGGGCCATGTTGTAGGATTTTACAGATATAATGACACATTTGCATTTAAGACCCGGGTGACGTCAGCACTACAAGACAGACACCCGAATCACTTGATTTCTCATATCACTCCCAACAGAACCACGTCCATAGCTCCGGAATCATGGTTCAGATCCTCGCGCAGCACTGGCATACGTCAGTCCAGCCCACTCCGATTATGCTTCCAGGTAAGAACAAAAACGCAACATTGGCTAGATTTTCATTGTAGTGATTTCCTGGTTCGAGGTCCAGTTGTCAGAACGGCACACACACACACTCCCTCATACCTGGTATACCCCCACACCATACCCATCCAGCACATGCATCACAACACATGTGACCCTATCAATTAAAAAGACTGGGCTCACGTGCTCTACGCCATTTTAGAGTTGCTCCCATCCCAAGCGCTGAGATGGCCCGTCCTAGTGGTTCGGACGCCTCATGTAGGCCCAAACCACCGAGCAGGGGGGCCCACTACCACTTGCGTGGCCTATTTGGTCACTGAGTTAGTGGTACCGCAAGGATTGAGCTTGTGAGGATCCTGCGATGAAGATTGGAGCAAGAGTATGTTCTTAACCATAGCGATATCAAGACTCAGCACCATATGTGAGACTTCATGGTGGAAGAGCTGTCCTGCATGATGTACAAGGTTTCCTGTCCATGAAAAGGTGAGCAGTGAGGCCTTGGTGCGCAGCGGAGGGAGTATATGGGGTGCAGCAGACTGGATACAAAAAGCCGATGCAGCAATTTAGGCGAACGCAGTCCTATATACCATATCTTATTGCATTTGTATTTTTTTTCCAATCGCAGGAAAGTTTTTATGATCAGTCAAATGTCTGTCGCTTGTTATGATCAAAAGCACGTGTATCACTGCGCACCACTTGCTTTCACAACCAGATAAAAAACATTACTACTATAGTCATTTTTCGAAAATCCAAGCCTGTTAAACATGTTGGAACTGTACAAATTGTTGTTTTTTAAATGCGGGAGGGAAGGTGTGTGAAAGGGCGATGTAATTCTACTCCACATCAAGATAGTAACAATTACCAATCATAACTTCTTTCTTTTACTATCTTTTCGATGTAAAGCTTCAGGGTGCATTATGTCCTGGCACGTGCTGAAAGACACACTGGTGACAGAAAGGTGAGCTGCGAATATTCTTTTCAGTCACTCTTTCACTTCCTCACTCATTTAAAAAAGAAATGACGCACAATATTAACTTCTTTTTCATCTTACAGGTTTGTTTCACAAATTGGCGTTCCCACCCCAACACCTCCGAAGCTCAACGTTTGAGGATTCTGCGATGATATGTGGCCATCCTAACAAGGTCTGAGAAGGCTGCTTCGACACGTGGTGCATCCTCTTTAAATTACACCATTTGGCACAAGGTGAGCAAAGAAGCTTGTTTCCGAAGCAACGACAAGTCACCTGTGGGCGGAGAATGTGGGTAGTGTACAGCAGCTTGATTGCGTAGGAATGTACAATTACCTCCGGGCAGTGAGAATAGATAGGTTGCAACAGTTTGAGGAGCAGATTACAAGCCCCTTGTGCCACTTTTGCATCACTTTTAACATGGGAAAAGTGATGCAAAAGTGGTTCAAGGTGCTTGTAAATCTGCCACTGATTGCGCAAGAAGAAGCACTCTGGGAGTCAAAGGAGTGCAACAGTCTGGGTACACAGTAATGAGAACTCACCGCTATGCAGTGGGGGTGCATGGGATATATTACTTTGGAAGAAAAACATCACACAAACACCTCCATGCAGTGGAAGTTGATGAAATACAATATCCTGAGTGTACAAATAAATACATCAAAAATATACTTGTGCAGTTGTATTTACTATGCTATTACTAACTATATACTATTTTTCAGATCACTAAACTGGAGGGTGCACTATGAACCGGCACGTGCTTGGACAAACAACGGAGGCAAAAGGTGAGCTATGAAGATTTTCTCCAGTATTAACTGCTCCATCTATAACTTTCTTTCTCTCTCTCACAGTTTTAACGTTGTTTTTTCTCTTTCTCTCTATCTCTCTCTCTCACATTGTTTCTCTTTCTCTTTTGAGATGCTGCTGTCCACTCTGCCCAAAAAAACTCAAGGCTGAATTTAATAGTCTGCAGTGTAGAACCAAAGTTGAGGTGAAGTTGTGAACTCTGTTCGTCACAGTGTTTACACAGGGTAAGCAGAGCAGCCTAGATACACAGTACCTCCGATTAAATGCGTTGAAAAGAATCAATATTGTCCTGCATAATGACGTGATGACTCATCTGATTCTGTCTCATCTCTGAATCATTTTAAAGACCTGTTGGTCCATACTGTAAATCTGATGCAATAGGTACTTCCGTACAGACACCTCTTGAACGCGGGCCTAAAAGAGAGGTAGAATGTATCAGGCACACTGCAGACGTGCAAATTAACAAATATTGCCAGGTATTAACTTAATTTGTAATCTTTGATCTCCTTCAGTCACATCGATCTAATTTTAAACACTTATTTTCATTTTTGTTTTGCAGAGTACCTACCCTACTTCTATTGGCGTCCATATTAAATTTTGTTTATTATATTGTTTTGTTAAAGTTATGTTTCTAGTTATTTATTCTATTGTTATCTTAAAGTTACGTTTCTAGTTATTTATTGTTGTTTTAATAAAAGGTAATTTTAAAAAGTGTATACGTCTTCTTTTTCTGACAACATTTCACTATTATTTAGTATGATAATCATATACTTAAAAACATTTAAAAATAGAAATTATGTTTATAACTAGAAGTACAATACTGAGTCTAACTCTTTACCAGCTCTTTAACAGAGTCTATAGCTGCAACTAACGGTTCCTATGGAAAAAATGTAAAACTACAGCACAGTAACTGTTTCGATTAGCAACATTGTGTGGTGAACTTCTAACCTGTGTGCTCACTTAAGTAAGCAAACTAAAACAGAACACTGTGTAGCAGATTTACAAGCCCCTTGCACCAATTTCACGTCACTTTTCCCATGTTCAAAGTGATGCAATAGGGACGCAAGGAACTTGTAAATCTGCCACATCACATATTAAACATGCTTAAGCCTGCTTCAGAACAGATGTTAGGATCCGACATAAACCGCAATTAGCAAGAGTTTTCCTATTGGTCCTAAAAACCAGGGCCGCCTTGTAAATACAACACTATTGTCATACCTCCCTCTTCCTTTTTATATTCTCATAGAAAAACCTACCTTGCCACTGAGAACACCTATATTGCAACTCACTGGATGTACAAAGCGAGCCCTTAGCAAACCAACTGCTAACATGCATTAATGCATTTTAGCGTCGCCTAGTAAATAGGGCGATATCAATTTCACTGCATTTTTGGATTTTTTTAAAAATTGCGATGAAATGACACTTCCTAATATGCCCTCAAGCTTACTATGGCACAGCGGGAACCTTGACTCCCGTCCTGCCATAGCAAACAGCAGTGTCCCGGGGTAGACACCCCGAGACACAGCAGGAACCGCTCCTGGGGGGGTGGTGTTCCCCAAGGCATTAGACTGCTCCAGAATCCAGACCACGCGGCCCCCCTCTCAAAATATGAAAAACCCTGGAGGGTGATAATCCCCGGGGCTTAGACTGACCTTTGAGCTCCCTCACCCATTTATTTGGTAGCACCGAGGAATGTCGATCCCCGAGCTACAGGGCCCCTCTGAACCCCCATCAAATGTAATATTTTAGACCCCGGGATTTGGTCCTCCCAGGTAGTTAATTTTTAAACAAGCACAGGAGCCCCCGCTTCCTTTTTATTTTTGTTACAGCGGATCCATGCACCCAACGCACATTTCTCTGTTTTTTCAACAAACAAAAAAATGTTGGGACCCCAAAGCAGGTCTAGATGATCAAAATATTTCTTACATGCCCCCTTTATACATTTTAAACACTTGTCCCACTATTTTTTACATCCTCGCTTCTACCAAGGCAGAAAATGGCTACCAACACTTCCTGGTTTCGATGTTGACAACCACTTGACAGCCAATTAGCATTCAGGGCGTGATCGGGAAGGTGTGCTTAGAGTGCACGCAAGATGCGCGGATCCACCGAGGTCATCGATATATATGTATTTTTAATTGTAATTTTCACAGGACCTACTGAACAGATTTACACCATTTAAGCAAAAGGCACAAGTCTGAACCAAGGACTACAACTTTGCCAAATTTGGTGTAATTCCGTTCAGCCGTTCATGATGAACCATACCTATGGAAAATTGCATTGGTAAACATGTTTTGGGACCCCCCTTTTTTCTCAGCCCCCGCTTCATGAATCACCCCAAGACTTTCAGGATAGGAGTGGACCGGAGCGCCCCACAAGTTTTGAAAATTTAGCAAAGATTTGTCAACCGGCGCCAAAGTTATTCCAAATAGAATGTTGCGGATTTCCTATGGAAAATAGGTCCTAACTATAACTACCTACTGGCCAGTAGGTAATATATATATCTGGCATGGCAGTGAAAGTGAGTCAAATGAATTTATTGCCTTGCTGAACCAAAACAATCTAAATCTGAATTTCACTGCCACTATAAGCCGAACCTCAGTAACATTCTTGGATGTTGAGATCTATATGGAGCGAGGGAGGTTGGAAACTAAATTACATCGCAAGCCTACGGCAGGCAATGCCATTCTGCACGCCAGTAGTGCCCACCCCACCCACCTAATACAAAGTATTCCCTATGGCAAGCTTTTGCGCATAAAAAGAATTTGTAGTAATAATGAACAATACAAAAAGCGCAAGGCAAATGTATTCCAAGGTTCAGAGAAAGAGATTACAGTAACTTTTGTCTTAAGAACGCCCTCACTAAATGTAATATGGTTGATAGGGACATGCTACTTTCAGTCCAAAAGGTCCCTAGCACCCAAAATAAAACCTCTAACATGTTTAGATTTATATTGGATTACAACAAAGAACATCTAGCCGTGAGAAAGATAATCAAAAGGAATTGGCATTTCATTAAGCAGGACCCCATCATTGGTAAGACAGTTCCAAATAATCTAATGATAACATACAGAAGGGGAGCATCTATGAAAGATGGTCTCATGGATAGTGTGTAAAACCTGTCAACATGGAGTCAATGTTACTGAATACTCTACTCCATTTGGGGGACCTAACCAAATCACTCAACTGTAAAACTGATTATGTGGTATATGTGTTGGAGTGCCCATGTAGACTGTGATATATAGGTAGTACCATCTTATCAGGACACAAAAGGATACTCCAACACATTAGAGCCATCAAAAACAACGATTAGGCGTGTCCCATGGCCAGGCATTTCCATGAGCAGCATGATGGCAACCCTAAGGACCTCATATACTTTCTTATTGACTCTGTCCCTAAGAGAAAACGAGGAGGTGACAGAGAGAGGAGCCTTAGATTGATAGAGATGCACTACATTTTAAGTCTTGATAGTAAGCATCCCAACGGCCTTCGGAGGAACTCCATGCTAGCCTATAAATATTGGGGCTCCAGTCTATTTAATATAGGAGCTGTATAATATGATCTTAACTATGTGGCAGATTGGATTTGTATTTAATACTAGGTTTGCTGGGCTGTTTTGGCACACCCCTCAGATTGAATTAGAAATTCAGGAATTAATTTCTGTTCTTAAAAATTGTTCTTATGAATCTATTCTTTGCACAGTAGCTTCCCGTAAGTTCCCTTTATTCTTTTTAACTATCTTAATCTTTTTATAATACACATTGAGCACTTTTCATATTTTTCACTTTAGAAAAAAAAATATTTTATTTTCCAAAAAATTATCGTTTGCACATGCCCCTTTTCTGCACAGATATATCCTGTTTTTATAAACAGCCATTGGGAAAAATGATCGTGTATCACAACTTATATATTTTTAGGACCAGGCTATGCAGGATAGGGATTTATCCCTTTCTTCCTTATCTTTCGTCCTCAAACCTATGTTTAATATTTTGAGGAGGAATTAGCCAAGGCAATGTATTTTCATTGAGTAACAGGAAACGTATGCAAATTTATGCACAATATTAGCAGGCATTATGTTGGAACTGGACAGATGTCGGTTGATAAATGGAATACATATATACATATATTCACTGATTTTAACAGTGTGAATTTTAAATATGTGAGGTCTGAGGTACTCACCATTTAATGGATGTATATATAGTTATTTATGTATTTATTCCATGTGTATTTATACCCATATATGTTTTAAATTATTGTATATATCATTACGGTTATACATTTATGTATCTATTTATCTGTTTAGATATTTAAGCCTAGTTATTCATATTGATATATGTGGAGTGACTAATGACCATCCAACACTAGGTTAAACTTTTCGCAGCAATTCAAGACATGATAGTGCATTTATGCAAACACTATTTGAAATTATTGCGTTTCTTGTTGCTAAATAATCCTTCTATAAGTTGGTGTAACCTTGAAAATTTTGTTTATCATATTTGTGAGAATGTAACAATTCGATCAAGTTGTCTCGCATATGACAGTTTCAAGTTACTGGATGAAACTGAGCACGGGTTTCTTTGCACTGTATACCACGTGGTATGTTCACAACCAATGAAAAAAAGTGTGTAACTGTTTAAAAGGAATGCCATAGGTAGTTTGGCGTCATGTGATCAAGTGCCCAGGTAGGGACGAAACGCGTCATAGCTGCCAACACTGTTTGTACTCTGTAAAAGAATAAACTGAAGGTATTTCAAGATTTATGCAGTCCGTGCTCTTCATTTGCATCCAGAGGAGGAAAAGCGGAGACGAAAAGTTTTCTTCGATATATACCCGACCGCAGCTGCCTTTGATAAAGAGTGTATCTCGAAACGCGTCAAGCGGTGGTCCACTGCTTGTTAAAGTACTGGTTCGTACTCTGAGGAGGAAGGGAAGTGCAGGTCTTCTGAGATAATTTGAACTCCTTTATTAATGATTTGGTCCAGCAAGTAATTTTTTGGCACTATGTTGCAAGTCTTCAAAACTTTAGAAGACTCCATACAAAAACTACTTTCACAAAAAGATGATACTACATAAAAAAAGAAAAGAAACATCCAATAACTTCAGTACAATCTGTTTCTTGTAAACAGACCTCTTCTGGTGCTCCCCGATGAGGATTTTAATATGGCCGACAAGGTTTCTCTTCATTTAAATATAACTCACTTAAGAGATACCAACTACTATATATGGCTTAAAATGAATAGATAATAGCATTCCACTCATCAAACCAAATCTGTTACTCTTTTTCTGCAAATTTGGTAAGGATCCCAAAAAAGGAGTGGACAGGGCATGAGAAAATTGTCAAGACTGA
The DNA here is from genome assembly GCF_964263255.1 of Lissotriton vulgaris. Taxonomy (NCBI): domain Eukaryota; kingdom Metazoa; phylum Chordata; class Amphibia; order Caudata; family Salamandridae; genus Lissotriton; species Lissotriton vulgaris. The sequence goes on from NC_141698.1 coordinate 210,116,399, forward strand.
ATTCTTGATTTAATAAGTCCTTTAACTAGGATTTTACACTTAGCAGAGGAGGCTAGATTGGAAGGCTCTCGGGTTAATCTAGAAACTCTTACCAATTGGGACCCAAAAACAATATGTATATTAGGTAATGCGAATGCTGCCATATCTCTAGAGAGAGAACCAAGGGGCATATTATCAAGCGACTTTTTGCCGAAAAAGCGCCAAAATTAATATCGCTCTATTAGCAAGGACTCGCAAACGCTTGTTTCCTTGTGATAGTAGCCTATTTTGACATCCCTTTGCATGCCAGCGATATTTATCGCTAATGGCATGCAAAGTAGGCGTTCCTCACTAAACATTAATGAAATATGTCACTAGAACAGCTTTGCACTATTATCAATGCGGACCCATATCCGCGAAGCTATGAATAAAGTTGCGCTGAGCACCGTTTATCGCAGCTTTTTAACACATGAAAAAAACATTACTTAACCACCTTTACAATAGGAGGTGGAATGATATGTTAAGTCCAAGCTTGCATATTAGCAAGCTTTTCATTAGCGCACTCGCATTAAAGTAGGATTTCTAACGCTAATCACCGCTCTCACTGGATTTCACATCGCCTCTTAGCAAAGCATTGATGATACACAGCTAAGAGGGCGATGTGATCCAGCGATAGACGGCGATAACAGAGAATGCGCTAAGCGTGTTTTGCGATATTTATCACATTTTGTTGGTAATATGGCCCTAAAAGTATTTTATTAAAAAATGACCCTCAATTAGGAATCTATCATCCAGAGAAGAAGGCCAGAAAGCAAGTCTTTATTGGGGGATCCCTTTAGTAATGAAATATGCAAATAAGTAGCGCCTTACACAACAATTAACAATGCTCAATTCTCTTTAAAGAGAATTTTTAGCTCCAGAGTTTTTGGTAGAGCCGGTAAAGGAAGGAGCTTTTTTATCGGCCACTATGTCTCCCGTGGAGACTGTTACTACAGAGGCTCTATGGATCCACGCAAAACTACAAACCCCAATTCTATCCCCAAAGCGGAAGAAGCTCCAAAGAAGAATCCAAAATACAAGTAATTCTGGCCTTCAGGCCATATAGCCCTTGTTCTCCCTGCCTGGCTCAAAATCACTTCTGACCTTTGGGTTCTTCATACAGTTCAAGGATTTTGCATAGATCTCTATCAATATAGCATTCAAACATCCTCTCCACAGCCTCTAATTTTTTCACAAGAACAAATTCAATTGATAATTACAATGGTTCATTCTCTTTGAAAGACCTAAATCCTACTGGATTTCTCAGTACAATATTTCTTGTTCACAAGAAAAAGAAAACATAATGCCCTTTGTTCAACAACTTTGTAGTGTACGACAATTTCACCATGGAAGCAAACTATTGTTCATCTCCAAGACTCCTTGCTAGAGGGAGATTGGATTGTCCATCTAGACCTTCAGAATGCTATTCTAATGATTTCAGTTCATCCTTTTGCGAGGAACGTCTTCAGTTTCCATGGGAAGACTTGTTTTACCAACCTACAACACTACCTTTCAGTCTCTTTTCCTCACCATGGTGATTCATAAAAATAATGAGACCAGTGGTGTTTCATCTGAGAGTGCAGAGAATCCAGTAAATTGTCAATCTAGATGATTTTCTTATAATGGCACAAGACATAGACATATTTTTCAATACCATTTAGAAACATGCCTTCAAGCGCTACAATCTCTGGGCTTCCTTGTGAATGTAGAGAAATATTCCCTCTTTCTTCTACTCAGTTGGTGTTTTTGGGGTTTCTAATAGATACAGGGAGGTCGTCTTTACTTTTTTCTCAACAGAAAGTAAAACAAATATAAAACTAAATACATCAGGTACTTAAATTAATCAATTACTTCTCTTCGATATCTGGCAATCATCGTGGGCTTTCTGGCCTCCTCGATTCTGGCGATATTTCCAGTTCCTCTGCTTTACACAGCTCTTGCACCACTGGTGCGTCACTTTTTATATAGAAAACAGTGACGCACCAGCGGTGCAAGGGGCTTGCAAATTAGCCCTTGTGAGCTCTGTGGGAAAGCTATAAGAAGGGGTTTACATTGAGTCCTTCTTACCCAGATTTCAATTTCAGGAGGCACTAGAGAGGTCTATTTTTTGTACATTTGTAATTTTATGTTTAATATATAATTGTGTCTAGATTAAAACACCTCTTCTCTTTTTCAAAGTGAAGCAATGGCTGGCCCTTGATGTATTAAGTTGATCCTCACAGATCGCTTTCTTCATTAGAAATGCCAGATCATCTGCAGCAAGGGGGCGAGACAATATCCCCATCAAAGTTTTACAATCAAATCCTGATGAATGGAGTACATTTTTAACTCCCCTTTTCCAACACTGCTTTACAAGTGAAAACATCATGAAAATCTTGGCGGAGGAATATTGTGGTTCCCCTTTTAAAAAAAGGTTCTACATCAAACCCAAATAACTACCGACAAATCACCCTCCTAGATGCCACAGGATGCATCGTAGATCATCTGAAGGATTGGGCATTTTTGAACAGAATAATTCCAATGACGCAGTCAAGTTTCCACCCAAAACATTAGGTAACAGACAATATTGCTGTTCTTCAAACTGTCCCAGATAAGTATATACTGTGTAAATCACAAGTAGTTTACTGTGCTTTTATTGATTTTTCAACCACTTTTGACAGTGTGGATAGGCCAACATTATGGAAGAAGGTAGAGAGTCTCGGGATTCCACATGATCTTCTTATAATAATGATCTCATTGCAGACAGAAACATGGTGTTGAGTTCAAATGGGAGGAGAAAGGGCCAACCCAGTTTAATTCCTACGATAAACGGTCTGAAACAAGGTTGCCTCCTAGCCCCCATGCTTTTCTCCATATATATATAAGCGACCTTCCGGGGTACTTTCTATAAACTAACAATTTCCCACCAATATTAGTACAAAAGGATATTCATAGCTTAATGTACATTGACGATATTGGCCTACTAGATTTTACTCTAATCGGTCTTCCAAGAAATCTAAATGTATTAAATCAATACGCAAAATAGATATTTTGGTTCCTAGTATCTCAAAAACCAAAGTCCTTACCTTTAGGGGGAAAAGGCAGGTTTCCCCTTTCGCTTGGTCACTGGAGGTTCTCAGAATGAGACGGTGAAAGAATGTACTTATCTAGGCCGAATTTTCGCTCAAAAAGTGCAAAATGCTCCCCACTTCCAACATATAGGGCGAAAGGCAGATGCCCATGTGAAGGCTTTGCAGAGATTATATTTTTCTACTGGGAATAGACACTTCCAATCTTTGCTTGAGGTTTACCGTATGAAAATTCCACCTATTTTATCTTTCGCTCTGGAATATACACAGATTAAAACCGGGCAACCAATAAAAGTGAAAGAAGAGCTAATTTTACGGAACTTGTTAAATGTCGCCTAATCAGTTCCCATCAAAGCATTACATCTAGAGTTATCTTTGGTGAGCATATACGATAGATCTATCTCTAACATATTAAGGTGTGCATACAATCTTTTAAACACACTCCCTGGAACTTTGAGATATTTATTAAAATTGGAGACTTTTTTTACCAAATTGGCACAGTATACTTTTAATAGGAACCTCAATATAGCTCTTAATGCGTCCCAATGCACTGTAGCACTTTTGCCGGCCTGGACTCCAGCGCATTTGAAACTCTTTTTAAAACATTCAACACTAAGAACGAGTTTCGGTCTAGATATAGAACATTGTAGTCATCTAAAGCATTATAATCCATTTGTGAAAAGTATAGTATATAAGTCCCCTGAGCAGTATCATTACTTTCAATTAGAACATAGAGACGTTGTATCTGGGACTCTTGCATCTGGGAATTCTCCCATTAAAAACAATTACTTCTAAATGGAATACTCTAGAAAATTCATATATGTGATTTATGTAATGGGGTAACACAAGATCCTACTCACGTTTGGCTAATTTGTCCAAATTCGACTTTGTTAGAGGCTTGGTGTCGGTCTAGAAAGCCCATTCATTTCAGAGGTAATGCTATCTCAACCTAAGATTCAATCAAGCTGTGTATGTCTCCTCAAAATGAATTTGTCTGTTACAACTTTTTAAGTTTTTATAAAGTTTTTTAAAATTGTTTGAAAGTGTATAAAAATAACTGTTTTAGTTATGTATTTTGTATTTGTTGACTTTCAGTAGAGGTCTGAATCAAATAAAAGCTATTGTTGTTGTTGTAGGTTGATATGTGAGAATTAATGGAGAAAAACTAATTATTGAAAACCAATTTTAATGAAAGACAATTGTAAGGAAAAACAGAAAAATCTAAAATTAAAGGAAACATTTTAAAGGAAAGATAATTTTCAGGAAAAATATCAAATGATGTTAAACTTGGATGGAGTTTATGACTACTTTGGGAATTTTGAGTTCAAGGATGGTTAATGTTTAGGGTGATGAGGGTTTTTGGGGGGTAAAAAATAACTGGAGTTCGGGCATAGAAAGGGTTTTTTCGGGTTCAGACATGGGTGGAGTATAGGGGTGGTAAGGGGTTTTCACGGTTCATGGATGAGTGGTGTTTACATGTGTGAGTTGTTATAAGGTTTCAGGGATGGGTGGAGTTTAAGAGTGATTAGGGGTTTTAGGGCTCACAGGAAGGCAGAGTTTAGGGCTGGTGAGGGTCTTTGAGGTTGAAATGTGGTTATCGGCTGGGGTATTGAAGAGTGTTTAAAGTTCAGGATGGGGTGGAGTTTAGATGTAGAAAGGGGTTCAGGGAGTTCAGGGATGAGTATTTTGGAGTGATGAGGAGTTCTTATGGGTCATCTTCCGGGATGGTGGATTTTTTGGGATAGAAATGGCTTTTAGGCTACACAGAGGAGTGTAGTTTAGGTGCGACAACAGGTTTTAGGGGGCATGGACTGATGGTGTTTAGGGGGAGTGAGGAGTCAGTGATGGTTGATGTTTACAGTGGATGATGGGTCAGTGAATTAAAAGCATCTAAATGAATTGTTTGACAGTGTGAAAGATATATTTATTGCATAATGTCCCCTGAAGTAAAGAATTGAAATAAATATCTCCAACAAAATTATTTCTGAAAATAAGACCTGCAACCATTGCATTTACACTGAAAAAAAGCATTCAAAAGCTAATTTCAACCAAAAAGACAGTCTATGAATAGGTTTCTACGAAAATGTAAATGCCATTCAAGATACCTTGTCTCCTGTTCCACCTCTGCTACCTTTCACTCATAGTTCTGTCTCCTTCCCCTTGACGCCTTGGTGCTGTGCATGTGCCGGCCCACACAAGTCACACGTCGCACATCAGGAGGAAGAGGAGCCATGAGGGAGGCTCTGCACCGCTTCTTGATGGCAGCTGAATAACAAAAGAACAACAGCATTGAAGACATGCTGGGGGGCTTATGGCTGGTTGGATTCCTCTGGGGCCAGCCCTTGACTGACTTTCCACCCTCTCCTGAGGGTCTCACTATTGCAACAGCAGACAGTAACAGCCTGATATCGACTCCATTGCCAGTGCTGTTCAGGTACTGTTCGCTGTCGCTGTACCAGGCTCGCTGGTGGAGGCGGGCGGGCTGCTTGAGGTGTACGACAGGGCGGCAAAGTGGAGGAGTTGCAGAGCAGGAGGTGAGGGCTCTGCTGTCCTGCGGTGGTCTTGTCTTGTGCTTTTCGTGTCTTTCACACCTCCAAGGCTGCTGAGCTAGCCGCTGTACTATATTATCAGCCATCATACCTTCCGTATGGGTGGAGGAGGTGGCAGGTCTGAGGGAGGAGGTGTGTGCTAAAACTGGCTAACAAAGTTGTGCATCCACGTTGTGCTTTCATTGTGGTGCACTGCTATTTTACCTGTCACCTGTTGCACTGATATACTTACCTGTTGCTGAGGTTATCGTCCATTTGGCCTTCATTTCAAATGCACTCAGCTTGACTGCTGTCTGAAACTGCTTCAGTTGAGCCAGACTAGGACAGTACTATATTCTCAATCTCCTATTGACAAGGCTGGGAAGGGTGCAGTACGGGTAGCACTCTGGAGTGTTAGAGTAAGCACTAAGTCCCAAAGCAAGCTCGTGGTTCTTCCTGCATTTCTGTGTGTTGTCGACACTGAAAACACCAAAGTCTGCTCACTGCTCACTTCTTCAGCCCCGAGATATGGGTAAGAAAAAAGAGGCCACTGGAAATGACTGTACCACTATTAAACCACAAAGAGGTACTGCTCTGGACTCTTTTTTGGCATGGGCATTGAGTGTTGTCGCCTAGGAGAGGCGACTATAGCAAACACAAGGAGATGATGGACGGAGTGCTGAAACTTTTCAGCCACTCACCCCCAGTCACAGATCTGGGTTGAATCCATCATCGTTCTTTAGCTCACTTTGCCATCTTAGTTTAGATCCAGCGATATGCAAATCTGTATTGGCCCGTCCTCATGGGAACAGTCCAGCCCGAACTGCCAAGCCAGGTCTTCCCTGAACTGGAAACAAGCATCCTGGGACCGGCTTTGGGGTAACACCCCTCATCAGCCAGGCTAGCTTGATTCCAGTGGCAACGTGAGCAAGGGGCCCACGTCTGGGCATACCCTGCCAACTTATGGCGTACAAAGCAAACACAAGGAGATGACGGACAGAGCGCTGAAACTTTTCAGACACTCACCCACAGTCACAGATCTGGCAACTGCCCCTTGGTCTGTCGGGTGCATACTCTTCCTGCACAGGGATCAGTCACTGATGGAGTCCCCGCAAAGTACTACATAGACTCTGTATTTCCATCTATGTCTGAAGGTGTAGGTAACCCCTTCCTGATTTGCAAGACAAGGCCCAAAAACTGGCTTCTCTAAAAATCCAAGGACCACTGCTCTTCCACTTACCCATGCTTTTAAAATAACAGGATCAAGCTCCTTATAGGTTGATTCAACACTGGCTCATATTGATAGTGAAAAAGAAGGGGAAACAATACTGGGTTGGGACAGTGTCTTGGATCAAGTAAAATCTGTTATGAGATCTGCCATTGCTTCTCTACTGGATAGGCTGCATGCCCTGGAAGGAGCATTGAGGGACTTGTCATCTACAATGCAGCCTATGCTGGCACTCCCCGCTCTAAATCAGCCCATTGGGCAATTGAGGCCTAATCTAGTGGCTCAGATATCCCAGTTACCTCCTGTTTCATCTGCTCCATCGTAAATCTATTTTTGTCAGCCACCTAGGAACTTGCCAGACCCATGATGGTAGGGAGAAACAGGACCAAGAAGAGGCAAAAAAAGGTGGCATGCAGTTTCCACAGGACCAGATGACACATTTCCATCATTGTCGGTCCCTACCTAAACTTGTTCTACCCCCAGAATGCTGCCCTTACGTGGCAGTTTTGGTCTGGTACCATCATTATCCCACTATAGAGAGGAAAGTCGCTGGGAACTGGGGACCAGAGTGTGCCACTGGCTAACCCAGAATACCACATTTTATGTTACTGAGTATGATGATATCCTATTAGTAAGGAGATCTGGATGGATTGGTTACACCTGCAAAACCATTGAAGGGGACTGTGTGATTATAAACTACAGATATCCAGGCTTGGCACATCAGTTGATTAAAATTGGATGTAGGCTGGGCGAGTCAGATGCTGTAACCATCATTGTTCACTTGGGTTCTTTTATAGACCAATTCCACCCAGCCAGTTGAGTAGAGGAAGGTCTGTGATCCATCAGCTCAATGCTGTATGAGATTATGCTGTCTCAACTAGTAACAGATTTACAGTGCTGACTGGTTTTGACAATATTGATTGGCTTGCTTCTAGTATTGTTCAGGTTTGGTTAGGGGAACAGCAGATTTTCGTATGCCCAGATACCCATGAATGAAATGACGGTTCATTTTTTACAGGGGTGATTCTAAGTAGCCAAAGTTCCCACGTTACTTATTAATTGCCATTAGGAATTTTAGAACCCACTGTGGCCCCCTTCTGCTCTCTTATTTTCATTGCTTCTTGATTAAGTCAGGGCTGTCTCCACTGAGGTTACTTCACAAATAAGCCTTGTAGCCTTGGTCTGGCATCTAAATTAATAATTCCAGCATGGTGTGCTTTTATTGGTAAATATGATGTTTGTCTTTTCAAGAGACTTGGTCTCTGCAGCCCCTCTACCATACAGGATATGTGAATTTTTAGAAGGCAGCCATATATCCGGGGGCAGGCAGGCCTTCAGGGGGTCTTTAGCTGTGGATGAAAACCACCATCTCAGTCCTGTTGAAGGAGGTTATAGTGCACTGCCCTGACATCATGTCTTAGCTTAGCTTCTCACTCAGATGTGACATATTATACACAAAATGTATACTGCCGACCCACCTGGATTAAGATGGAATCTATTGTTGTAGATCGTCTGAACGAGCATTTAGCTTTACTTCCAGCAACTGGAAGAAAATTTGTAGGGGGCGATTTTAATTTTGAATTCGAACCATTGAGAATAGATAGCCTTGGACCATGTCACTAAGTGACCGGTACAATCGAGGGAGAAGAGAATGTAGAAAAGAAGACATACTTCCCCCTTATATCTCTCCCATTCTTTATTTGCAGCCCCCTCCATTTGTTACTCAGCGCTACATCCTAGTCAGAGATTGAGGAGGGCTTGGCCGGAGACGGTCCCTTTAAGGCAGCAGACTTAGGGAACCTCGGAGTGTGCTGAAGTCGGGGGTCAAACAAATATTACGGACCTCCCTCGCGGTTTGCTGCCAGTAATCGAGAGCTCAAAACAGCAGGAGGAAGGAGTGACTGTCTTCGGCGTCCTCCTGGATAAACAGAACAACAAAAAAGAATCAAGTGAGAAGCAGGGATCCTGGGGCAGATTTACAAGACCCTAGCGCCACTTTTAAGTCACTTTCCCCATGTTAAAAGTGACGCAAAAGTGGAGCAAGGGGCTTGTAAATCTGCCCCCCTGTCGGTGGCCAGAGACCGAACCGACTCAAGTTTTACAGGGAATGTGATCCAGGCGGCGGTCAGAAGCCCTGAAGAGAGCAGAGACCAGGAGGAAAGGAATTATCTCTAAGTGATCCGCTACGGCCCCGGAGGGACGTGGCACTCCCAGGTGCGGGGCCGTTTATGGGGGTCATCTGGATAGGGAAGTCTCCAAGTAGAAAATAGTCCTGGAGATGGGGGGGAGGAGTGGGGAATAGAGGGAAAAAGAAGAAAGAAAAGCATAAACAAAAGAAAAGTACATTTCTTTTCTCTCCTTTTCATGCCCTGTCACTAGGGAAGGACCATTCGGGTGATTTTTTTTTTATTATTATTTTTCCTTCCCTCTCTCCTTCCCTTTAACTTAGAAAGAGAAGCAGTAAAATAAATAAAGACAGTTACCTGAGTTTTTCTGTTGTCCGAGGGATGACGGTTGTCAGGAAGACTAAACAGAAGACCCTAGGAAAAAGAAACAAAGATAAAATAAACTGTCTAAAGGATTAATGTTGTGTTTCCAATAAACCTAGTATAATGGAAATTTCGTGTACTCTGGGTCATATTTTACCAGAGAGTGTCACAGACCAGTTTGAATGTTTCTGCCAAATCAGGGGACTGAAGATTACCGTGAGCAAAACTAACCCCCACATGCATCAAAGTATTTTGGAATCGCAAACGGTGCGATTCCTTAAAATCGGCCGTTTGCGATTCCAAAATAGCTTTTTGGAATGCATCATTCAATTTTAGAATTTGCATCATTTTTGCGATTTCTAAAATTGCATTTGCTTTTAAGAAATCGCAAATATGCGATTTCTTAAAAGCAATGCATGAATATTTTTCAAATTGCGAATTCGCAATTAGGGGGTTAAATTTACCGAGTGGTTGAACCACTCGGTAAATTTAGAAAAAGGTGTAAAAATGCTTAAAAAAGCTTTTTTTAAGCAGTCATGTTACGGACACACATGTCCTTAGGACATGTGTGTGTGTAACATGATGCGAAAAATACATTTCACGGGTGCAGGGGGGGTCCTTTGGACCCCCCCCTGCACCCATGAAATGCATTAACAAATTGTGATTTCCAAAATGAAAATCGCAATTTGTTAAAGCCTTCCCATTGATCCCTATGGGCCTTTTGGCCCATAGGAAACAATGGGAAGTGCGAATTCGCACTTTGGAATTCGCATAATATTTGAGAATCGGTAAAAATTGCGATTTTTACCGATTCTCAAATATTTTGCAAAAATGTACATGCATCCCATTTTGCATTTCCTAATTTGCGATTCCCTAAAAATCGCAAATTAGGAAGTGCAAAATGAAACAATGATGCATGTGGGGGTAAGTACTTTGGGGCACATGCATCAGCCTATTTAGGAAGTGCAAACGGTGCGAATCGGTAAATTCGGCCGTTTGCACTTCCTAAATACGTTTTTGGGATGCATGAAACATTTTTTCAAAATTCGTTTTTTTGCATTCCCTAAAAATGCGAATGCATTTAAGGAATCGCATTTGTGCGATTCCTTAAATGCTATGCATCATTTTTTTTTTAAATGCGAATTTTGAAATAGGAAGTGCAAATTAACACGAGGTTGACCCTCGTGTTAATTTGCGAAATTGTTTCAAAAAGCACAAAAATGCATTTTTAAAAGTGTCATGTTACAGACACACATGTCCTTAGGACATGTGTGTGTGAAACATGCACTTTAAAATACATTTCAGGGGTGCAGGGGGGGTCCTTTGGACCCCCCTCTGCACCCTTGAAATGCATCAACAAATTGTGATTTCCTAAAAAACGAAATGCAAAACGGCATTGATTCCTATGGGCCTCCAGGCCCCTAGGAATCAATGTAATGCCATTCCTTAATTGCGATTCGCAATTAAGGAACCGCAAATTCCGAAATTTAAGAAACCCTAAAAAAAATTAGGATTTCTTGATGCATAGGATTTTGCAATTCCTAAATAGCGATTCCTTAATTTTCGCTATTTAGGAAATGCAAAATCCTACAATGATGCATGTGCCCCTAAGTACTTTGGGGCACATGCATCAGCCTATTTAGGAAGTGCAAACAGTGCGAATCGGTAAATTCGGCCGTTTGCACTTCCTAAATACGTTTTTGGGATGCATGAAACATTTTTTCAAAATTCGTTTTTTTTTGCATTTCCTAAAAATGCGAATGCATTTAAGGAATCGCATTTGTGCGATTCCTTAAATGCAATGCATCATTTTTTTTTAAAAATGCGAATTTTGAAATAGGAAGTGCAAATTAACACGAGGTTGACCCTCGTGTTAATTTGCGAAATTGTTTCAAAAAGCACAAAAATGCATTTTGAAAAGTGTCATGTTACAGACACACATGTCCTTAGGACATGTGTGTGTGAAACATGCACTTTAAAATACATTTCAGGGGTGCGGGGGGGTCCTTTGGACCCCCCTCTGCACCCTTGCAATGCATCAACAAATTGCGATTTCCTAAAAAAAGAAATGCAAAACGGCATTGATTCCTATGGGCCTCTAGGCCCATAGGAATCAATGTAATGCCATTCCTTAATTGCGATTCGCAATTAAGGAATCACAAATTCCGAAATTTAAGAAATCCTAAACATTTTTAGGATTTCTTGATGCATAGGATTTTGCATTTCCTAAATAGCGATTCCTTAATTTTCGCTATTTAGGAAATGCAAAATCCTACAATGATGCATGTGCCCCTTTGACCTGAATCCTGGGTTCTTGACCAGGACTCATCTCACCCTAGCAGGAGTCCCACCGGAATGTGTGTGTATCCAGGCTTCACTCTGACTGAACACCTGGGGTGGCAAGGTCACATAATGCAGTGATGATTAAAAATGGAGCAAGTTGTGGGAAGTATTTTAAAGTTGTCCCACAGCTCACAGTATCATCCCATCCTGTCAGTGATACAGATTTATAATCTTAAAGCCTTGCTAAATGCCGAAATGGGCACGTAGGAATGACACACTCCTCATATTTTTCAATTTTTTTGCAGATTGAGGCACGTATACTAGCATATTATGCGTGTTGAACATTTCAGTTTGGGTGAGTGTTCTACAATTGTTTACATATATTTGACAATTTCTTCAATTCAGACACAAAACGTAAACCTCATCGGGTATCCATTTAAGTGGTCTTGAATTTTGCTGCAACTCCATTACAATGTATATTGCAGTGCACCAATGCTACTTGCTGAATACTTCACTTCCTCGTAGTATGTAGCAACTTTTTATGCACAACGTAAACCTTACAGGGCAATAATCTAACCCCTAAATGCATCAAGCATCCATTTTGCGATTCCTTATTAGCGAAAAATAAGGATTCTCTAATAAGGAATAGCAAAATGCAATGCACGAAGAAATCGCTTAAAAAATAGCGATTTCTTAAAATTCCTTAATTGCGATTTGCAAATTGCAAATTGCGATTCGCAATTAAGGAATACCTCCCCAACCAATCCTATGGGCCTAGAGGCCCATAGGAATGAATGGGAAGACAATGTCAATTTGCGATTCTCAATTAGAGAATCGCAAATTGAGATTGCAATTTCAAGGGTGCCAAAAGGACACTCGGTTGCACCCCTGAAATCTGCATATGGGTACATCTTGCACACACACATGCCCTAAGGGCATGTTTGTGTGTAAAACGGAACTTTGAAAAATGCACTTTAGTGCATTTTTCAAAGTTTTTGCAAAAATGAAGTTAAACTTCAGGGTAATTTGCTCCCCCTATTAGCGAAATCGCTAATTTTTTAACTTTAATGCATTGTATTTAAGGAATCTCAATTTGAGATTCCTTAAATGCAATAGCAATTTAGGTAAGCGCAATTTTGCGATTTCTCAAATTGCGATTTTTGCATTTGGGATGATGCATCCCAAATGCAAAAATACCAGTCGCAAAGGGGCAGATTCTGAGAATCTGCCCCTTTGCGAGCGGTTTTTGGCTTCATGCATCTGGGCCTTAGTATTCTTGCATTTTACTGGAACTCCACTATAATGAATATTGTGGTGCACCATATGAATACTTGTCTTCCTCGTAGCACCCAGTAACTTTTTCTGCACATTTTAAGACAATTAGACCACACGTTCACCACGCATTTCAATTATAATGTAATTTGTGGTTTCTTTAGAAACACGAAGGAGTGCAAGGCAAATTGACACTTGGAAGGTAAGACTTCATCTGATTTCGGACTTCTGTTTACTTTTATAAAGACTCGTGAACAAACACGATCAGTTTCCAGTGGTTTCCAGTTTTTTACATAGGGTGCAGCCCCATCTCTCTATACACTATCTCACCATTTCATTTCCACACAACAGAATTTTTCCTCACCGCACAAGAAAGACGGTCACCCACGCACTGGTCACAAGCCGACTGGACTACGGAAACACCCTTTACGCCGGAACCACAGCCAAACTACAGAAAAAAATCCAACGCATCCAAAACGCCTCAGCCAGACTCATCCTAGACATCCCCCGCCAAGCTCACATTTCCGGTCACCTGAAAGACCTCCACTGGCTCCCCGTCAACAAGAGAATAACGTTCTGTCTCCTCAGCCAAGCACACAAAGCCCTCTACGACCTAGGACCCGAATGCCTCAACACGCGCCTGTCTTTCTACACTCCCACCCGCCAACTACGATCGTCCAGTCAAGCCCTCGCCGCAATCCTGCGCATCCGTAGATCCACCATGGGGGGAAGATCCTTCTCCTACTTAGCGGCCAAAACCTAGAATTCTCTCCCCACCCACCTCCGCCTCACACAGAACCACCTCTCCTTCAGAAAGCAACTAAAAACTTGGATATTCGATAAGTAAAGCACCCCCCCTCCTCAAGCGCCTTGAGACCCTCTGGGTGAGTAGTGCGCTATACAAATTTCTGAACTTGAACTTGGTCCTACTATCACCATATTTTGAATGTTCAGTGGACGTTGACTTTATACCCTTTTTTAACACTACTAACTAACATTTTGCTTTACTATTATAACAATAGAGATTAGGTTTTCTCTTTTGTTGGACATTTGGGACTTTCTTCTACAACTAAATATTTGTAACAAACTGACCTGTATGTAAATTGTAGTAAATCGTTTTTGTTAACAGAAACTTTCCCCTGAGGAAGGGACCCCGGAGTCCTGAAATGCATTGGGCTTTGTGACAGCAACGTGACAATTTGTTAAATGCTATGTCAACTAAAGATGTTTTATGCATATAGAAATTTGCACTGTATATAACAAAGAGGTTTTCTGTTAGTCATTTTGTTCACATAATGTTGCGAAAATACACATAAAAAAATATGTATTGAATTAAGACACTGGATTTATTGTTAAATAACAATTCTCCAACAAAATAAATGTGTACATTTGTTTTTGATTGCATCAATTTGAAAACTGTTCCAAAAAGGTTAAAGGTACAGAACAATTGTTCTATAGGAACAGTGCTCACTGCATCCAGGTCTTATCCTGTTAGACTACAAGTTTATGTATGCATCTGATGTCAACACATTGCAGCAGTGAAGCACCCTTGGTTTACTTTTAGTTTAACTTCAAAATAAATAGAGTAGCATAGTAGTTTTGAGTGCTCCTCTAATCCCCAGATTTCTCCGGCATCAGGGTGTGGCCACAATTGGCAATGGTGGAAAATCCTTTCATGCGTCAATTGGTGGGTGTACCGGTAAGCACTCCTCTGCTTTCACTGATGCTGGACTTTGGGGTTAGAGACCTCTGTGACAGACTGGTACTGCGCCCCTTACTTTATTGGAGAAGGATCTAGGTTACCCCAGAGCTATCTGCTTATCAAAAAGGGTTAGAGGAACTTTTGTCTCGTATGGGCTCTTGTAGAATTCCATGGCTAAAGCGTGTGACGGGTACACTGTCAGAGATTGGCCTTTATGGTCTATGCAGTACCCCGGACCAGGATGGGACCATTTTCAAACCATTTATCAAAACCACATATTGGCAATATAGAGATGATCGCTTACACAGTCTGTCAAGGCATGGATCTTTAACAAATGCTTTCCTTTCTGGATGAAAGTGAATCCCTCTAGCTACGTGACTGCATTTGCAATTTAAGTATGGAACCTTGACTCTCCAGGCCTTTCCTTCCAAGTGGGAGCGTACACCATGGGTAAACAAGCTGTACTGCCCGGCCTGTGGGGACTCAAACGAAACGATTGAGCACATTATCTTCTTCTGTCCAACCTATGTGATGTATTGGAGGTGCTGGATTAATCCACTTTGTTGGAATTTGGGAACTAGGGAATACAAAGAACCACTCGGGATTTTAATAAATAATACATGTAGATCGATAGTTTTTCTCTCTTGTGTTTTCTGATGGGTGTGTAAGGCACAAAATGAGCATTTCCCATATACCTTTGTATAGTGGCGATCTGTAACATGGTAATTGATATTACTGTTGGAGAATAGGATGTGCAATACTTATTTATGTAATATAGGAACCTTTTTTAGAGTATTTACATATATTAAACGTTAGGGTCTGGCCAACCTACTTTATTGTGTACTAACTTATGTACAGATTGATGTGCAGTTATAGGATTAGTTGGTTGTGCAATCATGCTAATGAACAACACCAGTCAGGGAGATACCGGGCACTTCTTGACATATTGCATACAACTACCCTGTTACAGGAGCCTGCCTAATAGTAAAGAGGCATTGGTTGTTATAATGTCTATGATAAGGAACAGCTTATATCACATATCTTAACTGTTTATATTGTATGATAATAATACATTATTGTTTATGGTTATTTAAAATCTTCACGATGTAAAACAGCAAATGAAATCGATAAAAACAGGTGCAAATTCCTTAGAGTTTAGCAGAAGTCAAATTCATACATATAAAAACAGTGAGTTGGCTATTTGAATAACAGTACTACAATTACCACATTGATCGGCTGTATAGGGGTATCCACTGATTACTCCTCATTTAGAACAGCACAGCGTCAGATGTGCATGAGTTAAGCAATAATCGAGTTCATGCATATTAAAACAGTGTATTCAGTTAGAAAAAAGAAACATGCTAAAGATGCCACATTGGTCAGCTACATAAGGATGTCAGGTAGATAATCCACATTTAAAGCAACCCAATAAATTAGATACATTGCAAGTGCATTGAAACAGCAGGCCACTATTACCACATTGGTCAGCTACATAAGAAAGCAGCAGGTTATTTGTCAATTAAGTCAGCACAGAAATTCAATAAAGTGCAGGTGCGTTGAGACAGGCATTTCTGCAAAACAAAACAAAATGTGGCAGATCAGGTTCAAAAAGTAAATTAGCTATCTGAGAACATCTGCTAAATGTACTTCATTGGGAACAGCACAAGAATTTAGTAAAGTTCCAGTGACTTTAGATATGTCCCATCTGGCTAGCTTGCCCCAGAACATCAATGTATTGATTCTCATTACCGATGGCGCCGAGGTCTTTTAAAATGAGGTTGCAATAATAAAATGACCTTTATTAGCAGAAAGGTAGTCCTCAGTTCTAGCAGCCTAGAGTTCACAGTGCTTGGGGGTCTGGTTTTATTAATTTTCAGTTAGATGCAGCTGATCACTTGCAGCCATTAGGTCAGAGAGGTGTACGAGGACTTGCTTGTGGACCCCCTGCCGACTATACATGTTGGATGCAGTGGTAAGGAACAAAGTTAACAAGATGTTAAGAGTTGTGTTGTTGAGATCTAATGAGGTGATAGTTGCCTGCTGACAGGTGCAAACTCCCAGATTGTTCCACTCTCTTCATAGTCTGACCCTATATTTAAGCAGCAGAGCTGTAAATAGGCATTCAACGTGTTCAAATGATTCTTCCCAGCTGCCACAGCCCCTCAGGTTATGTTCTCACTTGGATGACGCCAGCTGGCTAGATGTTTCAGGAAGGGCCACTCCCCTAGTCAAAGGGCCATAAATCTAATCTTCCAATGTAGGGCATACATTCAGCGAAGATATGATGCTGGAGCGGCTGGCTGATACCTGCTGATAACGGTCCAGGCATGCCTTCACTTGGCAAGCTATGCCCTGTCTGTATTAAATGGCTAGAGGTAAGTGCTCATTCTTATACTCATTTTAAGGTGTTGTTTGATTGGGTTACTTGCCCAGAGGTCTCTGGCATTTGGGAGCTGCAGGAAGTCTTCGAGATACTGACTATGAAGTCAACCTGGCCGGCAGTGGCTGATTTCGGATGAAAGCAGTACCGTGGTTTTAGTTATGTTCACCTTTAATTTATTGGCAGTTGTATAGATGGACAGCTGATGGAGTAGCCGTAGAAGATCAACCCTTGTATGACTGAACAAAGCAAGATCATCAGCGTACAGCGGATTACTGATCCTGGTTCCACCTATTTTTGGGAAGTGACTATTAATGACATCAAATGACGGCGGTATGTCTGCAATGAATAAGTGAAAAAGCAAGTCAAGTCAAGTCAGAGAGATTTATATAGCGCGCTACATACCCAGAGGGTCTCAAGGCGCTTGAGGAGGGGAAGGGAGTTATTTGTCGAATATCCAGGTTTTGAGTTGCTTTCTGAATGCTAGGTGGTTCTGTGTGAGACGTAGGTGGGTGGGGAGTGAGTTCCAGGTTTTAGCTGCGAGGTAGGAGAAGGATCTACCACCCATGGTGGTTTTATTGATGCGAGGAATGGTAGCAAGGGCTTGGTTGGAAGATCGAAGCTGGCGAGGGGGGGGTGTAGAAGGAAAGACGTGTGTTGAGGCATTCGGGTCCAAGTTCGTAGAGTGCTTTGTGGGCGTGGGTTAGGAGACGGAAAGTGATCCTCTTATTGACGGGGAGCCAGTGGAGGTTTTTTAGGTGGCTAGAGATATGGTCTTTGCGTGGGATGTCAAGTATGAGTCTGGCTGATGCGTTCTGGATGCGTTGTAGTTTTTTCTGGAGTTTTGCGGTGATACCGGCGTATAGGGTGTTTCCGTAGTCCAGGCGACTTGTAACCAGTGCATGGGTGACTGTCTTTCTGGTTTCGGTGGGGATCCAGCGAAATGTTTTTTTGAGCATGCGGAGGATGTTGAAGCATGAGGATGAGACTGCGTTGACTTGTCTGTTCATCGAGAGAGAGGAGTCCAGGATGACGCCCAGGTTTCGTGCGTGGTCCGTCGGGATGGGTGCTTTTCCAAGGGCCTCTGGCCACCAAGAGTCGTCCCAAGCGGAGGGGGAGGTGCCTAAGATAAGGACTTCTGTTTTGTCTGAGTTCAGTTTCAGACGGCTGTGCTTCATCCATTCTGCTACTTCCTTCATGCCTTCATGCAGGTTGGTTTCGGCGGTTTTGGGGTCTTTGGTGAGTGATAGGATCAGTTGGGTGTCGTCTGCTTAGGAGATGATGTTGAGGTTGTGTTGGCGGGCGATGGTTGCGAGGGGGCTCATGTATACGTTGAAGAGGGTGGGGCTGAGTGAGGAACCTTGGGGTACGCCGCAGATGACTTCAGTGGCCTCGGACTTGAATGGTGGGAGGCGGACTCTCTGGGTTCTTCCGGTGAGGAATGAGGTGATCCATTCCAGTGCTTTTCCTTGGATCCTGATGTTATTGAGGCGCTGTAGGAGAGTGCTATGGCAGACTGTGTCGAAGGCTGCGGAGAGGTCGAGGAGGATGAGGGCGACTGTGTCTCCGTTGTCTAGTAGAGTTCGAATGTCGTCTGTTGCTGCGATGAGAGCGGTCTCCGTGCTGTGTTTGGCTCGGAAGCCGGATTGTGAGGAGTCGAGGGATTTGTTGCTTTCGAGGAAGGCGGCGAGATGGTTGTTGACGGCTTTCTCGATTACTTTGGCCGGGAATGGTAGGAGCGAGATGGGGCGGTAGTTTTTGAGTTCGGTGGGATCCGCTGTGGGTTTTTTCAGAAGGGCGCTGAGTTCGGCGTGTTTCCAGTTTTCCGGGAAGGTGGCGGAGTTGAGGGAGCAGTTGATGACGTCTCGGAGGTGTGGTGCTATGATGGAGTCTGCTTTGTTGAAAATGTGGTGCGGACATGGGTCTGTGGGGGATCCTGAGTGGATGGAGTTCATCAGGCGGATGGTGTCCTCGGTGGAGATTGGGTTCCAGTTGTTAAGGATGTTCGAGGGGGGTGCCGGTACGGCAGAAGATTGGGTGGGATGGTCTCCGGGTTGGATGTCGAAGCTGCTGTGGATGTCTGCAATTTTGTTGTGGAAGAATGAGGCTAGGGAATCGCAGAGGGCTTGCGAGGGGGTGATGTCGTTGGAGTTGGCTGAGGGGTTGGTGAATTCTTTGACGATGTTGAATAGTTCCGTGCTGTTGTAGGCGTTGTTGTCTAGTCGGTATTTGAATGCGGCTTTCTTGGCAGTCCGGATCAGTTGGTGGTGTATGCGGGTGGCGTTTTTGAAGGCATCCCTGGTGCTGGTGTTTGGGTCTTTTTTCCAGGCCTTCTCCAGGGAGCGACAGAGTTTCTTGGATTTCTTAAGATCATCGTTGAACCAGGAGGCGTTTTTGCTGCCAAGTTTGATTTGACGTTTTTTCGGCGGTGCTAGGGTGTCGGCGCTGTTGGATAGCCATTGGGTGAGGTTAAATGCTGCTTGGTCGGGGTTTGAGGAGTGGGTAGGTGGGTTTTGAAGAAGCGATGAGGAGATCTGGTCGATGGTGATTTTGTTCCAGTTTCTTCGTAGAGTAGGTTGAAGTCGGTTGTGAGTGGTGGTTTTATTGTAGAAAAAGTGTACGCAGCTGTGGTCCGTCCACTGGAGGGTAGTGGTGTGGCTGAAGGAAACATGTTTGCTGGAGGTGAAGATGGGGTCGAGTGTGTGACCTGCGATATGGGTGGGCGTAGAGACAAGTTGTTTGAGTCCGAGGTTCGCGAGGTTGTCCCGAAGGGAGGTGGTGTTGCTGCTGTTGCTCTTTTCCAGGTGGAAGTTGAGGTCTCCCAGTAGGATGTATTCCTTGGAGGGGAGGGCGTGTGGGGTGATGATGTCGGTGATAACGTCGCTGAATTTTGCACGGGGTCCTGGAGGTCTGTAGAGGAGAGTGCCTCTGAGTGTGGTCTTGGGGTCGGTGTGGATCTGGAAGTGAAGGTGTTCGGCGCTAGCTAGGTTGACGTCAGAGCTGGTTGAGATGCGGATGGAGTTCTTATGGACGATAGCGATGCCTCCTCCTGTTTGGTCGATGCGATCCTTACGGATGATCTTGTATCCTTCCGGGATGGCAATGGTGATGTCAGGGGCTGATGAGGCGTTCATCCAAGTTTCTGTTAGGAAGGCGACGTCGGGAGAGATGATGTCTAGTAGATTCCAAAGTTCGATGGCGTGTCTGTGGACTGAGTGGGTGTTGAGCAGGATGCATTTTAGGTAGTTGGTGTCGGGCCTCTGCTTGGTGTCGGTGGGTGAGGGGTTGGTTTTGGTGCCGTCGAATTTGCAGGAGTTGCATGAGAAGGGTCCATGGGTGTGTCCAGGAGCGGCTTGGACGCAGTTGGGGAGGCGGCCGGGGTTAAGGGCTAGGAGGGTGGAGGCGTCGTATGTAATGCGGGAGGGCTGGGCATTGCGTGGACCAGGGGGTCTGGCGCTGGGCGCGGTCCAGGCGCGGACAGGCGTAGACGGGCTTACCTTTGGCGCACCTTCGGCGCGAATGGGGCGCGATCGCTGCGCGTGGACGCTGCACGTTAGGGCATTGGTCATAAATGGATGGTGGAGGGGGCGGAGCGTGGGAGGGGCAGCAGCTGGGAGGCGGAGGAGGGTCGTACCAGGGGAAAACAACAACACAAAATGGAGGGTCAAAGGCGAGCACAGCCAGTGGCAGTAAAAGCACAGCGTCTGATGAGAAAGAGCCTAAAGCGCACAAATCTGCATCAGTTTAGCGGTAATCACAGTTACAGGTCGCGCTACGAATTAAATAAATAAATTAAGCGACAGTGCAGCGCGAGTAAATCAATCAATAGAACGACAGTGCAGCGCTGTCAAATCTTTATTTTTCTGGACACGTGGGCTCCTTCAATCAGTTTAATATGTACCCATGTGTCAAAATGTAGCTGGATTATGGCCTCCAAAAAGTTATGAGGTATTTCCCAGCTTTGTAACTTAGCCCGGAGGAATCCTCTTGGAACTCGATCAAACTCCATCTTGAAAACAAGGCAACACTATAGGCTGTTGCTTTATTTGTCAGAACAGATATTGCAATGAGATCAGTAAGTATCCCTGATTTAACCACAATCCTGTTTGATTGAGGGGAATTTACCGATTTTGTTCCACCCATAGCAATAAATCTTCCAGTAGCAGGCAGGCAGGCAGGCATGGTATTTGGCATCATTGTCGAGGTGGGCTATCAACCTGTAGTCTATTGGGTCTGATCTTGGCCTCCTTTGTAAATCTGGTGTATTGTGGCACCTCGCCATGAGTCTGGTATCTGTGAGGTCCTCTGGCAGTAGTCAAAGAATGCGGAAAACACCTCAGCACACCCAAGCTCTACTCATGCCTGAACCCTAAACAACTCTCACTCCCCGTAACATCAGCCATTCATGACATATAAGAACTCCTCATCACTCTAAACTACTCATCCCTGAACTGTAGGAACCCAGGCACGGTCGGTAGTAGGTGTAATGCAGGGTGGTGACGTAGGGAAGGGGAGGTGCAGGGTGGGGGGTTGTAATGTATGGATTACAGACTATAACAGGTAAGTAAACTTATAAATAAATAAAACAAATTTTGTTGTGTGCACTGCATCACCAAACGCGATGCAGTGCACACAACAAAATTCGTTTTATTTATTTATATGTTTACTTACCTGTTATAGTCCGTAATCTATACATTACAACACCCCACCCTGCCCCTCCCCCTCCCCCTCGCTACGTCACCGCCCTGCATACACCTACTACTGGCCGTGCCTGTGGGAACCCCGTTCTACATCTAAACTCCACCCATCCCTAAATCCTTAAAACACCTCAGCACCCTAAACTCCACCCCATCCTGACCTTAAAAGCTCTTCACCACCCCAGCCGATACCCATATTTCAACCTTAAAAACCCTCACCAGCCCTAAACTCTGCCTACCCATGAGCCCTAAAACCCATCAACACTCCACACATCCATGAAACCTAAAACCAACTCGCACATCTAAACACCCCTCATCCATGAACGCTGAAAACCCCTCACCACCCCTACACTCCACATATCTGTGAACCCGAAAAAACCCTTTGCACTGACCCCTAGAAACCCTCCTCACCCTAAAATTAACCATCCCTGAACCCAAACTTCCCAAAGTAGTTCTAAACTCCACCCAAGTTTAATTTTTTTTTTTATAATTTTCCTTAAAATGATCTCTCCTTTAAAATGTTTCTTTTAATTTTTGATCTTTTTGTTTTTCCTTAAGATTGTCTTTCCTTAAAATTGGTTTTCCATAATTTGTCTTTCTCCAATGTGGTTTCTCAGTTTTAATTTTCCATTAATTCGCACACATCAACATATACATCAATGTCCGGCAAGTGTTTCATTTTCAAAAAGAGAAAAGGTGTTTTAATCTATGCACAACTATATATTAAACACAACACGACAAATGTCCAGAAATAAAAATAGACCTCTCTAGTGCCTCCTGAACTTGAAATCTGGGTAAGACGGATTAATATAAACTACTTCATATAGTGTTCTTGTAGTAAGGCGAGACAACAATAGGATTTGCTGGGTTGTTTATTGTTGAAGTAATCACAAACAAATGCCATCAGCTTGTCAACCTGGAAGCCGGGTCACTATGTCAACATTCCATAGTGAGCGCCGGCTGTCCAGGGGACTGTACCATCATGCAAAAAGGAGGAGGGGGAACGGAAGCAACCAAGCATAGAGTTAGCATATAACTGAGGTAACCAAGCATGGGGTTGGCATATTAACTGAAGTTACAACACATCATCCTCCTTAAGGGAAAAACAGGAAGAGACAGGGTATCTAGCAGAAGGTGCTACAGGGCTCCTATGACTTTATTGTGTGCGTGTCATCCCATTATGTACTGTTTGTGCCACTGTGGTGAGGTCCTAGGTCTGTCACCCCTTCTGTCTAATCTGATGGTCTCACTGAGGTCTTTACCTCCCACTCTTCCCGTAACGGCCCGGTGTTCTCCCACTTCTGCTGGAATCACGCGATCATGACTCCATAATCTTCCATCATCTACCACTACCGAGTTCCTGTTCCGCCGCTGGATAGTCTTGGGGGCAAAGAACTTGCTACCACCTCTCCACTGTCTCTCTGGTTTCTTCACATAGACTCCTTGTCCTTCCTGAAATTCTCTCTCCTTCACTCCCCACTTCTTATCATACCATTCCTTGTATTTCTGTTGACTGTCTTCAATTCTCCTCTTGATCTCCTTGTGATCGGTCTCTTTTATTTGTTTTCTCCCCATCCAACCGGGTGTGAGTTTCGTGCCAGCTTTTCTTCCCCTCAGCAACTCAAAGGGCGTGCATCCTGTAGTGGTCTTCGGCGTGGTATGGTATGCCCACAACATGTCCCTTATGGCTTCCTCAATGTTCTCCCCCGCTTGGTTGGCCAACTGTATGCACTCCTTCAACATTCGGTTAACTCTTTCCACCTTCCCGTTTGCTTTAGGACAATACAGCGGTGTGCGAACATGGGTCACTGAACAGTCTTTGAGGAAATCCTTCATCTCTTCTGAGATCAGTTGTACGCCATTGTCAGTCACCAGTGTTGAGGGTATGCCTTCTAGTGTGAACACCTCTTTCAGGAAATCCACTATAACTTTGGTGCTCACATTGTGAACGGTATTGCAGGTTATCCAGCTCGAGAAGTAGTCTACTAGGACCAATAAGTACCAGTCTTGAGGCCCTTTGCCATGGATAGGACCCGCTATGTCGAAGCCTAGCTTGCTCCACGGCACCTCCGGGACTTCAACAGGAGATAAGGGTGCTCTCCTCGTGACCTTGGATTTGTCACTCAGGGAACACGCGTAGCAATCACGCACTTTGTCCTCCATTTCTCTGTCCATGGTAGGAAACCAGTAGTCTGCACGAAGTCTGGCTTTGCACAAGCTTCTGCCTAAATGTCCCTCGTGGGCCAGTTCCACTACTTTACTTCTTAAGGCCTCTGGTGGGACCAGTTTCCCTGACTTCAGTATGAAATCACCTTCCACTGATAGATCCTCCCTCACGTTCCAATATGGCTGGATCTCTGTCTCCATGTCCTTGCATTTCTTGGGCCATCCAGTGAGTATATGCCTCTTCACCTTCTTCATTACTTCATCACTTTCCATCTGGGTCTCCCATGAAACCCTTTCCACTGCCTCCAGAATTGAACTACTTTCTCATTCTTCCACCTCTTCTCCATCTGCGGGTGCTCTTGAAAGGAAATCAGCAACTCTATTTTGTTGTCCCGGAATATAAGTCACTCTGAAGTTGTAGGCCTGCAAACCCACTGCCCATTTAGCTATCCGGGGCGTCATGCTTTCCATGTCCTTCTTGGTGAAAAGTGAGACAAGGGGTTTATGGTCAGTCTGTTTCTCAAATGGTATTCCCCAGATGAAGAACTTGTAGTGACGAATTGCCCAGTATACCGCTAGAGCCTCCTTCTCTATGGTAGAGTAATTTTTTTCCGACACAGTGAGGGTTCTTGATGCGAATGCTATCACGTTGATCTTGTTACCTTCTCTCTGCGCCAGTGTTGCCCCAACACCTCTGTTGCTGGCATCCGTGGAGATGATTGTTGCAGCATTTGGGTCGAACTTCCCTATGTAAGGGGCTTCAATAATCGCTTTCTTTATGTTCTTCATGGACATTTCTTGTTCCTTTCCCCATTCAAAAACACTGTCCTTCTTTATCAAGTCTCTTAGTGGCTGCGACACCATTGCAAAATCCTTTATAAACTTGGCCATATACTCCGCAAGGCCTAGGAATGAGAGTATGTCTTCTTTACTCCTAGGTGTAGGCGCATCTTCCACCGCCTTCACTAAGTCATGTTTTGGCTTGATGCCATCTTCGGATAGCGTGTGCCCAAGGTAGTCAACTGAACTTACTCCTAATTTACATTTTGATGGTTTGGTGGTAAAGCCTACATCCTTCAACTTTTCCAATACTTTTTTAGCCATTTCATTGTGTTCTTCTTCGCACCCTCCAAAGATCAATATATCATCTTGGAAACAGATCGTGTTTTTACAGTCTTTCAACACATGCTGCATGACTCTTTGAAAAGCCGCAGCCGCCGATGCCAAGCCAAATGGCATTTTCTGGAACTTGAAATTACCAAACGGGGTGGTGAATGCCGTTAGTATTTGGGAATCCGGGTGGAGCTTAATTTGATAATAAGCAGAGGATAGGTCCAAAACACTGAAATACTTGGCCCCCCTGATTGTGCTTAGCATTTCCCCTATTCTGGGAAGGGGAAATCTGTCCACAAGAATGTTCGCATTCAAATCTCTCAGGTCCACACAGAGTCTTATGCTGTTCCCTTTATCTTTGGCCATAATGACAATCGGGGCCAACCAGGCTGAGCTCTCAATTTCTTTGATGACTCCTTCCTTGACTAACCTCTGAAGTTCCTGTTGGAGGGGCTCTCTCATGCGTAAAGGCATGGACCTTGTCTTGTGTACCACTGGTACCGCCCCCTCCTTTAGCACAATCTTGTGCATGTAGTTTTTAAATACACCCAATCTGTCACTGAACACATCCTTGAACTCTTTGGTGAGATCCTCTGAAATTCCTTCTGGGTCAATTAACAACACCTGCTCTTTGTTATTTGGGTCAAGAGTGATCCCCAACTGCTTCTGATGTTTCCAGCTCAAAAGGGTTGAGCCACTCGTGGACACATACACCTTTCCTACTGTGTGTCTATCCTTAAATGAGATTCTCATGGTCACCATGCCCTCTAGTGAGATTTTCCCATTGTTATATCCCTTGGGACTGATATCTGGGGGCATTAATCTTACAGGATGATTAGCAAAGTTGTCTTCAAACACCTTCTTGTCTACCAAAGTGTATGGGGAGCACGAATCAGCATACATACTAAACATCACTCCATCAAGTAGAACATCACATTTGGGGTAAACATCATCATTGTTATCTTCCTCATCTCCCACCTGAAAAATGTAGGACTTTTCCCCTTCCCCATCTTGGGTTGACTCTTCAATAACATGCACTGTTTTTCCAGGAGCTTTACAAACTTTAGAAAAATGCCCCCACCTGTTGCACTTTCTACACTGTACATTCCTTGCTGGACACTTCCAGTTATTGGCCAAGTGATTGGGGCTACCACATTTATAACACACCATAGCACTAGTCTTGCTACGAATAACCTCTTTGCTCTTGTCCCCTACTTTGCAGACAGTTTCACTCTCTGTGCTGGATTTACTTTCAGCTCTCTCTCTGTTTGTCCCCTCCTGTGCTTTCATTTCCCTCATGCAACGTGCCGTGTGCTCTAGACCCTTAGCTATGTTTATAGCTTCCTCAAGATTGGGGTTCTTAGTTAGTAATTCTTCTTGTGTTTTAGTGTCGTTGGTGCATCTCACCAGCTGGTCCCTGATCAGTGAGTCGGTGAGCTGACCAAACTCACATGTGGCCGATAAGCCTCTCAATACCGCTATATAATTGCTCACTTTCTCCTCCCTCTTCTGAACCCTCTTGAAAAACTTATGCCTTTCCATCACCACATTTATTTTCTCCTTAAAATGAGACGCTAATTCTCTCAGCGTACTCTCATAAACATTGACCCCTTCTTCCACTTCGTCTTGCTCATCCTCCACCAATCTCCCAGTTATGTCTTCATATACCTTCCTCCCATGAGTTCCTAAATTGTGCAGCAATATATGTTGTTTGCGTATATTTGTATAGTTACTACCCCCAATGGCAATTAAATATGACTTGAATATGCCTTCCCACCTTCTCCAAGGAATGACTGGTTCCCCTAGCTCATTAAGGAAGGGTGGGGGTTGACTCATTCCTGCACCTGCCATTGCCATAAAATACTGGAAATAATTGTGGTCCTAACCTTATCCAATTCAAACAACTACAAGGGGGGTTCACTTGCTGCACCTTGCTGCTGTGCTTTAAAACTGAGAGATTTTATCATACATTAACCTATGTACTTCACATTTTCCTCCCTTGCCACATAAGACATGTTATGCTTGAAGAATTATAATACACAAAAGGGTTTATGCAGTCCCCTTTCTGCTTCCACAGGTCGGAGATCGTGTCCAATGGAAATCTTCCTTCAACTAACAAGGCGGGAACTTCCTGTGATTAAGCTTCCCCTCAACCATAGTTTCTGTGAGAACGGAGCCGTGTCCCAAATGGAGCTGAGGAATCGAGGCTTGCCCAGCGCAGAACAGCAAACCCTCTCTTGACTCGCCTCTGCCTCACAACAACGCTGCAGCGGGAACTGGACGACAATTCAAAGAATTTCAAGAATGTCCTTCAAACGGACTGCCGGTGAGCGCACTGCCTCGCAGCAACATTAGTCTGCACGCCGTTACTCGCGCGCTTCTAATGCTTCCCCTTTCAGCAGCAATTCAGTCAGATCAGCGCATTCATGGTTGCGCATGAGCGTTATGCTGAGAGAAAAGTTAAGGGCGGCGCGCGGCAGTCAGGCAAGAGGTCCGTTCCGCCTACCGCAATTATTCACTTGTGGAGATAAGTCGCCGCTTCACTGTGAATGACACGATTCTCAGCACACCTCTATCCCACAGTTTGTCACATGCGCCCAGCCCGGCTCTCAAGCGTGTCAATTACACTCCAGCTCTTGAAGTAAACTCCGCTCCTATAAGGAATGCGCGTCAAGCAGACAACTCGATGCCCGACCTGGCACCCGAGTGAGTCACCCACACACCAGGCGTTACTTTACTAAATTCCACTCAACTCGGATTTCCTAAAGTTGCCGTAATGTCTTACTTGAAGTTCTTTAACCACTTGACACCCTCTTGCATGAATGCACGCTCCGTTCTTTACTCTTCTTCACCGGCTCCGTTAATTATCTTCTTATCTTTTTCCGCTTTTGTTGACAAGCAATAATTCAATCCAGGGAAACTGCATTAACTGTCCCTGGCTCAGTTTCCGCCACCTCGTCGCCACGAAATGTAGTAAGGCGAGACAACAATAGGATTTGCTGGGTTGTTTATTGTTGAAGTAATCACAAACAAATGCCGTCAGCTTGTCAACCTGGAAGCCGGGTCACTATGTCAACATTCCATAGTGAGCGCCGGCTGTCCAGGGGACTGTACCATCATGCAAAAAGGAGGAGGGGGGAACGGAAGCAACCAAGCATAGAGTTAGCATATAACTGAGGTAACCAAGCATGGGGTTGGCATATTAACTGAAGTTACAACAGTTCTCCACAGAGTTCACAATGTAAAACACTTATCTAGTGCATTTGACACATAGTTCAGAATGTAAGGCCTTTTCTACTGTATTTGCCAGGGATTACACAACACACAACCTCTTCCTACTGCATTTGACATAACGTGTCTGTTATGAGCAATAGGGCTAGTTCATATGCAGGCTATCACAACTGCTTCCGTGACACATACATATAAAAAGAGAAGGTCAACAATGGGGGAGAGCAAACAAAAACGTTCCTGTTCATACCGACTTTTTACTATATTTTGTTGATGATAGGATCTGTCACATGCTGCGAAAACGTTTGCTGATCAGATTTAAAAATGGTGACTGTATTGTTTGTTTTTGTGCCAATTTTTTACATTAACGGCCACATGCATCATCCCGGCCTTTTGCCAATTCCAAATTGCGAAAAATAGGGAATAGCAATTTGGAATTCGCAAAATGGGATGCATGTATATTTTCGCAAAATATTTGCGATTCGGTAAAAATCGCAATTTTTACTGAATCGCAAATATTATGCGACTTCCAAAGTGCGTATTCGCAATTCCCATTGATTCCTATGGGCCAAAAGGCCCATAGGGATCAATGGGAAGGCTTTAACAAATTGCGATTTTCTTTTTGAAAATCGCAATTTGTTAATGCATTCCAAGGGTGCAGAGGGGGGTCCAAAGGACCCCCCCCCCCCTGCACCCCAGAAATGTAATTTGAAGTGCATGTTTCACCCACACATGTCCTAAGGACATGTGTGTCTGAAACATGAAAGTTTAAAAAATGCATTTTTGAGCATTTTCAAAACTTTTCGCAAATTACCACGAGGTTCAACCTCGTGGTAATTTGCACCTCCTAATTGCTAATTCGCAATTACAAAAACAATCATGCATTGCTTTTAAGGAATCGCAAATTTGCGATTCCTTAAAAGCAATCACATTTTTGGAAATCGCTAAAAATAGCGAATTTCACAAAAATGCATGATGCATCCCAAAAACTTATTTATGAAGTGCAAACGGCCGGATTTACCGATTTGCACCGTTTGCACTTCCTAAATAGGTTGATGCATGTGCGGGTTAGCCACTTTGAAATAGCAAAAAGGACTTGCGAATATGTGGCAGTGGTATCTTGCAGCTTGCGAAACGTGTCACCTAGGCTTAAGACACTGAATGCAGGCCTAAAAAGGGTGGCATTATAAGCGTGTAAAAGTCAAATCTATGCTACTATATTGATGAGCAGAGGCAGGCAAAAAATCAACATTATGTGCAAATCACACGTAGCTGGAATTTTGCAGATTTGTGTCTTTTTGTGGACAAACAAATGTCTCAGAAGGAGACATTGGCCATTTCGTAACGTGAATAAAGATTGCATGATTGGATTGTAAGTCCTGTTTTCAAAGAAGCCTGACGCATTTCATGCTCACCCGAGCATTTCCTCAGAGGCTGTTTAAACACTGTATGGAGCCAAAGTTATTTCAACCACTTGCACCTGCCCCGGTGGGCGTTGGCTCCCCCAGAGCCTGCTGGTGCTTTGAGTCCTGTATTTAATGCAAGTGCGCTGCTCCCAGAGTTGCAATACTTTTGAACAAATAAAACCCCAGTGGGTTAGGAAATTGTTTCATTCTTATCTGCGATCTGAATGTCCACCTGCAAAACAACCTGTCTGCCATATTCTCGCTGTTTGCCAAGTAGCTGCAGCTCGAACCACTTGTTACGTGGTAGGGCTTTTCCCCGACCGGGACCGGCCGGCAAAACATCCAACATAAGAGTCGTCCCCACTTAGAAGAGCCCACAAGCAGATAGGTTTAAATCACGTTTTAATCAGCAGGTTTGCATCGCAGAAAGTGAAAAGGCAAAGCCTGTTTTCAAAGAAGCCTGACGCGTTTCATGCTCACCCGAGCATTTCCTCAGAGGCTGTTTAAACAGTGTATGGAGCCAAAGTTATTTCAACCACTTGCACCTGCCCCGGTGGGCGTTGGCTCCCCCAGAGCCTGCTGGTGCTTTGGGTCCTGTATTTAACGCAAGTGCGCTGCTCCCAGAGTTGCAATACTTGGCAAACAGCGAGAATATGGCAGACAGGTTGTTTTGCAGGTGGACATTCACATCGCAGATAAGAATGAAACAATTTCCTAACCCACTGTGGTTTCATTTGTTCAAAAGGACCTTTTCACTTTCTGCGATGCAAACCTGCTGATTAAAACGTGATTTAAACCTACCTGCTTGTGGGCTCTTTTAAGTGGGGACCACTCTTATGTATATAAATGCATATGCATACATATATGTGTATATGTGTGGTGTAGAGAGAGGTAGAGAGGTAGAGGTGTAGAGGTAGAGAGGTAGAGGTAGAGAGGTAGAGACTAGTAGAGAGGGAAGTAGAGGGAGGTAGAGAGTAGAGAGTGAGTAATAGAGAGTAGAGAGTGAGTAGTAGAAAGTAGTAGAGAGCAGTAGAGAGAGTGGCAGAGAGTGAGTAGTAGAGAGTAGTAGATTGAATAGTAGAGTGAGTAGTAGAGAGTGAGTAGTAGAGAGTGAGTAGTAGAGAGTAAGTAGTAGAGTGAGTAGTAGAGAGCAGTAGAGAGTGAGTAGTAGAGAGTAGTAAAGAGTGAGTAGTAGAGAGTAGTAGAGAGTGAGTAGTAGAGAGTA
Source organism: Lissotriton vulgaris (assembly GCF_964263255.1). NCBI lineage: Eukaryota > Metazoa > Chordata > Amphibia > Caudata > Salamandridae > Lissotriton > Lissotriton vulgaris. Next base: position 210,147,202 of record NC_141698.1, read on the forward strand.
GTAGAGAGTGAGTAGCAGAGAGAGAGAGGATAGTAGAGAGTAGTAGAGAGTGAGTAGTAGAGTAGTAGAGAGTAGTTGAGAGTGAGTAGTAGAGAGTAGTAGAGAGTGAGTAGTAGAGTGAGTAGTGGAGAGTGCGTAGTAGAGAGTAGTAGAGAGTGAGTAGTAGAGAGTAGTAGAGAGTGAGAAGTAGAGAGTGAGTAGTAGAGAGTAGTAGAGAGTGAGTAGTAAAGAGTGAGTAGTAGAGAGAGAGTAGTAGAGAGTGAGTAGTAGAGAGTGAGTAGAGAGTAGTAGAGAGTGAGTAGTAGAGAGTAGTAGATAGTGAGTAGTAGAGAGAGAGTAGTAGAGAGTAGTAGAGTAGTAGAGAATGAGTAGTAGAGAGTGAGTATTAGAGAGTAGTGGAGTAGTAGAGAGTAAGTAGTAGAAAGTAGTGGAGAATATTCCAAAGTTTGGCACAGCACCACTTGCACAATAAGTCCAATCAAATCATATCACTTAGAGTCCTTATTGAAGCGCTAAATCTTGGTGTATATTCAAATGCTTTTATTTTCCTTAAGTTTATGCACCACAGCCAGCCGACGCATTTCGTTCTGTACAATAGAACTTCTTCAGGGCGTTCTTATTTCCTTCAAGTTATATCGGTATCCTGTTGTCATATAACTAAATATTTCTTCCAAATGTTAGACGAGACATAAGTACATTCTTATTCAAAGTGACTAGGTATCAATTTTACACACACAATTTGGACAGACTTGAGTAATTAATAGCATCCACAAAGTCAGTCTTTCAAAAATTCCAAAGTATAGCACATGATAATCCAAATCCAAATGTTTCTCAAGAAAAGTCATTTTCAATCGTTCGGAATATCGGCGTTTGGGCAGATATGACCCAGGGACCCCCAGTATGCAAGGGGAATTAGTCCCCCCTCTGCAAACACGCCAGGGCCTGCGTTGCAGAGAGGTGTAAAAAGGGGCATAGCCTCATTACACCTCTGTGCAATGCAGCCCCCTGGCGCATACTGGAGGCTCCAGGAGGGCAAGTTGGCCCCCAGGGACCCCCAGTATGCAAGGGGAATTAGTTCCCCCTCTTCAAACATGCACGGGGGCTGCGTTGCAGAGAGGTGTAATAAAGGATGTGGCCTCATTACACCTCTCTGTGGTAAATAAAGATTTACCTATGCGGAATTTCTATGCGGTAAAGTTCAATTAAATAACTCAATCAAAATGAGAGGCAGAGTCCGTTGCATCTGAGTTTATAAGGGTTTTATTCCATGTAATGGAGTTGGTTCGAACCAGGTATCATGTTCCATCACCACGAAGGTTCAGGAAGGGATAGACAATACTTTATTAACAGAATACAATATATATAGTAAATGCATACAATGGTGATGGATACAGAAGGCGTAACAGCTGAGAGAAAACGAGATAAGAACACATGTGCGTAACAGAAGGCGTGCACTAGGGCGTACACGGAGGTGTGTGCTAGAAACGTCACATGAGAGTGTCACAAGTGGGTGGATTCATAGAGAAATCCTGCAGTGTCAGCAGAAATATATGGCAGAGATGCTCGCGCAGGCAACATGACGTGTGATTGACGTGGAACTGGAGGGTGAAGGGGACTTGACATTTAGCTCCAAAAGAGGAGACAGAAGTCTGGCATGTCAGAACAACCTAAACCCAATCATATCTAATATCTTGTGTTTGAGGAACTGTATTATCTAAAAGGAAAGGTCTCTCGGGCAGAGGCTATTCTATACTGACTGCTAGTGCGTGCATATGCGACTACGTGTCTACGTGTAATGCGAGGGGCCATGGGCCTACCATGGTAACGGGAGCAATGAATTAACTTGCACGGATTGACAAATAGTGGAGGTGGGAGGGTGCACAACGAAATTGAATTGGTTCAAGATAAGGTTTCAAAGTTCTGGGTGCACTCAGAGGGTGGTGTTATCCGTCTAAACACCTATGGATATCAGTATAGTAGTGTATGCGGGACACCGCAGGTACATCCCCATGTGAGGCACACCGATATGGATCACACAAAGTGGTTCAATTTTCGTTTGCAGGTTTGTATTTATTTCATTTTCGTAGTTTTTTCACATAATTCATTTTTAGATAGTTCAATCTGATATTAACAGCATATCAGAAGACAACGTGTGTTGGTAAGCGTTAACCAATGAACTTTAGACTCCAATGCATTTCGGGCATGGGTGCCCTTGGTCACGGAGAGCTGAGGAGGAAGAAAACAAACAAAACCAGGTGTAAGGGACGGGTAGTGAATGGGCGGGTCAGGGAATTACTCGTGCTATGGTGTGTGGACTGTCAGACATAATGAAGTGCTCGAAGCTAGAGTGAGGTAAGGGGTATGTGAGGGAATTATTACCGCCGGTGAGAGGTTTAAATACAAAGGATACAATCTCGCTGTTAAATAAAATCTTACTTCAAAGTTACACGTGGCGTGCAGAGACGCTGTCAGTCGGTCATCCGCTCGTTGTCTCAAGTGCTCATGAAACAAGCCGCTAAATATTTACGTGAACAGCGATGATGGACTCACGCCCGAAGGATACGGGGGCCATCTTGGAGTGGTGAAAAAGATAAACAAGTGAACAGCGATGATGGACTCACGCCCGAAAGATACGGGGGCCATCTTGGAGTGGTGAAAGATAAACAAGTGCGTGAGTGCTGGTTAAAAAGTACAGGCAAAGTAAAAAAAGGTTAAAAAGGAATATAGGAGAACAGTAAAGCAGCTGAACAGTACATCATAATTATATCACAGGTAACAGCTAAATTCAGTGCGATCATTAAGCCCGTGGGGCTTCAATGTCTGTAGTGAGTAAATCCATTCAAGTTCTCTCTTGAGTAACAGTTTAGTGTTATCGATGCCTTCTTTCATAAAGCATAAAGCCACTGACTTACCCAAACATCATCGTGGCACCCAGCCGTGCTTGAACTGCAATCACTGCAACAATGTCATTAGAGGCAACAAGATACAACACCCCATGAAAGGGCACAACATTAAACTCCAAGTTGATGCTACTTGTGACTCCACCAACCTGATTAATGCTCTGAAATGCCCATGTGGCAAACTATACGTTGGCAAAACGGAACGCAAAATCAAAACCCGTCTGAATGAGCATAAGTCGAACATCAGACTCAGAACGGAAAAATCCAATATTGCCATGCATTTTGTCGATGCACGCCATACCATCGCCCAATTGAAGTTCATAATCCTGGAGATTGTACCTAAGAAAGAAGGCATCGATAACACTAAACTGTTACTCAAGAGAGAACTTGAATGGATTTACTCACTACAGACATTGAAGCCCCACGGGCTTAATGATCGCACTGAATTTAGCTGTTACCTGTGATATAATTATGATGTACTGTTCAGCTGCTTTACTGTTCTCCTATATTCCTTTTTAACCTTTTTTTACTTTGCATGTACTTTTTAACCAGCACTCACGCACTTGTTTATCTTTCACCACTCCAAGATGGCCCCCGTATCTTTCGGGCGTGAGTCCATCATCGCTGTTCACTTGTTTATCTTTTTCACCACTCCAAGATGGCCCCCGTATCCTTCGGGCGTGAGTCCATCATCGCTGTTCACGTAAATATTTAGCGGCTTGTTTCATGAGCACTTGAGACAACGAGCGGATGACCGACTGACAGCGTCTCTGCACGCCACGTGTAACTTTGAAGTAAGATTTTATTTAACAGCGAGATTGTATCCTTTGTATTTAAACCTCTCACCGGCGGTAATACTTCCCTCACATACCCCTTACCTCACTCTAGCTTCGAGCACTTCATTATGTCTGACAGTCCACACACCATAGCACCAGTAATTCCCTGACCCGCCCATTCACTACCCGTCCCCTTACACCTGGTTTTGTTTGTTTTCTTTCTCCTCAGCTCTCCGTGACCAAGGGCACCCATGCCCGAAATGCATTGGAGTCTAAAGTTCATTGGTTAACGCTTACCAACACATGTTGTCTTCTGATATGCTGTTAATATCAGATTGAACTATCTAAAAATGAATTATGTGAAAAAACTACGAAAATGAAATAAATACAAACCTGCAAACGAAAATTGAACCACTTTGTGTGATCCATATCGGTGTGCCTCACATGGGGATGTACCTGCGGTGTCCCGTATACACTACTATACTGATATCCATAGGTGTTTAGACGGATAACACCACCCTCTGAGTGCACCCAGAACTTTAAACCCTTATCTTGAGCCAATTCAATTTCGTTGTGCACCCTCCCACCTCCACTATTTGTCAATTCGTTTTTCCGCCCCTGGTGGGGTAGCACACGTCAACCATGCAATTCGATGACATCAGTAAGAGCACAGAAGCCAGAGCACATACGTTAGCCTACGATGAGTCAGAGAGAGAACGAATTTACTCGCTGATCGAGGAAGATATCAGTCCCTCTACCACCACTAGGAACAAGGAGCAATGTGTAAAGCAGCTAATTTACTTATCCAAACGACACATAAACCAGAAGCTCCATGCGAGCACATTGTTGCGTTACCACCGGGCACTCAGGATCCCACGCGGACTACGCATCGCACTAAAGCCGTCACTCTGCAAAAATTCCAAAACCTTTTTGGAGAAATGGAATGGAATATTGAATAAATGTAGTCTCGATCTGATACTATTAATTGTAGAAGAACTAGCTGGTATTCTCAAGGAATTAGAGGTGGAAATGAAAGAAATCGACAATGAAATCAAGAATTTACTGACGCCAGAGGAACTCACAACTATGCTCAATGAAACTAAAGTCACAGTAGATAAATATCAGAAAGAAATTCATGAACGTAAAGTCAGAAAGTTCCGTCGTGATACGCTTGATTACAAGCTGGATGAGGTCTACTCATGGGCTGACGTCTATGCCCAAAGACGCCGTAACAGACCATTTAACCCTCAAACGGACACCTCTTCATCTGACACCGACTCGACCAATCGTTCACCAAGAAGACCACCAAATACTAGGAATCCACCTAACAGACAACAAGCTAGCGCACCCAGCACCAGTGAAGAACAAACAACATCTAGTTCTTCTCCTTTTTTAGAAATCAGCCCAGATCCACCCGAAGACTCAGGCGGAGCAAGGTCAAAAGAAAGAGACAAAAGTCCACCAGCCACAAGGAGTACAGTTGCCAAAAAAGACCTGAAACCAAAGAAAGTAGCCTCGTAATTAACATTTCCAAAACAGAGATTTCCAATCACCAAATGAATCTTCTGGAAAAAGGAACGTCATTCATTCCCACGACACCCACAAATCTCTTGGAACTTGAAGTTAGCACCTTTAAGTTCACCCGCAAATTGAGACTAAGACATTTTTTCGATAACACACTTCCTCCATCTACTACAGTTAAAGATGATGAACTTAAAGGTCTACGACCCCCGAGTACTTATCAAGCACCAACCAGCCACAAGTGCATCGACCTGTTTGAAACGCTTGTTCGCAAAGACCTAGTAAAGATCAATTTCAAGGTACCCAGAAAAACTCAAAATTTAACCAATAAAGACCGGGATACTCTTAAGTCGCTCGCCAACAATCCGAGCATAAAACTCACCAAAGCAGACAAAGGCGGCGCCTTGGTTATACTCGACAGTGAAATGTACACATGCAAACTACAGGAACATATCCAAGATACCACCACCTATATGGCTCTGGATTATAATCCCACCAATGAGTACCAAAATCAACTCAAAGAACTGGTCAATAAAGCACACCAATCAGGTGTGATAGAAGAACGCACTAAAAAGTATCTCACACTGGAACATCCCAAAAGCCCGACAATCTACATGTGTCCTAAAATCCATAAAAATCTTATGGACCCTCCATTTAGACCGATAGTGTCCACCAAACGATCAATTCATGAAACCACGGGTAAATTCTTAGACAAGTACTTGCAACCTTTAGTCATTCAATCATCGAGTCATATCAAAGACACTACAGACTTCCTTCTGAAATTATCCAGTATTCAAACCTCCTACCTTGAACCCCTTGTGTTCCGTACAGCTGATGTGAGTTCACTATACACGTCAATACCCCATGCCGGGGGAATTGAAGCAATTGAACAGATCTTGCTCAAAAGCGATATTGATCCACACATGCAAACGTTCCTCATGGAATTAATGATATTCATCTTATACCACAGCTACTTCAAAGTTGATGACCAGTGGTTTTTGCAACTCTCCGGAATGGCAATGGGAAACTGCGCTGCCCCGTCATACGCTAATGTATACATGGAGAACTTTGAAACTAAACACTTATACACTAACTCAAGTTTCCAAAATCACACCAAGCTGTACTTACGGTACATTGATGGCTTATTTTTCTTATGGGCAGATACTAAAGAATCTCTTCACGATCTTCTTATGGAAGTCAACAGTAAAGATCCCCGCATCAATCTAACTTGGCAAATCAGTGAAACGGACATCGCTTTTCTGGATGTCCTCATCAAGAACACCCCTGATGGATTAGTCACTGATCTTCACAGAAAAAGCACTGATCGTAACAATGCCCTCCACTTTGCCAGCTTTCACCAAGGTTCCCTGAAAAAACACCTTCCCTACTCTCAAATGTTGCGTGTTAAGCGCATTGTATCTGATGACACGGTGGTCGACAAATGCATCAAGGAAATGTCGGATAGATTTCGGGAACGTGGCTATCCCGACACCGTCCTCCAACATGCACAGTCACGTGTAGCCAGCATATCCAGGCAGAACAGCCTGGTTAAGACCCTAAAAAACACAGAGCAACGCATGGTACTTGTGTCTAAATTTTCCACAGCGAGTGCAGCATACAAAAAGATCATATGGAAACATTGGCCAATACTGCAGAATGAACCTGATTTCCAGGGCATTTTTAATGAACCACCCATATTCGCTCACACCAGGAGCCGGAACATAAAAGAAATTTTGGCCAGACCCACTGACTTACCCAAACATCATTGTGGCACCCAGCCGTGCTTGAACTGCAATCACTGCAACAATGTCATTAGAGGCAACAAGATACAACACCCCATGAAAGGGCACAACATTAAACTCCAAGTTGATGCTACTTGTGACTCCACCAACCTGATTTATGCTCTGAAATGCCCATGTGGCAAACTATACGTTGGCAAAACGGAACGCAAAATCAAAACCCGTCTGAATGAGCATAAGTCGAACATCAGACTGAGAACGGAAAAATCCAATATTGCCATGCATTTTGTCGATGCACGCCATACCATCGCCCAATTGAAGTTCATAATCCTGGAGATTGTACCTAAGAAAGAAGGCATCGATAACACTAAACTGTTACTCAAGAGAGAGCTTGAATGGATTTACTCACTACAGACATTGAAGCCCCACGGGCTTAATGATCGCACTGAATTTAGCTGTTACCTGTGATATAATTATGATGTACTGTTCAGCTGCTTTACTGTTCTCCTATATTCCTTTTTAACCTTTTTTTACTTTGCATGTACTTTTTAACCAGCACTCACGCACTTGTTTATCTTTCACCACTCCAAGATGGCCCCCGTATCTTTCGGGCGTGAGTCCATCATCGCTGTTCACTTGTTTATCTTTTTCACCACTCCAAGATGGCCCCCGTATCCTTCGGGCGTGAGTCCATCATCGCTGTTCACGTAAATATTTAGCGGCTTGTTTCATGAGCACTTGAGACAACGAGCGGATGACCGACTGACAGCGTCTCTGCACGCCACGTGTAACTTTGAAGTAAGATTTTATTTAACAGCGAGATTGTATCCTTTGTATTTAAACCTCTCACCGGCGGTAATACTTCCCTCACATAGCCCTTACCTCACTCTAGCTTCGAGCACTTCATTATGTCTGCAGTCCACACGCCATAGCACCAGTAATTCCCTGACCCGCCCATTCACTATCCGTCCCCTTACACCTGGTTTTGTTTGTTTTCTTCCTCCTCAGCTCTCCGTGACCAAGGGCACCCATGCCCGAAATGCATTGGAGTCTAAAGTTCATTGGTTAACGCTTACCAACACACGTTGTCTTCTGATATGCTGTTAATATCAGATTGAACTATCTAAAAATGAATTATGTGAAAAAACTACGAAAATGAAATAAATACAAACCTGCAAACGAAAATTGAACCACTTTGTGTGATCCATATCGGTGTGCCTCACATGGGGATGTACCTGCGGTGTCCCGCATACACTACTATACTTAACTTGCACGGAGACAGAAAAGCCGGGCCCTTTGCTCTGCAGCTGGGGAGATATTTACCTAAATCACTTGACAGGAATGTATTTTCGAGGAGCGGAGCAGATAACTTGAAGGCAAAATACAGTCTTGGCAGGCAAGCAGGCCGAGCCGGGCACCGCTCGCCGCGCAGAGAGTGAGACAAGGGTCATGGATGCAGATCCAGGCTGCAGCTTTCTGAGGCAGAAGACAGGAAGGCAGAAAGGGCTCGATGACAGGAATCAGGGACTAGCTCGCCAGAGCCAGGAAAACGTGAAAGGGCACCATGTAAAGACGGTGGCACGGCATACTTAGGAACTGAATTTGCGACCCATTCATGGTGGATCTGAAAGAGGACATGTTAACGTTGGACGCAAATGTATTTGCGTCTTCATAGCTGGTTGTGGAGGGAACATACATGTACTTGAAGCACGTACATGGAGCCGTTGGGGTCTACGTTAGGGGACACAATTGACCATAAAAATTCATATTACCTCATTCCCTCCTTGTCCCCTATGGACCCTTCATGATATATCAATCTTCATTAGTCCATCAATTTGTTCATATAACATCATTTGCTCTTCCTTTTTCTGGCGGGATTTAGAACGTGAACTTGGATGGGGAAGACATGATGTGGCGCACAAGCCGCAAATCGCTGGCCCACACTGCAGACATAGACAACAACTGAATACTATGAGAAGGGCTATTCCGAGGAAGGATAGGATTTTCCATCCCCAGGCTGATAACATGCTCCAGAACCAACCGGACCATGTCCAGGTGCCTGGATTCTGGTGTATCTGACTTGCAATCTTGTGGAGACGGGTTATGGCTCTATATACTGATTTTTATTTATTTATTATTTTTTTTTTTTATATCCTCATTTGCCGTCTTGCCGCCCCTTCTTCTCTCTAATCCACCTCTGGGCTGTTATTATCTCTTGTGCTGGATTTAGAGTAATGGGGCATAGACACCACATATTCTGGGCCTGGCATTCCTCTAAGCTATCCTTCTTCCCAGCCTGACCCAAGATGTGTGTCTTCCACCAACTCTCTTTATCGTACTGGGGTAGTTTCAAGTTCCAGCGAGACAGGCACGGGCTTAATCATTGGACTTTAACATAAAATTAAGTTTTTTAACCAAACTTTTGCAGGAAGGGTAACCAAAATCCTCTGTTTCTTTTAGAGCGATCTAGCATATCAAGCTTTGCCACGTACCTCATGGCTAAAACCCAATCTAATAAAGTGGGACTAAGTGGTGAGACCCACAATTTACATAACTCTCGGCGTGCCAACAACATAGCGTAAAAAATAAGTCTGACATTATTATTCAAAAAATTATTTTGTAAATCAATTCTCCCAGTAATAATTAATTCAGGGCTTACCTCAATGGGTTGATTCAAAGTTTTGGAGAGGGAATTACTCACGTCTAACCAGAAATTCTTGATAATTGGGCAAGATACAAACATGTGTAAGTCGTCCACATTTGGAGCTTTGCATTTTGGACATCCAACAATCCCTCCATCCTTAAATTTAGAAAGCCTGTATGGAGACCAGTATGCCCTGTGGATAGTAAACAAGAGATTTCGCCTCAGATTTGCCGGTTTAACAATTTTATATAGCATGCACATAGTTACTTGCCATTGGTCTTCTGTGGCGATCCTTGGCAAGCTTTCCTTCCACAGGGTCTCTGGCAAATCAAATGTTCCATCCTCCAAGTCTAGTATTCGCCAATACCAGAAAGCTACTTCCTTCTCGAATGCCCCCGTCTCCAGCTTTGACTCAAACTCATTTTCCACTCCAATCTCTATTTCCAAGTGGCTTGCCCAGCTTTGAATCTGTAAGTATTTATATTTAGAGAAAACTGAGCCCCACTTTTGTTGGCAATTACCCCAAGGAATTAAATTGCCATCTTGAAACAAGTCCTTCCACCTTTGCAGATCAGGTTCCTTTTTCAAACTTAAAGCAAGCAGATCTCGTGTCCAAGAGGGGGCTCCAGGAGAATCCCATATCGGAGCACTATGGCTAAAATACGAAAGATTAGATACTTTTCTAATCTTATACCATGTCTCCGCCAGGTCTCTTAACGTCTTGAGTTTCACCTTTTTAAAAAACTTAGGGTCTCCAAACTTATACAAAAAACCAAACTCATGATAACCTGATCTCTTCAGCATTATCGCAAAAAGGCCTCCAATCTGAGAGTTAACAGGGGTACCCAACAACATCCTGCAATTTTTTAAACAGAAAGCCCATGCATATATTCGTATGTCTGAAGCCGCCAGTCCTCCTTTTTCAACTTTCCTCCTGATTTTCCTCCACGAAATTCGAGAGGATTTTGATGCCCATATAAATGATGTTATCATGCTTTGTAACTTCGCCAGCCATTCCTTTTTGAAGCCCAGCGGAATAGTCTCGAATAAAAAAGTAATCTTAGGTACAATCACCATCTTAACAAGATTAGATCTTCCATATATTGACAGGGGTAAATTCATCCAACCTTTTAACGTCTCGCCAACCTCTTTCCTCACCCTATCATAATTAGTTTTGGCCATATCTTCGATTTTCTGAGTAATCCTAACTCCCAAGTAGCTCATCTCTTTTGTTGTTTTAACATCTTCAGTATCAAGGTTCCAAGTCATTATTTCAGTTTTGTCTTGATTTAACTGATATCCTGAAATCCTACCGAACTCCTTTGTCGTATTCACTAAATTTTCCAAAGTTCCAACTAAGTCAGTAGAATAAACAATAATGTCGTCCGCATAAAGTCCAAGTTTCTTGGACCAATCCATCACAACAAAGGGGGGTATCTCTGCTGAAGCTCTAATTTTGCATGCAAGCTCTATATACTGATGGCGCATTTTCTGGAATGAAAACACAGCAACTCGATCCGATGACTCTACAAGCTCCGCCCCTATCGGCCAGGATGACGTCAAGAACAAGACGATTTTGAAGGACAACAAGTCTCATAGCAGACTGTTCCTCTGTTAAATTGCCTAGGGCGGAAGTAGTTTCATTTACTACTGCTTCAAGGGTTCTGGTTAAGTGACGTATTGATTTGCTATTGAAGACAGCTCCTAAATAGGGAAAGAAACCTTTATTGAAATCTGTGTACTGCCCCCATGCCGTTTCAGTATAGTCGACAATCGGGAGTTCTCTCTTGGGTCTATTAGGTACTAGACGGGAGTTCTTATGATAATCAGGTGGGGCTAGAAAAACAGGTGGCAGAAGGAATGCAATGTAACAAGTACCATCCCAGTCTAGAGGTAAGCGAACATAAGCTGTATGACCACAGATGAAATAGGAATGACGGGAAGCTTTGAATGTAGACTTGCCTTTATCACTGAATTCGATCACAGTAGTACATTTACTATGACCTAGGTGTACTGAACCTGTCTTTCTGACACATAATTCACCTTTGACTGGTAATACTGACATAGCGGGCAAGACTGGTTCGGCTTCGGACTGGACATTTAGAATCATGAGGTTAAGTGTAAAATTACCTAATCCATATACTTCGTTTTCTAGATCTGTCCCTGTCCTTTGGGGAAGACCCTCCTTGTCAGGGAAACATATTTTATGCAAAACTGTGTTCAGATTTCCCCATACCCAATTTCCCTGGTAAACTACGGAGTCAGAATCTAAGGAATTAATTAAACTAAACCATGCACCACAGGAACCATTATGTGTGAATGGATACGGAAAGAGGGGCAGAACTCCCTTGTATTTCTGATAGGGGGGGAGTCGGCCACATATCCAACAATTGGTAGCATTGCTGGTCTGATGGGAATGATGTAACATACTAATGAAAGTATTGTTGCGCAGCGCAAGTCGGTAAGATAACTCGTGCGGGGGCAATTCACTGAAAGTGTGCTCGACAGTGACATTTGAGGAAGAATGTGCACGTGTGAAAATAGGAGAATACATGTGTAATAATATACCTGCAGCAATAATAGTATGACTCAGAAAAAACATAATCAATAATGTCACGATGCAGTGACTACGGAGAGATTTACAATATTCTCGTTTCTTGAGCTGTTTCTGTCTATATCTCTCTCTATTGGGGTCTAACCTGTACATGTCAGGAACTTCTCTAACCGATTCACCTAGGGGAGGACTTAAACAATCAAACTGTCTGACTTGCTAGACCTCAACTTCATACGAAATTCTTGAGAAGGACTTTTCTCTACCAGGGGGAGTTTAGTATCAGTCTCTGGAAGGGGGCAGGGCTGGGAGTCTGGTTTTGGCGGCAGTCCATAGTGTCTTTTTACATGACTCGAGTGGAGCCAGCCCTTGCGGCCCTCCACCTTCACTGCTGTCCTTGTTGTCAATAACACAAGCTTCGGCTCCTGCCAACGGGGCTCCAGCGGACTCCTCCTGTCGAAATTGCGGATAAAAACGTATTCTCCAGGAACGATCTTGTGTGGCTTCACCTCGGTGTTGTCGGGAAAGGCTGCAGCTACCTGTGAACGACATGATTGTAGTGCAGACATCAAGGAGGCAAGGTAATCTGTCAGCATATTACAGTCAACATCTGTTCTTTTACGAGGCAGAGGCGTCCCCCACATATTCGTTGGCCTACCAAAGACCACCTCGTACGGGGATAGCCCTGTTCTTGAATGAGCTACCATTCTCATGTAAAAAGAGCAACTGGTAAAGCTACTATCCAGTCAACGCCTTTCTCTTTACATATCTTGGCAAGGCGAATTTTCAGGGTCTGATTATGTCTCTCTACGAGACCTGCTGCCTCGGGATGTCGGACACAGTGGAACTTCCACTGATAACCTAGCAGGAGTGATACCTGCTTCATGAGCTCGGACGAGAATGGCTGACCATTATCTGAGTACACGACACGGGGCAAACCATATCGTGGGAAGAATTCACGTACCAGCTGCTTGGCAGTGGTCGGAGCAGTGTAATCTGGGACTGGATATGCTTCTGTCCAACGGGAGAGTGCACATACAACTACGAGGACGTACTTGAATCCTCGACAACGTTCCATCTGGATATAATCCATCTGGAGGACTTCAAAAGGGTGATCGGGAGGATGAAATCCACCTTGTTCTACGGGAATACCTTTACCTGGGTTGAACTGACAACAGATCATGCAAGTACGCACTTTCTGTTTTGCTGCTGCTCGTAAATGTTTATTGAACCAAAGGTTTTGAATACTGTCTAACATGGCTTTTTCTCCTAAATGTGCAGGACTATGTATTGTGTTAATGATAACTTGAACCATAGAGTCGGGGAGAAACCATGTGGCTTTACCCTTCGTCATCCATCCCTGTTCTGTCTGTATCCCTCCTAGTTCAGTCCATTTCTTGATTTTGTCTGGTGTAGCATGTGTCTGTATGTCAATTACATCTAGGGCGGGATCCCTAACTGTCATGCAATGTGTCGGTGTCGGGACTACTGTCTTTGTCAGGTCAGTTGCGTGAGTCTGAGCTGTATGCTTGGCTGTTCGGTCTGCCAGGTCATTACCCTGGGAAATGGTATCTGTGACTTTCGTATGTGCCTTGCACTTCATGATGGATATCGCTGTAGGCAAATGTATTGCGTCTAACAGAGCTTGAATGAGGGGTCCGTGCTGGATTTTGGCACCGTGAGAAGTTAAAAAACCTCTCTCTCGCCAGAGTACACCGAAGTCGTGTACAACTCCGAAGGCATAACGGGAATCTGTGTAGATGTTAACTTTCTTATTCTTGGCTCGAAATACAGGCTTGGGTCAGAGCAATAAGCTCTGCTGCTTGAGCTGACAGGGTGTCAATACGGTGTGTTTCTATGACCTCAGTTTCTGTCGTAACTGCATATGCGGCCACTAACTCTCCTGTACTTGTTCTCATACATGAACCATCCACATAAAGTGTCAGGTCTGGATCTGGTAATGCGGTGTCTGTCAAGTCTTGTCTGGGTTTCGTCGTAATGGTAATGACTTCAACACAATCATGTGCCAAGGGGTCTGTCTCACTTAATGGCAAAAGTGTAGCTGGATTCAATGTATTGCAACGTCTGATTTCTATGTGTGGCTGAAACAATGTCAATTCATAACCTGTCAGTCGTGCTATAGTCAAGTGCTGAGTCTGTGTTCTGTTTAAAAGGACTTCCACGGAATGTGGAACTTGTACTGTCAATTGGTGTCCTAATACTATGGAATCACTTTGTCTGATTGCTAGAGCTGTTGCTGCTACTGATTTCAAGCACGCAGGCAGCGCCTGGGCTACTGGATCTAATGTACTAGAAAAATAAGCACACGGTTTGTGTGAACCTGCTTGATCCTGGGTGAGTACTGACAATGCAGTACCTTCGCGTTCTGTGACAAAAAGTGTAAAAGGCTTGCTGTAACATGGTGTTGCTAAAACTGGTGCTTGACATAAGGCTTTCTTTAAGTCGTCAAAAGCTTGTGTATGTTCCTGAGTCCAAGGGAGGACAGACGATGACGCTGCCTCCTGTGTTGTCAACTGTATGAGTGGCTTGGCTAGAAATGCGTACTGAGGGATCCATTGTCTACAGTAAGAAGTGAGGCCTATAAAGGCCCGTACCTCCTTTTGTGTCTTGGGTTGTGACATATTTACAATTAACTGGATGCGGTCAGGTGTTAGCTGTCTCCCCCCTTTGGACAGCAAGTGCCCAAGGTATACCACTTGCTGAACACAGAATTGCAGCTTCGAAGGAGACACTTTGTGTCCCTTGTCAGCCAGGAAATGTAAAACTGTCAGTGATGCTTGTTCACATTCAGGTTCGCTTCGGGCGGTGATCAGTAGATCATCGACGTACTGAAGTAGGGCAGTGTTATCAGGCATGTGAATACTGTCAAGTTGTCTTTTCAATGCTTGGCTATAGATGCTGGGGCTTTCTGTGAATCCTTGAGGTGCGCGTGCAAATTTGAAGCTTTGGCCATTTAAACAGAATCCGAAGAGATATTGGCTTTCCGGATCAATGGGGACACTAAAGAAGGCGTTCTTCAGATCAATTACAGTAAAGAACGTTGCCTCAGAGTTAATAGCTGTCAATAATGAAGAGATGTCTGGGACCACAGGGTACTGTGGTACAATGCATTTATTCAATTCTCGTAAATCGATAACTAATCGATAAACTGGGGGGGCATTCGGATCAGTGCGTTTAAGAATCGGAATGATAGGGGAATTGCAGAGATTTGAGTCGGTTTCTACAACCACTCCTTGTGCAATGAGCTCGTCAATGATTTTCAGTAAAGCCACTACAGCATCTGGGGGTAACTTGTATTGTCGGATTCATGGTAGCACTACTCCTGGCTTGAGTGTGACACGATACGGAGTAATGTGCATACAACCTACATCAGTGGGGCCTTGTGCCCATAAATGTGCAGGAACATTTTGTAATCTGGGATCAATATCTCTCAACACATAGTGACCCTTAAAGTCACGCAAAAACAATCTTACTCCTTCCGGAGAACAACAAATTACAGCTCCTAGAGCTTTCAGAGTCTTAATTCCAAGTAAGTTTTCTGGACATGATTTCGTGAGCAATAAATCTGTAGTGCGAGACAACGGGCCAACTGTAAGGGGAACTGGTTTTGATACTTCATTAACAATAGGCTTTCCTGAAAATCCAAGGGAAACATTCTGTGAGCCTGAGAGGGGTGCCCCTGGAACCTCGTCGTGACTGATTGTCGTCCTGCTTGCCCCTGTATCAATCAAAAACATTCTATCTTTTCCTAATACTTGACTATGTACGTAAGGACCCTCTTGATCTACAGGAACCTTAATAAGAGGCAAGCCAACCTCCCTCTCTAGGCTGTTTCATGTGTATCGCTGATAATCGGGATAGTCAGTTTGAGCATACTGGTACATCTGCTGAGTTGTATGTTGTGTTGCGGCAATGGGCTGTGGTTGTGGTACCGCTACGGTCTGTACTGTCTGTTGTGGAGCATGCATAGGCTGTACATTCTGTGGTACGTGTTGTTGGGCCTGGTCCTGTCTTGGAGGACGCGGTCTCTCTTTAGTTTTACCTGTAGATATATTGTGTTTCAAAACTGCACAATCGTTTACATAATGACCTGGCTGTTTACAATAGTTGCATGTCCCTTTAACAGGAGCTGCTGAATTATTGGACTGTGACATGCCCTTTTTCTGACCGTCAGCTGGAACGGACTGAGCTACTAGCATTTTCATTTTCGTGTCTTTCATACGTCTTTGTTCGTGATCCTGTTCTTCTCTAATTCTGTTCTGGTGGTACTGTAACATTTGTAACATTTGCGAAGGCGTGTTTGCTTGCCATGTGCTCTCGACTTTCAGTACTCGGTTCTTAACCTGGGGCAAGGAATTCTCGACTAATTTGGATACAAAAAGGTGCGGGTATGACTCGCTACTTGGTTTCAGGCCACTATTAATAATAAAACATTTCTCAAATCGGGAATAAAAATCACTAGTGTCTTCATCGGGTTTCTGTTTGCAGGCTGAGATTGCATCCCAGTCCTCCTTTTTAGTTGCTAACAAACGTGGCAAAACCTGTACTAACAATCCTGGTAATGCTTTGGTCTTATCCCCAAGACCCAACCCTGGGGTTCGGGTCGTTTCTTCAGTTTCTAATGCAGCCCAATCAATCTTTTGCTCTCCCACCTCCCATTCTTTTTCTTTGAGTTTCTCGTAAATACCGGCAGGCAGTAATACTTTCAATATTTTCATAATGTCGGGATAGGTGTAATCTCCCATGAGTAACATGTCTTTTATTTCACGGTGAAAAGCTGCAGGGTCTTTATCATGACTGGGCACTAATTTCTTCATTTCCAATAATTCCATCTTAGTTATGGGCGTGTATACATACACACGTGTAAGGGTATTATCATCATTCCTGACTGGGTGCACTTCTCGTAAGGGATTCTGTCTGTCTATGTAAAACATTTTCCTTTCTGGGAGTGGAGCTGAAACAAACTGTGGATTCAGGAAGGCACTATATCTGTGTCGATGTTCTAAAATTACTTTAATTAAATCGGTACCTAGGCCTCTCCATTTATTCATGAGTAACTCTACTAGTACATCAGGTAAGGGACCTGGATCAGAATGTTGGCTTTTATACAACGTAAGGAGGTGTTGTATCATGTACATACCAGCTAGTCGCTGTTCGTCTGGGGAAAGATTCAAAAAGGTTTACGCTACTGCGTCATCATTATATTTATCGGAATTGTCAGCCCATTGTACTGCTGACCTGGCTAATTCTTGTTCATCCATGGAATCGAGTACATGGTACCCCATTCGTTCTTGAAGTACTTTATCGGTAGCCTGAAATAGATATTCCGGAGTCCTCAGCTTTGACATGGCAGAGTGAAATGTTTCTGGTATTGGACAGAGGTAACGTTTCTTGTTTTCAAACGTTTCTTGTTTACGAATGGGTCTGTCGAAGGGCCTATCAAAAGGATGCGGTCTAGGGAGTTTCTCTCTGCCTACATATCCTATCATCTTTTTGTCTGACTGATGCGAAGTTTCTGCTAGATCCTCTGTATCATCCTCCTCCTGCGAGGAAGTCGGACCGTCTGATTCAAGTTGTTCTTCAGGTGCTCGCTGGGCATGTATTTCTATTATTTCTTTACGGATCTTTCTAACCATAGTATGTACACTGTTCTCCTTATCGTGTTTACCATCCGCAATATTCTGGCTCCATCTATTCAGTCTATCCATCTCACTTTGGCGAAAACCTGCCTGATCTTGTTCTCTTATTAAACAATTAACCATAAATCGCATTATTAAACCTTTGTTCTCTACTTTCTGACGTGACATGGCTTCAGCAACACACTCCGGTCCTTCTCCTGTTCTAATAAAATAATACAATTTGTCTAGATGTTCTGGCATTCCTGGTAGTAATATCAAATAATCTGTAACACGTCTCAAACGTAGGGACGCTAACAACATGGGTCCTGTTGTACCGGGCACTGTGTCATATCTACAATCTGTAAGTCCTCTTCTAAGCTGTTCGGCCGGTGCACCTTTAGGTGTCCGAGCCTTTGCTAAATCTCTCATTGTCACTCGGTGTAACGGTGGGGGTGTTTGATAACCTCCTGTAGCACCTCCTGAAGCGGAGGCTTGATCATAACCTGGCTGTAGGGTCGGTACCTGCTGTAACTGGGTTGGGGCCTGAGCAGCGTCAGCCCCAAAAGGATTAAGTGGATGCAGTTGTTGAATACCAGGAGGGACAACGGGTGCGGGTGCAGGAAGCGGTGCGGGAGGGGTCTGCTGTTGCGGACCTGGGGGCTGATGATCAGGGGGCGGGTTACCGTCAGCAGGTGGTACACGGGCAGGTACATTGGCATATGCGGGAGCTACATCATCCAAGTAGGATGAAAGGAAAATATCTGCTGCGGTCTTGTGACGTAATTTAGTCGGAACCAATGGAGGGGGCAGATTTTTCGGTGTTTCCGGGGTCGCCTTGGGCAGGCCCTCGGCCAGGACTGGATACAATCCTGTCATAAGTGCTCTGTCTTTCATGTTGTTCTATTCTGACTCTCTGTCCTTCTTCTAGTAATTCTTTTTCTTTGGCTTTTTCAGAATCCTCTCTACTTTTCTCTGCTTTTCTGAGTGCTTTCTCTGTCCGTCTATGTGATTCTTTACGCCATAATTCAATGGCATCTTTCTGTGACTGTCTGGCTTTCTTTTTCCATAAAGCTTCCTCTACTCTCATGATGCACTCGGCATCCCATGTCCCTGTAGCGGGCCATTTCTGATTCTCTTCTAAATCTTTAGTGTAGTACACCCACAAGTCGAGATATAATACGGCATCTAAGCCGTGCTTGTGGTACATAAAATATCCGGGAGTGTCCCTGGGTGGGATGGGAACAGCTTCCTCAAGTATCCCTTTCCTAGTTCCTATCTGTCTCAGTTTAGAGAATAGAGGCATTCTGAACCTTGATACTTGGTACTTACTCGGACTTGAACACAACTAATACAATAAACACAGTAATGAAGATCAAACAATCACTCATACCACGACATTTAAAACACATTTAAACATTTCGAAAACGAACAACAATAACTAGATAACTAGATAACTGGATACTGGATATACTGCTAAACAGTACAGATACACTGCTAAAACAGTGCAGACCGGGTCTGTGTACCCAAACCCGTCTTGACCGGACACAAATTAATGCACCCGTCTAGAGGCGTCCCCAGCAACTGTACTCACCGGGAAGCACGGAACGGAAGGCCTCGGAAACTCTACACTGGACTGGACCGGACTGGACTCGACTCGACTCGTGACGTAGGTACTTCGGAACTGGTGGGCCTCTGAACACCTCGGACCTTGCTCTCTCGGCTGGGCTCTGGTCGGGATCCTCCGCACTCCTCACCGCCTCGTCTGGGTGTCGATCGCAGTCTCAGTCACCTCCGTTGGCCTGAGGGAGATACAGGAAATCCTGCGGGTACGCGTAATAGTCCGTCACGGCTGTGGCAGGGGGCTAGGCCTGCAACGCACCGCCCGCGCGTAAGGTGGGGGAGGGGTCCCTATTCGGGCGCCAAATTATGTGGTAAATAAAGACTTACCTATGCGGAATTTCTATGCGGTAAAGTTCAATTAAATAACTCAATCAAAATGAGAGGCAGAGTCCGTGGCATCTGAGTTTATAAGGGTTTTATTCCATGTAATGGAATTGGTTCGAACCAGGTATCATGTTCCATCACCACGAAGGTTCAGGAAGGGATAGACAATACTTTATTAACAGAATACAATATATATAGTAAATGCATACAATGGTGATGGATACAGAAGGCGTAACAGCTGAGAGAAAACAAGATAAGAACACATGTGCGTAACAGAAGGCGTGCACTAGGGCGTACACGGAGGTGTGTGCTAGAAACGTCACATGAGAGTGTCACAAGTGGGTGGATTCATAGAGAAATCCTGCAGTGTCAGCAGAAATATATGGCAGAGATGCGCGCGCAGGCAACATGACGTGTGATTGACGTGGAACTGGAGGGTGAAGGGGACTTGACATTTAGCTCCAAAAGAGGAGACAGAAGTCTGGCATGTCAGAACAACCTAAACCCAATCATATCTAATATCTTGTGTTTGAGGAACTGTATTATCTAGAAGGAAAGGTCTCTCGGGCAGAGGCTATTCTATACTGACTGCTAGTGCGTGCATATGCGACTACGTGTCTACGTGTAATGCGAGGGGCCATGGGCCTACCATGGTAACGGGAGCAATGAATTAACTTGCACGGAGACAGAAAAGCCGGGCCCTTTGCTCTGCAGCTGGGGAGATATTTACCTAAATCACTAGACAGGAATGTATTTTCGAGGAGCGGAGTAGATAACTTGAAGGCAAAATACAGTCTTGGCAGGCAAGCAGGCCGAGCCGGGCACCGCTCGCCGCGCAGGGAGTAAGACAAGGGTCATGGATGCAGATCCAGGCTGCAGCTTTCTGAGGCAGAAGACAGGAAGGCAGAAAGGGCTCGATGACAGGAATCAGGGCCTAGCTCGCCAGAGCCAGGAAAACGTGAAAGTGCACCATGTAAAGACGGTGGCACGGCATACTTAGGAACTGAATTTGCAACCCATTCATGGTGGATCTGAAAGAGGACATGTTAACGTTGGACGCAAATGTATTTGCGTCTTCATAGCTGGTTGTGGAGGGAACATACATGTACTTGAAGCACGTACATGGAGCCGTTGGGGTCTACGTTAGGGGACACAATTGACCATAAAAATTCATATTACCTCAGCAATGCAGCCCCCTGGCACATACTGGAGGCTCCTGGTGGGCTAGTTGGCCCCCAGGGACCCCCAGTATGCAAGGGGAATTAGTCCCCCCTCTGCAAACGCGCCAGGGGGCTGTGTTGCAGAGATGTGTAACAAGGGGCATAGCCTCATTACACCTCTGCAATGCAGTCCCCTGGCGCATACTGGAGATTCCAGGTGGGCTAGTTGGCCCCCAGGGTCCCCCAGTATGCAAGGGGAATTAGTTCCCCCTCTTCAAACATGCACAGGGTCTGCATTGCAGAGAGGTGTAAAAAGGGGCGTGGCTTCATTACACCTCTCTGCAATGCAGTCCCCTGGCGCATACTGGAGATTCCTGGTGGGATTCAGGTCTTATATAGTTAGGAATAAGCATTTAAAAACCTTGCAAATTCACTGAAAAAAACATAGGTTTCAGGCCTTATATAGTTAGGAATTAGCATTTAAAAACTTTGCAAATTCACTGAAAAAAACATAGGTTTCAGGCCTTATATAGTTAGGAATTAGCATTTAAAAAACCTTTGAAATTCACTGAAAAACCATAGGTTTCAGGCCCTATATAGTTAGGAATTAGCATTTAAAAAACCTTTAAAATTCACTCAAAAACTACAAGTTTTAGGGGTGTTATAGTTAGCTGGACATTTCGCTCATACAAAACCATTGAAATTGCTCCTATATAGTTAGTTGTACTAACTATATTTCGCGCACCCGCAATCCACTGCTGATGATGTCACCTATAACATCATTCATGACATGGTCAGTGACATCACTGATGACATCTCAAATGACATCACTGATGACATCATCCACGTGACAATCACATACACCTTTTCATACACTAGTAAAATCTTTCATCACTCTTTGTAAAATACAGAGTATCATATTTGAATCCATTGTTACAGCAATACAAGTATCTAAAAACCCACTCAGTGATTCATAGATGTATACACACATCTAATCACTTACATGTAGATTCACTCATACATGCTGTCAATGAACAATTAAGTTATACAATCATTAATCACCCCAAGTTTGGGGTGATTAATGATTGTGTAACTGAATTTGAGCTTTAACTCGAGCACCTGCTTTACTTTATCTATTAGAGCTTCCTGTTGAAGCTGACTTTTGTAACTATTTTAGAATGGCTCTGGCAGCTTGCCGGCGCCATTCTAAAAGAGTTACAAAAGTCAGCTTGAACTTTTGACCCAATCCGTTCCGCTCGCGGATTTTGCGGGAAAATTCGCGAATCTCGCGGATTGCGAATTTACAGAAAATCCGCAAAATCCGTGAGCGGAATGGATTTTCCGCCCATGCTTAAATAGAACACTATCAAAAATACTTATACACCTAAATCGACATTACACACCAGCACACATCCTATTCACATATGAAGTCATCCTACTCACCTATGCAAACAATGGATCATACTTACATATTTACTTAGCTACACACTTATAAAAACACAACTTCATCTATTCATTTAGATAGTAAGTCATACTTAGTGAATTATAAAATCATTATTACAAGTATAAAGTTATCCATACAATCACACAATCATTGAGTCTTATGTATACTTATTTATATACAAAAACTGACACATACACTGCCTTTTATGTTTCTAGTTTGTTGGACATGTACCATTGAGAAATATATTTGCTCATCACAACACCCATAAAGATATTCACTCACCCAAACAACTGTTAGAACATGTAGTTTTAACTTCATATATCTAGTGAATCAACTATTCAGACATCTTTGGGCAGTCACACACCCCCCACCGAACCACACACACATTCACTCTCCCATACAAATACTCAGTTAACTAATCAATAACTAATATAGACTTTCACATAGCTAGTAACCAACTGGAGAACCAGTTTACACAACAACTGACAAAGTGATACAGATATTCAAACAGTTTAGTCACTATCCACTATATTTAGTGAGACACTATACATTGGTCAAGTAAACAGTCAATTACACTGCTACTAAATCCTCCATCCAAATATTTATTTTTATATATCCACTCATTCTTTAATGTAAATTGCTATATATATAATGCATATTTAAATAACGAAGCAAACCACATTCACTGGATGATGTCATCAGTGATGTCATCAGTGATGTCATCAGTGATGTCATTTGAGATGTCATCATTGATGTCACTGACAATGTCATGAATTATGTAATATGTAACATCATCAGCAGTGGATTGCAGGTGCGCGAAATATAGTTAGTACAACTAACTATATAGGAGCAATTTCAATGGTTTTGTATGAGTGAAATGTCCAGCTAACTATAACACCCCTAAAACTTATAGTTTTTTGAGTGAATTTTCAAGGTTTTTTAAATGCTAATTCCTAACTATATAGGGCCTGAAACCTATGGTTTTTACAGTGAATTTCAAAGGTTTTTTAAATGCTAATTCCTAACTATATAAGGCCTGAAACCTATGGTTTTTTCGGTGAATATATATATATATATATATATATATATATATATATATATATATATATATATATATATATATATATATATATATATATATATATATATATTCACTGAAAAACTATAGGTTTCAAAATATTGCACAGGGGCTACCTAATATGTCCCGGCTCACCAGTTAACTACCAATGTATTACTTTCATGAGTGTGACCTGCGCGCCCCACACCAGGGACAGTACTGACACCTGGGGAGAACCTGTGAATCCCAGACCCTAGCCCACTGCCCCCAGTGTGCTATGACCCTGATACCTGTTGATAGTTCAGGTGGCCCCCCATGTGAGTAGGGCGGTTCTCCAGCGCGATTCCTGCATTTGAGACGGAAAAACATTCATTAGAAGCTCTGCCCCCCCCCAATCTACCAATCTGGATTCTCTGCAATGAGACAGGGGCCATCAATGCCCCACACCCTACCCATGCCAAGCCTGTTTGGAGTTACGAGACCTAGTTTGTCCACATTACCTTCACACTTCCAAATGTAATACTTGACCTCTCTATTATCTGAAAGAAGACCTTCCATTAAAGAAATTCTATTCTCCTTGACTCTGGACGTTTCTCCCAGAGTGTTCTAGTGGTTTGACAGTCTGCCCATTATTGCAGTAGTATCCGTCTTCCTCAGTTTATTACTCTATTGTAACATGCACCCGTCACTATTCTCTGGTAACACACTGTTGCTACCTCTTACATTGTGTTTGTTTCCGGACTTGCACGAATGGCGCCATTGCCTACATAACATTTGTCTACATCTTAATTGTTTGATCCCAGACAAATTGTCCACGGGGCCCGTCCATGGGCGAACAAATAACTCTACACACTACCAAAAGTAGGAAAAACTTGATGCAGTCACCGTTAATTGGACAATAAATCCAACACCCAGCTCTTGCCCCGTGCTGTGGATTAGAATGTTGCATATTCCTGGGGGTAGCTTAGCCACCTACCCCATTAGCCACAGGGACTCAAAAGGTTGTGACCCTGCACACATTCGCAGTAAAGGTACATAATGATGGTGGATAAACATCTGTGACACACTCCTGCTGTGCATTCACGCACAGTGATGACGTGCTCAAGAGACACCAAGCGCTCCCCCTGTCACATTGCTGTCACACAAACCCCCGCACTCCACACACCGACAGTCTGCAAACAGTAGTGGTGCCTCACCAGCCGCAGAGGCTGTCATACACACACCTCACATTCCCATTTAACAGTGCTGTACATAGTCACTCACGAAAGCTGTGCCGGAACCGCACTACATTGTGTGTACGCCCATAGTATTCAGCCTCTGAATCCCGGCACACTCTGGCTGCGGGCCCTTGATGCCTGATGCCGTAGCCCCAGTAAACTTCAGACTCAGTTTACACACAACATACATATAGGCAGCTGACAGGTACGCAGGGCCTAACTCGGTCGTCAGTGTCCCCGCACCAATATGATAGCACCAGTTGCTTTACAAGGGGGCATCTAATTTATGACACAGAAAGAACATGATTACCCCTGAATCACAGGATGTATGCGTGTCGGTTGCTGGGCCTCGTAAATTGAAATAACAGTATTGTAAAGTGCACAGCTGCCTCCGAAGTGGTGTCCCGGCGCTGGGGACCCTTGGGAAGATTAAGCGAGCTATTGCCCAGAGTCCACATGGTGCTGGGCTAACCTTCTGCCGGGACCGGGGATCGAAACCATGAAATCCCAAAGTCCTCTTTGTCGTCTAATTCTTTGCCAACAGACAATCAGTAATTAGAAAAACACATTAGCCTGAAACCAGACATGTTGTCCGTTACCTCTGGCCCACTGGCCCCAGTGTGCCGACACTTGTTTACCCATGGTCACTCCTGTGACCGTTCAACGAGGCATGCCCCAGCATCCTTTTCTGCATGGTATCCTGTATGAAATTAGAACAAAACGTGAAATTATCCCCATCCCCGCCCAAAATAGACATCACACCTAGGCCTGGGGGGGCTGGACGGGATAGTTGAAAATGAACCTTGCAAGTGCGTTACATAATAGATACCAACAGAAGCATTGCAAATGTACAAGATGTCAGAGCCAGCGCTTGTGATGAATCCATGCATGTACGTTAGGTGCAATGTTACAATTATGCATAAATTATATGTACATTAAGTCGGTCAGCATGTAATCCTAAATCCTTATGTTTACACAGGTTCTTTAAGTAAAATGCTGACACCTTCGGGTAAAGTTTGCGCTATATAAAATCGCATTAAACGTGGAAAGAGCCCACCTCCTACTTATTTGGGTGGTACGAGCCTCCCAAACAGCAATTACACTGAAAAATGAACTTATTCTCACAATCAACAGACGGCTCAGTATTTATCTTACAAAGTAAAAACGGCAGCACGCCCCGGTTGCTGCCATTTTGCGAAATGCACTGCACATTTCAGGACACGTGCAAAAAGCACCCCTACTACAGCCTCGGGCCGCACCTACACCCTATGTAATTTGTAACCAGATCTTTTCAGCCAATCAAAACACAGTGATTCATCCTGTCGCCACGCGACGTCCCGCCTCGCGCGCCACCTAAGCGTGTGCTCGGAGAGGTTACTTGAGGGCACTCGGCTGCCACCATGCAGCCGTGCTGGGATAAAACCAAGGCAGCCGCTCTGGGCTCCCGTCTGAGCATCCAGAAGCACCTATGTATCAGTCAGCGTTCCACCATGCATACAAAATGCACAATTTTAAAATAAGGCTCTTCAAATGAGAACACAGAGCTGGGCTGCAGACAGAAGTCCGACATAAAGAACATCTCCATCACATTAAATAAATAGTCAGGCAGGGGAAGACACCGGCCCCACCGCCACTGATGGGAGCCGAGCCCTGGACAGAGCCCTTCAGACGGGGGCTAGGAGCCACGGAGGGGGAGGGACCACGCGCTTACATGAATGGGTCAATGAAACGCTGCGCTGGAAGAGGCCGTGGCTGGGGTCTGAAGGAGCAGAGATGCGCAGCGCTCTGTAAACCCCCCCCCCCCAAAATAAATGCAAGAGGTACAATATTAAAGCAATTATTGGACCAGTGAGGCGAATACATTAAGAAAAAAATATATATATATGTGTTTTTGTGGACTTTAATTTTTGCCGAGCTATGGCTCAGGCCGCGGCGGCAGAAGGACTCATTCTTGTTATTTACTTATTTTTCTGAATGTGTTTTGGTTCCCGAGGCGCCTCCCGGGTCCAGACCCGCTTGTGAGCTCACACGTGGAAGGTCTCTTCGTTGCACATGGATCACACATGTTTTAAGGATGTCCACAGGGGGGACATAGGTGCCTTCTGCTGGGGGTGGGGGCCCCTTGCTGAGCCCAGGGCCCCGAAGAGGCAGTGTGTACATTAGGGAAAATATTCGATGCCTGAGGCCCCCGCGGGGTGATCCCACAATGTAGATGCTCTGCTCTGCATCTAGGCACTATACGAACCTCTCAGCTACGCATTGCCTTAAATCGCTGTATACAGAAGACAGCTCTGAGTTAGGTCTAACATATGGGGCTTCTGAGAGTGCTATACATTGATCATGTAAACCTTTGTTCTAAGCACTGCGTATACCACATATTACCACTACATTACCACTGAGTACTACATATACTGCCTACTCTTCAATTTCAGAGTCAGAGTCAAAAAGGCTTTATTTCGATAAAAAGTTATCATAAAAGCAACACATAAATCACAATACAACAATTTTAAAAGCAGAAGAGCAAACGTGGACATGCGATAAAAATTTAACCTATTAGAAAAAATGTACAAAACAGTTCATTAGGCAATCAATTTAAAAAAGAATTAAACAGTCAATATTAGCCTTTTAGTTCGTTTAGTTTTTACAAATTTACAGAGCAGTTCATAAGGCAGATCATTAGGCAGTCAAATTAAAAGAGAATTAAACAGTCAATTTTAGCCTTTTAGTTCGAATGGACCAGGCCCATGATAAAAATTTGGCTAGGGCACAAACATAGGTGGCACGGCGATCAGACATTAATATTCTGATTGCGGCCGCGTGGCTCCTAGTGCCCAACTGCCGACATAAGTTTTTGAGCCAAACCCTCCTGAGTATTGCATACTCTCTGCACTCAAACATGAGATGTGCCAATGACTCTGGTTTATCTAGGCATGCTGGGCAAAGCTCTGTAGTTTGTGCACAAGATTTCCAACGTGAAGTAAAAGAATAGAGGGGAAGAGTTCCTGTTCTGAATTTGAAGTATAAAGCCCTATCAAAAGGTTTTTCAATAATGTCAAGGTACACTTCCCATTTAGGTTGATCTTTAAACTTCAGGAAGTCCTCTGTAAGTCTGCCCATGGTAGTACTAGTGTTCCTTTGTAGAAGGATCCAGTCCCAATAAAGTTTCTTGAGAGTTAACTTCGGGGGTGAGGTTCTATTTATCCATGCTTCGTTTAGGCCCAAATTTGCTAGCAGCGTCTTCATATCTCTCAACCATTTGATTTTGTGCCACCCTGGTAGTGACATGATTTCTGCTAGGCCTTGCGCATATTTACTGAGTTCCTCCACACGCCACAGACGTGCCCATAGCAAAAGTGGACGGAATTTTGCAAGGTCATCAATTGGGCGACAGCCTAAGTCCAACATTAGCGGGACTGTGGGAGTGCCCTGCGGGAGAGACATAATCGCTCTACAAAATTTCTTCTCTGATCTTGGTAAAGCGTCAGTAATGGATGACCCCCAAAGTTCGGCCCCATAGAGAGCAGAACTGACCCCTTTGGCCGAGTAGATCTCAAGGGCTGTAGCTATTGGTCTTATTGTACAGGAGCGTTGTTCTTTCAGGAGAGCTCCTGTGATCCTCTTATGAGTTAACAGCATTTTGTCCAAATGTGGGGTCCATTCCATTTTGTGTGAAAGGCGTATCCCAAGATAGTCGAAGACCTCTACCCTCTCCAAAAGTTCAGCGTTCAGGGTAGGAGAGCGGACTTGTTTTTTGGGAGGGTTCAGCACAAGATATTTAGTTTTGCTTGTGTTGATTACCAGGCCTCGTTTGGTGCAGAAGGATTGAAAGTTGTTTAGGAGCCTTTGGAGGCCTATAGGGGTTTTAGATATTAAAAGCATATCATCCGCGAAGAGGAGGGTTGGTATGCGTTCGCCAGCCAGGGATGGTTCATCTGAAGGATGTTTCCGAAGATGCTCAACCACCCCATTGATGTAAAGGGAAAAGAGGGTGGGAGCTAACACACATCCCTGGCGGACACCTCTCTCAACCGGGATACTATTTGTTTTTCCCCCCCCCCCTGGGCACCACCTAATCTGGGCAAAACTATTTTCATGCAACCTAACAAGTAGGGATAGCAAGTAGTGGGGCAACCCCATATCAGCCAATACACTCCATAGGGTCTCCCTAGGTACAAGGTCAAAGGCAGTCTTTAAATCGATAAACGCGAGATAAAGACTGCCCTTGCCTATGACCACAACTTTCCAATACACCATCATTAGTCTAAAAGCTTGTTCGATTGTCCCGGTACCCACTCTAAAGCCCGCCTGGTAGTCAGAAATGATTTTATTTTCTTCTACCCAGTTTAAAATTCTGACCAGTAGGACCTTGCCGACTACTTTTTGGCTGATATCTAACAGGCTAATGGGCCTATAATTTGATGGATCTTCTCTGGGGCCTTTTTTATAAATAGGGACCACCTCCGCCCCTTTCCACGAAGAGGCATGATGACGAAGATGGCGACGAGCAGGGAGTGGATCAGTTTTCCCCACTTCGTGATATCAGATTTCAAGAGGTCGCCAGGAATACCGTCCGGGCCAGCCGCTTTTTGGGGAATGATAGTGCCCATTGCGTAATCCACTTCCTTAGTTGTAAAGTCAAAGTCATTAGGCTGGGTGTCCCAAATTGGAGGGAACAATAGTGGAGCCACCACCCCCCCCATCAGGATCACAAGAAACAGTAGGAGTGAGATGGTCATCTTGACGGGTGTAGAACTTTGAAAAGTGTTTAACCCACGCCTGACTTGGGATGTTGCAAGTTATCAAGTCACTATCTGGCCTATTTCGAGCTCTTATGGTATCCCAAAAACATTTTGAATCTTTCTTAGAGCTAGCTTCTTTAAGGGTAGACCAGTAGGCCTCTTCCCACTCCTTTTTTGCTAGCCCCAGTGTTCTCTTGTGTTCTTTCCTGGCTATCTGTATTAGGGTTTGGGATTTGCCCTTAACGGCCTCGATTAGCCAAGTCTTAGCTTTCCTACATGCTACGGTGTACCAGTCATGTATCCCCTTGGATTTGTTCTGGGACATATTCTTCCCTGTAGTACCCTTTACCCAAAAAGCTTCCCCTATAGCCTTAACAGCAGCTTCAAAAATGGGTGTTGCCCTATCCGCTACCGTGGCTAAATCAATAGTATCGATCTCTGCTTGTGAGGCTATAAGTACCTCTTCTATACTAGAAAGTTTATCAGCGTTACTGGCAACTTTGTTCCACTTTAGGCGTCTTCCACAAGAGGAGACAGTGACCCTGTGAATACATTTAGGTGGTGCTAACAACGCTCCATTGGACCAGGGATTCGTGATGATTAGGGAAAGCGAGTTATGGTCGCTCTCCACAGTCGGTATAATTGTCATATCTTCGACCGAACTCCAGAGCCCCAAGTCCAACAGAATATAGTCAATCCTCGAGGTATGACCAACCCTGTTGAACGTTGGAGCGCCCATCCGGTCAGAAGATGTACGGCCATTAGTGGCTCTTAGCCCAAACTCCAAAGTCAGTGCATTTAACTGCACTGCACTATGGGTCCAGCGCTTAATCGGGGGGATGGAAAGTGAAGGAATACCCCATCTACTATCTTCTTCACCTAGGTCAGGAATTCCATCCAGGGGAAGTGGCTCATAGGTGAAGTTAAAATCGCCTGCTACTAGGGTATGATCGGCTTCTTTGTATTCCCTAAGTTGCACCTCAAGATCGGATATTACAGATGAGGTGCACCCATTTTTTGTACCTCTAGCATAGACATTGTAAAGATCTAGAGTCAAACCTCTACGGGGATTAGACAGAGAAATGCCTAGGATATCTGAGTTATTTATCTGCTTGGATGTTATTCGGCAGTTAAGGGAGATGCTTACCCAAATAATGAGGCCCCCCGAGAGGCGCCCTTTCCCATGCCTGGGTTTCTCTGCTGGAACAAAATAGGTAACAAACCCAACCCGGTGGAGTGGTTCAGTGCTCCAGGTCTCCTGAAACATGCAGATCTTATGTGCTTCAACCAAATCACTCCACTCGGGCAGACCTAATTTCCTGTGGATGCCCGCGAGGTTCCAACTGAGGATTTTTATTTTATCCTTGGTGGTTTCTCCTCTAGTGCCATTAATATCTCTAAGGCTATGGGGATCTACACATTCCCTCTCTAGAACAAAAGGTGTTAGCTTGGTCAGGCTGGTAGCCGTCGCAGTTGGGAGATTAGGGCATGTGGGGTGAGATGTGACTGAAGAACCCTCCTCCTCGCCCCTATTGATGGCAAAATGTATGGAGGAAGCTTCGTCAGAATTAAGTCAGTCTACCTCATCCAGCGCACAGAATCTATTCCAGTGGGCAAACTGGGACACAAAGGGGTCAAATGGAGGAGGTGGGCCTTGCCATGGTTGCTGCCACTGATGAATAGTATGGTGTGGGGCATGTGTATACCCTCAGTTAATTGGGAAGCTGAATCTAGGGGGATGTTGTCTTGGGGGCATGGGTAAGAAATAAGACAAGGGAAGTGGATTGATTTGAGTAGCAGGTCCACTGCTAGGTGTATTACATATATAATTCACTACCCCTGTATCCCTGAAGTTGACAGTTACAACATCTCCTGCTATAGTCTTGGTGTTTCTGCCCACCCACTCTCCTCTTCTAACTGCAAGTATTTCACCACTCATATGAATGGCTAGTGGTTTGTGCAACTGAAGCCACTGGGCACACTTATTTCTCAGTTCAACGAAAGTTTCTCTTCTTCCCTCCTTCAGTGGTGGTACACCCGTCAATACAACCACAAAGGGAGAAACTTCCGGCGGCAAGTTGATTGTCTTAAAACGAGCCGGCCTTGTTTTTGATTCCTGAGTCTTGTTTGGGGAAGAAGTTGATGTCAAGTTAGTATCCAAACCTTTAGAACCCTTTGCTAGTTGATTGGTCACTTTTTTTGGACCAGAGGTTGTTTGCATCTCCGGGGTGGGGCCAATAACACTAGGGGTTGGGGGAGGTACAACAGATTTTCCCCCCATTTGAGTCAGATGTTGTGTTGCTGTTCCTAGGTTATCTGGTAAAATTTTGGCCTTAGTAGAAGGATCTCTCGAAGACTTGCTACTAGTTGTATTTTCCAGAGGCACTTCTTTTGTTTTCCCGTGCGTCTGTGTAGGCACAATCCCACTTGCCTTATTAGCCCATTTTGAATTGATTAATGATGTCAGTCTGTCAATTTTGGACATTAAAGGCTTAATTTGAGCCGTTATCGTAGCTTCAAGGTCCGATTTTAGATCTATTACCATATTTTCGACCCAACAAGGTATGCCTGATGCAGAGTTTGGGGTAGGTAAGACAAGGTTGTGGTTCCTGATTTTAGTTTTAGGCTTTTTCTTAATCTTAAGCGTGTTCTTGGTAGATCCTGTATTCCCTAATTCTGGCAATACGGGAATGGCTCCTACCCTTGATTCTTGGGGATGTTTATCTATAGTTAACTCTGACTTTTCGGGTGATTGGCAGGCTTCTAGGTCTGGAGTGACCTCTAGATCAACTAATGACGGGTCAGAATCCGATTGAGTTACTGATAAGTCAACTGCGCTTGGGACTGTATGTGTACCAGTAACAGTCGAAGGTAAAGGAAGGGAGCAATTAGTTAGAGATTGCTGGGCAGGTGAGCTTGCAGTTGCTAGAAGGCCCAAGGACGAGCGTTTGGCATTCATAAGGTCCAAAGATACTCTTTTTTCCAATAGAATAATACTATGGTCAATTGTCTCATTAACCCGGGAAATAAATTGATCTATAGGCCCGGTGACTTGTGCTACGGCCATCGCTGTTTTAGTTTTACTTCTGGTTCTACCAGGCATGGTGGACATATATAGAGACCTATACGCTGAGTGGTACCAATAGTGACAGCAAAAGCCAGGGGCGGGGTGGCCCGGTCCGGTCTCTACCGGGCACTAACGGGCAACAACGGGCCCGCCCTTTGCCCAGGCTTCGCTCCGGGCGTCCCGCGGAGCGGTCTCTGCTCTTACTGAAGTAGCCTGAAAGGCGGGCAGGGGGCGGGGGTAGCAGGGGGCGCTGGCCGGATGTTGTTTGCCACGCAGGGACTCCTGGTAGAGCGAGTCCCTGCCGCGCTTCTCCCCTGCCAATGACTCACCGCCTCAGCCCCCAAGTTTGCCTGGCGCGCTCTCCCAGCGAGAGAGACACGCAGCGGCACCCGCGCAGCGGGTGCAGCAGGGAGCAGCGTCCGTGGCAGGCTGGAAGGGAGGACAGACTTCAGGCTCCAACAAGGAAGGATTCCGCAGCAAGGGTTAGGTGAGCACTCCTGTGCTAGAAAACGTATTCCCGCTATAGCCCAGGTGGAGGTCTCTTTTCACTGCTCACTCTGCCGGGCGGGGGGCGGGGCTAGCAGGGGGCGCTGGCCGGATGTTGTTTGCCACGCAGGGACTCCTGGTAGAGCGAGTCCCTGCCGCGCTTCTCCCCTGCCGATGACTCACCGCCTCAGCCCCCAAATTCGCCTGGCGCGCTCTCCCAGCGAGAGAGACACGCAGCGGCACCCGCGCAGCGGGTGCGGCAAGGAGCAGCGTCCGTGGCAGGCTGGAAGGGAGGACAGACTTCAGGCTCCAACAAGGAAGGATTCCGCAGCAAGGGTTAGGTGAGCACTCCTGTGCTAGAAAACGTATTTCTTCTAGGCGCTGTACATATCACCTGCTAATCAGTTGCTTCTAAGTGCTGCAAACACTGTCCACTCTTTAATTACCTTTCAAATTTGTATATTTATCATGTCCTATGTTATGTGTAGACTCACTATATGTCACCCATTACTGTGCTGCCTCGAGGCGCTATGCGTGCTGCTCTAGAGACTTGTTGCCTGCTCTTGACTTGAAGATCCGGAATGCGACTGCATATATAACCCATTATCATATTGCCTCAAGGCGCTATGTGTTCAGCCCTCTCCGCCACTGACCCCTCTCTCGCCTTAAAGCTCCAGAGCGCGAGTGTATGTTTAACCCATTATCATAGTTCCTCAAGGCACTATGCGCTGTGCCCTCTCCACCATCTGACTCCTCTCTCCTCTCACCCTACAGGTCCTTAGTGTATATCTTGCCCCTTCTCGCTCTGCCTTGAGGCACTATGCGCTCTGCCCTCTCTGACCCCTCTCGCCCTACAGGTCCAGAGTGTATATCTCCCGTTCTCGCTCTGCCTCGAGGCGCTATGCGCACTGCTCTCCCCACCACTGACCCTCTCTCCTCTCACCCTACAAATCCATAGTGCAAGTGTATGTTTAACCCATTCTCATAGTTCCTTGAGGTGCTATGCGCTCTGCCCTCTCCCCCATCTGACTCCTCTCTCCTCTCACCCTACAGGTCCTGAGTGTATATCTCGCCCATTCTCGCTCTGCCTCGAGGCGCTATGCACTCTGCCCTCTCTGACCTCTCTCTCTGCTTGTCTTACAGCTCAAGAGTGCAAATCTCCCCGTTCCTGCTCTGCCTTGAGGCGCTATGCGTGCGGCCCTCCCCATCACTGACCCCTCTCTCCGCGTGCCTTACAGGTCTAGAGTGTATATAACACCATTCTTGCTTTTAAGCAATGCCCCCGGACATGGCCCACCCCGGGGCCTCAATTAAATGAAGCACGGGAGCCCGCACTTCATTTTTTTTTTATTTCAGCGGGATTCGCGACCCTATCAAATTTTTTTAAAAAAATATGCTTTTTTGGCCCCTAAGCAGGCCTAGGAGGGGCCAGGGTGTTTCTCCATGCCCCCTTCTCTTTTTTTCACCTTTATGTTACTGTTTTCTTGTGACTCGGCTCTACAGAGTCACAAGATGGCTGCCAACACTTTCTGGTTTGGAGTGTTGGCAGCCAATCACAGTGAAGCGCGTGCTCGGGAGGGGTCGTGACTCCACCGCTTCCCTAGGTATCCAAACTTTTTTCTTTTTCAAATTCTCAGGAACTACTGAATGGATTTACAACATTTTAACAAAAAAAGGCTCTTTCTGTAACAAGATCTACCCTTTTACCAAATTTGGTGTAATTCCGTTCAGCAGTTTGGGCTGCAGCTGTGGTTAAAGTTTCCTATGGAAAATGAAATGGGAAAAACATGTTTTGGGACCCCCCTTTTTTCTCAGCCCCCGCTTGTCGAATCACCCCTAAACTTTTAAGACAGAAGCTGACTGGAGCGGGCCACTAGTTTTGGAAACTTTGCGAAGATTCATCAACCGGCACCAAAGATATTGAGAAGACAAAAAACGCTTTTCCTACGGAAAATAGGTCCCAACTATAACTACAGCCAATAGGTAATATATATATATTATATATTTGATGTGATCAAGGTCACGTTTGAAGACCAAAACGCGTAATGACTTGGTGTGAGAAATAAAGGAAATTGCACAAGCAACTTCGGAGTCCTTGCCCATCTGTATCTAAGAAGAGTGGATTGTTCTTTGGAAATATCATGACATATATATATATATATATATATATATATATATATATATATATATATATATATATATATATATATATATATATATATATTTATTTATATTCTCGGAATACGACTATAAGAATTTAGGCGTGCTGGCCGAACTTCAGGGGTGCCTCCTCTTGCAGCACTTCCGCCAACACGCTATATTATGACTCACTTCGTCTCCGCATCAGAACAGGAAAGGGGCACTCCAATGGAGGTTTATCAGGTAACAAATGTATTCACGGCACAAGTAAAATATATGTATATATATTATCTACTGGCGTTCGCCAGTAGGCAGGTATAGTTGGGACCTAGTTTCCATAGGAAAGGTGTTTTTTGTTTTGCCAATAACTTTAGGGCGCTTGACGAATCCTCGCTAAATTTTCAAAACTAATATGCCAATCACTTCAACTGCTGTCTTGAACATTTTGTGGTGATTCAACAAATTGGGGACGAAAAAAAGGGGGAGTCCCAAAATGTTTTTACTCCATGTTAATTTCCATAGGAAACCACAAACAAGGCTACAGCTCTAACTGCTGAACTGAATTACACCAAATTTGGCAGAAAGTTAGCTTTTGGTCCAGAAGGCACCCCTTTTGTTAAATGGTGTTCAGTAGTTGCTGAGAAATTTAAACAAATTTCCAGTTGTATATATAGGGATGCAGTGGATCCACGACACCTACCAATCCTGTGTGGGTTCTGATTGGCTGCCAATACTTGAAACCAACAAGTGTTGGCAGCCATCATGTTAATGGGTGGAACCAATCACAAGAAATAAAGTTAAGGAAAGGAAAAGGGGGCAGGGTAGAAACACCCTGACCCCCTAGCCCTCTTGGGGGGGTCCCACAAGCATTAAAAAAATGTTTTGGGCAGGAATCGTATTGAATCTGCGACTTCCGCCAAAAATGAAGAATAAAAAACAAAGCGCAAATTCCCATGCTTTGTTTAATATAGGGCCCCGGGTGGGCACGGTCCCTGGGGCATGTTTAAATATGTTGGAGGGGCATGTTGCCCCACTCCTAGAATGCCCCGGGCACCGCCACCTACCTTGGGCAAATTAATTATTTTATAATGATGTGGAGGGCTGAATGTCCCCTCGCAGCCTCGGAGTCTGCCACTTTCCCGGGGGCTATACATAACAGTAAAACGGGGGCTATGCGGCTCCCCCAGCCCCGGGGACCACAACCTCCCCGGGACATAACTTAACAGTAATGCAGGGGCCAAATAAATAATGATGAGTCAGGGACCTCCGGCCCTTCCATGTAGCCCCAGCGAACACCACCTCCCTGGGGCACAAATATATTAATGAAGGGGGTCAATTGCAGAACCCTTGACCAGGGGACAGCTAACCCCCTGGGGGAAATTTGAATATGGTTGGCAAACAGAATTTAAACCACCTTAGAAGTTCCCTAAAAAAACAAAGGTTACAGGGACGCAATAGTTAGGGTCAGATTACACTCGTACAAAACCAGTGAAATTAAGCCGTTATAGTTAGCTGAGCAAACAAATGACATCACTCATGACATCAAAAACACAGAATCTCTGATGCAACATCTCCCACTCCCATACAATCTTTTATACACCCACTCCAACTTCCACGCTACCATTCCCAAACCCATTTACACACCCATACCAGCACTTGCATAGCTACTCGCTGATTCATAGATCAGCACATACATCCACTCACTCACCCACAAAGCCATTCATACACCCACTATTAGAAGGTGGTTCTGATACTATGGTCCGCCCAGATTTTGCACTTTTTGAGCACCTAATTGTGTGGGCTTTTACTGTGGGGGAGCCTCATAAGTTGGGATTCACCCATAGTGAACTCAGGATGAAAGAGACTGCATGGGGATTTTACTGGTGTCCCCCTGGCTTGACCAGGCCACCGCGCAGCAGCTGGAGTAAGGGACACCGGGCTGGGTACATGCAGACACAGGTATACATGCATGTACACACATGTAGGGGCTGCGTAGGGGAAATTCCTAGCGTGCTCAGTCCAGGAACCGTTACAGAGGGAATGGTGTGGCAGGACTTATGCAGAATGGGGTGGTGACATGGAATAAGCTTTATACACTGGGAATGAACATGCCAGGGAAAGTCAGTGTGTTTTACTGTTTTTCACTTCATTATTCCCCT
The DNA here is from genome assembly GCF_964263255.1 of Lissotriton vulgaris. NCBI lineage: Eukaryota > Metazoa > Chordata > Amphibia > Caudata > Salamandridae > Lissotriton > Lissotriton vulgaris. The sequence goes on from NC_141698.1 coordinate 210,184,384, forward strand.
ATGGGGGTGTGGAGCCCATGGACTAGAGTAACTTTCATAAGGCCTACAGATTCCAGACACGTACTAAAGTCCACTGTAACAGATGTGAGAAAGAGTATTCTGCAGAGTCCAAAGTCATATTTGTACTGCTTTTGGGTCATCCAGAACTGTCATATTTCTCTGAGCCAGCCATAACCAGACCCTGGCTGAGGGCTTACCTCAGCAGGATGGATTGATAACCTTTCTTCCACAAGCTAAGGCCTCCTCTCCACGAAGACAAGATGGGTGGGGCTACATGCTCATCCATCAGCAGCTATCACTGGGTGCCAGGCAACAGGCTGCACCAAGGAGGGAAGACAGCAAGTGGGGAAGGGGCTTTTTCAGAGACCATGTGGCAAGAGACCCTGGATGACGCCATTTTGAGCAAACCCAGAGACTGGGCAGGAAGGAGAGAGCAGGGGCAGTGAAGTGATGTGTCGCTGTTTGATAGGACAAACAGAGACTTCCTGCCAGCCCCCTACTCAACTTTTAAAAAGTACTTGCACAGGAAGAGAAGTTTTCTCTTGGGTGTGGTCTGCTGAGGCAGAAGGTGCTGAAGCCTGGCGCAATGGACAGTTGGAAGGAGGGACCCCCTGACTGCGGCCCCCAGGTCTTGAACAGCGCCGTTGAAGAGTCCAGGGCCAAAGCGCAGAAGCAGGAGCCTCTGCGCAGGGAGAAGAGATGGCCAGGAAGAAAGCCAGGCAAAAGTCTGGCGCAGGGAGCCAGTGAAGACAGCTCCCTGCTGAAACCCCCCTCTCAGACACCCAGAGGGCAAAGGAGAGTTCTCCCAGTGGCTGGGGGAGCATCACCAGGAGCAAGAGGAGGCAAAAATGGCACAGATCGGTACCCTGGGGGCAGGAGGTAGGCGACCTTTGACCACCAAGAAGACCGACGACGAAGTGCGTTGGGCTCCGCCACTGGTCTTGAATGTGTCCCTGGGGTGGGTCAGGTCCCGGGGGCTGCCCCAAAAGAAATCAAGCCGGGGGCGCCATTGCGCTCCCTGTGAAAGTGCCCAGGGGCCCAGGACCCCATCCCCAGGCCCCGAAGTAGTAAAGTTGGGAGAGCGCCAATGCGCCCCCTGTGAAAATGTGCCCAGGGGCCCGAGACCCCATCCCTGGGCCCGAAGAAGTAAATTCAGGGGAGCGCTGTCACGCCCCCCCGTAAATTTGCCCAGGCGCCCGGGACCCCACCCCCGGGCACCGAAGAAGTAAAGTTGTGTGAGCACTGACGCGCCACTCCCCTGTGAAAATGTGCCCAGGGGCCTGGGACCCATTCCCCGGAACCAAATGAAGAGATAAGTAGTGGTGCCAGTGCGCTCCCCCCGTGAAGAGGAGGAGCCAGGCACCCATCCCCAGATGAGTGCTGGCCGGGCAGGGGAGCCGGCGGGGGCAGTGGGGGTGGGCTCCCCAGGCTGCTGCCGGAGCGGCCGGGGGTGGGCTCCCAGAGCTGTATCCCTTACCTGGGGGTCTGTGTGGGACGGGGCCCCCTAACGAGGCCTGTAGATGCAGTGAAGGTGCTATCAGCTCATCGCGGCTCTCCCTAGCAGAGCGGGAGAGCCGCTATTCAAATATTCATAAAAAGCAGCATGAAGCGCCCCAGAATGCCTTGACAGGCATTTGGAAATCTGCTGTTTTAGTGCTTGGTGGCCCCCAGTGGAGGGGGGTCACCCTTAACTGTGAAAAAGGTGCTTGGGTAGCTGCTGGAGAAGCACTGTCTCCCCCCCCCCCCCCGCAGAATGAAGAGGAGTCCCTCCCTACGTTTTCTGGGGATTTGAAAGTAATAAACCCTCAAGAGCTCAGCCAGCATTTTAACTACTCTTGGGCTGGGACTTTTGTTCTATAGCTGGAGGAGGGTTGATAAGTGCATCAAGGAGTGAAGGGCTGAGTTGGGGATTGGGGATGTCTGGAGAAGGGCATCCCCTGGAGGTAAAGAGGTGTACTGGCACCAAAATGCATTTGCTAAAGGTTATTTCTTTTAGAGGGGCTGGAAGTCACATGTGTAATGTGAAGTGCCTGTGTAAGGTGATGTCATAAGCAAAGTGGGGTTATGTTGCCAGACATTCCTGCTAGGGTGTCTGGCTGTATATGCATAATCCTGTGATTTCATCTGTGATGCCTTTAGGGGCTGTGTTTGCAATGTATTCTAATGACACACAAATGTGATGAGTACTGTCATTCTCAAGTGATGCTTAAACATGTATTCTTGCTGCTGCACGTAGGTGAAGACCCCCCCACTGCTAGCCCTTGAGATGTAGAGGTGCATACTTCATGGTCAGTAGGAAATGCTCAGTCGAGGTTATGTGTTACCAAGGCTGGGTTACCTATTTGAAATGCTTGTGGAGATCATGGGGGGGTTCCCACTGGGATGGTGCCAGTGAGCAGGACCCTTGCTCCAGGTTATGTTCAACTAACTGCATTGGGGGAAAGATGATGTGAATACATGGAAGTGGTGGTACTAGACCCCATGCCCTCTGCGGGATGGGTGGAGATGTTATGCAATATCTCAAAGTAATTCCAACAGCTTATGTATATTTGTAAATTGGTGCATAGTATTGAGTAGTGTGTATGTTTAATAAATGTACTCTTACTTTTATAAAGCAAAGTACAGACTGGACAATCAATTATTGAAGGTTATTTTTGCGCACCTGCAAATGGCGATTACTAGCCCACACCACCTCCCTTGAGTAAGCCTTAGACTGCTCTGCAATGCTACCCTCTGAGAGTCAGGTGCTACACTTGGGTGTTTGGTTCCCAGTAATGTTGTCATGTTATTTGTGCAGGCCTCACAGATGCTGCCTCGTGTTGCAACACCCACTCACTAATTAATACAGCCATTAACATATCCAGTCATACACACCTACAGTCACTCACACACTGAGTCAGTCACCCCTAGAGCTACTCACACACCTAGTCATTCACCCATACAGTCAATCACCCTGCCACTTACTCACCCATACTTTTACAGACACACCCACTTACTCATACAAATACTAAGACGTACTCACTCACCTATACAGTCTGTGGAAAACTGCTCAGGCCAGAACAGGATGTCTTGTTTGTATAATGCCTGTGGAAACCTTTAGGCCCAGGCGCCCCATCCGATCTTCTTTTTGTTATGGTATGCAATATTTGTGATGTGAAACCAGTTTGGTCACTGGCATTATGATGCGAAGAGTCCCAATGTCGAAGGGGGGGCTCTAATGTCAGTCATGGGTGTCATTCTAACACTGCTGTCAATGGAGCTATCTTCCTCCTCAGGGACAGTCCGGATCTAGGGTACGTAATCTTGATGAAGGGATCAGATCCCATGATGGGCGTGGCTAGGACACTGATGCAAGCAGCGGCGTGAGCCCTTAGCTCCGCTCGTGAACCCTGATTTCATCCTGTAAACTGACCCCCGAGGCCCCCCCAGGCACCACCGGGGAGCGGCAAGGCGGAGGGAAACTGGTCCTGGACAGCTTAGACTCACTTGATGGCGCGGCCCGATCGAACTGAGGGGCTTCTCGGGTGGCGCTGACTGGGACCAGCGCGAACAACATGGCGGCCCTCCAGCACTGAGAACAACTGCGCAGCGCTGAGTGAGCCATGTGCGATAGCTGCGGCCACTGTAAATGGAGCGCTGCTCATTGATTCGGAGCGGTGCGGCGTGGCGGGCCGGACACGGCGGATGGCCAGTAGAGTGGCCGAGCACCGAGGGGCCTTCCGAGATTGAATCACGGCCGGACGGCTGCGGCTGGTGCTGGAGGGGCGGAGTGGCCAAGACTGGCGAACACTGCAGGTGGAGGCCTCTCTTTGGCGGCTGGGTTTGGAGCGCTGGCAGGTATGCCACACGGGCCTGGAATGCCCGGGAAGCAGGAGAGGGGATCGGGATTGCCTTAGGCCTGTACTGCGGCCCAGAGTCTGTCACGGAGGGGGCCATGTGCTGGAGTGCTGGAGTGCACAAAGGCCTGTGGGGCTGAAACACTGCACGACAAGCGCAGCGAGGCGCTCATTGGGCGACCAGGACGACAGGGGCACCGGTAGTCGGCCTTGCGGAGCGACTGGTGGCGCAGGCCTGAAAGCGGCGCTTGGCACCCTGGGACATTGACTAGATGTGGCGGAGGGCCCGGAAAAATATGCCCGGGACCCAGGAGGTGTGCAACGGTGCGGCTGGAGCAGGGTAGTGCCTGGAGGGGTACCCCACTGCCATAAGATGCTGGCTACCGCAACACGGAGTGGCCCTGAGGTCGCGGCGGGCTCAGAACAGGGAGAGACCCCACGAGGATAAAGGAAGGGGCCTGCCTGCACGGCCCAGCAGAAACTGTTACTGTTGTGACACGGCTGGACTGGCTACGCTCTGAGGTGGCGCCTGAGGGCTTATCTGCCTTCTACACCCTCGAACGAGCGCACCGCTTTCCTGCTTGACCCCCACAGCAGGGACGCCCTCCTCGACCTGTGGTTGTACTACTACTGCATTTCAGAGACAGAGATCTGCTCCTCCAAAAAGCTTGCACGGATGGACCCTATCAGGTCGGCAATACCAAAGTCACCTTGTTCCCGGATTATTCGTTCGAAACTCAACTGCGCCAAGCGAACTTCCTGGCCGTTAAGAACTGCGCACGGAAGGAATATAATACTCCCTGCTCTTCCTGGCGAAGCTTCGCATCATGTTGGATGGGACCACCAGTTTTCATGACACACCGGAGAATGCGTGGACATGGCTAGAATCCTGTCGTGCGGGGAGGGATAGACCGAAACGTGAGGCGAGGGCGATGGCTGAAGAATTGCTGCCCCATAGGTCACAGTGTATAAGGTGTAGGCGGCGAGGCCTGCGGAAGCCGTTGATCTCGCAAACTGAGGTGGAGTGCAAAGGGGCGTTAGCGGCGGTGCCGGTGATCTCTGGCAAATTATTGTTGACCTCTCCGAAAGGCTCGGACCAGAAGAACGATAATGAAGCACCAGAAGTATCGGAGGCGGATACTTCCGCATCGGACAGCGTGCACTTGCCACTGGTCACACCGGGAACGGCGGACGACCTGATTGATGAGTAGACATTGAATATGGTTGGGGAGGGGGGCCTAAAGGGCTCTGATACAGTGAGACAGTACGGGCGGGGAGGCGGATGCGGTGCGCTCTTTGGGGACCTTGGAAGTGCTGCAGAGGAGGGAGACTTGGCCTCTGCTCAGGGCAGGCAGCGCGCATTGCAGCTTAGGCTACTGCGAAAGTGAAACTATGCTTGGTGGGAGCTGGGTGGGAAAGGGGAGGTGAGGGGTTCTTGGAGGGGAGGTTGGGTGTTGTATTGACTAATTTCTAATTGCTTGCTAGGCCCTAGCCAGCCCCACCGGATGGTTCCCAGTTAGCTGGCCTTAGTCTTGATTGAAGAAACACCACACTTGCCAGTGCTGAGAAGCTAATTTTTCAAAACAAACTGAATAGAAAAAGCATACATGAAAAATAGCATGGACACTTGCTTTATAAATTGCAACTTTGCTTTTAATTTTTCTGAAGACTATTTTAGTTTTTAGTCATTTTTCGTTTTGTGCATGGGAATACAAAAACATGGGGGATTTTATATACATTTATATACAAACATGAAAAAGACAAATTGGTATGTACAGTGATTCAAACAAACTCACACACAACGCATTCTTGGCCATCCATTCATACTATACCACATCCATACTGGTCCCGGTGTCAAAAAAGAACCTATATATACAAAACAAACAGAGTCTTTTTTGTCGTTTTTACACTTTTTACAATGGTTCCTAGAAGTTGGAAAAAGAAAGCAAATAGTCTTTCAATCGGTTGTCGAAACACTTTCAATGTGAATTCAAAAGGGTGACCCGGGACCGGGTCGGTCGACGCGTTTCGAACCCTGAGAGTGCCAGGGTTCTCCTCAGGACCAAAAAGTAACTATAAAGGAAAGGAAAACAATCATCACTCTAATGATCTAAGAGATGAACACCTTATTCGCTATCTGGCTTCCCTCAGCCTACCTCTACTGTTGGGTCATGGCTCCAACCGTGATTGCAGACAATTGTATTCCAAATGAAGGTGGAGCGGGAGGTGCTGGAATACATTAAAGACAAACACAAGGTGCGCTAAGTTTTTGAAAAAATAACAGTGTTGGTGTCACACATGTCCATCCTCTCGTCACTCACTCGGTGTCAACCTGCGTGCTTACCTTAGCCGTAGTGCGTGATTGCTGAGGGTTCTGTCCCCAATGGATCGGGCTCTGTCATGTGGTTTCGGCGCAAAATGCTGAAAAAATCAAATGGGGAAACGTGTGTTACAGCTAGGTTGTTGGGCGTCTCCCTGGTGGTGAGTAGTTACGTCCGCTGGCCTCCTTGGAGCCATTCTTACCGTGGCCGTATTCCACGCTGGTACTCGAAGTCTACTGTGGTTCGTAATTTTCCGCTCCTTCCCCTTCAGTCTACAGAGGGTGAATGGAAACACACAGTGTTGTTGGTTGTGGATGTGGCTTCGCTCTGGAGAATTGTCGGAAATGTGGTCCTGTTGGCGGTGTTTCAGAAACTAGAGGAGTATGGGAAATGTAGTCCTATTGGCGGTGTTTCAGACACTGGAAGATTTTACGTATTGGATTTGTAGATTTCCGAGATCTCGTTCAATCCATTGACCGCTGTGTCATATTTCATAATAAGCAGAGCTTCTCTTTGATTGAGTCGTGTCTCCAAATTGCCCCCTCTTGGATCTTTTTCAATTTTCGACAGGACCGTCCACTTTAGTTTGTTTTTATCGTGGTTCTTAGCCAACCAATGGTGTACTAAGGGTGCATTTTCAACTTCTCTGCGTATTCTGGACTTGTGCTGGGTAATGCGTTGCCTGACTTCTTGCGTTGTTTTTCCAATGTATAACTTTGGACAGGGACACTTTATAGCATACACGACATTCCTTGTCTTGCAATTAGTAAAAACTTCATGCTTCCAATTGATGTTATTGAATGAAAAAAACGTCTCCTCTATAGTTTCATCACAGCAGATGCAGGTTCCACATTTGTGGTGTCCTGTTGTCGGTGGAAATCCAGATAGACTTCTTAGGGTCGGGCCTTTCTCAATGGGTAGGGCTGCCCTCACAATGTGGTTTGCAACACTCTTTTCTTTTTTATATGCAAACAAAGGCGGCTCTTTAAAATCCTCATGTAGATCTTTCACTAGGTGCCAATTCGATGTTATCAGTTTTTTGAGTTGGTTAGCCGCAGGACAGAAGGTAGACATGCAGACCACTCGTTTTTGCTCCACTCTTGTTTTCTTCTGCATTAATGTTTCGCGTGGCGTCCACCATGCCATTTTAAGCGAATTTTTTAATAGTTTTTTTGGATATCCTCGTAGGAGAAGCCTCTCCTTCAGTAAATTAGCATGTTCAAAATAATCCTCTTTCCGTGAACAATTCCTGCGAATCCTGAGGAATTGTCCAAAGGGTAGATTTTGTCTCAAGCTGCGCGGGTGATTGCTAGAGTACAACAATGCTTTGTTTCTATCCGTCGTTTTTCGGAACAAGGTGGTCCCAAGGTTTCCATTACAAGGTTCAACTTTAACATCCAGGAATGTTATGGATTTGTTTGATGACGTGCAGTTAAATTTGATATCGTTTGTGCGTGCATTTAGCCAATCGACAAATTCATTAAGGGTTTCAGGGTTACCAGTCCAAATGAGAAACACATCATCTATATATCTCATATAGTGTGAAATCCGGTCCTTAAAGGGGTTGTCATTATAGATGAACTTTTGTTCGTAGAGTCCCATGTACATTACAGCTAGTTCCGGGGCAAATGGACACCCCATGGCTACTCCCTTTACCTGGAAGTAATATTCGGAGTCAAAAGTGAAAAAATTCTTTTGCAACGCTAAAGAGGCCAGTTCTAGGATGAATTCTGTGGGTACTTGAAATGGTCTGTCGCGTGTGTCCAGAAAAAATGACAATGTTTCAAGGGCTTGATCTTGGGGGATCTGGGTATAAAGTGAAACGACGTCTAGCGTCACCATTAGTTGTTGGCTTTCATCAAAGTTTATCGTCTCGATCTTTTGGAGGAATGCAGTTGTATCTTTAAGGTGCTTGAAATGGTCTGTCGCGTGTGTCCAGAAAAAATGACAATGTTTCAAGGGCTTGATCTTGGGGGATCTGGGTATAAAGTGAAACGACGTCTAGCGTCACCATTAGTTGTTGGCTTTCATCAAAGTTTATCGTCTCGATCTTTTGGAGGAATGCAGTTGTATCTTTAAGGTGGGCTGGGACTGACAATACATGCTATAGACGCATTGCAAAAAATCCCACAAATGAACTCCAAAGTCAACTGTTCCAGATCATCCAAAAAGGATTCGACCAAGGCTTTGTGGGCCCAAAGGAACTGGCATTTTTACAGAATAAAAATCCGCGAACCCCAGTGTTCTACCAATTGCCAAAAATCCACAAGGATGAAAAAAAAACACCAGGACGTCCAATAGTTTCTGGATGTGAATCCTTATTCGAGCCGGTGGCCAAGTACATTGATTTTTTCTTAAAACCGTTCATTGAAACAGTCCCAGCTCACCTTAAAGATACAACTGCATTCCTCCAAAAGATCGAGACGATAAACTTTGATGAAAGCCAACAACTAATGGTGACGCTAGACGTCGTTTCACTTTATACCCAGATCCCCCAAGATCAAGCCCTTGAAACATTGTCATTTTTTCTGGACACACGCGACAGACCATTTCAAGTACCCACAGAATTCATCCTAGAACTGGCCTCTTTAGCGTTGCAAAATAATTTTTTCACTTTTGACTCCGAATATTACTTCCAGGTAAAGGGAGTAGCCATGGGGTGTCCATTTGCCCCGGAACTAGCTGTAATGTACATGGGACTCTACGAACAAAAGTTCATCTATAATGACAACCCCTTTAAGGACCGGATTTCACACTATATGAGATATATAGATGATGTGTTTCTCATTTGGACTGGTAACCCTGAAACCCTTAATGAATTTGTCGATTGGCTAAATGCACGCACAAACGATATCAAATTTAACTTCACGTCATCAAACAAATCCATAACATTCCTGGATGTTAAAGTTGAACCTTGTAATGGAAACCTTGAGACCACCTTGTTCCGAAAAACGACGGATAGAAACAAAGCATTGTTGTACTCTAGCAATCACCCGCGCAGCTTGAGACAAAATCTACCCTTTGGACAATTCCTCAGGATTCGCAGGAATTGTTCACGGAAAGAGGATTATTTTGAACATGCTAATTTACTGAAGGAGAGGCTTCTCCTACGAGGATATCCAAAAAAACTATTAAAAATTCGCTTAAAATGGCATGGTGGACGCCACGCGAAACATTAATGCAGAAGAAAACAAGAGTGGAGCAAAAACGAGTGGTCTGCATGTCTACCTTCTGTCCTGCGGCTAACCAACTCAAAAAACTGATAACATCGAATTGGCACCTAGTGAAAGATCTACATGAGGATTTTAAAGAGCCGCCTTTGTTTGCATATAAAAAAGAAAAGAGTGTTGCAAACCACATTGTGAGGGCAGCCCTACCCATTGAGAAAGGCCCGACCCTAAGAAGTCTATCTGGATTTCCACCGACAACAGGACACCACAAATGTGGATCCTGCATCTGCTGTGATGAAACTATAGAGGAGACGGTTTTTTCATTCAATAACATCAATTGGAAGCATGAAGTTTTTACTAATTGCAAGACAAGGAATGTCGTGTATGCTATAAAGTGTCCCTGTCCAAAGTTATACATTGGAAAAACAACGCAAGAAGTCAGGCAACGCATTACCCAGCACAAGTCCAGAATACGCAGAGAAGTTGAAAATGCACCCTTAGTACACCATTGGTTGGCTAAGAACCACGATAAAAACAAACTAAAGTGGACGGTCCTGTCGAAAATTGAAAAAGATCCAAGAGGGGGCAATTTGGAGACACGACTCAATCAAAGAGAAGCTCTGCTTATTATGAAATATGACACAGCGGTCAATGGATTGAACGAGATCTCGGAAATCTACAAATCCAATACGTAAAATCTTCCAGTGTCTGAAACACCGCCAATAGGACTACATTTCCCATACTCCTCTAGTTTCTGAAACACCGCCAACAGGACCACATTTCCCACAATTCTCCAGAGCGAAGCCACATCCACAACCAACAACACTGTGTGTTTCCATTCATCCTCTGTAGACTGAAGGGGAAGGAGCGGAAAATTATGAACCACAGTAGACTTCGAGTACCAGCGTGGAATACGGCCACGGTAAGAATGGCTCCAAGGAGGCCAGCGGACGTAACTACTCACCACCAGGGAGACGCCCAACAACCTAGCGGTAACACACGTTTCCCCATTTGATTTTTTCAGCATTTTGCGCCGAAACCACATGACAGAGCCCGATCCATTGGGGACAGAACCCTCAGCAATCACGCACTACGGCTAAGGTAAGCACGCAGGTTGACACCGAGTGAGTGACGAGAGGATGGACATGTGTGACACCAACACTGTTATTTTTTCAAAAACTTAGCGCACCTTGTGTTTGTCTTTAATGTATTCCAGCACCTCCCGCTCCACCTTCATTTGGAATACAATTGTCTGCAATCACGGTTGGAGCCATGACCCAACAGTAGAGGTAGGCTGAGGGAAGCCAGATAGTGAATAAGGTGTTCATCTCTTAGATCATTAGAGTGATGATTGTTTTCCTTTCCTTTGTAGTTACTTTTTGGTCCTGAGGAGAACCCTGGCACTCTCAGGGTTCGAAACGCGTCGACCGACCCGGTCCCGGGTCACCCTTTTGAATTCACATTGAAAGTGTTTCGACAACCGATTGAAAGACTATTTGCTTTCTTTTTCCAACTTCTAGGAACCATTGTAAAAAGTGTAAAAACGACAAAAAAGACTCTGTTTGTTTTGTATATATAGGTTCTTTTTTGACACCGGGACCAGTAATTGTAATTGTAATTGTAATTGTAATGGGCATTTATAGAGCGCTGCTACCACTCCAAGGAGTATCTTGGCGCTTACACAGCCCAGATGGAAGGGTTGGATAGGGAAAGAAGTCCAGTTTTTTAAACACAGCCTCTACACTAGGGTTCTACACATTGAGTCAGGCATGGAGAAAATCCAGGTTTTCAGTGCCTTCCTGAAAGGGGCCTCTTGGGAAAAAGAACGCAAGGGAAGGGGAAGTTTATTCCAGGCCTTAGTTCCCAGTACAAAGATGGATTTGCCACCCTTTGTAGCCAGTTTAAAGCGGGGAATAGTAAGTAAATTCTGACTGGCAGATCTTAGGCAGCGTGCTGGGTAGTATCTTTTGAACCCCCTTCGTAAATAGGTCGGGCCACGTTGATGGAAGGCTCTAAAAGTAATCAGGAGAAGTTTAAACAAAATTCTCTTTCCTATTGGCAGCCAGTGTAAGGTATTTAGAGCTGCAGAGGCAGATGATCTGCGGGGCAGACGCAGTACGAGGCGGGCAGCCGCGTTTTGGATCATCTGCAATTTGTGGAGCACGATTTTATTTGCTCCAGCATAGAGTCCATTGCAGTAATCTAGCCTGGAATTTATTAAGGCCACTGCGACTGTATTCCTCGCCGAAAGGGGAAGGAGGTCAAAAAATTTCCTAAGTGCTTTGATAATTTGAAAGCACATACCTGCCACTGCTACAGCCTGAGGTTTGAAGGATAGGCAGTTGTCAAACTTTATGCCTAGGTTACGGGCGGATGCAATTGTGTTAGGTGGAGCTTCTGCATCCGATGGCCAGCAAGCTGACGGGGAAAAAAGATTATTGATCCCTATGGGTAAGATTTCCGTTTTTCCGGCGTTGCACTTTAGATGGTTGTTATTCATCCACTTGAATGTCGCTGCAAGACAATTCCTAAGGTCTTCCTCGGCACCTGGTTGTTCCTTATCCAGCACCAGAATCAGTTGGGTGTCGTCAGCGTATGAGATAGAACTGATCTTGAATGACTCGATCAAGTTCATCAGGGGTGTCATATATAGATTGAAAAGGACAGGGCTCAAGCTGGAGCCCTGTGGCACCCCTGAGCTGACGTTTTTAGCCTCAGACTGATATGGGCCAAGCACTGTTATTTGGCGTCTGTTTGTGAGGAAGTTCCTACACCAGGTCAGCACCTGTCCTCCCACCCCTGCGGCAGCCAACCGGTCCAGTAAGATGTTGTGGGACACGGTATCGAAGGCTGCCGACAGGTCAAGAAGGATAAGGACAGCCTGTTTTCCCCGATCCATTGCTGCTCTTAAGGTTTCAGCAGAATATAATAGAGCTGATTCGGTAGAATGTTCTGACCGAAAGCCAGACTGATTTGAATGGAGAACGTTATTCTTCTCCAAAAAGTTTGTCAGTTGACTATTGACAAACTTTTCAGTCAGCTTAGATAGGATGGGTAGCAAAGAGATCGGGCGCAGGTTGGACAGGGTAGTAGGATCGGCCATGGCCTTTTTTTGGAGTGGCTTTACAGCTGCAAGTTTCCAGTCCTCTGGGATACTTGCTGTTGCTAGAGAAGAGTTGATGATACTGTTAATCATGGGATTAACTATCTCTATTAGATGGTGCAACACCGGAGGAGGACAGGGGTCAAAAGGGGAACCTGATTTGCTGGCTAGAATGGCTTTGGCAGTTTCCTCCAGGGGGACTGGGCAGAACTCGTCAAAGCGGAGGGGGGAAGTCATCTTCGCTATCTGTTCACCATCCGTTGTGAAGGTAATATCTGAAGGGAAGGTATTAGTGATAGTTAGGATTTTATTATCGAAATAATCAGATATCGTGTTACAGAGATCTTGTGATGGATCCAGTATGGATGTGGTATAGTATGAATGGATGGCCAAGAATGCGTTGTGTGTGAGTTTGTTTGAATCACTGTACATACCAATTTGTCTTTTTCATGTTTGTATATAAATGTATATAAAATCCCCCATGTTTTTGTATTCCCATGCACAAAACGAAAAATGACTAAAAACTAAAATAGTCTTCAGAAAAATTAAAAGCAAAGTTGCAATTTATAAAGCAAGTGTCCATGCTATTTTTCATGTATGCTTTTTCTATTCAGTTTGTTTTGAAAAATTAGCTTCTCAGCACTGGCAAGTGTGGTGTTTCTTTAGTTCATTTTGGCTCAGCCTTGCTGAGTGTAGGAGTCAAGACCCTTTTTGTTAGTCTTGATTGAGGCATTTGTTGGGTTCGTTTGGATGGGATTCACTATGTTAGTGCCTGTTCTGGGGGGGAGGGAGGTGTTGTGGGAGGGGTGGGATAGTTGGGGGATCGGGTAGGATTGGATGGGGGGAGGGGCCCACCGGCGCGACTACAGGGTATTGTGCTCTCTCTGTATTTTCTACACCAACGTTATGGGGCTGTTACCTGATGTGAAGTGTGTGACTTGGAATGTGAGGGGGTTGCACTCAATGCAGCGCAGACACAAAGTTCACTCTTATTTAGTGCGTAGGAGTGCGTAGATAGCCTTATTGCAAGAAACGCATTTGACCAAAACGGAGGGGCTTGCACTGCAGCGCAGATGGCGAGGGCAGCTTTATTATACCACTTACTCAGCCTTTGCGCGAGGGGCACTGGTATGGATTAGGGCTTGGGTTCCCTTCCTAGTGGTCGACCACATGATAGACCCAGAGGGCCGATGCGCTGTGGTCCGGGGGTGCCTTTACGGGCTGGAGGTGACGCTTTGCAGTGTCTATGCCCCTAACGTGGAGCAGGAGCCCTTCCTGGAGAGCTTATCTGTTGCCCTGTCCGATTACTTTACGACCCCGATCCTGTTGGGGGGGACTTTAACTCTATTGTGGATGTAACCATGGACAGGTCGCACCCCGTTGCCCACGGCTAGGATTCACAAGCTAGCGAAATGTAGGGCCTAGTGGCAAAACCACTGGGACGTAGTTGACTTGTGGCAAGTGCAGCACCCAGATGATAGAGACTACTCATTTTATTCTGCTCTGCATGATCTGCATGTACGGCTGGATGCGGTATTATGCAGCCCCGGAGTGGCGGCTATGGCCCTGGGTAGCAAGTACTTGTCGCACACCATCTCTGACCATAATCTGTTACTGGTGCGATTCTGCTGGGTTGCGGAGCATCCCATTATCCCGACTTGGAAGTTGCGACCAGAGTTACTGGAAGATCCACCCTTCCGCACCGAGCTGGGAGCTAGTGTTGAGCGGTATTTCGCCGAAAATGATGGCTCTGCCTCATCGACTGCCCTGGAATGGGACGCCTTTAAAGTAGTGATCCGAGGGATTTGTATCAATAAATGGGTGGAGGTGCGGATGCTGTTGCTGCGGGAAATTGAAACTGAGGAACAGGCCCTCAGGGAGACCGAAAGGGCCCACTCTGGTGGCACCGAGAACTGGGACGCGGTTCAAGCTTGGAGGGAGGCAGTGGCGGTGGTCGTGGAGCGCCTAAGGTGCTTTGACCACAGAGCTTACCTTGCCTGTGCGCATGCTGAAAGGGATAAGGTGGGTACACTATTGGCCTGGCTGGCTGATCCCACCCCAAGGGGTGTACCTGTGCTGGCTTTGACCTCGCCAACGGGACAGTTAGAATACACCCAACATCAAATAAACGATAGGTTTCAGTCCTTTCTTTGCGGACTTATACACCAGTCACTTGCTAACAGGTGAGGTTGACATGCAGGCGTTTCTGGGGGATCTTGAGCTTCCTACCGTCGAGGCCGAGGAGGCGGAATCCCTTGGTCAGGACATCACGATTACTGAAATTTGTTGTGCCATTAAACATTAAAGACTCTGGGCAGCGATGGCCTGCCCATTGAATGCTACCTAACGTATATCGACCTCCTGGCCCCTGACTGATGATGAGATACAAGGAGGCTTGGCAGCGGGGTGTGTTGCCGGCCTCCACCAGGGAGGCCATCATCATTCCCCTCCTTAAACCGTGGAAGACCCCGATCGACCCGTCTGCGTACCAACCTTTATCAATGCTCACCACCGATTATAAAATACTGAGCCGAGTACTGGCTATGAGGCTTCTCCCCTTCATGACGCGACTTGTACACTCTGACCAGGCCGGCTTCATACTGATTCACAATACTGTCAGTAACATACGCAGATTAATTTGAATTTTAGATGGCTGTTCTGGAATGGAGGGTCAGGCGGTCGCGCTTTTGGTGGACATTGCTAAGGCATTCCGAGGCTTGAGCTTTGGTGGCCAGTCGCATTATATCTCCCTATATGCCGATGACCTCCTGCTGTTTTTGAGAGAAGCAGAGGGTGCGCTGAAGGGGGCGCATTCCTTGCTCAGCTGTTTCGGCGACATCTCTGTCCTGCGAGTCAACTGGGCGAAGACGTGCGTGTTTCCAGTGGCCGGGGAACGTGTCCAGCCTGTCCTGCCGCCTGACTTGGTGTGGGAGCATAGGTGCATTCCTTACCTAGGGACGCAAGTTTACCACAGGCAGGAAGATCTTCTCGAAGGCAACATAGGCACAGCGCTGAGGGGACTTAAGGGCAGCATGCAATTTTGGGGGACCCTTCCACTATCGGTGGCAGGCCGAGTGGGGCTGCTAAAAATGGTGGCGCTCCCTCGGCTTTTGTACATTTTTTGGACTCTGCCCCTACGGATACCTGTTGCTTTATTTTGGCAGCTCCGATCCAATGTGGGGGGTATCATTTGGGGAGTAGGTAGACGCCGAGTAGCATTGGACACCTTGATCCGTCCAAGAGCTGCTGGAGGCCTGGCTGTCCCTGATTTTGAATTGTATTATCTATCCGCACAGTTCCAGCACCTCACCCGGGAGGTGGCGCAGGAATTTCGGGGCCCAGAGCGGTGGACTGAACCAGAGGTGCCACGGCACGTCCTGTCGTTTGTGGTCCTGCAGCAAAGGCTGCGGGTCATTGACTTGTCCCTTGCAGAGCGTGCCCTGAGGCACTGCTGGAACCGCTACCACACCGAGTCGGGAAACAGAGACCTTATGCCCCGGAAATACCATTGGGCATGTGCACGGCCTTTCAGCGTGGCGGGGATTGGTCGGCTCTGTTGGAGTGGGAGACATTGGGGCTTCAGATGGTGGGTGATTTATTTTGGGACGGTGCACTACTGCCCTTTGGCACGCTACAGGATTCCTTCGGGCTCCCGCTGGGTCACTTCTTGTTGCATGCAGCCCTGCTTGCGGCTATCCAGAGGTACTGGGGCGCTGGTCTGTCGGAACCACCCACGAGTGAGGCGTGCCAATATGTAGTGATGGCAGCGGGCACGTACAAGGCGGTCACTTGTTTATACAGGCGTATGTTGGGAAAGGGGCTAGCACCGCTGCAGAAGTTGCGCGACCAGTGGGCGGCGGATCTTACCAAAGAGATACCTGACGCGGCCGGGTCGCAGATACTCAAGAGGGCATGGAAGGGCACCAGGAACGCTAGATTCCATATGATCCCATTTTTTGTGCTGCATAGAGCGTACCTTACGCCGGCGAAAATCAATCAATATTTCCATGTTAATACGGCACTTTGTCCCCGCTGTAGACTGGAGAACACAGATCTCCTGCACATGCTATGGGACTGCCCACGGTTGGGCACGTACTGAGAAGAGGTATCTACTTTACTTTGTAGCACGACAGGGCGACAGATTACTCCGGATAAGGGGACTTCCTTGTTGCGCTGGTTTCCGCACACTAGCAGAAAAAACCTACTAGCAAATTCATAGACTTAGGATTGGTGCTTGCCAAGCGAGAAATTATGTCCCACTGGAAAGCAGCAGCGTGCCCTAGTTAGGCAAGGTGGAAGGCTGCACTACTTATGTAGGCGGCTAGTGAGACTTCAGTTAGACTACAACAAGCCCTAAGGTCCCACAATGAAAAAGCGCTAGAGGCGGCGCAAGCTTGGGAGGCTCTTGTGACAGAGTTGAAAGCAGCAGACTTAGACACTGACTCAGAGACAAGTGAGCTAACTGATGTAGAGGCCCAGTAGACAGTGCACCCAGTTATTGAGGCAATGCGCGAGTAGCGATTCCCTGCTTTCCATGGTAGTCACGATATCTCCTAAGATTGTTGAAATTTACCAATTGTGGAACCTGTACAAAATAATGCATTGTTTAGATTAATTTAGCCTCTGATGGTAGCGCCGGTGGGGATGGGGAGGGTGGTTTTGGGGGAGGGTCTTTGAGAGTGAAGTGTAGTGTGACTCAGAACCGGGGGCCATTCACCTTAGCGACTTGGAGGGGAGCGGGAGCTTTGACGCTGTACTAATGATTGCTGCGAGGGAGGCCCACGTCAGGGCTGCACCGGGATTGTTGATAATCTGTTACTTCACGATGTCATTGCTGCTAACCTCCTGAATGTCGGGCCTATGTAGAGGAACTGGCCCCTCCTCTTATTTGTTTTGAGTGTTGAAAACAATAAACAAATTTATTTAAAAAATTTTTAAAGGGATCAGATCCCATTTGGGGATGTCGTTTTCACCCTGTTGTCCATGGGGCTGGCATCCTCCTCAGTTGCTTCAAAATGATTGGGTAAAAAAGACACCCATTCTGCTTCTGATATTTGGGCAAACACCCTGGCCTCTTTGGACATTCATTTGTTTGTTCACTAGAGGCCAAAATCCCCTGCAGTTAGGACTCTTACTTGCTTGGAATAATGTTGTCCAGAAGTGCTCTGAACGTTTGAGCTTCTCTGCAAAAATTCCTTGCCTATAAGCTATCTGTGCTTGTTTGAATTCAATGAGGGTCTCCCTGACCCCTGGGGATTTCTGAACTTTTCTCAGGGATACATTGCATTTTTTCTGAAATCCTTGTAGTGATAATATCATTGCAAATCGCATATTGATGGGTGGGTTGATGGAATTTTGTGAGTAACTGCATAGTGAAGTTCGTCCATGCTGTTTGTGATGCATTGTTTGTGCTATTTTCATCTAAATGCTCCCTGCATGCAGCTGTAGTAATGCTAATGGAGAAATTGGTCCATTTGAGCCTTTTAAGGTTCCCCTTGAATATTCCATGAGTTGGCAACCTTGCCACATTATGGTGTGAGAGACTAAATAGCAACATGATTATCTGTGGGCGATGATTTCTTTCTGCCCGCGGACCAATATGAAAATTTTCAACCAAGGGGAGCATTTCCTCTTGTGGATGGAGTAATCAAGGAAAGAGCGGGTTTGCCCGTTGGTTCTTGTCCAGTTAGGTGGCTTATCTTGTGAGAAGCGACCATTATGTACTCTCCAAACTTGCTACAGGAGCAAGACCTCTGACCTACTGGTCAGAATACTGCTCTCTCCCCTCGCGCAATTCCACCAGAAAGTGCCTCCCCCAGCGCTGCTTAGGTTGGTGTTCGAGGCCTGACAAATCTTACTCTGGCATTACCATTCCCTCCTCCTTTCCTCCGCTGTGCCTTTCTGTTTCTCTTCTGTTGTTTTCCTCTGTTTGTGATTACTCATTTTTCCTCTATTATTCCTCTATTTCTCTATTATTGCTTTTTCCTTTTCCTTTTTCCTCTTTACTTTTCTCCCTATTCTTTTTTCCTTTATTTCTCCTTCCCACTCTACAATCGCTTTCACGCCACTGCTGCCCCTGCTGCCCCTCCCCCTTCTGCATTTTATCACCCCAGTCTCCCTGTTGCCCCGCCCTCCCCTGATCCCTACTTAATGGCGACCGCTGCATGATAGGGTGAGCAAGGCCTCTGACCTCCTGGTCAGAATACTGATATCTCCCCTCACACAGCTCCATCAGAGAATGCCTGCCCCCAGCGCTGCTCAGGTCAGTGTTTGAGGCCTGCTGCCTCTTGCTCTGGTCCTGCCCTCCCCCTGCTCTTGTGCTTTCCTCAGCTGTGTTTTTTTGTTTCCCTTCTGTTGTTTTCTTCTGTTGGTGATTACTCCTTTTTCCTCTATTATTCATATATGTCTCTATTACTGCTTATTCCTTTTCCTCTTCACTTTTCTCCCTATTCATTTTTCCTTTATTTCTCCTTTCCGCTTTTCGTTCGCTTTCTTGCTGCTGCTGACCCCGTGGCCCCTCCTGAGTGTTCTCACTCCCACCTCCAGCGGTAACGTCCTCCCGGATCCCTCCTTAATGGCGGACGCTGTGCAGCTATGCAGCAGACACACGCAGTGGGCACACAGTTAGCACACCAAAGGCAAGCCCGTCTGGGCCCATCCATGACCCAACCGCATCCAGTATCAGGAACCCTGTTCCTCGGACCTGCCAGCACTTCAGCTCTTTGGCCCTCCACACAAACTCAACACAGATTAGAAGAACAACTGCAAGCGGTCCTCACCAAGCAACACCCACGGAACCTTCAGCTGCCGCCACTGCAGCCAATCTTTTGCCCTCACCGAGAAGCAGGATCCACCACAACCCTCCTGCCACAATACTGCCACACCCCAAAGCCTGTAATGCATCCTCCTCAACGTCCGTCTCCTCCATAGACACACCGCAGAAATCTGGGACCTCCTCGACAACACCAGCCTAGACGTCACCTTCTTCACGGAAACTTGGACGAACGCTGCCTTGTGAGCAGACATTGAGTTCGCCATCTCCAAAGGATACAAAATCACCCAGAAGGACCACCACAACTGCCCCAAAGGAGGCATCGCCATCGCCCACAATGGACCATCGCTACATCCACTTAACCTTCAAAACAACCTTCACCCGCAAACCTCCATACCAGCTCCCATGCAGGAACTGGAACAAGATCTCTGACGACCAGCTCACCTCTTCACTCAGCAGCTCCACCCCAAGCAACACAGGCGATGACCCAGCCAGTGCTCCCCGAACCCTGCACAATTGGATCACTGACTGCGACAACACCATTGCCCCGCTCAAGGAAACCACCAGTACACACGCCAAAAGAGCCAGCTGGTTCTCCACTGAATTCCAAGAATCCAGACAAACCCACAGACACCTCGAAAGGATCTGGAGGAGTTCCAAAACAACAGCAGACCATGACAACTTCAAAGCAGCCACCACCACTCACCACAAGCTCATCAGAAACACAAGAAAGAAAGCACTCGAGGACAGAATCTCCACCCACGCACACAAGGAAGGAACTGTTCAGCATTATCAAAGGATTTGCCCAACCCAACAGTGAGACTACAGACATCCCTCCTTCAAGGACCTCTGCAACAAACTCAACTCCAACTTCCACCACAGAATCAAGAACATCTACGACAACTTCGGTGACAACAACCTACACATGCAACCCAAAAATCCCACTCTCTACACCACGCAACCTACACTTGCCAGCTGGGCCGCTCTCACCACCGAGGACACCCTGAAGACCGTGAAGTTAATCCACTCCGAGCCCCCACGGACCCCTACCTCAATCACATCTACCACAGACCCAAAGACATCATCGTCCGAGCTTTGCAGAGTCATCAACCGCCTCCTTCCCCAATGACTGGAAGCACACCGAGATGGTCCCTCTCCTGAAGAAACCCTCGGCGGACCCCACTGACCTCAAAAACTTCAGACCCATCTCTCTACTCCTGTTTCCGGCGAAAGTCATTCAAAAAGCCATCAACAGCCAGCTCACCTCCTTCATTGAAGTAAACAACATCCTCACCACCTCTCAATCCGGCTTCAGGAAAACCCACAGCACTGAAATCACCCTCATCGCTGCAACAGACAACATCCACTCCCTCCTCGACAGAGGGGAGAATGTGACCCTCATCCTTCTGGACCTCTACGCAACCTTCAACACAGTCTATCACCGCACTCTAGCCTGCAGACTCCACAATGCAGGAATTCAGAAGAAGGCCCGCCACGACTAGATCCGCTCATTGCTCTCCAGCAGAATGAAAAGGGTCAGACTCCCACCCTTCCTCTCGGATCCCACTCTGACCACCTGCGGAGTACCCCAAGGTTCCTCCCTCAGCCCCACCCTGTTCAATGTCTACATGGCCCTGCTCGCCTCCATCGCCAGATCCTACGGACTCACAGTATATCCTATGCAGACAGCACCCAACTCATCCTCTCCCTATCCTACGAACTCAACGTCTCGAAACACACCTTTCAAGAGGAAATGGAACCAGTCACCAAGTGGATAAAGAACAGCTGCCTACAACTCAACACAGACAAAAAGGAAGTACTCCTCATGGGCCCACACCCGATGCCTGGAATGACACCTGGTGCCCCACCCACCCTCGGAACCCTCCCCCCCCCCGCCCCCCCATGGACCGCGCACGCATCCTCAGAATCATCCTGGGCTCCGAACCCAAAATGGACCACCAAATCAATGCTGTCTCATAATACTGCTTCCTCACACTCCAACTTCTACAGACCTTCAGATGGATCCCCTCGAACACAGAAAAACCGTCACCCAAGCCCTCATCAGCAGCAGACTTGACTACGGCAACGCTCTCTATGCTGGTATCAACAAGAACCTCACCTGCAGGCTTCAGAACGGCCAGAACGCCTCCGTCAGACTAGTCCTCAACCTGCCACGCCACTGCCACATTACCCAACACTTGCGGACACTACACTGGCTCCCTATCAAGAAGAGAATCACCTTCAAGCTTCTCACACAAGCCCACAAAGCCCTCCACAACACCAGGCCTGACTACCTAAACCACTGCCTCTCTTTCCACGCACCCCATAGACCCTTCCACTCAGCCCAGCTCTCCCTGGCTACGGTGCCACGTGTTAAGAAGACCCGCATTAAGAAGTCACACCTTTTCCAACCTAGCAGCCAAACCCTCCCACTCCACCTCAGACAGACACAGACACTCTCCAAGTTCACGATGGACCGCAACACCTGGCTCTTCGATGGATCACTGTGAACTCACGGGACCTGCCCCCTCCCCAGCGCCTTGAGACCCTCTCGTGAGTAGCTGCGCTTAATAAACCCTGGATTGATTGATTGCTATATGTGCAGCCACTATGTTTGGCCGGTTCAGTGATGTTTTGGTCACTCCCTGGATTAATTTCCTTGTGGTCTTCCGGAAGATCTTGGAAAAGATTTGCATCAAAGTCCCCAATGATCAAGCATGCTGCTGTGGGATAATCGGGGCATGGGCCCACACGTCTCTACAACACCAGTACTTGGGCCAATCTGATACGTGCCTATCAAAACAAAAACATAGATAAACTGGGAAAAACAGAATAATCAGAAAATCTGTTATGAACAGCAACCTATTGACTGTTTTTATATTTTGCTGTAAAAAGTGCAGTAGTTTGACTTTCAGTGTTAAGATTTCTAATTTGTAATTTGAGATAGTCCCTGATTTTGCATTGCGTGGGGCTCATCCAAGCCATGTGTACACGCACCGCCCTAGCAGGAGTCCTAACACGCGGCTTCAGTGTATCAAAGCACCAGGGGACCACCAATTGCTGAACATTTTTGAAAAGCCATTATGTTCATCAAAGAAAGCTTTCTTTTGTGCTCTTCCTCCTCCTTGAGACGTGTTCTTCCTCGACCTTACACACGATAAAGTGATTTAATAGGGTATATAACTGAGACGTTTTTTTCAGCTTCCTCGCACCTGGTGAGTTGCACTGGCCACGATTAGTAAAAGACAAAAGACCATAGCGTGTTGTCAATAACGGGCTTTTTATTGTTCTGAGGGTTGTAGGGGACTCCGGGATAGTTTGTGTGCATCGGTTTTTTCCCGCAAATAATCGCTCAGAAGTCTTGTATAGAAAGCTGGCATCTGTACACGTTTCATCACAAGCACGTGTACAGAAAAAACTGGCGCGCGGTCGCCATTCTCCCAGCGCGCGCACCCGAAGATCACCCTCATTGAAATTCTTGACCTGAAACACTGCAAGGTTTGCGCTGAATACCAAACCAAACAGAAAAACATCTTCAGAATGTGTTATGAAAGCAGTAATATGTTTGCTGCAGGTCCTCAGCATTTTATATCAGAGCAACAGAATTAATTGCGGGTAAGCAGAGGTTGAAATAGTACATTAGCAACGGAACATAAGCATTCACCTTGTTTACGCCCCCGCTTGCGACATAGACTGTAGAGTGTGTCCGCGAGAGCTAATCTGAAATAATGTTAAAGTACGAAGAGCTTCCACGTATGGAATGCGTATCTAGATTAAACATAGGCCAGCAAGCTGGTGACAAGAATTTTCCGCTTTTTTGTCCCCCTTATTTTCAATAAAAGAATGTTTTTACGATTTAGGCATATTACTCGATTCAAATAAAACTTTATTCGAATAAAAAAAAGTCTCCATAAAAGAGACGAACGGATAAAAAATACAAAAATATAAAAAATATTCACATTTGAAACTCGTGCAGGATAATCTCATGACATGAACAAGTTAACTTTACAGGTCACAGAACCACAGACATCCCAGGGTAGTGACTCAATAGCCAACACATATAAATACATTATCAAAAACAATTGATAGGAGAAAGTTGATTAAAACATTTAATGATATTAAAAGCATAATGTCCTTGGCTGTTCATCTTCATATCTTAAAATGTCCAGGTATAGTAGCTGTTTCCTTCTTTGGAAACATTAGCATGATTACGGATACAATTAAAAGCATCTTTATGATAAATAATGTTATTTTTTAAGAACATTGGCAACAATATTTGCTTCCTCAAATCCCTTTATTCGACCAACACGCTCATTGCTAAATGTTCACAAGCATACCTGAACAATTTGAACAACTATCGCGACAAAGATGGAATAAAAACCGGGGCGTGTCTTCAGCGATAATTGTCATCCGTTATATGTAATGTGTCTGTACATTGTCATAAAAAAATCTAATAAAAATATATTTTTTAAAAAGTTACAAAAGAGTAAAAAGGGCATTTTGGATTGATTGGGTTTGTCATCGCATGGGCGTTTGGGTAACTTTTGAGAACTAAAGCCCATCTTGGGAAAAGCAACAAAAAAGTGCAGTTTGCCTATTCGCAATCTTCTGAAATTAAATCTCTGTTGGATGTTCTGTACTATAGAGAGGTAGACTTGGGCACTTGGTGGCATCCATTAGCCTACCATGGTACTCCAGCTCCATATTCCAAAGTAAGGCAGTCTGTTATCATAACTTATCATATCTTTGGTGAATTTGGTACCGTCTTTACTCGATATATTATGCCAGAGTTTGAATGGGCTTGTCTGCAAGCCGCCGTCTAAATAGAGGACCGCTAATTCCTTATGCGCTATATAATTGGAGCTTGAGCAAGGTACCACTAATAGTCTACGTAGAAAAAGATTTTCATGTGTCTGCAACAATTTGCATTTTGTCAGGCCCCACAGGGGGGCTCCGTAGTTTACACTAGGGATGCATTTACTTCTGTATATGGCGAGCAACTCTCTAATTGGCTTAGGCATTTTACTGAAAGTACACAAGATGTAGGAAAGTGTGCATTCATGTGGGTTGAATTTCTCACTCTCAAAGATTTTTTATACAAAACTCAAATGTTGCTGTGCTCTCATTTACTCCCATACTCTAAGGGATTAGAATAGTTGAAATAATGGGATGCCACTCTCTTTTGGATAAGTAGATGGCTGCAATCCCTGTGTAAGTGTTGTTGCTCTATTAGATGGACAACAGAGAGGGCAATTCATTTTGACTGCTGTGAAATTGTGCACCACCTCTGTGTTTATATTTGCACTGAACTAATGTTTGAAAATGTTATACTTTTTCTCAGGTCATTTGTGCAAAATTCCCTGGCATTAGTTTAAAATTGCCTGAAAAAGAGTGCAAAATTTCCCACCACTTGTGCAGATTATGTGACTTGTTCATTGCCATGTAACATGACCAGAAATTTGTGTAACCCTCGTTACGGAGTTTTTAAGTTTAAATTGAGGTTTGCTAATTGGTCACACTTCCAAGCAGAATCTTTGGACGAGTAACTGATAAAACCCAATTGAATAGTGAGAAACGAAAATGCACTAAGTAAAAGTTGATAAGGAGAATTTTGGAATAGAACATAATAATTGAAGAGAAAAATAAAACTGAGTAACACAAGTCTATTTGTACTTTTATGTTGCTTATGCAAAATATATACATATACTGCTATGCAGGCTTGAAAATATTGAATTTCTGTTCATTACCTTCCATAACTTGGATTGTGATGTAGAGGACTGGGTAGCACATCGCAACAGGCATAAATGAAAGAGGTAAGTGAGAGTCACAGCTCTCATCTGATTCTCTAAGGACAGTGGCAGCGGGACGTCCACCAAGATACTAAGATTAGGAACCTCGAGTTTACGCCCAACGAGAATGACTTGTTAGAGTTTTTGTGGTGGGAAAAGTACATGATCACCAGAATCTCATTTTTATGATGGGGCAGTTTTGGAAATCTGTAAAGCATCCATATATTTACCTTTATTTCCCTGAGGCGATTGCACAATTGGTCAACCGAGTTACCCAAGTGACCTTTTATTTTAGTTCTTGTGTCATCTACATCAAGAAAGAAAGAAAATAATGCAATCTGTCTAGTCAAGTTTGTGGTAGGATGATACTGTGTATCCCATGGGAAATATTGATCACGATTTGGCTGATTTGTACGGTGGAAAGGCAAATTATTGCATTATTCTAGATAAAAAAATGTTTTATGAGGATATTACATTTTCCCATTGTTATCATATGTGCAAAATAATGCCCTAGAAGTGGCACCTTTCAGAGGAGGTGGCCCTCCTTAATTACAGAATTTAGCATAAAAGAGAAAAATCATAACAAATATTGCTGTTTTGGGAGCAAGACCACACTACACTGCCACATCTGGAGGCTATCCTGAGTAAAAGCCATACAGGTAATCTGACCAGGATGATGTGATGATCAAGGGCGCTCAATGATCCTAATAGATCTAATAAAAACTGTGTGTCCTTTAACACATATGACATCAACCCCATTGTTACAACCAAGCAAAGTCATCAACAACTCAATACTAAAGCCTGGATCAAATGCAGCTTGATAGGCATGAAATATAATATTGCCTGAGTTAAAACGTTTCAGCTGTAGAGCTGCATCACTCTTTTATTGTTTAGAAGGAAGCATGATCTGTGTGACTGTGTGACAACAACTGTGAGTTTACCCTGATCAAGACAAGGTTTCACAACCACCCAACAATTGCAAGATTTGCACCTAAGTCTGGGTGATGGGGCTAGTAATTCAACCAAGAAGGTCGGTGCACTTGTGAATAGCTGTCTACGAAACTGCAACCATACGCCCATTGATGTTATCCATCTGTTCTTGTTTGTTATATAATGTTAATTGAAAAAACACCCAATACTTTCAGGAAAGGCAGTAACATTTAATTTAGGATTACTGCTTCACAGATCAAACTGAATAACACTAAAATATTTTGCACAATAACTTAATTATTTGCCAGACAACTTTTTTGATTGCATTGTTGGTGGTAGGCTGCAGAGAGACACCTTCCAGGCTGGGAGCATCCGGGGTATGAATTATGTAACAAGTGTCATGAAGCTTAACTTGTATCAAATGATGATAGCTGTGCAACAACCACCACGCCCATCCTTCTCCACAAAAGATTGACAGTCATGCATTCCAACAAAACAGATTACTTTACAATTGACCACACCAATTATAGACTTTTCATAATTGAAAATGAGTCCCCGGTGCCTAACAAGGGTTGAGGAGGGATGCAAACCCCCACCCCTTTATATGTAGTAATGCCCTGGGGGTTGGGATCCCTAGGGCCCAACAAGGCTATGTGAGGGGCATGGTGCACATTCCTCCCCTTTATTTTAAGTTGTGGCCTTGGTGGATGTAAATGTGTAAATGTATTTGAGCTTATATAGCGCACAGCTACCCGCAGTGGGTTTCCCGGCGCTTGCTTAGGGAACCCGTCCTGGTATTCCCCTGTGAGATAACCCCGGCAGGGTATCCACAAGGTGAAAGCCAGGCATCCCGCCGCGAGGGGCCGTTGTGGAGATTAAGCAAGCTATTGCCCAGAGTCGCAGAGTGTGAACCCGTGAGACGAGAAGGCACCGGAGCGAGAATTATCGAGTCCGTGGAATTTTTAGCCCAAGACCCGCTGAGGCGGGGAATTGAACCCTGGTCCAGGGCCGATCTCAGCTTCCGGGTCTGCCGCCTCTAACCCATGAGCCACACTTGGGGTCCCCTGAGCCAAATATGGCTTGAGGAGGGGAGCCAATGAGCCCCCTTCCCTTTAATTAAAAAGAAACTGCTTTGTGGGATAGAGTCCCCAGGGCCTAATAAGGTTCGGGAAGGGGGCCATGCAGCCCATGTGACCCACACACCAGCCGCAGCTGGGGGCAGTGGGGCCGGGTGTGGGGGGATTTTGACGGGCAATGGCTGGTACAAATGATTGATTTATATAGTTTTACCTGGTCATCTTCTGTCTAAATCCCCCTTACCATGCCTCTCGCCCCACCGCTGTTACCTGTATGGGCCGTAGCTGCTTCTTCCTTTTAACTGAATAAAATGGCCCTGCGGGATGGGTTCCTCAGGGCATAATACGGTTCTGGGTAGGGGCCACTCAGCCCCCTCCCCTTTCATTTAAGTAGTGGCCCTGTAGAATGGGGTCAACAAGGCTTGTAAAGGCTCATTTAGTAGGAACGTGGATGGCCCTCCTCCCTTTTCTTAAAAAATGCCCTGGAGGATGGGATCCACAGGGCCTAATATGGCTCAGAGAGGGTGGCCACTTGCCCCCCACCTCCTTTAATAAAAAAAAAGGACCTGAGGAATGGGGTCCCCAGGGCCAAATAATGGTCAGGGACGGGGGCAAGTGGACCACTCCTCTTTAAAAAAACATAAGCTCCGGTGACCAACCCCTCAGTCGCGCACACTAAAGGTAGTGCAGGCGGGGGGTTGGGTCTACGTATGGTATTAACATATTACTTTATGTTAAAAAGATACCTAGAAATTCACTGAAAAAGCCAAAGGGTAAGGTAACATTATAGCTAAAAGTGATTAAAAGATCTGTTTTTGTTTTAAAATTAAAAACCTTAGAAGTTCACTGAAAAACGAAGGTTAAAGAAGTGTTATAGTTAGGTGAATATGTCAGTGGCAATATTATTATTTTGAAATACAAAACACACAGAAATTCACTAGTTATGGTTAACAGAGCAAACTAGACAACCCCATGCTGTGCAAAATGAAAGGCCATGCACAGGGCGGGGTTGGCTGCCTGCAGGGGGTTGGCTGCCTCTTGAAGGGTTTACCTAAAGGCTGTGCGCTGCATGGGTTTGGGCTCTCGTGAGAGATTTGCTGCAGGGTCTGGCCCCAAGCTAAGTCACTCTAGTGCACATACTTTGCCCAGAGAAATGTTTTGACTTCTTCTTTATCAATCAATGTGTATGGCGAGCAAAAGACCACCAAAACACTAATAAAGAAGTCACACACTCACAGGCACTCAATAGTCCTCTAGAGACTGTGATATAACGTTTTCACTTTTTGCTTGCAATCGAGCAAAAGAAATTGTCATGTTCTAGCACCACATTAATCCTTTCCCAAAATGATCCTCCCATTTTTTCAAAGTGTTTTTGGAACACTTTCCTAGGTTCTGCGGCTAGGGCGACTGACTCCGGAATCCGGGGATCACGGTTCGATCCCCGGGGCCGGTGGCAAGTTAGCCTAGCACCATGTGACTGTGGGCAATAGCTTGCTTAATCTTCCCGACGGCCCCCAGCGCCTAGAGACTTTTACGGGTGATTGTGCGCTTTACAAATGTGGAATATATTTCTCCTTGGGCTGGGTTCTGGAAGCCTTTCATATACAATTCTATATACAGCTCCTAGGCTATGTAATAAAATGTGCTGCTTCCTCAAGCATAACACTCTATAAAAATATAAGCAAACACCAACTGAAGCAGGAAAAAAATTAACTAAATTAATAGGGAGAATATAAATGAAGGAACATATATACAAAAACATGAATATCTCACACTTGTTGAATAGATAATCTAAATCAAGGTCAAAACAATATGGTAATATTTCTGTTAAACTTACTTTTTTGTGCGAGAAAAAAGCTCCAAGTGTCTGAATTCCGGGATAATAATTGTATAATCAGGGACCTCATTTAACAGTGATGCATGCTTAAAAATGTAAAGTTACCTAATCATTGTAATAATTCCGGAACAAATAGGTACATAAATCTGGAATGTGGCCTGGTGAAATTGACCTGAATGTGCATTTGGATCCAACATAAACAAATTCTCCAATAGACAGTTATACAAAGTCCTATAGGATGCTGGTCATCAGTCTATTACTGTAGTAGTTTCAGATACCTAGGACTGACTGATTTGAAATGTATCACAATGTACCTGAGAGTCCATAGATGCTACTCTTAAACTCTTACCTCACAACATAAATAGCAGTGTATTAATGTGTTGCTAGACTGAATCACACACAGTACAGGTGAAAATAAGACCTGCTGGAGTGCAGATTAGTAAATCAAAATATCAAACTTTTCCCCCAAAGCTGTATTGCTATTGAACCATACAGGCTGGCACAGTACTACATACCTGCTCTCAGGAGGCCATTAATTCCCAATAAACAAAGCAATGTCGTCCAAGTTGTAGGAGAGTAGGGTCTGCTATCCTACGGTCACCCCAAATTTTTGCTTTTTGCTTCACTGGTTTATGACTTAATGTGGCTGTGGGCCTGCTAATCAGACCGACAGCCTGCTGTTCTCTCTCTAAATTACTGCCAATGCACTCTAGGTGCATTACGAATTGGAACTGGCTCACCTTATAGGCCCCTGTGACAGTGTACCACAGGTACCCAGGGCATAGGTGTAGCCAAGGCCTACCAGGGGCTGCAGCATGTATTGTGCCACCCCTGGCCTGGCCTCCATATTTGACACAACTGGCTGATCACTCAGCTGGGGTAAGTTGGTGTAATCACCTCTTACTTAGACATAGTATCCCTATATCTAACCTTAACTGGACACATGTTAACCTATAAGCCACTCCTATGGAAGGCCTCTGCAATCCTGGAGGCAGAGTGCATGGTTACATGTGAGACGGTGCTCTAGCATGAGCTGAGCCTGTCTGCAGCTGTCGGGAACAACTCCCTTAGCTGTTCCAGGATATTGCCATACCATATACTCTTAAGTGCATTATAATCCTCGCGGTTATATGCTAACTTTGGTTTGGCTTTATCAAAACATGTCGAGTAAGGTGTCATACGATTTGGAATACTATCCCCTCGACAGTTCTGTCGATGGGGATAGCATTCCACCCTTCTAGAGGGACACGACATGTACATAACCTGAACCCCGGTTAAAGTTAACCAGAGCCTCAGCATCACAAAATGGATGCTGCCACCACAGACACAAGTCTGACCTCCTGCTGCAGGGAGTCCTTCCAGCGAGGGAGGCTTGGACAAAGGGTTTCCTGCCTTGGGAGGTGCGAGCACCACCCCAGACAGGATTTTGTGTATTGGGTAGGACAGGGTTGAATAGAATCAGACATGCCCGGGGCACACAAGGTGTCCTCGTGCATAAGCCAGTCCAAACCGGCCCTGGGGCTTTCCAGCCCCAGTCCTGGCGAGGAGCTGGACAAAGGAAAGGGGGTGTAACCGCCCCCCTTCCTGGTCCAACCCAAAGGAGGGACCTAGCAGGTGATCCAACCCTCAGATTGGGAATTAGAGTGGGAGCAGTGCCATAGCACCTCAGATCATCCTGAATCAACTTGAAACTAAGAAGACGACTGGACTTCAACATTCTGCTGCACAGAAGACTGAAGAGCATCTCCCTTGTGGCCTAGGAGTGGCCACCCTAAGAACAAAGGCACCATCCAGCAACTCGACGTCTGATTTGCCACGCCTCCTGCTGGAGCCCGAGCCCAGAGTCTGACAAGACCAAGACTCCCAGACTTCTCACTGCCCGATCCACAGTCCCTGCAAAGAAGGGACCCGTGGAGACACCGAGAGACGTGGGACCGGACATCTTGAAAGACCCCCAAGAAGCGCACTGCGCAGCACCCAAGGCACCCTCGATGCTGTGCTTTGAGGATTGAGAAGCCTCATAACCAAGCAGCCCTTGCACCGAAGATCAGCCCCCCAGCATCTCCACGATCTGCGTGGGGCCCTTTTGCATCATGCCACTCGACGCGCCATCCCGGCCAATTGCCACTTGGTCAGCGGCCATCTTGGTGCCGAAACCTACAATTTACTCTGCGGGTCTGGTTGCTCCAGACTTGCCCTCGCTCCTGTAAAAAGGAGCACCCGATCTGACCTTGCTGGTCCGAGTGAGAAGCTTGCATCCATTCCTGCGTGGCTTGCATTAGCCAAGGCCTGTTTGCTCCGATCAAGAAGCTGACACCGCCAACAGCTAGAGCCTTTGTGGGACAGCTAGTGACCACCGCCTGGATGTCCTTGACCTCTTCGTGTTCACGTGGCTGCAGAGACAATCTTCACCTCATCACCTGTTTGCACCCGACATCGCCTGGTTCCATCCTGGTTCCACGGTAGTCACTGGCTAGTGACTTTGAACATTGTCCCCTCTGCTTTCACATCTTCACCACTTCAGATCCACCCTTGGATCCACCGGAACTCTTCTCGTCTCGACGCCTGCAGCATCTTCAGCTCCAAGCACCATCGACCTGCGTGACGAAACCAGACACTACTTCGCACCTGTGCACCCGCTTCCTGTGGGTGAGGTAACTCATCAACGCCGGTGTTCCTACACTGGTACACACCTCTAGTGCCTAGGTCTAAAGTTTTGTCCTTCTAGGTCAGCTGGAAGGTTCCTTAATAACTAACTTTGTAACTTTTACGCACCATTGACTTTACATTGGTATATGCGTGCACTTTCCGCACTGCACCCGAGTCCCGCGGGCCTTTCCCGACTTCTTCACTGTTAGTCCCGAACAGCTCTAGCGATTCCCCAGGCCCTAGGCCTACTTCCTTTCAGCTAGGTAGTTCTTATACCACTATTTTAGTATATGGTTTAGGTGGCCCCTAGGGCTCATCCATATTGTGCAACTTTTATATGTTTAAACTGTGTTTTGTTTTAACGCATTTGCTTCTGTGCTCATGAAGAGTATAGGGGATTTTGTAGTAAATAAATATATATATATTTTCAATATATATCTGTGTGGTTTCCTTTAATTTGGTATTCAAGGGGATTGTGTATGGTAAAACAGCTTGCTTCACATGCCTTTACAGAGTTTAGCCTAAGACTGCTTTGTCCACGCTACTAGGATAGCTGGTCTATAAGGTTGACTTACAACCAATCATCATAAGGGTTGCTTGGCATGGTACAAGGTGATCACTAGAACTTGTGAGCATCATATACCAGGCCAACTTCTCACATTGGTGAGCAGCGGTTGGGATTTGAGCTTGCTGTTGTTTTACCATTGCAAACTTTGAGAGTATCATTTGAAAGATCATACAGGTACCAGCGAGGTACATATAAAACAAGACTAGTATACTTAAGTTCTACTGAACTTAGTTGTTGTAGAGGATAGGGAGTAGCACACACTGACTACAACTACTAGATAGGTTTAGTAGGTAAACACCAGTGTAGGTAGATTGCAACATATCCACCCACACTAGAGCAATGTCTGGAGCAGAGGGATCCACTGGGAATGTCTCTGTTGAGAGTGACCCTCCAAGGGCACCATCCAAATTTGCGATGCTTAATTTTAAGGAATTGAGGCAGCTTTGTGCCTCAAGAGGTCTCAAGACAGGGCCAACCCCTACTACAGACCACCTTAGAGAGCTTTTAGACCAGTCTGAAGCTCTAAAGACCTCTAAAGCAGACCCCACAGGAAATGCTGAAGGAGGCTCACCCACTGAAGATGACAATACTGATACCCCTGTCCCTATAGTCCAGGTAGATGAGGATGACCAAGTCACTGGAGATATTCAGCCTAATGAGGAGGAAAATGAAGAGAAGACAGAAGGGGGGAGCAGTGACTCTGATGATGGTAGAAATAGTCAGGTGCCAACCAGCCGGCTTACCCAGGCTAACTTAAGTGTATTTGGGACACAAGTAAGGATGACCTTACCCAGACATCCAAGTGGACTTAACCAGGAGCATAGGAGGAGGAAGAATCACTCAGGTGAATCCAATACCTCCCAGGCTTCTAGAGGTTCTCATGGTCACTCCAGAAGGGGGATGACTAGCCCTCAAAGAAGGGAACATGAGGCCAAGATGAGAGAGGCTGAACTTAGGATCCAGAAGCAAGA
Organism: Lissotriton vulgaris; assembly: GCF_964263255.1. Lineage (NCBI taxonomy): Eukaryota > Metazoa > Chordata > Amphibia > Caudata > Salamandridae > Lissotriton > Lissotriton vulgaris. The sequence continues at coordinate 210,217,406 of NC_141698.1, forward strand.
ATTAGAGGTTTCCCTGGCCCAGGAGAAACTTGCTAGAGCAAGGCAGTCTAGAGAGAGTGGTATAGTACCCACTGGTGGCAGCATTATCCCTAAGGATAAAGACAGGTCTTTTGATAACAGAAACCCGAGTAAGATTGTGCCCCCCTACAAAGCTGGGGATGATATCCACAAATGGATGACTGCACTTGAGAGAGCCTGGAAAGTACAGCAGATCCCTCAGGAGCAGTGGGCAGCAATCTTGTGGCTCTTCTTTGAAGGTAGAGGCCGAGACAGACTCCTCACAGTTAGTGATGGAGATTCTAGAAACTACCTGGTCCTGAAGAGTGCTCTGATTGATGGGTTAGGCTTAACCACTGAACAGTACAGGTTAATGTTCAGAGATACCCAGAAGACACAGACTCAGGACTGGTCTGAATTTGTTGAATGTGCCACTAAGGCTCTGGAGGGATGGTTGCTGGGAAGTAAGGTTACAGACTATGAAGGATTGTACAATTTGCTTATGAGAGAACACATTTTAAATAATTGTCAGAACCAGCAGTTGCATCAACATTTGGTTGACTCAGATCTGACCTCTCACCAAGAATTGGGAAAGAGGGCAGACAAATGGGTTAGAACCAGAGTTAAGCAAAAGAACCAGAACCAGAACCAGGATGGTGACCTAAAGAAAACAGACCAGAAGGGTGGGGAGCAGAAAGCTAAAGACCAGAAGTCTTCAACAGGGCCCCAAACTAATACTGAGGGTGGGTCCCAAACTTCCAAGAAGAAGAAGAAAGAAGGTCAAAGAAAACCCTGGTGTAGTACATGTAAAAACACCTCTCACTGGACCAGTGAGCGTAAAAAGGGTGTAGCCCCCAACACTGCAGCCCCTAAGGCGCCTACACCCACTAGTACAGTCAGCAGTGTTGGTCCACAAACTAAGGGAGTAGCGGGTGTCACCTTGGGAACTGAGAGAGATTCTGGCCTAGTCAGAACCCCTACACAGGCTGTTCTGATTTGTGATGGGGAACTAGATTGGACCCCTACTGTCAGCCCCAGTAATCTGGGCAAGTACAGGCAGACACCTTTGATTGATGAAAAAGTGGCTCAAGCATACAGGGACACATGTGCCAGTGTCACTAGGGTGACACCTAGCTTTGTGGACCCTGGACAATACCTGCCAGGTGATAATTACCTGGTGACCAATGCCAGCAATGTCACCACTACACATAGTGTGGCAATTGTTAACTTTTCCTGGGGAGGTGTAACTGGCCTAAAAAGAGTTGTGGTTAGTGCTGATCTCCCAGATGAATGTTTTTTGGGCAATGACCTGGAGAACTCTCTATGGTCAGAAGTTGAGTACAGGACTCCTGCAGAGATGTTAGGGATATCATCACATGTCCTTGCTGTGACCAGGTCACAGGCCAAAAAGTGCCTCTCTGAACCTCAGGTCTTGGATCCTGGAACAATGGACCAAGTACCTTCCAAGAAGAAGAACAGGAGGGTAAAGGCTGTGCCTTCCCAACTGCCTACAAGTGAGGATCAGCCTTCACAGGAAGATGATCTTGAGACCCCTGAAGGAACTGTCCCTGAAGAACTTGAACCTGATCAGGTTGAGTTTCTGGGGACAGGGGGACCTTCTAGGGCAGACTTGGGGCAGGCTCAGTTAACCTGTCCTTCGATTGAACCCCCCAGACAGCAGGCTGCTGCTGAGGCTGCTGGGAATGCTCAAGGTACGCATAAAGTATATTGGGATGATGGGCTCCTTTATTCAGAGGGTAGAGACCCCAAGCCTGGTACAACCAGGAGGTTGGTTATACCTCTGCAATTTAGGGGCTTCCTTCTTACCTTGGCCCATGATATTCCCTTAGCAGGACACCTAGGCCAGAATAAGACTTGGGACAGGCTTGTCCCTCACTTTCACTGGCCTCACATGTCTGAAGACACCAAGGAGTTTTGTCGCTCCTGTGTAACCTGCCAAGCCAGTGGTAAAGCAGGTGGCACAACAAAGGCCCCCCTGATACCACTACCTGTGGTAGGGGTTCCCTTTGAAAGAGTGGGGATTGATATTGTAGGTCCAATGGATCCCCCTACAGCATCTGGGCACAGATTCATACTGGTGGTGGTGGACCATGCCACCAGGTACCCAGAGGCAATTCCACTTAGGACCTCAACAGCTCATGTTGTGGCCAGGGCCTTACTTGGAGTTTTCTCAAGAGTGGGGTTTCCTAAGGAGGTAGTATCTGACAGAGGTGCCAACTTCATGTCAGGATACTTGACAGCTATGTGGAAGGAATGTGGTGTCAACTACAAATTCACCACTCCTTATCATCCGCAGTGTAATGGGCTTGTTAAAAGATTTAACAAGACCCTAAAGGGTATGATCAAAGGATTACCAGAAAAGCTCAGGCGGAGATGGGACATCCTTCTACCCTGCCTTCTGTTTGCTTACAGAGAGGTCCCTCAAAAGGGGGTTGGCTTCAGCCCCTTTGAATTGTTGTTTGGGCACCCTGTAAGAGGACCCCTATGTCTGGTGAAGGAAGGATGGGAGTTACCTCTCAAAAAGCCTAAACAAGACATAGTGGACTATGTACTTGGTCTCCGCTCCAGGATGGCTGAGTATATGAAGAATGTAAAAAAACGGAGTCTGGTCCTGGGACAAGGGGGCAGCTGGACCTAATAAATGCGTGCAGAAAAAAGTTGCTGGCCCTCACACTGATTTATTCTCTCTGAGTTATGAGAACACAAACAAAGGTAAATCTTCTGTTTGTCTGGGTTACTTTATCTAAACCCTTTTGGAATTGTTCAGTAATTTTTATATATATTTTTCATGGGTGAGAAAAACACTTTACAAAAACATTTACACATATTTACAACTATTATACAACTGACATATATACAATTAGAAAACATTCCTACACAAACTTCTTATACAAAAAATTATAGCGATTATGTCTCCACAAATAATTACTCTTCGCGAAATTTCAAACTACTATAATACCCACAAGTTAAAGTAATGGCAACAAAAATTAAATTTTCTTTTTTGAGAAATAACTCTAGGATAATGAATGATTAATTCAAGAACTAGAAATCTCTTTCTTTTTTTGATGCCTGTTTGCCGTTTGCCGACGCGTTTCGAATCTGGGAAAAATCGCAGATTCTCCTCAGGGCTCTTTCAATGTGGATAATCTATACAAATAGAAATAAAGGAAGTTTGTTTCAGTGATTGAAAAACTAATACAATCGATGCCCCCTGTGAGTGCTGGGAGTCACTAGACTAGTTACCTTCATGAATGGGCGACGCAGTCTCGCGGTCCAAATATTCAAATAGGGCTGTGAGCCACGATCTTTGAATGTAACGGTAGACCTGTTGTATAAAAATTTGCATATTTACTAGACTATATAACAAAAAAGAGGAGTACCACCATAGGGAAGGCTAAAAAGCGATTCCCGTGGGATGTAATTCTAATGAGGAAAAAAGAAGAAGTCCTTCTTTGTTTTTAATAAACCCCTCACTCACCGACCCGGTCTGTGACATGCTTCATCATCGGGGCCACCTTGACAGCCGAATGCCGTCAAGGTGTGCTGCGACACCTGAGATACAGTGGAGCGGGTATGTGAGTGATGAATGTAAGAAAAAAGAAGTAAGTGAGTTAAAAATTGTCCTGGTATGGCTTATATGTGAAAAAATGTCATTCTTAAGACTAGTGGACAATAATAAAAATAGTGTGTGTCGATACAATAAAGGTTTATTATGACCAAGTGTATCTATAATATATGTGCACGGTCTACATGTTTCAAACCGAGTGGAAAATGCTGGTTTTTCTTCAGGACCAAAAAGGAGTTGGGTGGTCAGGGTACACTAACACCCTGCCATACCTGCAATCCTGCCATACCTGCAATCCTTTGTTCCCATATAACAAAAGTAGTTATAGGGCAAGAAAAAGGTAACCCAGAAGTGGTTACATTAATGGCAAAAAAACTCCTAGTCAGGGGTTAATTGACTGCACGGGTTTAGAGGGAAGGGAGGCCACAGTTGAGTAAACATATTAGTTTCCGTGGTCAGTTAAAGGCCGTGTACCTATATCGCCCCTCCACGGGCGCATGGAGGGGCGATATAGGTACACAGCCTTTAACTGACCACGGAAACTAATATGTTTCCTCAACTGTGGCCTCCCTTCCCTCTAAACCCGTGCAGTCAATTAACCCCTGACTAGGTGCAGTCAATTAACCCCTGACTAGGAGTTTCTTGCCATTAATGTAACCACTTCTGGGTTACCTTTTTCTTGCCCTATAACTACTTTTGTTATATGGGAACAAAGGATTGCAGGTATGCCAGGATTGCAGGTATGGCAGGGTGTTAGTGTACCCTGACCACCCAACTCCTTTTTGGTCCTGAAGAAAAACCGACATTTTCCACTCGGTTTGAAACATGTAGACCTTGCACATATATTATAGATACACTTGGTCATAATAAAACCTTTATTGTATCGACACACACTATTTTTATTATTGTCCAGTAGTCTTAAGAATGACATTTTTTCACATATAAGCCATACCAGGACAATTTTTAACTCACTTACTTCTTTTTTCTTACATTCATCACTCACATACCCGCTCAACTGTATCTCAGGTGTCGCAGCACACCTTGACGGAATTCGGCTGTCAAGGTGGCCCCGATGATGAAGCATGTCACCGACCAGGTCGGTGAGTGAGGGGTTTATTAAAAACAAAGAAGGACTTCTTCTTTTTTCCTCATTAGAATTACATCCCACCGGAATCGCTTTTTAGCCTTCCCTATGGTGGTACTCCTCTTTTTTGTTATATAGTTACCTATCCCAGGGGATCAGGAGTACTCTTCCGTCCACCGAGGTGGATAAAAATCCCTTTACTCTCCCTTTTTGTTTATAATATATTTACTAGACTACCAGAAGCAGCACAGTACACCTGGTTCTGTGGCAAAAAGGCTCAGACTTCCTACCTTTATCCGTTGAATCGGTAAGGCTGTAAATAAATTCACGCTGTAGCCGGTGCATTACTGGTGCAGCTCCGATAATATCTGTAAGGCACAATCAATGATTGTGCTCAGTATTACTTATTTCCTCTACTTTCCAACATGCACATTTTATGTCGAGGGGGAAAAGGGGGGGAGAAACATACCTGTAGTTATTTCAAGGTAGTGCGGCGCTCGCCGGGCACTTTGTCGTTTGTCCTTGTCTATCGCAACAGAAAGCTTTAATCAATTACTGGGATCAGGGTTTAAGCTCCTCCGCGACGTTCGCATAGGCGTGTTTCAGTCGCGCTAAATTCAAAACAAAGAAGTGCTTAGTTTGGGGCGAGAATGAGAAGGTTTCCCTAACGTTTGTTGTGACCTCGCAAACACTCACCTAACTCTCTCGCAGTCAAACCAGGAAATGCGAACTCATTGGTGGCCAAGCGGCCATGTGGGGCTCCTACATCACAGTGGGCTGCCGCTCGGCATTGTGGATGTTGTAAAGATTGGGGAAATGTTCGCGCAAGAAATTATGGCCGCAAAATTTCAGAAAGTGAATTCAACCCCGTTTGGGTGCTGTTGAATTTTAGTATCAGATAGGCCTCCTTTCTCAATATAATTTGCTCAGTATTGGTGCCTGATTTGGATTGGTTTGTACTGAATAACACAGTCCATTGAAACTCATTCTCACCATGTTGGTTGTCAGTGAAATGTTGGACCAAGGGCGCGGTTAGAACTTTATTCTTAAGGCGTGACCTATGTTGTGTCATACGTGTGTTCACCTGTTGGTTAGTCTTGCCTATATAAATTTTAGAACAAGGGCAAACAATGGCATAAACAACGTTTTTCGTCCTGCAATTTGAAAAGCCTGCATGTGTCCACGTCGTATTAGCATGTTGGAAGGTTTTTCCCTCAATCGTCGTGTCACATGCGATGCATTTACCACATCTGTGGTGTCCTTCAATCGGTTTGAGGCCCCATTGGGACAACAAATCATTTCTTGGTTTGGTTGTCCTAATATCCACACGGACTATTTGCTGGCCAATATTTTGGTTTTTCTTATATGCAAATATTGGACGGGGAAATGGTGTTTCCAGTTCTTCTAGCAAGTGCCAATGTTTCAACACAATTTGTCGTATTTTGTGAGTTTCTGCACAAAATGTCGTTACACAAACCAGGCTCTCAAGGTCACGTTTGGTTTTGGTTTCAAAGAGGCACTCTCTGGGTGTATACCGTGCTCTCTTGAAAGAATGTTTTAATAGCTTTTTGGGGTAACCACGTTGTACTAATTCATCACAGAAGTTTTGCCTGTGTTAGTCAAACTGTCCTATCTCCGAACAATTTCTCCTGATGCGGAGAAGTTGTCCATATGGCAAATTTGCCCTCAAATTTCTAGGATGCGAACTTCTGTAGTGGAGAATGGTGTTTTTGTCCGTTGCCTTCTTGAATAAGGAGGAATTTAGTGTGCCACCAACATTTTTTATTTCTACATCCAGCAATGTCATTTTCACATTACCGGAGTCCACTGAGAATTTTATATCCTGATGTCTTGTGTTTAGGCATTGGTGAAAGTCACTCATCTCGGTGTGGCTCCCCTGCCACAGGAGCCATACGTCATCGATATAACGATACCAGTGGACTATGTGGTGTTGAAAGGGTTATTTTCCTCCACATATTTCTTCTCCTATTCGGCCATAAAAAGTACGGCCATTTCTGGAGCATAAGGGCACCCCATAGCGGTGCCCTTAATTTGCATAAAAAAGTCGTCATTGAAACGGAAATACATTTTTGTGAGCGTTATTTCCGCTACTTTCAGAATGAAAGATGTCGGAACTCTGTGGGGTCTTTCCCTGGAGTCAAGATAAAGTTCTAGCACCTCTAACGCCTCGTCCTGTGGGATCTGCGTGTAGAGTGACGTGACGTCCATCGTCACCATAAGTTGGGATGTATGATCAAACAAGGTACCCTCAACTTTCGTTAAAAAGTCGGTTGTGTCCCGTAGGTATGCTTTGACTTTAGCCACAAAGGGCTTTAGGAAGAAGTCCACATATTTGGACAATGGCTCAAGGCACGATTCGCAGCCCGAGACGATTGGTCGTCCCGGGGGATTAGACACATTTTTATGATTTTTTGGCAAAAAATATGCCACCGGAGTTCTTGGGAATTTTTTTACCAAAAATTTGCTTTCTTTAGGACCCAAAAACCCACTGTCTCTACCAGTTTGGACGATCTCTGAGATTAGTGACTGGATCTGTTGTAGCGGATCTTCTTGCAGCTTCCTATACCATTCCTGGTTATTTACCTGGGAGAATCCTTCTGCTAAGTATTTGTCTCTCGGCCAAATAACAACAGCACCGCCCTTGTCGGACTATTTTATTATCACTGAGGGATCTTCCTTTAGATTTCTCAATGCCGCCCGTTGTCCTTTAGTGATGTTCTGTTTTACAAATTTTTTCTTGTTCTCTAATTTGTTGATAGAGGACAACAGAATTTGTTCAAAAGCATATACCTGTTTTGGAATGTTTTGACTCGGTACAAAAGTGGACTTGTTCCTAAGGCCCGTGGTCTCCATGTTGATGTTTGGAGGTTGGTTCGCAAAAAAGGCTTTAAGCCTGATCTTACAACAGAATTCTATCGTTTCCAATTTAATTTTTGTAAAATCTGTCTGTCTAGAGGGGACAAATTTTGGACCCAAATTAAGGACAAATTCTTCATCCCTTGTCAATGTCCGAGCAGATAAGTTAACTATGGTGGAGGGGCCCTCTACGATTTGTAGAAATTTTTCCGGGTTCGCATTTCTCATGGTGTTTTGAACCTTACTTTTGACTGTTGGCCTTTCTCTAAAAAAGGAAGTTGTTTTTTGTTGTTGCTGAAGGATTCTCCCAGGTAAATAACCAGGAATGGTATAGGAACCTGCAAGAAGATCCGCTACAACAGATCCAGTCACTAATCTCAGAGATCGTCCAAACTGGTAGAGACAGTGGGTTTTTGGGTCCTAAAGAAAGCAAATTTTTGGTAAAGAAATTCCCAAGAACTCCGGTGGCATATTTATTGCTAAAAATTCATAAAAATTTGTCTAATCCCCCAGGACGACCAATCGTCTCGGGCTGCGAATCATGCCCTGAGCCATTGTCCAAATATGTGGACTTCTTCCTAAAGCCCTTTGTGGCTAAAGTCAAAGCCTACCTACGGGACAAAACCGACTTTTTAACGAAAGTTGAGGGTACCTTGTTTGATCATACATCCCAACTTATGGTGATGATGGACGTCACGTCACTCTACACGCAGATCCCACAGGACGAGGCGTTAGAGGTGCTAGAACTTTATCTTGACTCCAGGGAAAGACCCCACAGAGTTCCGACATCTTTCATTCTGAAACTAGCGGAAATAACGCTCAAAAGAAATTATTTCCGTTTCAATTATGACTTTTTTATGCAAATTAAGGGCACCGCTATGGGGTGCCCTTATGCTCCAGAAATGGCCGAACTTTTCATGGCCGAATACAAGAAGAAATATGTGGAGGAAAATACCCCTTTCAAACACCACATAGTCCACTGGTATCGTTATATCGACGACGTGTGGCTCCTGTGGCAGGGGAGCCACACCGAGTTGAGTGACTTTTACCAATGGCTAAACACAAGACATCAGGATATAAAATTCTCAGTGGACTCCAGTAATGTGAAAATGACATTTGTGGATGTAGAAATAAAAAATGTTGGTGGCACACTAAATTCCTCCTTATTCAAGAAGGCAACGGACAAAAACACCATTCTCCACTACAGAAGTTCGCATCCTAGAAATTTGAGGGCAAATTTGCCATATGGACAACTTCTCCGCATCAGGAGAAATTGTTCGGAGATAGGACAGTTTGACCAACACGGGCAAAACTTCTGTGATGAATTAGTACAACGTGGTTACCCCAAAAAGCTATTAAAACATTCTTTCAAGAGAGCACGGTATACACCCAGAGAGTGCCTCTTTGAAACCAAAACCAAACGTGACCTTGAGAGCCTGGTTTGTGTAACGACATTTTGTGCAGAAACTCACAAAATACGACAAATTGTGTTGAAACATTGGCACTTGATAGAAGAACTGGAAACACCATTTCCCCGTCCAATATTTGCATATAAGAAAAACCAAAATATTGGCCAGCAAATAGTCCGTGTGGATATTAGGACAACCAAAGCAAGAAATGATTTGTTGTCCCAATGGGGCCTCAAACCGATTGAAGGACACCACAGATGTGGTAATTGCATCGCGTGTGACACGACGATTGAGGGAAAAACCTTCCAACATGCTAATACGACGTGGACACATGCAGGCTTTTCAAATTGCAGGACGAAAAACGTTGTTTATGCCATTGTTTGCCCTTGTTCTAAAATTTATATAGGCAAGACTAACCAACAGGTGAACACACGTATGACACAACATAGGTCATGCCTTAAGAATAAAGTTCTAACCGCGCCCTTGGTCCAACATTTCACTGACAACCAACATGGTGAGAATGAGTTTCAATGGACTGTGTTATTCAGTACAAACCAATCCAAATCAGGCACCAATACTGAGCAAATTATATTGAGAAAGGAGGCCTATCTGATACTAAAATTCAACAGCACCCAAACGGGGTTGAATTCACTTTCTGAAATTTCGCTGCTTTAATTTCTTGCGCGAACATTTCCCCAATCACTACAACATCCACAATGCCGAGCGGGAGCCCACTGTGATGTAGGAGCCCCACATGGCCGCTTGGCCACCAATGAGTTTGCATTTCCTGGTTTGACTGCAAGAGAGTTAGGTGAGTGTTTGCGAGTTCACAACAAACGTTCGGGAAACCTTCTCGTTCTCGCCCCAAACTAAGCACTTCTTTGTTTTGAATTTAGCGCGACTGAAACACGCCTATGCGAACGTCGCGGAGGAGCTTAAACCCTGATCCCCGCAATTGATTAAAGCTTTCCGTTGCGATAGACAAGGACAAACGACAAAGTGCCCGGCGAGCGCCGCACTACCTTGAAATAACTACAGGTATGTTTCTCCCCCCCTTTCCCCCCTCAACATAAAATGTGCATGTTGGAAAGTAGAGGAAATAAGTAATACTGAGCACAATCATTGATTGTGCCTTACAGATATTATCGGAGCTGCACCAGTAATACACCGGCTACAGCGTGAATTTATTTACAGCCTTACCGATTCAACGGATAAAGGTAGGAAGTCTGAGCCTTTTTGCCACAGAACCAGCTGTACTGTGCTGCTTCTGGTAGTCTAGTAAATATGCCAATTTTTATACAACAGGTCTACCGTTACATTCAAAGATCGTGGCTCACAGCCCTATTTGAATATTTGGACCGCGAGACCGCGTCGCCCATTCATGAAGGTAATTAGTCTAGTGACTCCCAGCATTCACAGGGGGCATCAATTGTATTAGTTTTTCAATCACTGAAACGAACTTCCTTTATTTCTATTTGTATAGATTATCCACATTGAAAGAGCCCTGAGGAGAATCTGCGATTTTTCCCAGATTCGAAACGCGTCGGCAAACGGCAAACAGGCATCAAAAAAAGAAAGAGATTTCTAGTTCTTGAATTAATCATTCATTATCCTAGAGTTATTTCTCAAAAAAGAAAATTTAATTTTTGTTGCCATTACTTTAACTTGTGGGTATTATAGTGGTTTGAAATTTCGCAAAGAGTAATTATTTGTGGAGACATAATCGCTATAATTTTTTGTAAAAGAAGTTTGTGTATAAATGTTTTCTAATTGTATATATGTCAGTTGTATAATAGTTGTAAATATGTGTAAATGTTTTTGTAAAGTGTTTTTCTCACCCATGAAAAATATATATAAAAATTACTGAACAATTCCAAAAGGGTTTAAATAAAGTAACCCAGACAAACAGAAGATTTACCTTTGTTTGTGTTCTCATAACTCCGAGAGAATAAATCAGTGTGAGGGCCAGCAACTTTTTTCTGCACGCATTTATTAGGTCCAGCTGCCCCCTTGTCCCAGGACCAGACTCCGTTTTTTTACAAACTTTAGAGTGGGTTCTTACCTGCGAGAGTTGTAAGGGCACCAGGATTTCCTCATTGTTGTAAGTTCTTTGAGCTAATAGCGGGGAGAGACGTCTTGTCCCTCCTAAGTAATGGGTGAGAAGGACACTCTATCATTTTCTGAGAGCCACATTCAAAATTTGTTGGCCACATCACCCTTTGCTGATGTCACTTTGAGTTCTTCAGCCCAACAGCAAAATGAAACTGATAAATTGACTAGACTTCGAAAAAAACATATTCGTACGGAACTACACGGTCATTTTCTCCTGAAGCACCTAAGGGGTGGGACCATCCCGTGGGGTCTTCAGGTCAAGAATGTTCCAGTGATCTTTACTGATGACGCAGATTATAAAAAGGGTTTCAGCTGCATAAACACGAAGTGCAGCAGGGACCTGATGGTCCATACTATAGAAACAGCGCAGAGACTATGTGCTAAAGAGCAACAAGAAATTGAAGAGCTTACTAAGGCTATCAGGGACAGCCAGATGGGTCTGGACTCTAAGGCTCTTTTAGAGAAATCAGATAAAGAGATACAGTCCTTTAAAGACAATACTATCAATAGTAAGACAGCTCAGTACGAAAGGGATTCCAAATCCTTCACATTAGAAAGGGCTTATCCCTTCCTTAAAGACGACTACTATTCCCAAGCAGAATCTCGAGGAGCACTTACAAACTTTCAAGGAAGGTCTAGAAACAGGTTCAAAACTTTCTCTGAGACCTCGTCCTCTGAGTCATCGGGCTCAGAAGCAAGAGGTAGCAACAACAAAAAACAACTTCCTTTTTTAGAGAAAGGCCAACAGTCAAAAGTAAGGTTCAAAACACCATGGGAAATGCGAACCCGGAAAAATTTCTACAAATCGTAGAGGGCCCCTCCACCATAGTTAACTTATCCGCTCGGACATTGACAAGGGATGAAGAATCTGTCCTTAATTTGGGTCTAAAATTTGTCCCCTCTAGACAGACAGATTTTACAAAAATTAATTTGGAAACGTTCGAATTCTGTGGTAAGATCAGGCTTAAAGCCTTTTTTGCGAACCAACCTCCAAACATCAACATGGAGACCACGGGCCTTAGGAACAAGTCCACTTTTGTACCGAGTCAAAACATTCCAAAACAGGTATATGCTTTTGAACAAATTCTGTTGTCCTCTATCAACAAATTAGAGAACAAGAAAAAAATTGTAAAACAGAACATCACTAAAGGACAACGGGCGGCATTGAGAAATCTAAAGGAAGATCCCTCAGTGATGATAAAACAGGCCGACAAGGGCGGTGCTGTTGTTATTTGGCCGAGAGACAAATACTTAGCAGAAGGATTCGCCCAGGTAAATAACCAGGAATGGTATAGGAACCTGCAAGAAGATCCGCTACAACAGATCCAGTCACTAATCTCAGAGATCGTCCAAACTGGTAGAGACAGTGGGTTTTTGGGTCCTAAAGAAAGCAAATTTTTGGTAAAGAAATTCCCAAGAACTCCAGTGGCATATTTTTTGCCAAAAATTCATAAAAATGTGTCTAATCCCCCGGGACGACCAATCGTCTCGGGCTGCGAATCTTGCCTTGAGCCATTGTCCAAATATGTGGACTTCTTCCTAAAGCCCTTTGTGGCTAAAGTCAAAGCCTACCGACGGGACACAACCGACTTTTTAACGAAAGTTGAGGGTACCTTGTTTGATCATACATCCCAACTTATGGTGATGATGGACGTCACGTCACTCTACACGCAGATCCCACAGGACGAGGCGTTAGAGGTGCTAGAACTTTATCTTGACTCCAGGGAAAGACCCCACAGAGTTCCGACATCTTTCATTCTGAAACTAGCGGAAATAATGCTCAAAAGAAATTATTTCCATTTCAATGATGACTTTTTTATGCAAATTAAGGGCACCGCTATGGGGTGCCCTTATGCTCTAGAAATGGCCGAACTTTTCATGGCCGAATACGAGAAGAAATATGTGGAGGAAAATAACCCTTTCAAACACCACATAGTCCACTGGTATCGTTATATCGACGACGTGTGGCTCCTGTGGAAGGGGAGCCACACCGAGTTGAGTGACTTTCACCAATGGCTAAACACAAGACATCAGGATATAAAATTCTCAGTGGACTCCAGTAATGTGAAAATGACATTTCTGGATGTAGAAATAAAAAATGTTGGTGGCACACTAAATTCCTCCTTATTCAAGAAGGCAACGGACAAAAACACCATTCTCCACTACAGAAGTTCGCATCCTAGAAATTTGAGGGTAAATTTGCCATATGGACAACTTCTCCGCATCAGGAGAAATTGTTCGGAGATAGGACAGTTTGACCAACACGGGCAAAACTTCTGTGATGAATTAGTACAACGTGGTTACCCCAAAAAGCTATTAAAACATTATTTCAAGAGAGCACGGTATACACCCAGAGAGTGCCTCTTTGAAACCAAAACCAAACGTGACCTTGAGAGCCTGGTTTGTGTAACGACATTTTGTGCAGAAACTCACAAAATACGACAAATTGTGTTGAAACATTGGCACTTGCTAGAAGAACTGGAAACACCATTTCCCCGTCCAATATTTGCATATAAGAAAAACCAAAATATTGGCCAGCAAATAGTCCGTGCGGATATTAGGACAACCAAACCAAGAAATGATTTGTTGCCCCAATGGGGCTTCAAACCGATTGAAGGACACCACAGATGTGGTAATTGCATCGCGTGTGACACGACGATTGAGGGAAAAACCTTCCAACATGCTAATACGACTTGGACACATGCAGGCTTTTCAAATTGCAGGACGAAAAACGTTGTTTATGCCATTGTTTGCCCTTGTTCTAAAATTTATATAGGCAAGACTAACCAACAGGTGAAGACACGTATGACACAACATAGGTCACGCCTTAAGAATAAAGTTCTAACCGCGCCCTAGGTCCAACATTTCACTGACAACCAACATGGTGAGAATGAGTTTCAATGGACTGTTTTATTCAGTACAAACCAATCCAAATCAGGCACCAATACTGAGCAAATTCTATTGAGAAAGGAGGCCTATCTGATACTAAAATTCAACAGCACCCAAACGGGGTTGAATTCACTTTCTGAAATTTCGCTGCTTTAATTTCTTGCGCGAACATTTCCCCAATCACTACAACATCCACAATGCCGAGCGGGAGCCCACTGTGATGTAGGAGCCCCACATGGCCGTTTGGCCACCAATGAGTTCGCATTTCCTGGTTTGACTGCAAGAGAGTTAGGTGAGTGTTTGCGAGGTCACAACAAACGTTAGGGAAACCTTCTCGTTCTCGCCCCAAACTAAGCACTTCTTTGTTTTGAATTTAGCACGACTGAAACACGCCTATGCGAATGTCGCGGAGGAGCTTAAACCCTGATCCCCGCAATTGATTAAAGCTTTACGTTGCGATAGACAAAGACAAACGACAAAGTGCCCGGCGAGCGCCGCACTACCTTGAAATAACTACAGGTATGTTTCTCCCCCCCTTTCCCCCCTCAACATAAAATGTGCATGTTGTAAAGTAGAGGAAATAAGTAATACTGAGCACAATCATTGATTGTGCCTTACAGATATTATCGGAGCTGCACCAGTAATACACCGGCTACAGCATGAATTTATTTACAGCCTTACCGATTCAAAGGATAAAGGTAGGAAGTCTGAGCCTTTTTGCCACAGAGCCAGCTGTACTGTGCTGCTTCTGGTAGTCTAGTAAATATGCCAATTTTTATACAACAGGTCTACCGTTACATTCAACGATCGTGGCTCACAGCCCTATTTGAATATTTGGACCGCGAGACCGCGTCGCCCATTCATGAAGGTAACTAGTCTAGTGACTCCCAGCACTCACAGGGGGCATCGATTGTATTAGTTTTTCAATCACTGAAACAAACTTCCTTTATTTCTATTTGTATAGATTATCCACATTGAAAGAGCCCTGAGGAGAATCTGCAATTTTTCCCAGATTCGAAACGCGTCGGCAAACAGGCATCAAAAAAAGAAAGAGATTTCTAGTTCTTGAATTAATCATTCATTATCCTAGAGTTATTTCTCAAAAAAGAAAATTTTATTTTTGTTGCCATTACTTTAACTTGTGGGTATTATAGTGGTTTGAAGTTTCGCAAAGAGTAATTATTTGTGGAAACATAATCGCTATAATTTTTTGTAAAAGAAGTTTGTGTATAAATGTTTTCTAATTGTATATATGTCAGTTATATAATAGTTGTAAATATGTGTAAATGTTATTGTAAAGTGTTTTTCTCACCCATGAAAAATATATATAAAAATTACTGAACAATTCCAAAAGGGTTTAAATAAAGTAACCCAGACAAACAGAAGATTTACCTTTGTTTGTGTTCTCATAACTCCGAGAGAATAAATCAGTGTGAGGGCCAGCAACTTTTTTCTGCATGAGTATATGGAGAAGGCATCCAAAAACCTTGAGGCTAGCCAAGAATTACAGAAAGCTTGGCATGACCAAAAGGCTGTCTTGACTGAGTAGCAGCCTGGACTGAAGGTATGGGTGTTGGAGCCAGTGGCCCCAGCAGCACTCCAAGACAAATGGTCTGGACCCAATACAATTGTTGAGAAAAAGGGAGAGGTTACCTACTTGGTGGACCTAGGAACTCCCAGGAGCCCCCACAGGGTTCTCCATGTCAACAGACTGAAGACATATGTTGACAGGGCAGACATGGGCTTGCTCATGGCTACAGATGAGGGACAGGAGGAAGAGAGTGACCCTCTCCCAGACCTGCTCACTCAGAACCCTGAAGATGGCTCAGTTGATGGTGTGGCCTTAGATGGCAGCCTCACTGAACATCAGCAACATGACTGTAGACAAGTTTTGCAGTCATACAGACATATGTTCTCATTGACACCCAGTCAGACTAACTGGTGTACCCATGTGGTGGACTCTGGTGACAGTCTTCCTGTAAAAAGCAAGATTTACAGGCAACCTGACCACGTCAGGGACTGTATAAAGACTGAGGAGCAAAATATGCTGGAATTAGGTGTTATTGAGCCTTCAGAGAGCCCCTGGGCTAGCCCAGTGGTTCTGGTCCCCAAACCTCACACCAAAGATGGCAAGAGAGAGATGAGTTTCTGTGTGGATTACAGAGGACTCAATGCTGTCACTAGGACAGATGCACACCCTATTCCAAGGGCAGATGAGCTCATTGACAAGCTGGCTTCTACCAAATATTTGAGCACATTTGATTTGACAGCTGGCTATTGGCAAATCAGATTATCTGAGGACTCCAAAGCCAAGACAGCATTTTCTACCCCAGGAGGACATTACCAATGTGTGGTGATGCCCTTTGGTTTGAAAAATGCACCTGCCACCTTCCAAAGGTTGGTGAATCAAGTCCTTACTGGGTTGAATGACTTTTGCGCAGTATATCTGGATGATATTGCTGTCTTCAGCTCCACCTGGGAGGATCACCTGGTCCACCTGAAGGAAGTGCTAGAGGCTCTGCAAAAGGCAGGCCTCACTATCAAGGCCACAAAGTGCCAGATAGGGCAGAGTAAGGTTGTGTACTTAGGCCACCTTGTAGGTGGAGGCTAAGTTCAGCCACTGGAGAGTAGGATCCAGACCATAAAGGACTGGTCCCCTCCAACTACCCAGACCCAGGTCAGAGCTTTCTTGGGCCTGACTGGGTACTACAGGAAGTTTGTTAAGAACTATGGGTCCATTGTGACTCCTCTTAATGATCTGACATCCAAGAAAATGCCCAAAAAGTTTCAGTGGACAGTAAAATGTCAAAAGGCATTTGATGACCTGAAGAAGGCCATGTGCTCTGCACCTATCCTGAAGAGTCCTGACTGCTCAAGAGAGTTCATTGTCCAAACAGATGCTTCTGAGTTGAGAGTGGGAGCTGTGCTTTCACAACTTAATGTAGATGGTCAAGACCAGCCCATTGCTTTTATTAGCAGAAGGCTGACCCCCAGAGAGAAACGTTGGTCAGCTATTGGGAGGGAGGCCTTTGCTGTGGTGTTGGCCCTGAAGAAGTTGAGACCATACTTGTTTGGCACTCACTTCAAGATTCAGACCGAGCATAAGCCCCTCTTATGGCTTAATCAGATGAAGGGTGAAAACCCCAAACTACTCAGGTGGTTCATTTCCCTACAGGGGATGGACTTTACAGTGGAGCACCGCCCAGGGACTGACCATGGCAACGCAGATGGTCTCTCCAGGTACTTCCACTTAGAACATGAAGAGACAACTGGTCAAGGTTAGTCTAATGTCCCTGCGTTTGGGGGGGGGGGGGTTGTGTAGGAGAGTAGGGTCTGCTATCCTATGGTCACCCCAAATCTTTGCTTTTTGCTTCACTGGTTTATGACTTAATGTGGCTGTGGGCCTGCTAATCAGACCCACAGCCTGCTGTTCTCTCTCTAAATTACTGCCAATGCACTCTAGGTGCATTACGAATTGGAACCGGCTCACCTTATAGGCCCCTGTAACAGTGTACCATAGGTACCCAGGGCATAGGTGTAGCCAAGGCCTACCAGGGGCTGCAGCATGTTTTGTGCCACCCCTGGCCTGGCCTCGATATTTGACACAACTGGCTGATCACTCAGCTGGGTAAGTTGGTGTAATCACCTCTTACTTAGATATAGTATCCCTATATCTAACCTTAACTGGACACATGTTAACCTATAAGCCACTCCTATGGAAGGCCTCTGCAATCCTGGAGGCAGAGTGCGTGGTTACATGTGAGACGGTGCTCTAGCATGAGCTGAGCCTGTCTGCAGCTGTCGGGAACAACTCCCTTAGCTGTTGCGGGATATTGCCATACCATATACTCTTAAGTGCATTA
Organism: Lissotriton vulgaris; assembly: GCF_964263255.1. Classification (NCBI taxonomy): domain Eukaryota; kingdom Metazoa; phylum Chordata; class Amphibia; order Caudata; family Salamandridae; genus Lissotriton; species Lissotriton vulgaris. The sequence goes on from NC_141698.1 coordinate 210,235,223, forward strand.
TAATCCTCGCTGTTACATGCTAACTTTGGTTTGGCTTTATCAAAGCATGTCGAGTAAGGTGTCATACGATTTGGAATACTATCCCCTCGACAGTTGTGTCGACGGGGATAGCATTCCACACTTCTAGAGGGACACGACATGTACATAACCTGAACCCCGGTTAAAGTTAACCAGAGCCTCAGCATCACAAAATGGATGCTGCCACCACAGACACAAGTCTGACCTCCTGCTGCTGGGAGTCCTTCCAGCGAGGGAGGCTTGGACAAAGGGTTTCCTGCCTTGGGAGGTGCGAGCACCACCCCAGACAGGATTTTGTGTATTGGGTAGAACAGGGCTGAATAGAATCAGACATGCCCGGGGCACACAAGGTGTCCTCGTGCATAAGCCAGTCCAAACCGGTCCTGGGACTTTCCAGCCCCAGTCCTGGCGAGGAGCTGGACAAAGGAAAGGGGGTGTAACCGCCCCCCTTCCTGGTCCCAGAGTGGGAACAGTGCCATAGCACCTCAGATCATCCTGAATGAACTTGAAACTAAGAAGACGACTGGACTTCGACATTCTGCTGCACAGAAGACTGAAGAGCATCTCCCTTGTGGCCTAGGAGTGGCCACCCTGTGAATACAGGCACCATCCAGCAACTCGACGTCTGCTTTGCCGCCGTCTCCTGCCGGAGCCCGAGCCCAGAACCTGGCAAGACCCAGACTCCCAGACTTCTCACTGCCCGATCCACAGTCCCTGCAAAGAAGGGACCCGTGGATGCACCGAGAGACGTGGGACCGGACATCTCGAAAGACCCTCGAGAAGCTGACTGCGCAGCACCCGAGGCACCCTCGACGCTGTGCTTTGGGGATCGAGAAGCCCCACAACCGAGCAGCCCTTGCACCGAAGATCAGCCCCAGCATCTCCACGATCTGCGTGGGGCCCTTTTGCATTGTGCCACTCGACGCGCCATCCCGGCCACTTGCCACGTGGTCAGCGGCCATCTTGGCGACGAAACCTATAATTTACACTGCGGGTCTGGTTGCTCCAGACTTGCCCTCGCTCCTGTAAAAAGGAGCACCCCGCTCTAACCTTGCTGGTCCGAGTGAGAAGCTTGTATCGATTCCTGCGTGGCTTGCATTAGCCAAAGCCTGTTTGCTCCAATCAAGAAGCCAACACCGCCAACAGCTAGAGCCTTTGTGGGACAGCTCGTGACCACCGCCTGGACGTCCTTGACCTCTTCGTGTCCACGTGGCTGCAGAGACAATCTTCACATCATCGCCTGTTTGCACCCGACATCGCCTGGTTCCATCCTGGTTCCACGGTATTCACTGGCTAGTGACTTTGAACATTGTCCCCTCTGCTTTCAGGTCTTCACCACTTCAGATCCACCCTTGGATCCACCAGAACTCTTCTCGTCTCGACGCCTGCAGGATCTTCAGCTCCAAGCACCATCGACCTGCGTGACGAAACCTGACACGACTTCGCACCTGTGCACCCGCTTCCTGTGGGTGAGGTAACTCAGCAACGCTGGTGTTCCTACACTGGTACACACCTCTAGTGCCTAGGTCTAAAGTTTTGTCCTTCTAGGTCAGCCGGAAGGTTCCTTATTAACTAACTTTGTAACTTTTACGCACCATTGACTTTACATTGGTATATGCGTGCACTTTCCGCACTGCACCCGAGTCCCGCTGGCCTTTCCCGACTTCTTCACTGTTAGTCCCGAACAGCTCCAGCGATTCCCCAGGTCCTAGGCCTACTTCCTTTCAGCTAGGTGGTTCTTATACCACTATTTTAGTATATGGTTTAGGTGGCCCCTAGGGCTCTTCCATATTTTGCAACTTTTGTATATTTAAACTGTGTTTTGTTTTAACGCATTTGCTTCTGTGCTCATAAAGAGTATAGGGGATTTTGTAGTAAATAAATATATATAGATTTTCAATGTATATCTGTGTGGTGTCCTTTCATTTGCTATTCAAGGGGATTGTGTATGGTAAAACCGCTTGCTTCACATGCCTTTACAGAGTTTAGCCTAAGACTGCTTTGTCCACGCTACTAGGATAGCTGGTCTATAAGGTTGACTTACAACCAATCATCATAAGGGTTGTTTGGCATGGTACAAGGTGATCACTAGAACTAGTGAGCATCATATACCAGGCCAACTTCTCACACAAGTTAAATAGTGTCACAACCTAGATGGTGATTCAGCAGACTAATGCCTCCACTACAGAAATCTGCATTTGACCTCATGGTCACAGGTTTGAATCTAAGAGGGTTTGCTCAGCCTGTCATCCTTCTGAGATTGATAAAATGACTAACATTCAGTTGGGTAATAGTAAACATTTGGTGTTCAGCACCAAAATGCCCCAGTGGGTGAGCATGTGCTTTACAAATACATGTTCTGTTATCATGTGAATCTGGCAGCTCCCATGAGGGACATGCTCACCTCCAAGATGCGCCCCATCAATCGGAGATTCCTGCACCACATGAGAGAATCCCATGAGAGAGCCAGGAAAGTAACTATCAATAATGTAGTAGATATTGGTACCCAGAGGTTTTAGGGGTCCAAATCAGCCAATTAATAGCTGTTTTTTTGTACTATCAATCCAGGTGACAGCCTAGTTTCTTTCCTTAGGGCCCATTGTGTCATTGCGTCACCTCCCCTAGAGACCATCTTTGTTTCATAGGGCTCAGAGGCAGACCTCCAAAAGCACACATGTATAGAGAATTCTCATGCACAGCAGCCTAGAGCCAAGCCTACATATCTAATATTACATTCAGACATACTCTACATGAGGAAAAAACTGCGCCTGCCGCTGTAATCTTGAAGGAAGTGGCCCGTTTAGGGTCACTCGGGTCACTCACGACCACCTCTCAGCTTTCCATACCAAATGAAGAGTCGGTCAGACAGTAGAGACTACAAACCAATAACTGTTTATTATATACACTCAGAGCGGAGTCTGGTCTGCCCAGTTGCTTAGAGAGCTGCAGAGGGACTGAATTCGACAAGCATAGAGATACATTATGTACGTTTCGAAACTGGGCTAAAACACGCCCATAGTGGAATTTTCCAGACAGGTGCTGCTAAGCAATAGAATACAAGAAAAAAATGGTCTCAGCACTCGTATCTTACACAAAGTTGCAAAGTCCAAGGTTGTTCCAGCCGGCCCGTCACCAGACAAGAGGGGGAAAGCCTCTATCTAGTGAGAAAGGTATGCACTAATAGGAACAGTGTACTCATTACGGGAACAGGCCTACGTGGCAAAAACGAAACTTAGACTGGAACATTTCTCAGAATTAAACTAACTTAGTTTCCAACTGCCTGAAGGGGGGACCCAGGGAGAGCCAGGCGCGAGCCGGTCTCTTCCTGGGTAGGTTCGCGCGAGAATCGGGAAATCAGGTGGGGACTGATTAGCGAGCTGATATAAGGGAGACAGGCTGGGCGGTTGGGAACTGCGTGGCGGGAGGATAGGAGGGAGTTTTGATTTGCCCCACCCACCCTCCCTCTTTTTTCTTTTTTCTTTTTCTTTTCATTTTGGGTGAGTTTTTCTTTTGCGGTGCTTTAGGTGCTGCTTGTTTCTATAGGTTTGCCACTGTTAGGATGGGTGCCTTGGTTCTTTTAGAGGCGGGTTTTTGGTAGTGGGGGTGGGCAGCCTGGAGCGGGTTGGCCATCCTGGAGGGTAGCGTTGGGTAGGCTAGGGGTAGTAGGCAGGAGTTTTTGTTCGGGGTTGGGATTTAGGTTTCGTAGGCTCACTGTAGAGTTGAATTATGTAAATAAATAAATAATGAATGTGTTCATGAAATTTATGATGCACCTGTCCTAAAATAAAAGTGGCCTTTCTTGCTCCTAAAAGAGGTGTGGACAATGATTTCTTGCACGAAGGTCACTTGCAAAGAAAATGGCACAGCAAATGCTAACTCACACAGGGCAATGCACAAACATGAACATTTCTATTCTAACAATCTCCCCAACCATAATGTCTGCAGAATTGTTTTTAGGCTGGCTGCGTAATTACTGAATGCAAACATAATATAATTTATTGATAACGCTTTCAGAGTGGTTGTGTTAATTACAGTTATTTTAGTATTATTTGATTACTACATTTTTTTTAAAGGGTGGTGATCAAATAAAAAAAATAAAAAGATTACTTTGGAAAATATTTGAAGTTTATTGCTGTGCTTACTTGCTTGCTTTGTCTTCGGCAACGCATTTTCTCCCGCGTCATTGCTCTGAGGCAGCTGTTCCATTGTCATTTAGCAGCTCACAAAGCAAATAACTTTCACAAACATTACGAATAAATAAAAAATAAATCAGCAGGTAACTGAATATCAAGGTAATTCATGCTTGGTCCCGCAATAAATAGTGCCATATTCTCGCTGATATGTATATTGTGCCAATAGATCTTCGAGAATGCGGACAGAGGAGCAAAAATGTAAATTGAAAAGTTCTTGAGAAGGAAAACGCTTACAAAACAACATTCTGTTAGGTAATTTATTTGAAATTAGCTTCGCAGCACACGGCAAATTATTTTGCGATTTCAATATGCTGAAGATGTTGGGAGTGGAAAATAAATCTTTATTGAACTACTGGAGCAAAAGCATATTTCTCTACTCCAATGGCCCCCTTTCTTTTGGTATAATTGTGACTTTGATGAAAGTTTCTCATCAGTATTTATAAATTACACAAATGAAAAAAAAACTCTTTGAAGAACATGGCTATGGAGGAAAAGGCGAATAATTCATCTTGGCAAAAGGCAATGAAAATGTGACATTGTTTTGTACAAAGCAATACCACTGCAGAATAATGAGGAACTATTGGACAGAGCGGAAGAAAAGAGCCTGGCAATGGGCGAATGGCACTCCTTTTTAACCTCGCAGTTACAAATATAATTGAATACCAGGATAATTGAAAATGTCATAAATTACAATTAACAATAAGAAACAAAATACTTTTGAAGCGGCAGCAACAAATACTATAAAATCGAGAAAAAGCATTCAGCTTCTTGAGACTAATTTATGGGGCCAATGTTAGCAATGGGACAACTAATTGAAAACGCAGTGGCCCAGAAGTACTAACTTTTCACGTAACACTACACAATATCCTTGCAAAGTATTTTTTTAAAACATATTTCCCTTTGTTTACACCTGCTTCAAATAGCCGTTAGTTGTTAACCCAATGCCAGGTCTGACTATTTTAGTAGATCGTGCTTTGCGTCAAAACCTAAGGGTGTTTGCACTCATCCATTCCTGTAATGCCCCCTTGGTGCAGCAGCACAAAGGGACAGATTTACAAGCCCCGTACGCCATTTTTGCGAAGCCACTGCATCACTGTGATGCAGCAGCGGCATAAAGCCAGCGCCATGCAGAGGGATATTTACAATGTGACGCATCTAGGGAGATGCGTCACGTTGTAAAGCCCTGCGCCACATGAAACCTGACGCGTTATGGCGCAGGGGGGTGCGTTCCGGCACTCTTCCGACCCCAATGCGCCAAAACCTTGCGCCTGCTTGAAGCAGGCATAAGGCTTGACGCACCATGTTAGACACATAGCAGGGCTGGCACAGTGCTGGAGTTGTGTCGCGCCCTTGACACAACTCCAGGACGTTACAGCAGCAGATGCAACACTCAACTGCATTTCCTTACGCCATGATGCGCCGCATTGTAAATGCGGCGCTTCCGTGGTGGCGCAAGGATTGAGATGCGTGTTGCAAGTTTCTTGGCGCATCCCTGCGGATTTATACATAGCGAAAAACCTCTTATCTGGCCTATCTTATTTACAACTTGGTAATAAATCTAATTAAACGCATTTTCTCACAACAATAGAATCTTAGCACACAAATGACTTTTCTTTTTCCCCCTCCTCTTGGGCCTCAAAGCATTAGGGGGATACATTTGCATCCTTTCAGCATCCCTGCGGATTTGCAGGGATGCGCCAGGAATCGTAAATTTGCCCCCAAGTGTTTTTAGCACTGAGAAAGGACACCTTTCTTACATAAAGCCTCGTTTGTATGTATGTATTTAGTAGTTATATAGTGCAAACCTAGGTAAAATCAGCAAAGCAAAGTACAGGGCATATAGAAAAATAAATGAGTGAAAGGAGCGATAGCTGGTTTGTGGACTGGTAATGCTTTGTAATCTAGTGATCTTTAAGGAGGTGCAACTTTAACTCTTTCCTAAATGGAGCAGTGTTGGGGCAGTTCTGATAGATACAGGAATGCTGTTTGAGATCCTTGTTGCATAGATGGAAACGATTTGCTGCCTTGTTTCATAATTTTTTAGACTTCTTAGTCTGTCGTCAGATGGTGAGCTCACTGTGGGTGTGCCAGGAACCACTAGAGGTGGTGAGCTTGTCTGCACGATAGGTGTGCTTGCTAGTCCTAATTGCTTTATAAGTGTCACAGCTTATTTTAGTGATATTGAAGACCAGCAATGATAAACATTGGAGTTAGTATGGATGGGGTCATGTGATCCTATTCCTCCAGGCCCTGCATGTCTGTGCATTGCAAATAAGGCTGTGAGGACCAAAGGCTTACAAAATGATGTTCGAGAGAAATTGGGTTGTTGGTTGAGGGGGATATGAGCCCTTCTCAGACAATGTCCGCAATCCTTGTAAGAGTGAAATACAAAAAGTCACTAAATTAGCCTGTGCCGAAGGATCTGGTAGCTTAAAGCAAAAGCAGTCAAGGGTAATTTTGAGGCAATGTAGGAAGTATTTATGTAGCATACAACCAGCAATAAAGTGAAAACAGGGATGCGCCAGGAAACGTAAATCTGCCCCCAGGTGTTTTTTGCACTGAGAAAAGGCACCTTTCTTACATAAAGCCTCGTTTGTATGTATGTATTTAGTAGTTATATAGTGCAAACCTAGGTAAAATCAGCAAAGCAAAGTACAGGGCATATAAAAAAATAAATGAGTGAAAGGAGCGATAGCTGGTTTGTGGACTGGTAATGCTTTGTAATCTAGTGATCTTTAAGGAGGTGCAACTTTAACTCTTTCCTAAATGGAGCAGTGTTGGGGCAGTTCTGATGGATACAGGAATGCTGTTTGAGATCCTCGTTGCATAGATGGAAACGATTTGCTGCCTTGTTTCATAATTTTTTAGACTTCTTAGTCTGTCGTCAGATGGTGAGCTCACTGCGGGTGTGCCAGGAACCACTAGAGGTGGTGAGCTTGTCTGCACGATAGGTGTGCTTGCTAGTCCTAATTGCTTTAAAAGTGTCACAGCTTATTTTAGTGATATTGAAGACCAGCAATGATAAACATTGGAGTTAGTATGGATGGGGTCATGTGATCCTATTCCTCCAGGCCCTGCATGTCTGTGCATTGCAAATAAGGCTGTGAGGACCAAAGGCTTACAAAAAGATGTTCGAGAGAAATTGGGTTGTTGGTTGAGGGGGATATGAGCCCTTCTCAGACAATGTCCGCAATTCTTGTAAGAGTGAAATACAAAAAGTCACTAAATTAGCCTGTGCCTAAGGATCTTGTAGCTTAAAACAAAAGCAGTCAAGGGTAAATTAGAGGCAATGTAGGAAGTATTTATGTAGCATACAACCAGCAATAAAGTGAAAACAGGGATGCGCCAGGAAACGTAAATCTGCCCCCAGGTGTTTTTTGCACTGAGAAAAGGCACCTTTCTTACATAAAGCCTTGTTTGTATGTATGTATTTAGTAGTTATATAGTGCAAACCTAGGTAAAATCAGCAAAGCAAAGTACAGGGCATATAAAAAAATAAATGAGTGAAAGGAGCGATAGCTGGTTTGTGGACTGGTAATGCTTTGTAATCTAGTGATCTTTAAGGAGGTGCAACTTTAACTCTTTCCTAAATGGAGCAGTGTTGGGGCAGTTCTGATGGATACAGGAATGCTGTTTGAGATCCTCGTTGCATAGATGGAAACGATTTGCTGCCTTGTTTCATAATTTTTTAGACTTCTTAGTCTGTCGTCAGATGGTGAGCTCACTGCGGGTGTGCCAGGAACCACTAGAGGTGGTGAGCTTGTCTGCACGATAGGTGTGCTTGCTAGTCCTAATTGCTTTAAAAGTGTCACAGCTTATTTTAGTGATATTGAAGACCAGCAATGATAAACATTGGAGTTAGTATGGATGGGGTCATGTGATCCTATTCCTCCAGGCCCTGCATGTCTGTGCATTGCAAATAAGGCTGTGAGGACCAAAGGCTTACAAAAAGATGTTCGAGAGAAATTGGGTTGTTGGTTGAGGGGGATATGAGCCCTTCTCAGACAATGTCCGCAATTCTTGTAAGAGTGAAATACAAAAAGTCACTAAATTAGCCTGTGCCTAAGGATCTTGTAGCTTAAAACAAAAGCAGTCAAGGGTAAATTAGAGGCAATGTAGGAAGTATTTATGTAGCATACAACCAGCAATAAAGTAAAAACACAACACCAATTTAGAAAAACAGACTAAAATGTAATACATTATTTAAATTAAAATGACAAAAATCCATTCATGGGACTGGAGATATGCAATTTTAAAGAATTAATGTGAGTATAGCACCTAAAAGCATAAAGTGCATGTTAGACCTGGTACCATTGGCGTGAGTCTCCCTTCCATTTTTACTGATTGCCTCTTCTGTTTTTGATATGTTTTGCTGGTTATATGCTATGGGCACTGTGCCACTGCTATTCAGTGCCACAGTGCAAGTGCTACCTATGTTAAATTGATGTATTGATTAGTGACTCATGATTGGGTTATTTGATTTATCTGTCAGACCCTAGTGCAGTGCACCATGTGTGCCCAGGGCTTGTAAATCAAATGCTGCTAGTGGGATTGCTGCACTGCTTGTGCCACCCACAGAAGCAACTTGTAAAGTGTGCCTCAGGCCTGCCATAGGGCAACTAACAAATCCCACGCTCTATACTAAGGGTGTACAATTTATTTTGCACCGCGCAGGAGTGGAGAGACATTTCCCATGTGGCTCAAGTTCCTCTACAAAACCTGCCTATTGGGTGGCGAATAAGGGGACTTTTCAATGAATATGCTATGCTGGTGTAATTTTGTGCACTTTGTCCAATTTATATTGTTTGTGTGAAATTATTGCACTTTTTTGTTTTACATTTATTCACATGGTTGATGTATCCAAGCAGCAAACATTTTGTATGTTGAATTGTATCGCTTCTCATGCATGATTTGAACGTCCATCATAGATATGCTATGAAAATAATGTAAATCACATGGCACGAACAGATTAACCTAATGGTCATTGTTTTTTCTCCACATAAAATAAATAGCGGTAAAATAGATAACCAGGTACCCTTCTCTTGTTGTGTACTATTGAATATTTATCTATACCTGGTTTGCTAAGGACGAAAAAAAAAACATTTCATACATATTGCAGAGCCTATGGGCAGTCCAGTATTGCCATGTTGACTGGGCAAGTGCACCCACTTGCTAGTTCATAAACCTTCCCTTTTCTTCATATCAGACATCCCTACGGTAGGCCCAAGGGCAGGGTGCATTGTAAGTATAAGGGAGGAGAAGCCCTGATGTGTGTGGCATGTCTTAATAGTCAAATAAAGCCATTTTAGTTTTTCACTATTGCAAGGCTTACTGTTCACTATAGGCCAGAATGGGCAGTTTGATTATTACATCCTATAATCCTAACTGACTCAGGGAACATGGTAGAAATCCGAGTTTAGTATGCCTGAAGTCAGAATGATAACATATATCTTTTAGTGAAGTTGGTTTTAACATTCTGTGTTTCAAAATACCACTTTTAGAAAGTAGGTATTTTCTTGCCTAACTATCCAAGCCTGCTCCTGCTAGGTTGTGTATTGTCTGTCTGGTTCTGTGAGTGACAGGGGCTGGGGGATTCCAGGAGACAGGGTGAGTCAGCCCAGTGGTAAATAGAGAGATCTGCATCTAGATGAGAGGGAGGAGTTTCATCTGGGACCTGAATAGGGCTGTGCCTTTCCTCCACAATGCTGGCTCCACCTCCTGTGGTGCCTCTGATGTCTCTGCCCTGCACTATGAAAGAAAAGAAGGATTTGTGTAAACAGAGTGCTCCAGGACTGACCAGAACTGGTTTGGACAAGACAAAGGCCTCTCTGCCTTCAGAGAACATAGAGAAAGGTAGTATAAATATGGGGACCCAGACCCTAAGACTTTAGATCACTTCTGGAACAACAAGACAAACCTCTGCCAAGGAGAAGAACCAAAGGAAGATGTAGGAGTGGACTGCCCCCCCCGCCAGTGTGCTGTGTTGCTGGGTTGGCCTACAGTGGTGTCTTCAGTGCCAAGGAGAGGAGAAGGAACGTTGTGTGTACTTCATCATCTTGCAGAATATTTCTCCAAGGGCTTGAACTTGTGCTTGCCTCCTGTTGAAGTCTCAGGGACAAAAGACTTCACCACCAGCTCCCTCTGAATTTTCTTGCTGAGAATTCTATCTGCAGAAGCCTGTGTGTCGCTGGGAGCTGGAAGCGAGACGTAACAAGAAGGAGCTTGTCGCCGCCGCAGCTGTAGTCATCGGATCGCCGGAGAAGCGTGCCGCCACCAAATCTCCTCAGAAGCGAGTTTTCATCGCAGATTTCTGCTGTCACATCACCGGAGAAGCGTGACGCCACCAAGAGAGTCACCGTCACATCATCGGAGAAGCGTGTCACAGGGCCTGGAGCGGCTCCAAAGTACAGAGTCGTCGCAAGGCTGCCAGGGAGTGTACGTATCAACTTTGCATCGTCGCATCAAGGGCGCCATCTTATCACATTGCACCGGATTGTCGCATTGCATCGAGGCGCCATCTTGCGCATCGCAACCGGGCCGCAGAACGAGAATCTACGCATCACCTCCGCTCCAGTAAAGATCTTGACGCATCCCCTACTCTGCGCAAGCATTGAGGCGCGACACATCATCTCCCCTGAAGCACGGAACTGATGCATCTCCAACGCTGAAAAGACTTTTGTTTATTTTGCGTTACACATCCAGGTACTTTTGTGAGAACTGTGTTGCATTTATCACCAACTTGAACTAAGGAACTTCTACAATCTTTAAGTCAATTTTGAGCACAGAATTGTGGAATTTTGTCGTTTGTGGTCTTGTGTTAAGCCTATATAAAGAATACTTATTTTTATAAAACATGTGTTGTGTCCATCTGTAGTGTTTTCACTGTATTACTGTGTGCATTCACAAATGCTCAACACACTGCCTCTGAGATAAGCCTGTCTGCTCGGGCCAAGCGACCAAGGGGGTGAGCAGGGGTTATCCAGTAGTGTAATCCCCTTATCCTGACTTAGAACCAAGGGTTCCTATTTGGACAAAGGTGTATACCATTGCCAACTAGAGACCCCCAGTTCTAACATTGGTGGTCAGCGGTGAGAATTTGGACCTGCATTTGTGACTCATATACAGTAATTGGTGTACACTACTAGTGAGTGCAAACCAAACGTGACCATATACTTTTTTAGTAGAATTTATTTTTCCTTGGACTGTTATTTTTCCTGAGAACTGCCAGTTCTTACTACCATGAGTAAACCAGCATCTGTTGCATCTATGGATCTAGATTTTGAGGAAGAGAGGTTGGAGACCTACACTTTGAAACAGCTTAAGCATTTCTGCAAGAAATTGAAAGTTGCTACACCAGGCATTTCTAAAAAGGATTACTACCAAAAGGCGCTGAGGGCCTGGGTAGAAGCAAGAAATGCCCCTGAGTTTGTGGTGGAGCCAGCTGGGGATGCAGACGGGCGACTGGATAGGCTAGTATTTCCAGCTAGGGAGGGGTACCGTCCCCACCTGGCAGTAGTGTCTCTGCCAAAGACCTGTCCCCCAGAGAGTTGGAAGAAAGGGAGAGAAATAGAATGCACAAGCTGGAGATGGCTAAGCTTAAGATTGAGGGTCAGAGGGAAATAGAGAATAACAGATTGTCCTTGGAGAGAGAGAGAATGAGAATGGAGCAAAGGCAAAGGGCTTAGAGATCACTCCCTCTGGCGGCAGCGCACCATCTGTGCCTTCAGAAAGCAGAGTGTATATTCCCAAGGATGTTATCAAAGATTTTCACAAGCATGAGGATATTGGGCAGTGGTTTGCAGCCTATGAAATAGCAATGTTAGCCCACCGGGTCCCTGAGAAGGATTGGGGAGTGGGGTTGTGGGGCCGCTTTGTGAGTGAGGGGAGGGATACTTTGTTAGACCTGCCCAGTGAGAATAGGATGTCTTATGCCCACATGACAGAAGCCCTGATGACAAGGTATGGTTTGACCCCAGAACTCTATAGACAGAGGTTTAGGAGTTGCAAGAAGCTGGAGGGGACCACTTGGGTGGAATATGTGTCTTTCTGATGCAGAGCTATGGATGGTTGGGTGAAGGGTAGCAAAGTGGATACTTTTGAAGAGCTCTATGATTTGTTTGCATGGGAGCACTTGTCTGCTAACTGTTTTCCAGAGCTACGCCAGCACCTTTTTGATAGCAAGTTAACTAGCCCTAGAAAGCTTGCTGAGGAGGCGGACCGCTGGGTCAGTACCAGGGTCCACATGGGCCCACAAGGGTCATGTGGGAGATTCCGCCAAAGGTGGGCAGGGTCCCCAGCAGAAGAAAGGCGGGGATAAGGGTAAACAGAGGGAGTTCCCGAAAGGGCCCCAAATTAATTCCCAAGGGAACCAAGGGAAGGGTTCCCAGCCTCCCCTGAGAAGAAGCAAGAGGCCCGACAGGTAAACCTTTTCAGCGCGGCCCCAACAAGTGCTTTACATGTGGTCAAGTGGGCCACCATTGGTTTGATGCACAGTGTCCCATGAAGGATTCCAGAGTGCCACCACGTGCACCACCCCGTCAGATGGCAAGTGTAGCCCTGGGAGGGGAGGAAGAGGGTGCGCAAGGTGGGTGGGGTCCGACAGAAATGTCCCTTGTCTCATTAGGAGACTTTGAGATGTTCCCTAAGACTCATCTGCCTGAACACACTAAAAAATACGGGCAGTGGGTGACCATCAATGGCCATAGAGTGGAGGCTCTTAGGGACACAGGAGCCAGGGTGACGGCTGTCAATTATCACCTGGTGTCTCAAGAGCAGGTTGTCCCCAATGCCTTCTACCCAGTTGTTGCTGCTCAGGTTTCCGTTGAGTGGGGGGTCTCTGGTACTCTTCAGGTAGCTGTGAGGCCAGCCATGCCTGTGGATTGTCTGTTGGGCAATGATTTGGAAAGCTCCCCTTGGGCTAAGGTGGAGAAGAGGGCTCATTTGGAGATGTTGGGTCTGCCTGACTGGGCGTGTGTGACCACTCGGTCTATGGCAGCCAAGGATGTTGAAGAGGTCTTGGAGCGAAAGTATGGCCCAGGGACCTGCCTTAAAGAGAAGAGGTAGGGGGCATGGGAAACCAGCCCCCAGTATTTCCACAGTCCAAGAGGAGGCAGACCTTGAGGGGGATGCCGTGGAACCTACAGGGGAGCAAGTTTCTGAACTGGGGGACCTGCCTGAGCTGACCCATTGGCAGCAAGAAGGAGGGCCCTCCAGGGAGGAATTTTGTGCAGAGCAGAAGAAGTACCCTTCTCTTATTGGTTTGCAGCAACAAGCCACAAACCAGGCAGGCAGCAGGTAATCAGTCTGGATCACAATAGATCTACTGGGAGAACGACCTCCTGTATAGCGAGTCTAAGGTTGCTGAGCCTGGGTCAGCCCGTGTGCTGGTGATACCCCAGTGCTTCAGAGCCTTCCTACTGGGGTTGGCTCATGATGTGCCTTTAGCTGGACATCTGGTGCAGGACAAGACCTTTGAAAGGCTTGTTACCCATTTTTATTAGCCCCAGATGCAGAAGAGTTCAGATACTCATTGTAGGACCAGTCAGACTTGCCAGGCAAGTGGGAAATGTGAAAGGAAGCACAAGGGTCCTCTTCAACCTTTCCCGGTAGTCAGTACCACATTTGAACGGGTGGGCATAGACATTGTGGGGCCACTGGACCCCAATGACAGCCATGGGCAACAGGTTTATCCTGGTCTTGGTGGACTATGCTACCCGGAAGCCTTCCCACTCAGGACAGTGACAGCCCCCATGGTGGTACGTGCACTGATGGGGATTTTCTTTTGTGTGGTGTTCCCCAGAGAGGTGGTGTTTGACCGAGGTACAAACATCATTTCCAGTTATAAGAAGTCTCTGTGGAAGGAGTGTGGTGTTACCTATAAGTTCACCACTCCTTACCAACCACAAGGTAATGGGCTGGTTGAAAGATTCAATCGGACCCTTAAAGGCATGATCATGGGTCTTGAGGAACCAATGAGGCGTAAGTGGGATGTCCTTTTGCCATGCCTTCTGTTTGCTTACTGTACGGTGCCACAAAAGTCCCTAGGGTTCAGTCCCTTTAAACTGTTGTATGGACACCCGGTAAGAGGACCTTAGAGTCTGGTCAACGAAGGCTAGGAGCAATCTCCCAGGAAACCTCCCCAGGATGTATACAGTTACATGCTGGTCTTCAGGAACCAGACTCAGGGATTCAGAGAGCTCACTCAGGCGAATCTGGAAGCCAGCCAGGAAGAGATGGAGCGGTGGTACGATCAGAATGCCACTCTGATTGAGCTTCAACCTGGACAGAAAGTTTGGGTCATGGCCCCTGTAGAGCCTTGTGCGCTCCAGGACAGGTGAACCAGTCCATTTGAGGTGGTGGAGTGCAAGAGTGATGTCACCTACCTGGTGAACTTGCGGTCTCCAAGGAACCCTTTGAGGGTCCTACATGTTAACTGCCTGAAGCCCTACTTAGAAAGGTCCGAAGTGGGCATGCTCTTAGCGACAGATGATGGAATGAGGAGGAGACAGAGCCTCTTCCTTAGCTCCTGTGTGCTACAGAACAAGTTGGGGCAGTGGATGGTGTCAGCCTTTATGCCATACTGACCCCTGATCAGCAGCAAGATTGTCTCCAACTGTTGGGACGATTCTCTGATTTGTTTTCCTTGGTTCCTGGTGTCAATAAGTGGTGCGTCCATGATGTGGACACTGGGGACAGTCCTCCTGTGAAGCACAAGGCTTACAAAGTAACTGACAAGGTCAGAGCTTACATCAAGGAGGAAGTCTCCAAGATGTTTGCTTTAGGGGTGATTGAGTCCTCTAACAGTCCTTGGACCAGCCCAGTGGCCTTGGTCCCAAAGGCTGCTGTGGCTGGTGCCACACCCGAACTCCAGTTCTGTGTGGACTACCGAGGGCTCAATTCAGTCTCCAGGACTGACGTGCACCCCATCCCCAGAGCTGATGAGCTCATTGATCGGTTAGGGGCTGCACGGTACCTCAGCACGTTTGATTTGACATCTGGGTACTGGCAGATCGTCTTAACTGATGGGGCCAAAGAGAGGTCAGCATTCTCCACACCAGATGGCCACTACCAATTCCGGGTTATGCCCTTTGGGATGAAGAATGCCCCTGCCACCTTTCAGAGGTTGGTCAACCAGGTGTTGGCTGGACTGGAGGATTTCAGTGCCGTCTAATTGGATGACAATGTAGTGTTCTGCACCAGTTGAGAAGAACATCTGCGCCACCTCTGGGAAGTGTTGATGGCACTGCGAAAGGCAGGCCTCACGAACAAGGTGAGGAAGTGCCAGATCGGGCAGGCTTCTGTGGTGTACTTGGGGCACCAAGTAGGGAGCGGCCAGGTGGCGACCCTACAACCCAAGATCGATACCATCCTGGCATGGGCACCCCCAAAGACTCAGATACAGGTGAGACATTTTTAGGACTCACGGGGTACTACAGGAGGTTTGTCAAGGGGTATGGAAACATTGTTGCACTCTTGACTGAGCTGACTTCCAGGAAGCAGCCCAAGAAAGTGAACTGGACTGACACCTGTCAGAAGGCTTTTGACGCCCTGAAGACTGCCATGTGAACAGCATTCGTGCTTCAGGCGCCCAACTTCTCAAAGGAATTCATTGTCCAAACAGACACTTCAGAGCATGGTGTGGGGGCTTTTCTATCACAGATTAATGAAGAGGGCGTAGACCAACCTGTATCCTTCATCAGTAGAAGGTTACTTCCACAGGAACAGAGGTGGAGTGCAATTGAGCATGAGGCATTTGCTGTGGTCTGGGCACAGAAGAAGTTGAGACCATACCTGTTTGGGACTCACTTCCGGGTTCAGACAGACCACAGGTCTTCCAGATGGCTGATGCAGATGAGGGGTGGGAACCCAAAGTTGTTAATGTGGTCCATTTCCCTACAAGGGATGGACTTTACGGTGGAACAATGCCCTGGTACAGAACACGCCAATGCTGATGGTCTGTCCAGATTGTTCCGCCTTAGTGATGAGAACTCCCAAGAGGAAGGGTATTTCTCTCACCATTTCAGCTGGAGGGGACATGTGTTAGACCTGGTACCATTGGCGTGAGTCTCCCTTCTATTTTTACTGATTGCCCCCTCTGTTTTTTATATGTTTTGCTACTTATATGCTTTGGGCACTGTGCCACTGCTATTCAGTGCCACAGTGCAAGTGCTCCCTATGTTAAATTGATGTATTGATTAGTGACTCCATGATTGGGTTATTTGATTTACCTGCCAGACCCTAGTACAGTCCACCATGTGTGCACAGGGCTAGTAAATCAAATGTTGCTATTGGGCTTGCAGCACTGGTTGTGCCACCCACAGAAGCAGCTTGTAAAGTGTGTCTCAGGCCTGCCATTGCAGAGCCTATGGGCAGTCCAGTACTGCCATGTTGACTGGGCAAGTGCACCCACTAGCCAGTCCCTAAACCTTCCCTTTTCGTCAAATGAGACACCCCTATGGTAGGTAAAAGGGCAGGGTGCATTGTAAGTATAAGGTAGGAGAAGCCCTGATGTGTGTGGCATGTCCTAGTAGTGAATTACAGCCATTTTCGTTTTTCACTATTGTAAGGCTACCTGTTCTCTATATGCCAGAATGGACAGTTTGATTATTATATCCTATAATACTAACTGACTCAGGGAACATGGTAGAAATTTGAGTTTAGTATGCAAGTCAGAATGATAAAATACATCTTTTAGTAAAGTTGGTTTTAAAATTCTGTGTTTGAAAATATCACTTTTAGAAAGTAGGCATTTTCTTGCCTAACTATCCAAGCCTACCTCTGCTAGGTTGTGTATTGTGTGTCTGGTTCTGTGAGTGACAGGTGCTGGGGGATTCCAGGAGACAGGGTGAGTCAGCCCAGTGGTGAATAGAGAGATCTGCATCTAGATGAGAGGAAGGAGTTGCACCTGGGACCTGAATAGGGCGGTGCCTTCCCTCCACAATGCTGGCTCTACCTCCTGTGGTGCTTCTGATTTCTCTGCCCTGCACTGTGAAAGGAAAGAAGGAGTCATGTAAACAGAGTGCTCCAGGGCTGACCAGAACGGGTTTGGACTAGGCAAAGGCCTCTCTGCCTTCAGAGAACAAAGAGAAAAGTAGTATAAATATGGAGACCCAGACCCAAGACTTTAGATCACTTCTGGAACAACAAGACAAACCACTGCCAAGGAGAAGAACCAAAGGAAGCTGTAGGAGTGGATTTATCCCCCCCCTGCCAGTGTGCTGTGTTGCTGGGTTGGCCTACAGTGGTGTCTACAGTGCCAAGGAGAGGAGAAGGAACTTTGTGTGTACTTCATCATCTTGCAGAATATTTCTCCAAGGGCTTGAACTTGTTTTTGCCTCCTGCTGAAGTCTCAGGGACAACAGACTTCACCACCAGCTCCCCCCGAATTTCCTTTCTGGGAATTCTATCTGCAGAAGCCTGCGTGTCGCTGGGAGCTGGAGGCACGACGCGACGAGAAGAAGCGTGTCGCTGCCGCAGCTGTAGTCATCGCATCGCCGGAGAAGTGTGCCGCCACCGCATCTCCCCAGAAGTGTGTCTTCATCGCAGATGTCTGCTGTCACATCACCGGAGAAGCGTGACGCCGCCGAGAGGGTCACCGTCGCATCATCGGAGAAGCTTGTCGCAGGGCCTGTCGCGACTCCAAAGTACAAAGTTGTCGCAAGGCTGCCAGGGCTTGTATGCATAGTCTTCGCATCGTCACATCTAGGGTGTCATCTTATCGCATTGGACCGGATTGTCGAATCGCATCGAGGCGCCATCTTGCGTATCGCAACCGGGCCATAGAACGAGATTCTACGCATCACCTCTGCTCCGGTAAGGATCAAGACGCCTCCCCTACTCTGCCCAAGCATTGAGGCTCGATGCATCATCTCCCCCGAAGCACGGAACCAACGCATCCTTAACGCTGTGAGCCTTTTGTTTATTTTGCGTTATGCGTCCAGGTACTTTTGTGAGAACTGTGTCGCATTTATCACCAACTTGAACTAAGTCACTTCTACCATCTTTAAGTCAATTTTGAGTACAGTATTGTGGATTTTTGTCGTTTGTGGTCTTGTGTTAAGTTTATATAAAGAACACTTAGTTTTTTATAAAACCTGTGTTGTGTCCATCTGTAGTGTTTTCACTGTATTACAATGTGTATTCACAAATGCTTAACACACTGCCTCTGAGATAAGCCTGTCTGCTCGTACCAAACTACCAAGGGAGTGAGCAGGGATGATCCAGTAGTGTAATCCCCTTATCCTGACTTAGAAGCAAGTCAGGATGGTGTATACCATTGCCAACTAGAGTCCCCCAGTTCTAACAGCGCCTCTCTCAATTATTTGGTCATGCGAGACTAGATGAAAGTCTCATGTTCAGATTGATCGCACAGAGAATATTAAAGGTGGTATTCACTGTAGAGCCAAGAGCAGGACGGGTTTTACGGACGGTAGTCGCTGTAGCACCAAGATCCTGTCATGCGTCACATAGGGTTGTTGTTGGAGATTCATGTTGGTGGACACCATGGACGGTCAATGCTACAGCACGAAGTGCGGGTCTGGTGTTCACTGGAGCTTCAGTTGGCGCAGGCGCAGGTAGCATGGTCTGCGCGCAAATAGCCATAGCCAAAAACTCCAAGATTTCTTCCTTTCTTCCATGAGGAGCTCAACTGATGCCACACTATGGGTCCATGACCTGAGGGGCATGTCTTTGGTATCGGAAAATCACTCCAGCAGAGGAAAAAATGGCTCAGGCATTCCCATTTGAAGTGCAGGTCCAATTGCAGGTCCAGACAACAAGTCAAATGGCAGATGCAAGGAGGCCTCTTGAGCATGCTATGTCCCTTTAGCTGAGAACGGGAGGTCGTCAGCTCACCATTCGTGTCACTTCAGCCTGGGATGAAGGGTGCAGGTCTAGTTTTCCTTCTCAGTAGGCAGGGTAGGCCTCAAGCAATAGGGCAACAGGATGTCCTTCTGTCGTATCCACAGGTCCAGGAGTGTACTGAAGAGTGGGTCTGAGGGTTATTCTACCTTTACTACGCAGTCATTACTTCGTATTACCATTAATGCACATATTTTAGTTCGCAGATGCCATTACTTAGCATGCATATACTACACACGTTCCATTACTTAGCATGCACTTACTACTCATGATGGAGTTACTGTGCAAATTAAAGGTTTGAGGTACAGGGGTATTTTTAGGGGTCAGGGTGGGTGAGGGTTTTGGGGCATAGGGGGTATTTTTAGGGTTCAGGGTGCATTTAAGGTTTTGGGGTGCTGGGGTAATTTTGGGGGTCGGGTTGGTTAGGGTTTTGAGGTGTGGGTGTGTTTAGGTTTTGGGGTACTGGGGTATTTTAAGGGGTCAGGGTGGGTTAGGGTTTTGGGGTACATGGGGTATTTTGAGGGTTCAGGGTGCGTTTAAGGTTTTGGATTGCTGGGGTATTTTTGGGGTTCAGGATGCGTTTAGGTTTTGGGGTGCTGAGGTAATTTTAGGTTTCAGGGTGGGTTTGGGTTTAGGGGTGCATGGGGTATTTTGAGGGTTTAGGGTGCGCTTAAGGTTTTGGGGTGCTGGGGTATTTTTGGGGTTCAGGGAGCATTTAGTTGTCAGGGTGGGTTAGAGTTTTTGGGTGTGTAGTGGGTATATTTAGGGAATTTATCTAGGATTTTCCTTACTAACCATATGACTGACTTACTTACTAAGGGCTTAAGTTTTTGCCCGGTTGAGAAGGGTGATATTTGTGATGTAAAAATTGACTTATTCAAATATATCAGAAGACTGAAGTTGAAAAAGCATTTTGCTTTGAACCCTAAAATCAATAAAAATAAAAATGTGACCATGCAAACAACTAGCCTTGTGTCTGACTCTTGTACAATAAGCAATATCCAAGATACGGTATCTCTCCTATCAATCACAGAAATAGAGGAAGATCCTGTATTGATGGCTAAATTATTGGAAGATCTAGAGTTTAGGCCGGATTTATCAATATCAAGTGGTCTCAAGAGTAAATCCAAATGGTCACCAAATATAGCAAGTGGCAGTAGTATTGAGATATTCCAAAAGTTAGTAATTTCTGATTTGGATAAACAAACAAAAAGAGACTTCCCAGGAGGCCATTTAAATGACAACTTAACACGACCAGAAAGAGATGCCTTGAATACTTTAATTAACAACACAGATCTAGTTATCAGAAAAGCTGATAAGGGAGGAAATATAGTGTTAATGAACAAGGATGATTATGAGCGTGAAATTTATTCGCAGTTAAGTGATAAAACTTGCTATGAGAAGGTAGCTCATAACCCAAAATTCTCCCTTAGCAATAAAATTAATACTCATCTTAAACAATGGCATGATACAGGTTTACTCGACGACGACGAATATTTCTTTTTGAGAGTGAATCGTCCGAGATACACCTTACCAAAAATTCACAAAGGCCTGCCTTTTCCACCAGGGAGGCCAATAGTATCTGGCATAGGAGGACCAACGGAGCGACTTTCACAGTTTGTGGATGTCTTCCTTCAACCGATTATGGTTAATTTGCCGTCTTTCATAAAAGATACACGACATATTCTAAATATCCTGGGTGAAATTAAGTGGGAACTAGGGATGACATTTGTAACCCTGGATGTGGTCTCGTTATATACGAGTATCAAGAATGAACTATGATTGAAAGCTTTGGACGACTTTTCTAAAAAAAACAGCCACTCATTGGCAACATACACAGATGGCTATGGCTATGACAGAACTAATATTGGATAACAACTATTTTTTGTTCAAAAATGAGTGGTATAAGCAAAAACAAGGGGTGGCCAGGGCTCCAAATTTTCTCCAGCATATGCAAATATCTTTAAGGGTTGGCTGGAGGAAAAGGTTGTTTGGGGTCCAGGAGCAAGTGAATGGACTGGATCTATCCTATTTTGGGGAAGGTTCATTGATGACTGCATAATGGTATGGACTGGGTCTAAGCAGTCCTTGAATGAGTTTTATGAGTATCTTAATAACAATGACATGAACACGAGTATTGTTTTTTTAGATGTGGAACTGTACATAAAAAATTAGTGTATAGAAAGTAGATTGTATCGTAAGCCGACCGCATGTAATACGATTTTGCATGCGAAAAGTGCTCACCCGCTTCACCAATAAAGGCAATTCCGTTTGGTGAATTGTTAAGAGCAAGGCGAAACTGTAGTGAAGCTCAACAATTTAATGATTGTGTTTGTGATATGGAAAAGAGATTCATTAGAAGAGGTTATGACAAAAGAAATGTCTATGCAGCTAAACAGAGGGTAATGAATGTGGATAGAAACATGACATTGAAACCTAAAGTGAGAGAGAATAAAGAGCAGCAACCGGTTAGACTAATCACAAATTATACTCCTATGAGCAAGCTATTGCAGCAGAGCATGACCAAACACTGGAGTGTGTTAAGAATGGATAAAGTGCTTTGTAAATATGTGGAAGGAAGACCTCAGATAACTTACAGAAGGGGGAGGACTGTAGGAACACTACTGAGTCCTAGCTATCCGAGAACCGATCGTACAGAAATTGGTTAGACATGCATTCAAAAGGGTTCTTCAAATATGGACATTGTGGTTTGTGTAGACATGCTAAGGATAAGACCAAATATTTTCAGGTACCAAATGGAATAAGATATGAAATAAGAATGAACATAACCTGTAGTACCAAATATGTAATTTACATTATTGAGTGTGTTAGACCTGACATCCTTGGCGTGGCTTTTCCCCCATCTTTTTGCCTCTGACTCATGTATTTTTGATGCTGTGCTGGATTTCGTTTTTGCTGGTTTAGATGCTTTGGACCCTCTGCCACTGCTGATCAGTGTCAGAGGGTAATTGCTCCCTCTGTAAATTGTCATATTGATTGGGTGTACCTGATTGGCATATCTGTATCACCATGAAGTCCCTAGTAAAGTGCACTGTGTGTGCCAGGGCTGGTGATGACAGATGCTACTAGTGGGCCTGCAGCGCAGATTGCGCCACCCACATGAGTAGCTCTAAAATGGTGTCTCAGGCCTGCCAGCGCAGGGCCTGTGTGCAGTCAGTGGACTGCCATGTCCGCCTGGCCAGTGTCCCCACTGGCTGGGCTTAACCCTCCCCTGACTGTGCACATCAGCCACCCCTATGGAAGGCTCAAGGTACCCCCCTGGGCAGGGTGCAGTGTATAGATAGGGTAGAGCATGTACTAGTGCAGGTAACATGCTCTGGTGGAGAGCAGCAGCCACTTTGTGTGCTCACTGCTGTAGGGCTGTAAGACTCCCTAGGGTAACATGGGGAGGCTGGTCCCATTGGACCCCAGCCTATCTCCCTATAGGAACAAGATGGAACATCAATGAAAGATATCCCTGAACTCAGAATTAAATGACACATCTTTTAGTGAAGGTTGTTTTTGGATCCTGGGGTTGAGAATAGCACTTTTAGGAAGTGGCTGTTCTTTTGTATAAACCTTTCTGTGTGCTTGGGCCTGTGTGTGTGGAATGCCTGCGTGACAGGAGCTGCAGGGCCCCGGAGGGGGTTGGAGTCAGCCCAGGGGTGAAAGGCGACATCTGTTGCCCGGGGAAGGGGAGAGAGAAGCGCCTGATAGTGCTGGGCTGTGCCTGCCTGACCACCGTGCTGGCTAACTCCCCTGCCGGCCCACTGTCACCTCTGGCCCTGAAGCTGTCAGGAAGAAGAACACCAGAAACATTCCAGAGCCAAGGACCCCCTTGCACAAAGGACTTCAAAGGCGTTCAGGGGTATAAGGGAAGGACCCCTTACTACAGAAGATTAGATTCTAAAATTCTACAATCAAGAAGGAACCTCTGCTGGAAGAAGGACGGCTGGAGAACTAAAGGAAGATTGCCTTGCTGTGTGCTCTAAGGGCTGACCTGTTCTGCTGTTGCAACTGAAGCTGAGGAGGAGAAAGGGACTTTGCTGTGAGCTGTGACCCTGCCTGCTTGAAACTACAGAGACTTTGCTGTGTGCTGTGTCTCCACTGAATCTCCAAGGGCCTGAGAAGAGCTGGCCTCCTGTTGGGAACCCAGGGCTAAAGGTTCCTAAAGCTTTGTCAGAAAACAGCTGCAAAATCGTGCTGTTGTGACCCGAGGCGCGTGGCACTCGACTGCGGAGCGTGAGGAAGGGATCGGTGTGCTCATCGGCACATTTCCAGTGAGGGTTGGAGGCTTGTGGCGCCTCCCCTTGTGAAACCCGCTCCAACGTGGTGGGGAGGTCGAGAGGGGGGTCTAATCGTGACCAGCACCCTTGAAAACCCTTTGCCGCCAAATCACCACCGCGGCCCGGGGCCAGGACCCCCCCCGTAACTTGCTTCAAGGTCCAGGAGCTGCCGCGGCGAAGAACGAAGCCGCCGCGCTCCCATTGGTGGAGGGAGCCGAGCCCCCTCACTAATGCCGCGACGGGATTGGCCCGTGCGGCGCGGCGCCATCCGCGGGATCGTGCTGTGATTGGTGGCTGGAGCGCAGCGTCATCAGCGAGGCCGCGCTGCCATTGGGTGGCGGCCTCGCGTGTAGAGGGGCTCGTCTGAGGAGCCGCAAGGGGATTGGCTGCCTTTGCTGAGGCGGCTGAAGGAGCCGAGTAATTGCTGAGATCACCGCCGGGCCCGGGAAGAAGTGACCTGCCCTCGCCGAGGGAATCCGAGGCGTCCCGCACCCCTGGCCTGCCGTCCCCCCACAAGGTGAGCAGCACCGCCTCCCCCGCCGCTCGTTGGATTGTCGAGAGCGGGCGGGAGAGGACAGGGGACCGGCCGGGGCGGGGACGCGTGCCATCTGCACGGCCTGGGGCGCCTGAGTCCCAGGAAGGAGCGAGGCTGCACCAGGGGGAGGAAAGAGTCCCCGAGCCTCGCGCAGAAGCGCATTGACAGCGCTTGGAGCCCCGAGGTGGAGTCAAAAGGGGGCATTGTGTTCGACTACTCGTTTTGAGAGCATATTTTTAACAGTGGCATAGTTTGGACTGCTCGTTTTTAGAGCGTATCCATTATAAATCAGTGGCATTATTTTTAATACCGGGTTGAAGAGACTTGAGACATTTGTTTTTACATGAGAACTTCCTGAAACTACGTACCACCATTAAGATTAAGTGCATAATTTTTATAATGAAGTGATTATCGTGCAACTGCTGATTTACCTTGCTGAAACTAGATAAAGTTATATATTTTTATAAAAATATACTTACCTGTGTGGTCTCAGTTTGTGGTGGATTGGGGATTATTGTTGTGTTGAGTGCAATTATTCTACACATTGCCTTGGGGATAAGCCTGCCTGCTCGCGCCAAGCTACCTAGAGGGAGAGCGGAGGTTATCTACGGTGTGTATTCCTTCACCCTGACTAGAAGCAAGGGTCCCTATTTGGTCTAAGGTACTTACCTCTGCCAACTAGAGACCCCCAGTTCTAACATTGTTGGACAGCGGTGCGGATTTTGAACTAATAATTGCACTTGACCTGCAGTGATTTCTTGTACATCACTAGTCTAGTTTAGCAGCACAGGTTGCGCAAGATTTTTTTCTTTTTGGTGAAACCTTGGTGTTGAAAAGGTTAGGAAGCATCATGTCTTTGAACGCGGCAAGCGTGAGAGAAGAATTGGAGGTGGATTTCGAAATTCAGGAGTTGTACAACTACAGAAAGGACCTCCTAAAGCAATTCTGCAAACAGCTTGGATGCCCAGTGAAGGGCAGCGCAAACAAGGAAGAGCTACAGAAAGCTCTGAGGGCCTGGTGGGAGGCCAAACATGTTGTCTCAGAAGAAGCTACTGAAGTGGACGGCACACAGGAGAATGTTTTTTTACTTAGTGATGTGCCAGCACGGTCAGCATCTAAGGCTGGCAGCAACCATTCCAGTAGGGTTATTTCTCCAGAGGAGCTGGAGGATAATCAGAGAGCTAGGGCTCATGAGATTGAGCTTTTGAAACTCAGAGCGGACGCCGATGAGAAGAAACTGCGCCTGGAAGTTGAGAAAGAGGCGCAGGAGAGAGCGGCGCAGGAGAGAAGGCATGCTCTCGCTTTGGAGGAGAAGAAGCTCCAATTGGCTCATGAGAGGAGCATGAAGGAGTTGGACATCAAATATAAAGAGAGGGTGTCCAGTTCTAATGGTGGCAGCGCACAACCAGTACAGGCGGGTAAGGTATACATACCGAAGGATCTGGTACAGAATTATCAGCGGGGTGAGGATATTTATGCGTGGTTCAGAGCGTATGAACTTGCCTTAAAGATGAATGAAGTGCCTGAGAAGAATTGGGAAGCAGGATTGTGGAAGCATTTTGAGGCCTCTGGGAAGGATGTCTTGGCACCCTTAGAGGTAGCAGGTACTTTATCCTACCCCGACATGAAGGAGGCTTTATGCCTCAGGTATGGGCTCACTGCAGAACAGTACCGCCAGAAGTTTAGGAACTTCAAGAAGCTTGATTCAAGTACTTGGGTGGAGTGTGTGAGTATGTACACGCGTGCACTGGAAGGTTGGATAAAGGGCAGCAAAGTTACTGATTATGTGGGGTTGTGCCACTTGATTAGTAGGGAGCACTTAAGTAGTTTATGTGTCCCCGAGCTGCGCCAGCATCTTTTGGATAGCAAGTTAACTGATCCCAGTGAGCTTGCTAAAGAGGCGGACCGGTGGACTAGCACCAGGGTCCACAAGGGGGTGGTAAGTACCCCAGCCAAGGGTGGACAGGGTCCCCAGCAGAAGAGTGGGGGGGACACGGGTAATCAAAAGGAGTCTTCTAAAGGGCCCCAAAATGGTTCCCAGGAGAAAGCGTCTCAACCCCCCAAGTCCAAGAAGTCCTGGCCCCATAAGGGCAAGCAGGACAACAGGTCCCCACCTACCTGCTATGCCTGTCGGGAGGTGGGGCACATTGCCCCCAAATGTCCAAAGAAACCTCCAGCACCCTCTGGTGCTCCAGCACCGGCGTTAGCCAGTGTAGCTTTGGGAGGGGATTTGATTTCTAGTGGGGAGGAGGGGTTAGCAGTGATGACCCTTGTCTCTTTAGGAGACCGAGAGATGGCCCAGGAAACTTTGCTGCCCTTAAACACTAAGAAATATGGGCAGAAGGTGACCATCAATGGAAAAGAGATAGAAGCTCTGAGAGACACAGGGGCCAGTGTGACATCTGTTAGGTGTCAATGGGTGTCTGAAGAGCAGATCATTCCCAATGTACTCCGTCCTGTGGTGGCAGCTGACAGTTCAGTGCGCCTCTGCAAGTTGGCGCGTGTTCCATTTGAGTGGGGAGGGATCTCCGGTACATTGGAAGTTGTTGTAAGTGATGCCTTGCCTGTAGATTGTCTATTAGGTAATGACCTGCAGAGCTCTCCATGGAAAGATGTAGAGCACAGGACTCACTTGGAAATGTTGGGTTTGCCTGCGTGGATCTGTGTGTCCACCCGTGCAATGACAGCCAGAGAGGGCGGTCTAGCAGAGCTGGAGCCTGGAACAAAGGCCCAGGAACCTGCCAAGAGAAGAAGGGGTAGAGGGCGTGGGAAACCGGCCCCCACTGTTCCCACGGTCCAGGACGAGGCAGACCCAGAGGGGGATGCCCTGGAACCTACAGGGGAACAGGTGGCCGAACTAGGGGAATTGCCTGAGCTGTCCCAGTGGCAGCAGGATGGTGGTCCCTCCAGGGAGGAATTCTGCCAGGCTCAGAAGGAGTGCCCTTCTCTCGTTGGTGTGCGGCAGCAGGCTGCCGACCAGGCCGCAGGCCTGGGGTCCAAGGAGCATTTGATCTACTGGGAGGATGACTTACTTTATAGTGAGCCTAAGTTCGCTGAGCCCGGTGCAGCCAGAGTGCTGGTAGTGCCCGAGCACTTCAGGAACTTCCTCCTGGGTCTGGCTCATGACGTGCCTCTCGCAGGACATCTGGGGCAAGACAAGACCTATCACAGGCTTGTCACCCATTTCTACTGGCCCCAGATGAAGAAGCACGTCGCTGCCTTTTGTAAGTCCTGTCAGACTTGTCAGGCCAGTGGCAAGAGCGGAGGGAAGTGCGTGGCACCCCTCCAACCCTTTCCCGTGGTGAGCACCCCTTTTGAGCGGGTGGGCATTGACATCGTGGGGCCCCTGGATCCCAAGACAGCCCTAGGCAACAGGTTTATCCTGGTCTTGGTGGACCATGCCACTCGGTACCCGGAAGCCATCCCGCTCAGGACGGTCACAGCCCCAGTGGTGGGCCGTGCCCTGATGGGGATCTTTTCCCGGGTGGGATTTCCCAGGGAGGTGGTCTCGGACAGGGGGACAAACTTCATTTCTAGGTATATGAAGTCCCTGTGGGCGGAGTGTGGGGTGACATACAAATTCACCACTCCTTACCACCCGCAAGGAAATGGGTTGGTTGAGAGGTTCAACCGCACCTTGAAGGGCATGATTATGGGCCTAGAGGAGCCCATGAGGCGGAAATGGGACGTCTTGTTGCCATGCCTGTTGTTTGCCTACAGGGAGGTGCCTCAGAAATCCTTAGGGTTCAGTCCCTTTGAGTTGCTGTATGGCCACCCTGTCAGAGGGCCTCTTACTCTGGTGAAGGAGGGGTGGGAGAAATCCCGTGGGAAAACCCCTCAGGATGTGTTCAGCTATGTGCTGGCCATTCGCAACCAGACCAAGCGCTTCAGGAAGCTCGCTCAAGAGAACCTGGAGGCTAGCCAGGAGGAAATGAAGAGGTGGTATGACCAGAACACCTCTCTTGTGGAGTTCCAACCTGGGCAGAAAGTGTGGGTGATGGCGCCGGTGGAGCCTTGTGCGCTCCGTGACAAATGGTCAGGGCCATATGAGGTGGTGGAGCGCAAGAGCGAGGTTACCTATTTGGTTAACCTGAAGACTCCCAGGCAACCCCTGAGAGTGCTACATTTGAACCGCCTCAAACCCCACTTTGAGAGGACTGAAGTGACTATGCTCATGGCTACAGATGCTGGATGGGAGGAGGATAGTGATCCTCTCCCTGACCTCCTGGCAGTCAAGGAGCAGGATGGGTCAGTGGATGGTGTGGTTCTCTCCCCCACCCTGACCCCAGAGCAGCAGAAGGACTGTCGCCAAGTCTTGGGTCAGTTCGCCCCCCTGTTCTCCCTGACCCCAGGTGTCGCCAAGTGGTGCGTCCACGATGTGGACACCGGTGACAACCTGCCTGTGAAACAGAAGTTTTACAGAGTGGCTGACAAGGTCAGGGCTAGCATCAAAGAAGAGGCTTCTAAGATGTTAGCGCTAGGGGTAATTGAGCCCTCCAGCAGCCCCTGGGCTAGCCCAGTGGTCTTAGTGCCTAAGAAAGCTGCTACACCTGGTGGCCCCCCAGAACTCCGGTTCTGTGTGGACTACCGCGGGCTCAATGCGGTCACCAAGACTGACGCGCACCCCATTCCCAGAGCTGATGAGCTGGTGGATCGGTTGGGAGCTGCCCGGTACCTGAGCACTTTTGATTTGACTTCAGGTTACTGGCAGATTGCCTTAACTGAGGGGGCCAAGGAAAGATCAGCATTTTCAACACCTGAGGAGCACTTCCAGTTTCGTGTCATGCCCTTTGGGTTGAAAAATGCCCCGGCCACATTCCAGAGACTGGTCAACCAGGTATTAGCAGGGCTGGAGGAATTCAGCGCAGCATACCTGGATGACATTGCTGTGTTCACCTCCACATGGGAGGAACACTTGCAACACCTCTGCGCAGTGTTGAAGGCTCTGCAGAAGGCAGGCCTCACTATCAAGGCCAGTAAGTGCCAGATAGGGCAGGGATCTGTGGTGTACTTGGGACACCAGGTGGGGAGCGGCCAGGTGGCGCCCCTACAGGCGAAGATTGATACCATTCTGGCTTGGGAACCCCCCAAGACCCAGACTAAGGTGAGAGCCTTTTTAGGTCTCACCGGGTATTACAGACGGTTTGTCAAAGGTTATGGCACCATTGTAGCCCCTTTGACAGAGCTGACATCTAGAAATCAGCCCAGGAAAGTGAATTGCACTGAGGCCTGTCAAACTGCTTTTGACACCCTCAAAACTGCCATGTGCACAGCACCGGTGCTTAAGGCACCTGACTTTTCAAGTGAGTTCATTGTGCAAACTGACGCTTCAGAGCAAGGCGTGGGAGCAGTGCTCTCACTGATCAATGAGGAGGGCGAAGACCAACCAGTGGCTTTCATTAGTAGGAGGCTACTCCCCAGGGAACAGAGATGGAGTGCAATCGAAAGGGAAGCTTTCGCTGTGGTCTGGGCTCTGAAGAAGCTGAGGCCCTACCTGTTTGGGACTCACTTCCGTGTTCAGACCGACCACAGGCCCCTCAGATGGTTAATGCGTATGAGGGGCGAGAATCCAAAACGGTTGAGGTGGTCCATTTCCCTACAGGGGATGGACTTTACGGTGGAGCACCGCCCTGGTACCGAACACGCCAATGCTGACGGTCTGTCCAGATTCTTCCGCCTTAGTGATGAGGACTCCCAAGAGGTTGGGTAGTTCTCCCCACTTTCAGCTGGAGGGGACACGTGTTAGACCTGACATCCTTGCCGTGGCTTTTCCCCCATCTTTTTGCCTCTGACTCATGTATTTTTGATGCTGTGCTGGATTTCGTTTTTGCTGGTTTAGATGCTTTGGACCCTCTGCCACTGCTGATCAGTGTCAGAGGGTAAGTGCTCCCTCTGTAAATTGTCATATTGATTGGGTATACCTGATTGGCATATCTGTATCACCATGAAGTCCCTAGTAAAGTGCACTGTGTGTGCCAGGGCTGGTGATGACAGATGCTACTAGTGGGCCTGCAGCGCAGATTGCGCCACCCACATGAGTAGCTCTAAAATGGTGTCTCAGGCCTGCCAGCGCAGGGCCTGTGTGCAGTCAGTGGACTGCCATGTCCGCCTGACCAGTGTCCCCACTGGCTGGGCTTAACCCTCCCCTGACTGTGCACATCAGCCACCCCTATGGAAGGCTCAAGGTACCCCCCTGGGCAGGGTGCAGTGTATAGATAGGGTAGAGCATGTACTAGTGCAGGTAACATGCTCTGGTGGAGAGCAGCAGCCACTTTGTGTGCTCACTGCTGTAGGGCTGTAAGGCTCCCTAGGGTAACATGGGGAGGCTGGTCCCATTGGACCCCAGCCTATCTCCCTATAGGAACAAGATGGAACATCAATGAAAGATATCCCTGAACTCAGAATTAAATGACACATCTTTTAGTGAAGGTTGTTTTTGGATCCTGGGGTTGAGAATAGCACTTTTAGGAAGTGGCTGTTCTTTTGTATAAACCTTTCTGTGTGCTTGGGCCTGTGTGTGTGGAATGCCTGCGTGACAGGAGCTGCAGGGCCCCGGAGGGGGTTGGAGTCAGCCCAGGGGTGAAAGGCGACATCTGTTGCCCGGGGAAGGGGAGAGAGAAGCGCCTGATAGTGCTGGGCTGTGCCTGCCTGACCACCGTGCTGGCTAACTCCCCTGCCGGCCCACTGTCACCTCTGGCCCTGAAGCTGTCAGGAAGAAGAACACCAGAAACATTCCAGAGCCAAGGACCCCCTTGCACAAAGGACTTCAAAGGCATTCAGGGGTATAAGGGAAGGACCCCTTACTACAGAAGATTAGATTCTAAAATTCTACAATCAAGAAGGAACCTCTGCTGGAAGAAGGACGGCTGGAGAACTAAAGGAAGATTGCCTTGCTGTGTGCTCTAAGGGCTGACCTGTTCTGCTGTTGCAACTGAAGCTGAGGAGGAGAAAGGGACTTTGCTGTGAGCTGTGACCCTGCCTGCTTGAAACTACAGAGACTTTGCTGTGTGCTGTGTCTCCACTGAATCTCCAAGGGCCTGAGAAGAGCTGGCCTCCTGTTGGGAACCCAGGGCTAAAGGTTCCTAAAGCTTTGTCAGAAAACAGCTGCAAAATCGTGCTGTTGTGACCCGAGGCGCGTGGCACTCGACTGCGGAGCGTGAGGAAGGGATCGGTGTGCTCATCGGCACATTTCCAGTGAGGGTTGGAGGCTTGTGGCGCCTCCCCTCGTGAAACCCGCTCCAACGTGGTGGGGAGGTCGAGAGGGGGGTCTAATCGTGACCAGCGCCCTTGAAAACCCTTTGCCGCCAAATCACCACCGCGGCCCGGGGCCAGGAACCCCCCCGTAACTTGCTTCAAGGTCCAGGAGCTGCCGCGGCGAAGAACGAAGCCGCCGCGCTCCCATTGGTGGAGGGAGCCGAGCCCCCTCACTAACGCCGCGACGGGATTGGCCCGTGCGGCGCGGCGTCATCCGCGGGATCGTGCCGTGATTGGTGGCTGGAGCGCAGCGTCATCAGCGAGGCCGCGCTGCCATTGGGTGGCGGCCTCGCGTGTAGAGGGGCTCGTCTGAGGAGCCGCGAGGGGATTGGCTGCCTTTGCTGAGGCGGCTGAAGGAGCCGAGTAATTGCCGAGATCACCGCCGGGCCCGGGAAGAAGTGACCTGCCCTCGCCGAGGGAATCCGAGGCGTCCCGCACCCCTGGCCAGCCGTCCCCCCACAAGGTGAGCAGCACCGCCTCCCCCGCCGCTCGTTGGATTGTCGAGAGAGGGCGGGAGAGGACAGGGGACCGGCCGGGCGGGGACGCGTGCCATCTGCACGGCCTGGGGCGCCTGAGTCCCAGGAAGGAGCGAGGCTGCACCAGGGGGAGGAAAGAGTCCCCGAGCCTCGCGCAGAAGCGCATTGACAGCGCTTGGAGCCCCGAGGTGGAGTCAAAAGGGGGCATTGTGTTCGACTACTCGTTTTGAGAGCATATTTTTAACAGTGGCATAGTTTGGACTGCTCGTTTTTAGAGCGTATCCATTATAAATCAGTGGCATTATTTTTAATACCGGGTTGAAGAGACTTGAGACATTTGTTTTTACATGAGAACTTCCTGAAACTACGTACCACCATTAAGATTAAGTGCATCATTTTTATAATGAAGTGATTATCGTGCAACTGCTGATTTACCTTGCTGAAACTAGATAAAGTTATATATTTTTATAAAAATATACTTACCTGTGTGGTCTCAGTTTGTGGTGGATTGGGGATTATTGTTGTGTTGAGTGCAATTATTCTACACATTGCCTTGGGGATAAGCCTGCCTGCTCGCGCCAAGCTACCTAGAGGGAGAGCGGAGGTTATCTACGGTGTGTATTCCTTCACCCTGACTAGAAGCAAGGGTCCCTATTTGGTCTAAGGTACTTACCTCTGCCAACTAGAGACCCCCAGTTCTAACAGAGTGTAAATGTTTAAAGGTGTATGTAGGCAGCACGATTCGCATGTTGAAAGACAGAATGAGTGAGCACTTGAGAGCGGTGAAGAATAACGATATGCGGTACCCAATAGCAGAACATGTACACACATGTGAAAAGCAGGATCAGAGCAGAAGTTTTACATTTTATGGAATAGATCATGTATATAGTGATCCGCGAGGGGGAAACAGAGAACTGAAATTAAGACGGCAGGAGGCAAGATGGATCATGAAATTGCGGGCTGTGGAGGACGGCCTAAATTTTGATCGGGAGTTGGATTTTTTTCTGGGAGACTAAGAAGTTAAAGAGTGGAGGAACAATAACAAAACAACATAACATTAACTTCATAGGAGAATTAAATATCCTTTGTGTTGATGAAAGCCATGAGAGCAGTAAAGGTTGGAAAGATTTAGTGGCAACATGTACTAGAGAAACTCTAAACTTACTGATGATGCTTACTTAGGTAGTGATAGGTTTATTATGTGGACCATCTGTGTAGAATGGTGTATAAATAATGCTTAATTTACTTTCAACCTAATTTAAACACAAACCCCACTTCAAGATGGCGACCTAGTTAATGTTAGGGCAAATCCGTCCTTTATTTTGAGTAAAGAAACTTAAGGAAACCAAACAATAGGGACAGTAGTAGATATATCGTGAGAAATATGGAGCTTAGAATTCATGAATATTGATGCTATTTCATGTTTTACCCAAATACGAGTACAAATGAAAAAGAAATAAGAATCTATGTAGAAAGAGAGAAGGGTTAAAGAAAGATTACGCCTTGAGTGCGATTCACACAAAGAAACCCCACTCTAAGATGGCGGCCGAGATAGCGCATAGTTAGTCCGCCTTCAATTTTGAGTGAAATAATTTAATGGATCCAAGCAAGGCTGATGGTGCCGCCTGTACACCGGACACCAAGACAGCGTGGGAGGTAAGCGTCCGAAAACAAATGAGATTTAGTTCAAATGGGTCAGTTTGAGTAGCGTTATAGTAATGGCACGTTTTGTTTAACAGGGAAAGGTGCAAGTCAAATAGGGCGGCGGAGTGAAAGCTGGCAGATATAAAGTAGAGCGGAAGTCTGAGGTACTAAAACATAATTGAGTATATGGATGTAATATCGATAGTATTTAGGCAATAGTGGCAAAGGAGTTGTGGACGTATTTATGAATCTTAATTTCCAGAAAAAGGCGAAGTTTGGAGCGATTTGAAATCTAAAAGGAAGCAAGTGGAATTGATATGATCCTCTAAATAAAAGTTCAGGTGAGACTTGTAAAAGCTGGAATTGGCTTCTTGGTATTGATGTTTAGAACGGGTTGTCAGAAATGAAGAATATAGTGTTTTGAGACATAGTTATGTCTTACTCTTCTAGAAACTACAAATATAACAGAAGCTTTTAGTCTGACCGAAGAAAACTGCAATAAATAGTTATAAACGAGCACCCTCCCTAAAGATTTAAGGTATGGAATTTCTATTATTTGAAATGGGAGCGTGGAATTGGTGACGAGATTCTTCAAAAATCCCCCTTCATGCCAAAGCTTAAGAGTAAGGAAATGTTTCTCCTTTTAGGCAGGATTATATAGAAGACAAGGTAAAATACCAATAAAACAAGCCTTTTCACTTTAGGGTTATAAGTAGACCAATGGAGCAATTTCACATGAGGCTGTTCACTCTGTATGCATGATAATGTATTAGTTGATTAAAATCACCGATGAGGTGTATGATGGGATTGTATCTTCACTCGGATTATGATGACATGAATTTGATTTAAGATTGCTATAATATGATGTTATGATATGATGTGCATGTATTCACCATAGAATATGTGGCACAGGTTTTCTTTATGGGCCGTGTGGGGCTCTATCCACTTTTATTTTCATGAAGAAAAATGTACATAATGCTAAGACAGCATTGTTTTGTATTATTTCCAGCCCTGATGAAGCCGTTAGGTGTTTAATAACCTCGGCGAAACGCGTTGGTTTGGGATTGGATGTGGATAAAGAATAAAAGAAGAAAATCCTCATGAAACTTTCTTGGATGACTTTGTAGTATTCAACGAACCTAAGCTATTTATAAGCTGTTATAAGTGGAGTGCTTCAACTTGTGTGGAATTTTGAGGTGTGGCTAATCATTCTGATTACGCAAGGAGGAGTTGGGTGTTTTCCTCCCCTGATCTTTGTAAGCACCCATAGGAAATAGAAATTACAGTGGCTAAATATAGGTGTGTATTATTTCTTGAGCGCTTTTTTGAAACTCCTGGAGCACCCAAAGTATAATCTATTTTCAGGGGGTATATTTAGGGTTCAGTGTGCATTTAAGGTTCTGGGGTGCTGGGGTATTTTTGGAGTTCATGGTGCATTTAGGTTTTGGGGTGCTGGGGTAATTTTAGGGGTCAGGGTTGGTTAGGGTTTTGGGGTGTAGGGGGTATTTTGGGGGTTCACAGTGCATTTAAGGTTTTGGGGTGCTGGGGTACTTTTGGGGTTCGGTGTAGGTTTAGGTGTTGGGGTGCTGGGGTAATATTAGGTGTCATGGTGGGTTAGAGTTTTGGGGTGTAGGGGGTCATTTTAGGGTTCAGGGAGCATTTAAGGTTTTGGGGTGCTGAGGTATTTTTGGGGTTCAGGGTGTGTTTAGGTTTTGGGGTGCTGGGGTAATTTTAGGTGTCAGGATCGTTTAGAGGTTTGGGGTGCATGGGGTATCATGGGGTATTTTGAGGATTGAGGATTCAGCGTGCGTTTAAGGTTTTGGGGTGCTGGGGTATTTTTGGAGTTCAGGGTGCATTTAGGTTTTGGGGCAATTTTAGGGGTCAGGGTTGGTTAGGGTTTTGGGGTGCATGGGGTATTTTGAGGTTTCCCGGTGCATTTAAGGTTTTGAGGTCCTGGGGTATTTTGAGGGTTCAGGGTGCATTTAGCTTTTGGGGTGCTGGGGTAATTTTAGGTGTCAGGGTGTGTTAGTGTTTTGGGGTGTAGGGGTAATTTTAAGGTTCAGGGTTCATTTAGGTTTTAGGGTACTGGGATATTTTTAGGGGTCATCGTGAGATAGGGTTTTGGTGTGTGGGAGCATTTTTAGGGTTCAGGGTGCGTGCCAGGGGATAGGTTACTATTACAGTTAATTTTTTGTTTTAAAGTACCCATTACGTGTTGTAACTGTATGCGTAATAATTTACTGTGAAGTTAAAGCATTTTTTATGTATTTGTATATATTTGCGAAGTAAAAGCATGCAAACTAAAATCATGCGTAGTAAAGGTATTTGCGAAGTAAAAACTTCTAAGTAAATATCTGCGGAGTAACAATATGCTAAGTAACATCATATATTCGTCTGAGGGTCTGTTATTTTACTTGGTGCCCACTTTGAAGTAGGAGAAACTTCTGGAGTTTGACTCTACAAAGGTGTCTGGAATTACCTGCCTCCCTGCCAAGGTTCCAATTCGTCTGGGGACACACCAGGCTAGTCTTAAGTCTTTACTGTGTGCGCTGCTCCAGTGCCTTTGAAGTTAAGTGTGGTAGGTGATAGCTCTGCCCCCTCATTAGGCTAGGATGGGCCATCATGCCAACATTCATTCTCCCTATTGTGATGCTCTTCTGGGAGGAACACACAAAGGCCAACTACACCTAGTCATCTAATCATGTGACCCTGCAACAGGTCGCAGGCACCAAGAGATTATAACAAGAAAATGCCAAGTTTCTATGAACAGATCTTGCAAAAGAAATTCAAGGTGAAATTACAGTGATACTCAAAGATGCTTTTGATGAAGTAAATATTGGTCCGAAGGAGTGTGATTTAAAAAAAAAAGAAAATCCATGAACACCTGTAATGTATTCCCTTCTCAAAATTCCTCCAGGACGCTCAATTGTATCAGGATGCGATTTGTTCTAGGGCTGATCTCTAAGTACGTGGACGTTTTCTTAAAACCTTTGGTCCAACAAGTTCCATTGTATCTCGGAGTTACTACAGATTTTATCAATAAGTTAAGGGAGTTAAAATATGATGAAAACAATCACTAGCACGTCACATTGAATGTGGTTTCTTTATACACTGATTCCTCAAGAAGAAGGGCTACAAGGAATTAAGGCATATTTGGAATTGCGACTTATAACACACCGGGTGCCTACTGAATTTTTGATCATGTTTGCAAAGTTTTTTGCAGAAGAATTATTTCAAATTTGGTGACAAATTCTCTTTACCAAATCATTGGGACTGAGATTGGATGTCCCTTTGCACCAAAGCTGGCAGGGTTGTTCATGGGAAAATTTGAGAAGTTTGTTCACCAGAATAACCCTTATGTGACTTCAATAAGGTGTTGGCTTAGGGTTAAGGATGTACTACATTAAAAACCCACAGACTGAAACAAAGCCCTCCATTACTCTAGTTTTCACCCTGAGGTTTGAGAGACAACTTGCCCTATGGACAATTCTTAAAGATACAACGTAATTGTTCAGCCAAAAATGATTATTTCCTCCATGCTAACAATTTACATATCAAACTGGGATTGTGAGGATAACCCCAGAAGTTGCTAAAGAACTCGATGAAACGAGCATGGTTTACTCCCCGTGAAGTACTTCTGGAAAATCAAAAACGCCAAGCTTAGACCGGCTGGTCTGTCTTTTAACGTACTGCACAAATACTAACATATTCAAAAAAATCATCTTAAAGAAGTGCCATTCATTATCCAATATTATCCAATATGGATTCTTCCTTTGAGTGTCCGTTGTTTTCCCTGAAAACAGATCAAAGTGTTGGGAGGTAGATAACTTGTGCTCATACTTCATTTTCTCCCCAAAAATCAGATTTGAGACAAATTTGGAACCTTCCCCTACTACAGGGCCACAATGAATTTGGTAAATGTGTGGCCTGTGCCCAAACCATTGAAAGGGATCTGTTTGAACACAATAATGTCCGTCGGCGACATTCTACATTCACAAATTGTAAAAAAAAATGTTGTCTATGGTATCATCTGTACATGTCAGCAACTGTTTACAGGAAAGACGACTCAAGAAATTCGTCAAAAAAATATACAGCATAAATCCACCTTGTGAAAAAAAGTACCTTCAGCACCTCTCGTGAATCATTTCACTGAAAAAAATCCTTCAGAAGGAGCTTTTAAGTGGTCAGTTCTTGTTTCCAGAAAACCTAACCCAAGGGGAGGGCGTGTTGATCTGCCTGTTGGTCCAAAAAGAAGCCTATTTGATACTCCATTTTGATACAGTAAAAAATGGCCTGCATGAAATCAATGAACGAAATTAAGGAACCGCAACATTTATAAGGGGGTATATTCACTAGTGTTTAGTCCAACAGAGCACTACAGCTCCCAGAATTTACAAAATGTTTAAAGGAAGAGGAGATGAGGCGACCAATGAAATAAGTCAATATAGTTGTCTTTACTTTTTAACACTGTCCAATACTTGTCGAGGAAACCAGTCATGTTTTAAAACTGATGTTACAAGAATCCTGCAGAAAAATAAGTTGCCTATAAACAACTTTAAGCTGAAATTGTTGATGCTTAATGAAACTGAACTGTGTTTAACCCAGCCGCCAACAAGTGATTTATTGTGCTGACTTTGAGCTTTCAGGTGGCCTCTTAGTAACAGATCGCAGTGTTTGCTAAAACAATGTTACAAAAAGCTTCGTGTTATTTAAAAGTATAGACGAACACACAGGCTTGAAATGTGTGAGAAGATGTCTTGCCTGTATTTCAATTTGAATTACAGCTGAATACACATTTCCCTTCTTTTAGATAACATTTGGTTTTGAAACGCTGTAAGGTATCTGCTCTTAGGGAAGCCATTATTGAAGTGGAAAATCCCCCAGAAAAATAAATAACAACAATGAGGTTCTGTCTTTCCACTTTTTTGCAACAAAAGTAAGTCAGTGCTTTGCCTCCTTTTCATCAAAACAATGTGAAGCATTCTCTGTGTTTATATAAAAGTGTTTTGCTGCTATAATAGGTGTGGTGTGACTCTATATTTGTATTATTTAAATCATTGTAGGTCTTCAAGTACATGAAACACACGTGGAATAGGTAGTGAAGAATTTAAAAGAGATTCAAGTGCAAATAAGTAAGTCAAGAATTCATTTAGAGTAGAGTACAATAAAACAAATTATTTGTAGATAGAATAAGTGAAATTCTTCCCTTTTCATTTCAGTGATCCCCAGTTCGATGTCCTGATGAGAATCACATTTTTCCAAAATATTTGTTTGTGCGAAACGCATCGGGATTCAAGTGTAAATAATGATGCACAGTTCGATGTGCTGATGAAAACCCCGTTTTCCCAAAATATTTGTGGGTTAGAAATGCATCAACAAGTTTATAACTACCAGAGAGGTGCTTCATTGATCTTGAAAAAGAGTGTTGGCTTCACAGAACCTTTATTGATGGACAATCTGATTGATATGGGATTGAAAGTCCAGTAAAAAACAGCCTAATTCTAAAAAAAAGTTTTTCTTTCCCTCTGTATGGACTGAGATTCATTTATGTTCAGCTTTTGTTTTGTATATGTTTGGAAAGGTGTCGATATGTTCCTGTCTACTGCATTGTCTCAATGTGTGTGACAGATATTGGTTGTATTGTTGAATTGCATAAATGTGCAATTCAATAATACACCATATATTTGTCAATAAATTCACATAATCACGTTATTTCTTTTTATTTTTTCATAACCATCAGTTAGAGGATGGTTATGAAAAAATATAAAAAAAACACGTGAGTTTCAGCATTATTCTTAGGGTGGGAGCAGAAAAATAAAGGTGATAAACGGTTTAAGAGCTTAAATATAAGTTGAATGGTAGGTGGAATTGGAAAAGGGGAATAATTGCGACACAGTTAATGTTTTGGCCAACTAGTGTGAGCATGCCATTTGGTACACATGTGATGTAAATGCTTGAGAATAACATTTTAAACCACTGCATATGAAGGCTATCAGGTTTAGCTTGGTTTGTCCATGAACAGACAGAACCACTCATAATAAATCAGCCCAACTCTGACCCAAAGGAAGTAATCAAGCCCAAGCCTTTAGCAAACAGTCTTATTTTTGAAATATGTGTTCACAATAGCCTGTCATGTGCACTGGGTTTGGGTCATCAACAGAAGAATGTACAGGCTACACCAGTATGGAAATCATGGAAGAAATAAACGAACTTCAATATTTGCAGGATTTCCGAAAATCCAGCACTTAAAGAAGCTCTTTCTTTGTACAGAATTTAACATTTTGGAACACCCACCCAGTATAAATATATAGATAACTAACAGCCATCTAGAATCCCAGAAAGCAAAACAACCAGGCAGTTCCCAAACACAAGATCACTCAGGCCTAGGGAACAAGACCTAATGAAATGTATAAGCAATCACTGATCTTAACTCTCACCTTCATTCACTTTTTTGCATAAGAACTACTACAACCTAGCTGTAGTACTGGTGGACAACAGCTCTGGCCCTCATTCATGACCCCAAGCACACCACACATAGGAACCAACCCACCATAGACAGGGCTAGGTACACTCACCTGCTCAGCACCAGGATACCCTTGAAGGTGATAGTGCGCTTTACCAATACACAAGCCATAACACTTTACACCAGCACTCTACCAATAATACCTCACAGTCTAAGTAATGCTTTCCTTAACCATCCAGAGAGAGCAGTGGACCCTTGTGAGAGGTGTGAAGGTATATAAATGCTACAATAAAAACATACAATCTTTATAATATATATTGCTAATATCAAACCCCTTGATACACTGGAGACCTGCTGTGGCACTTATATTCTCCCCATCTAGCCAGATTACTTGCAAATTAGGTAACCTTCATGAGTGCTTCAAATAAGAAGGGCACCAGACAAAAGAAAGTGGGTACAATCTTTAACAAGGAGACAGTGATTGGTTCTACAAGATACAGATACATGGGCCTGCTTCTTCAAGCCCTTGGCTAATGTGCTGCGTTGTTGCCTGCAATCTTACCAAAAGACGACACAAGTGTACAAAATGAATACATTTGCTATCTAAGACGAAAAAAGGCTTGGTGGCCAAAGTTAAGTCAATAAACTCCTAGCCCCAATTATATACAACAGACATAAAGAAATTTGTTTCTGGTGCTAACACAAGAGAGCATTAATTTCACAAGGACGGACAGGGGCTTGGGAGGTCCAGCACACAGGCCCCATACAGTTGTGAAAAACAAAAAGAGTCATGTTGTTCCTATGTCGGAGATTAGGAAGAGGGAAAACATGGGGGAAGGGGGCTTTTGTTTGGGGAAAGATGGGGTAAATGGGTAATAATAAGGGGGTTACAATCAGGTGCTATAAAGAGAGAATGTGTAGTTGCAATGGGATAGCTCCTATAAGGAGCAAGGGCCCTCACACACCCTGAAGGGTGTCATGCTTCTTCAAAGGGCAGCTCCTCATTGGGCCTGCGCTGCAAGGGGGCTCTTTGCCAGAGGTCTTCTCTGGTTGCCACTGTGAAACCTTCTTTCCCCACAAAAAGCCCCCCCCCCCCGTTTACCCTCTCCCTATTCTCCCACATATGAACAGCATACTCCTTTTGTTTTCCAACACAAGAGAGCAGCCACACTGTGAGACCCGACATGTTTGGCCTGTTTTCTGGCCACTTAACTACTCTTTTTGACTGTGTGCTGCATTTTGTTTTGCTGGTTTTAGGACTCTGGGCACTTTACCACTGACCAGTGCTAAAGTGCAAGTGCTCCCTGTGAAAAATTAATCTGTAATTGGTTTATCCATGATTGGCATATTTGATTTACTTGTAAGTCCCTACTAAAGAGCACCAGGTGCACCCAGGGCCTGTAAATCAAGTGCAGCTAAGGAATCCTGCAGGACTGTTTGTGTAAAATAATACCACAAATACTACTGTGCAATGGAAAGGTAGGCTGATGTAACAGACATCGGACTTGTTGAGTTCTTAGAAGTTCGCCATATGATGTTCCAGCCTTCTTTGTTTTTATAGCTTAGAAACATTTTATTCATTTATAGCAGAGAAAATTATTTGTTCGAAGAAAAAACGTAGTGATATTTTCACAATAAAAAACTGATTTTGCAGCTTGCAGCATGTCAGATTCCAGGAGGTCACCCATTCCTCTTTGGTAACTTAGGTCCTGATTACGATGGTCGTGAGACCGCGGCCAACAGCCTGTCGGTGGCGGTTTCATGTTGTCTTAAGGATGTTTCATGCCCGCCATATTAAAATGGCAGGCTTCTTTTGGCGGTCGGAAAGACAGATTGCCACGGTTCTGCAGGGCTCAAGGAGCCAGTCGGACCGTCGCAGGGGACCTATATCCCTACAATGGTGTTGGTGCCTACCAGGCACCGCCATAGAGATTATAATGTCCCTTTCCGTCTGCCTGTTCATGGTGATTAACCCGCTATTAACAGGCAGGCATAAAGGGATTTTCGGGGCCTGTGGCAGGCCCCCCTTTCCCTCCTGGCTCTAAGCTGTGGACTCTTGGCCCCCTACATATTCCTGCACCATGTGGCAGACACCGCATGGTGCCTGCCACATAGTGGAAGGATGTCAGGTGTACCTATTTTGAGTTGCGGCGGGTGCTGCAGCCAGCAGCACCCACTGTAATGCAAAACATAGGCATTGCAACCGCCAAGGTGGCTGTCGCATTGTAATGCCTGTTATGGGACCGCCGACAGGATATCGATGATCCAGTTTCCGATGCGCCATCGTAATAAGCTCCTAAATTCTGGTATGTGGACATTTGTTTTTCTTGTCAAAAGTATGTTTCTTAGCATTTTAGAACGCAATACAAAGCAAACTGGCAAATGGTACATATAGATAAACAAAGAAGACTCGACAGTTGTAGCAGTCCAAACAGTGCTGCACGGCACTAGTTTTGTACCCCGCTGTATCCCAGGCAACCTAAAGGAGTAAGCACAGTGTCTCCAAGATCGAGGGCGAAAAGTAGGTCTGCATTGCGGTAAAACATACCATTCGTCTGTCTTTCTTTTGAAAAACTGTTAACCCAAAACCTTCCAACAATGGTGCCCTTCATAAGAAGCAAGCCTAAACAAATGACTCCTATGAATTAGGAAAAACAAAGAACCGCCCAACCCCCTCACCCAACCCAATACTGGTGGTGGCTACCCTAGTGCAGCTAAGTTTCAAAACATGGTATCTTTGAGTGGGTTAAAATTGAAAAAGATGCATATCTCTGACTGATTCAGGGGAAACGGATGATGGTAAACCCTTGGTAAGGAAGGCCACCAGTGGCCCCCATCCGTTCTAGGCACAGTAGTGTAGAATGCCACAACGATGACAGCGGGAGCCTCCTCCTTTTTCAAGGTGGCCACTATGGCTACTTTCGCAGCCCCAATGCAGGGCCACATAATGGCCTTATCAGCCTTAGTTTGATGCTTGAGGGAGGGGTTGCGAAGGCCGAGTTGAATGTCTGCCATGGAAGTCGGTAAAGGGTACCCCAGCATATCTTTGATTTGTGCAAGGATTTCTTCCCAGAATGGTCGTATCACTGGACAGTCCCACAGATATGCTGAAAATCACCTAGTAGCCAACAGCCCCTCCAATACATACCAGACGACTCAGGAAATATCTTTTTGATCTTGGTAGGGTATAGATACCAGTCTATCATAGTTTTTAGATGGGCCTCTCTGAGTTCTATGGAATGGTTGAATTTCATGATATCTGACCAGAGACACACCCATTATCTATCCTGAATGTCACGTGGTTAGGTACCCTCCCACATGTGCATGTATCTGGGCCTCGGGATGCGCATAAAGGTGAGCAGATTGGTATACTGATTAGAAATCACTCCTTTCATAGAGTCTACAGTTTGCACATATTTTTCAAATTTCCTAAGGGGGCGAGTGGCTGCCTCATGAATGTGGGGTGTAAGCACCCAGTGTTTCAATTGAAGATAGTGATAATATTCAGCAGGGCCCAACCCATAGTTCTCTTGCAGCTGTCAAAGGTGAGGATATCGTAATTATGGAAGAGGTATGTCAGCGCTCTGCAGCCCCCCTCCCTGCACTGGTCAAAGGGCCCTTCCTGTAAGGACAGAGGGAAGGCCGGATTAAAGTGGATGGGCGGGTAAGGTGACGGAAATGTGGTCCACTGGTCGTTACATGATAAAGAGTCCCACACTTTTAGGGTAGTTTGAGTAGGCGTGCTAATGTAGGCATTCTCTGGTTTTTCCCTTTTGGATCTCCAAATGAGATCCCAAATCGTCCTCCCTGCCACCGCCCTGTTCTTATAAAGCCAATGCTTCTCCGACTCCCTCTTGGCTCATTCTGTCACCACACATAGCTGAGCTGCCTTATAATAAAGGCCAAAGTCCAGGAGGCCCGCCCCTCCCTCTCCTGTGGTCTCCTCAAGATTGAGAAGGAAAACCGCACACGTCCTCCATGCCAAACGAACCGCAGAACCATAGATTTTAATTTAGGGAGGAAATCCTTGTCTAGTTCGACAGGGAGAGCCTGCAAAAGATACAAGAGTTTAGGAAACACTGTCATTTCAACAGCATGACTGCAGTCAAGCTAGGAGATAAAGAGCGGCTTCCATCTTGTAAGATCCACCTCAAATTTTGTGAGAGAGGGTGGGAAGTTAGCTCTGTACAGCTCCTCTACCCAGGGGCATCAATTGAACTCCCAGGTATTGGAGAGGCCTTGTAGTCCATTGTAGTTGAGTGCAAGTCCGAAGTTCCTCAACTTCGGCAGCAGGGACCGTGAGGTTAAGAATGTAGGATTTGTCTATATTCACCTTGAAGCCCACAACTGTTTCACAGCGTGTGAGTTCCATTTGCAGCACAGGGAGAGAGGTGGCTGGTTCTTTGAGTGACAAGAGCACATCATCTGTGAAAAGTGATATCTTATGCATTTCCCCACTAAAAGGGATGCCCTATA
This sequence comes from Lissotriton vulgaris, assembly GCF_964263255.1. Lineage (NCBI taxonomy): Eukaryota > Metazoa > Chordata > Amphibia > Caudata > Salamandridae > Lissotriton > Lissotriton vulgaris. The sequence goes on from NC_141698.1 coordinate 210,279,427, forward strand.
TCTCCGGTGCGGCGCGCATAGCCAATGCCAGCGTCTCTATACTGAGGGCGAACAAGACGGGTGACAAGGGGCACCCCTGGCGGGTACCCCTAGTCAAGAGAAAGGGAGTCAACAGAATCCCATTTACATGCACTCTCGAGCGGGGTTGGACATAGTTAGCCCGTACCATATTAATACATTTATCTGTAAACCCAAAGGATGTGAGTGTAGTAAAAAGAAAAGCCCAATCCACCCTATTGAATGCCTTTTTGGCATCCAACCCCACCAGTACTTCCGGTATCTGTTTCTTACTAGCATTTTCGATTAGATGGATGATACATCTGGTGTTATCATGTGTCTGGCAACCTTTAAAAAATCCAGACTGGTCTGGGTGGATGAGAATTGGCATGGGGTCGTTCAGTCGGGCTGCGTGGATAAATGAATAGATGAATACAGTTTCGCATCCAAATTGAGAAGGGCGATAGGGCGGTATGAAGAGCACATCTGTGGATTCTTCCCTAGTTTCGGAATAACTGTGATCACGGCTTCCGCCATCGAGTGAGTAACCGTACCTGCCTCTGCCATTGCATTAAAAAGTTGAGTAAGATGGGATAGGAGATCAGGAGCGAAGGTTTTGTAAAATTGGGCTGTATATCCGTCGGGACCTGGGGCTTTCTGTGGTTTGAGGGATTATATGGCTAGAGCCACTTCCTTGGTAGTTATGGGAGCCGTAAGTTTATCATTCCAGTCTTGGGAGACCTGGGGGAGTTGTAGTGCCCGCAAATAGTTACTTTGCGCCTCTAAGTCCCGTGGCTCACCCATACACAGGTGTCCATAAAAAGCGCAGAAAATATCAGCTCCCCCTGCCCATCCCGTATGCCGCCTATATATTCCCGCTTTCGCTTGTCCTTCAACTGTCGAGCTAAATGTCTACCTATCTTGTTTCCTTGTGAATAGGAAAGTTGACGGAGTTTCAGGAGAGTATGCTACGCCTGATTATTATGCATGGCCCTAAGCTTTCCCCTCAGTGCAGTGAGCGCATGAAGGGTCACTCTGGTCGGTTTGTTTTTATGGGCTGTTTCCGCAGAGGACAGTTCGGTTTCTTGATCTACTCGTTCTTTGGTCCGTCGTTTGTTCAACTCAGAATTAAGAGCAATACAGCGGCCTCTAAAAACCGCCTTAAAGGCGCCCCAGTTGTTGAATATGGAGGTGGGTTTGCGCACATTTCTGGTGAAGAAATCTGTGATCGTATCCCTTATTTCCGTACAGAGTATACTGTCCCTTTTGAGTGTAGCTTGAAAATACCATTTGGGATATGTGGATGATAAGTTGCCCCAAGACAGACAAATCAAACGAGACAGTGGTCGGACACTGAGAGCAGAAAAATCTTGGTCTCCCAGAGTGCTCCCAGTAAATTTTGGCCAATGAATATGTAGTAGAGCCTAGAGTATGTGCGGTGCATGGGAAACAACCTTTACAACGACTCATTCACAATGAAGGGCCTGAACCACGACTCCTTAACAACGACTGAACCTGAATGACGAGTCTTTTAACCACTAATGCATTTACAACTACCTCTGGCCCGTTGATGGCACTCTTGGATTGTATATGAAAGATGTATTACTATTGCGCTAAAATGATGGATGGCTGTATTCTATATGGTTTTGTAGTGTGGATGTTTTGTTTTTTAACAGAATAAGTTTAGGAAAACGTTTTCTAAAATAGTGTTTACTATGTGAAAACGTGTTTGAATTTTGTTGTAAATGCATTAAAGGTAAAGGCATACTCGCCGTAAAAAAAATAAAAAAATTGAATGTAAATATTTTGGTAAGTATTAAAGGTGTTACGTGTAAAATATATATGTGTGTATATATATGTATATATAGGGTTGCAAGTGTATTTTTAAGGGTTTAGGGCAGAGGTCTTCAAACTTTTGGATGCCGAGACCCCCCTGTCAACATTTTCAAACGTAAGGACCTCCTCCTGACAAAAATTTCTAAACCTCTAGGTTATGAGGAAGGTGAGGACCAAATTATGCGACAGGCTTGACTAAATTGTGTGAGTAGAAAATGTAAATAATGTTCTGTGATGCTGCGTATTTTGGGGTAGCATTGCTTTATTATTTAGAATTTGTTTAAACACAGTAATACTGAGGAAAGATTTCACCCCATCAGTACCAGTTTATAACCAAAATACAGCAATTAACATCAGAAAGATGTCTAGTCAACCTCTGTGAAGGGCCTCCCCATCCGCAGGAATACGCACTGCCACATTAGAAGCTCACCTGGCCATGGCCGGGAGCAGCAAGGGTGCATTCAAACCGTGGTGGTCTTGTGCAGAGTTAAACAGTTTACCCATGCCCCTTTCCTCTCACCCCCTTCCTTCCATCCCTCTCTTCTCTCCTCTCTCAACCCAGGATCCTTCTCTCACATTGCAGGCAGATGGTTATTAGCCCCAGGACACCTTTTTTTAACAGTAGCGCACTACAAATGTAAATAATAGGCAGAAGCAGGGGATCCAGTAGACCCGAACTTCGGGGGGAGGGGGGGTTAACACTCCCAGCCAGGGCTTGTCGAAGCACTGGTCGCACACGGTGCAAAAGTCTTTCCACCTCCTCCATGAATTCCCTCACTACCACTCACCAACAATACACCTCATCTCTCTATAGCACGTCTGAAAAACATTTCATTTTTTTATAGCGTTACTCATAGTTTACTCACACTCAGTTCTGTGATGTGCATGGTACATCTTCTTTGTACCAGGCACTTTAACCTTCTGCACTGTGTGGGTGACAAGAGTGCCCATGTGACTGCATGGTGAGCAATGCAACAGTGTGAGAGTAGGGTAAAAGGAGTGACTGCAGGGTGAGTGAGGTGACCATATAAATTTGGGTTCGGCTGTAAGTGCAGAGTGGGACGAATTAGTGCATGGTTAGTGATGGCCTTGTTTGAGTGAGCTACAGATTGAGCAGTAAGGGGGGGACAGGTGAGTGGAGTGTCACATGAGTGCAGGGTGAGAAGTGTGCTCGTGTGACTGCAGGGTGAGGTACAGAGTGAACAATGCAAGCAAATTTTTAGTGTAAAGTGATCACTGTGAGTGCAGGGTGAGCGGGTGAATGGTGTGAGTGCATGGTGATCACTGTGAGTACATTATGATCACTGAGAGTTCAGGGTGAGCGGGTGAATGGTGTGCGTGCATGGTGATTGGTGTGAGTGCATGGTGATCAGTGTGTGTGCATGGTGATCAGTGTGAGTGCATTGTGATCACTGTGTACATTATGATCACTGAGAGTGCAGAGTGAGCGGGTGAATGGTGTGAGTGCATGGTGATTGGTGTGAGTGCAGGGTGAGCGGGTGAATGATGTGAGTGCATTGAGAACAGTGTGAGTGCATTGTGATCAGTGTGAGTGCATGGTGATCAGTGTGAGTGCATGGTGATCAGTGTGAGTGCATGGTGAACACTGTGAGTGCATGGTGAACACTGTAGATGCAGGGTGAGTGGGTGAATGTTGTGAGTGCATCGTGTGAGTGCATGGTGATCAGTGTGAGTGCATGGTGATCAGTGTGAGTGCACTGTGATCACTGTGAGTGCAGGGTGAACGGGTGAATGGTGTGAGTGCATGGTGATTGGTGTGAGTGCATGGTGATCAGTGTGAGTGCATGGTGATCAGTGTGAGTGCAGGGTGAACGTGAAAGTGAAGGTGAGAATGAGAAGTGAGTAGTCTGAAAGCAGGGTGCATTCCCAGAAACTTGAAGCTTAGGGTTTCAGATATAAGTTGAACTATTGCTATAATGGCATTAATCAGGGTTCGAGGGTGGAGGAAATAAATAATGTGCTGATCCTGCCACAAACTTCCAGTCTAATGATTAGGGTTACCAGCTCATTATTTTGATGGCCCAGAAATAAGCAGTCAACTACAGCTGTATTGTTTGCACTTATCTGTGAATACTTAGAACAGCAAATATGAATAGAAATCACTTTTAATTGTGTTCTAGGGATGCCTCAATAATCCATGACTAATAATTAAAGAGAATAAAGACAGAAAAGTCACACGACTAATTAATAAATACTTTTTTTATTTATAACTCAATTTAGTGTCAAGAGCAGGTCTCTGAAGGATCTTTAAACAACACATAGCAGGCATGTTTCTTCTGGCAACACAACTTTATATTTCTTTTCATTAAATGCATTCTCACACTACAGCAGTAAGTGTAAAAATACAAATGTAAGGAATAGGCAGAGTAGGGGCCCAGGGGGTACTGAAACCATAAAAAAACGAAGCGTTGGTAATCAGTTAACAAAGGCATGTAAATATGCTAATGGTCTTAAATGACCTGTGAAAAGCTCGGGCCGGAGATAAGACTCCAGACACTGCCCAGCCGAGGCCCCAGGAGCGCGAGCTGCACTGCAGCAGCCCGGGCTGAGACACAGGATGGGGGAGGAGGGGGCTGAAGACCTGGAGGCCAGGGCAGAAGTGACACTGTGAAGGCGCGACCCCCTTTGCATCGCTCCACGGCCCCCCTGGGGGTCGCGCCCCACAGTTTGAAGACCCCTGGTTTAGGGTGAAGGGTGAGTATGGGTTTTTGGGTGGCAAGGGTAATATTGGGATTTAAGGTGGCAATGGGTTTTTGGGTGGCAAAGGTACTTTTTACGGTTTGGGTGGGCACAAGTATTTTTTGGGTTTAAGGTGGGTATGGTTTTTGGGTGGGAAAGGTAATTTTAGGATTTAGGGTGGTGTGGGTTTTAGATATTGCAAGGGTAATTTTAGGGTTTAGGGTGGACATGGTTTTTGGGTGGCAAGATTAATTTTAGGTTTTAGGTTGGGAATGGGTTTTTGAGATTGCCAGGGTATTTTTAGGGTTCAGGGTAGGGATGGGTTTTTGGGTGGCAAGGGTAATTTGAGGGTTTTGGGTGGGTATGGGTTTTTGGGTGATAACTATATTTTTAGGGTTAAGGGTGTGTATGGGCTTTTGGGTGACAAGGGTAATTTTACATTGGGTTTGGATTTTGGGTGGCAAAGGTAATTTTAGGGTTTATGGTTGGTATGGGTTTTTGAGATTGCAAGGGTATTTTTAGGGTTCATGGTGGGTGTGGGTTTTTGGGTGGAAAAGGAATTTGTAGGGTTTAGGGTAGGTATAGGTTTCTGGGTGGAAAGGGAATTTTAAAGGTGTGGGGTGGGTGTAGGTTTTTTGGGTGGAAAGGGATTTTATAACATTAATAGTGAGTATAGGTGTGTGTGTATATATGTAGTGTTTATACCTGCTAATATTCACTTTACATGCATATGTCTTTAGCATGCATGCCTTTACCACGAAATGCAAGTGTTTTACAGGTACATACAAACCCATTACCCATACATACATGTATCTATATATATATTCACTGAAAAAACCATAGGTCTCACACCAGTTATAATTAGGAATTAGCATTTAAAAAACCTACTAAATTCACTGACAAAACCATAGGTTTCACACCAGTTATAGTTAGCTGGAAATTTTACTGACATAAAACCATTGAAATTCCCACGTTATAGTTAGTTGGACTCACTATAACTTGCGCGCCTGCAATGCACTGCTGATGACGTCACATATTACATCACTCATGACATGGTCAGTGACATCACTCATGACATCACTGATGACACCATCCTTGTGACAGAGTGACAGACCTAATTTCAGTGTAATGTAACGCTTGAAACACATATTCAAAAATAGAAACAAACATTTTCAAAAAAATGGAGATACCCAAACCAGTAACAACAACCAATTCAGTAATTCCACCATCTATATACACATCCACTCATTCACCAACAGTTCTATATAGTCACTCATATATATACTCACTCATCATATGTAGTGATACACCTATACATCCTGTTACACATCAGCAGTCATCCAAAAGTTACTCACACACATACTCACACATGCAAATAAACTATTGAACATCCATTTATTTGCATATACATTTATACACACACTACCACCTTACTTCTAAGGAAACTTACACATACTTACTCTCTTAAACAATCACTTATAGAAACACATACTTATTTAAACAGGAACTCCTACAATCTCTCACTATATATACTATACTCACTTATATACATCAATACTCACATATACTAGATTAAAACATGTCGTTACTAATGAAGACACTAGTGAGACAGTCATTCACTCACTAACACACACATATACACACTCATCCACCCATACAGTCCTGCACATATGCTGTCTTCAAAACACATACAAACAGTGAGTCAGTCACCAACCCCTGCAGCCACTTATACACAAAGAGAAACACTGATACAAACATTTAAATATTTAAACAATACTCGCTAATATATGTATTCACTAAGATACACTTAATAAGCCAGTTAACCAACCAATTTTTTTTAAAAAAACATCCATTTACACACTTATTTAAACATTTATTCTTCCATCGACCTTTACAAATACATATATAAAACAAATTTATTTTTCAGAAAGACACACATTCACTGGATGGTGTCATCAGTGATGTCATGAGTGATGTCACTGACCATGTCATGAGTGATGTAATATGTGACGTCATCAGCAGTGCATTGCAGGCGTGCAAGTTATAGTGAGTCCAACTAACTATAACATGGGAATTTCAATGGTTTTATGTCAGTAAAATTTCCAGCTAACTATAACTGGTGTGAAACCTATGGTTTTGTCAGTGAATTTAATAGGTTTTTTAAATGCTAATTCCTAACTGTAACTGGTGTGAAACCTATGGTTTTTTAAGTGAATTTCAAAGGTTTTTTAAATGCTAATTCCTAACTATAACTGGTGTGAAACCTATGGTTTTTTCAGTGAATTTCAAAGGTTTTTTAAATTCTAATTCCTAACTATATAAGACCTGAAAGCCCACCAGGAATCTCCAGTATGCGCCAGGGGACTGCATTGCAGAGAGGTGTAATGAAGCCACAACCCTTTTTACACCTCTCTGCAACGCAGCCCCCCATGCATGTTTGAAGAGGGGGAACTAATTCCCCTTGCATACTGGGGGACCCTGGGGGCCAATTAGCCCACCTGGAACCTCCAGTATGCGCCAGGGGCTGCATTGCAGAGGTGTAATGAGACTATGCCCCTTGTTACACCTCTCTGCAACGCAGCCCACTGCCGCGTTTGCAGAGGGGGAACTAATTCCCCTTGCTTACTGGGGCTCCCTGGGGTCAACTAGTCCACCAGGAGCCTCCAGTATGCGCGAGGGAGCTGCATTGCAGAGAAGTGTAATGAGGCCACACCCTTGTTACACCTCTCTGCAATGCAGGCCACGGGCGCGTTTGCAGAGGGGGGACTAATTCCCCTTGCATACTGGGGGTCCCTGGATCATATATGCCCAAACACCGATATTCCGAACGATTGTAAATGACTTTTCTTGAGAAACATTTGGATTTGGATTATCATGTCCTATACTTTGGAATTTTTGAAAGACTGACTTTGAGGATGCTATAAATTACTCAAGTCTGCCCGAATTGTGTGGGTAAAATTGATACCTAGTCACTTTGAATAAGAATATACTTATGTCTCGTCTAACATTTGGAAGAAATATCTAGTTATATGACAACAGGATACCGACATAACTTGAAGGAAATAAGAACGCCCTGAAGAAGTTCTGTTGTACAGAACGAAACGTTTCGGCTGGCTGTGGTACATAAACTTAAGGAAAATAAAAGCATTTGAATATACACCAAGATTCAGCGCTTCAATAAGGACTCTAAGTGATATGATTAGATTGGACTCATTGTGAAAGTGGTGCTGTGCCAAACTTTGGAATATTCTCCACTACTCTCTACTACTTACTCTCTCCTACTCCACTACTCTCAAATACTCACTCTCTACTACTCATTCTCTACTACTCTACTACTCTCTACTACTCTCTCTCTACTACTCACTCCCTACTACTCGCTACTCACTACTCCCTACTACTCACTATCTACTACTCTCTACTACTCACTCTCTACTACTCTCTCTCTACTACTCACTCTTTACTACTCACTACTACTCTCTACTACTCACTCTCTACTTCTCACTCTCTACTACTCTCTACTACTCACTCTCTACTACTCTCCCTCTACTACTCACTCTCTACTACACACTCTCTACTACTCTCTACTACTCACTCTCTACTACTCTCTCTCTACTAGTCTCTACTACTCACTCTACTACTCACTCTCTACTACTCACTACTATTCTCTCTGCTACTCATTCTCTACTACTCTCTACTACTCACTCTCTACTACTCTCTCTCTACCCTTCACTCTTTACTACTCTCTACTACTCACTCTCTACTGCTCTCTACTACTCACTCTACTACTTACTCTCTACTACTCTCTACTACTCACTCTCTACTACTCACTCTCTACTACTCTCTACTACTCACTCTACTATTCACTCTACTACTCTCTACTACTCACTCTCTGCTACTCTCTCTACTGCTCTCTACTACTCTCTACTACTCACTCTCTACTCTCTATTACTCACTCTCTACTCTCTACCTCTCTCTTCTTCTCTCTCTACTAATCTCTACCTCTCTACCGCTACCTCTCTACCTTTCTACCTCTACACCTCTACCTCTCTACCTCTCTCTACATGCACACATATACATATATATGCATATATATATGCATATGCATTTATATATATGTATGTGTATGTATAAAAAAAAAAACATTTTTTTTTAAACAGCTACTTTTAAAACTGTCATTCTTTTTCCCCATGGTACGCTCCCCGGTACGCTCCCCGGTGCGCGTACCGGGCGCTCCCCCCGCGAAAATCAATTTTTTTTTATTTGTTTTGCCCCGCGGGGCCCTTTTATGGCCCCCACATCAAACGCAGGGGGTCAAGGGGGGGTCTACTCTGCCCCCTTATGGTCATTTCCCTCTTTGTTTTGGCCACCTCTCGTGTCTCGATCCTACCGAGACACAAGATGGCGGCCGCTCCGGACTGTTTAGAATGTTTACAGACACCCCAGAGTCAATCAGCTTTCTGCGCGCAAGTCGCGTGGCGCGCCCGGTGCGCGTACCGGTTCGCGTACCGGAGCGCGGCTATAGATATATATATTTTTTTGAACCTTAATTACTCAAAATCCACTGGAGCACATATCTTGAGACATAGCAAAGGCACATCGGGCTACCAGTCCCTACAATTTTGCCAAGTTTGGTGGAAATCCATTCAGCCGTTCGGGCTAAAAGTGAAATCGACCGCCCTCTGAAAATTAACATGGGGAAAACACGTTTTGGGACCCCCCTTTTATCTCGGCCCCCGCTTGACGAATCCCCCCCAAACTTTCAGGGAAGGACCGGAACGCCGCGAGGCCATTTTGAGGAAATTTTGAGGCAGAATCGTCAACCGGCGCCAAAGTTATTCCAAATAGAATTTTGAGATTTAACATTGAAAAAAATCCTAACTATAACTACCTACTGGCGACCGCCAGTAGGTAATATATACATATATATATATATAAATATAAATATATATAATATATATATATTATATATATATATATATATATATATATATATATATATATATATATATATATATATATATATATATATATATATATCCAAAACTATCAGGTCGCCCAGCTTCAAGGAAAACCACAGGAAGATGAATGAAGTGTCCTTTATTCATTAACGAGACGACTTGCCAGCAGTCACTGCGCCCCCCAACTGGCATCTAATCATGCAGGCCAGACGCGTTTCAGGATCTTGTATCCTTTCTTCAGTGGCAGGCAGAAAGAGATGAAAGAATTTGCTGCGCACGCACCTAATTTCACAACACCTGTCCTGGTAGGCGTGGCTCACCCAGAGCCTCCTGGTGTTTGTAGTCCGTGCGGAAATGTTCCCAAGTGGGTGCGCCTTCCACACTTTCAATGATGCAAAAATAAAACTCCAGTGAGACGATGCTCAGTCGAAAGGCCGTGGCTGCCCTGCTTTGCAGAAGTCCGTTGCACTTAATCAAGCTCCCGCCCTGAACGGCAACTTGAACCTTCCTCCCCATATTTCCGCTTCAGGCATGAGGCTGGAAAGGGCCCAACTTGCGGTGGGTCTTCCTCACGACTTTAGCAAGCGTACATATCCAAAACTATCAGGTCGCCCAGCTTCAAGGAAAACCACAGGAAGACGAATGAAGTGCGGAAATGGAAGGTTCAAGTTGCATCATTGAAAGTGTGGAAGGCGCACCCACTTGGGAACATTTACGCACGGACTACAAACACCAGGAGGCTCCGGGTGAGCCACGCCTACCAGGGCAGGTGTTGTGAAATTAGGTGCGTGCGCAGCGAATCCTTTCATCTCTTTCTGCCTGCCACTGAAGAAAGGATACAAGATCCTGAAACGCGTCTGGCCTGCATGATTAGATGCCAGTTGGGGGGCGCAGGGACTGCTGGCAAGTCGTCTCATTAATGAATAAAGGACACTTCATTCATCTTCCTGTGGTTTTCCTTGAAGCTGGGCGACCTGATAGTTTTGGATGTGTACGGCTTGCTAAAGCCTTGAGGAAGACCCACCGCAAGTCGGGCCCTTTCCAGCCTCATGCCTGAAGCGGAAATATGGGGAGGAAGGTTCAAGTTGCCGTTCAGGGCGGGAGCTTGATTAAGTGCAACGGACTTCTGCAAAGCAGGGCAGCCACGGCCCTTCGACTGAGCATCGTCTCACTGGAGTTTTATTTTTGCATCATTGAAAGTGTGGAAGGCGCACCCACTTGGGAACATTTACGCACGGACTACAAACACCAGGAGGCTCCGGGTGAGCCACGCCTACCAGGGCAGGTGTTGTGAAATTAGGTGCGTGCGCAGCGAATCCTTTCATCTCTTTCTGCCTGCCACTGCAGAAAGGATACAAGATCCTGAAACGCGTCTGGCCTGCATGATTAGATGCCAGTTGGGGGGCGCAGTGACTGCTGGTAAGTCGTCTCGTTAATGAATAAAGGACACTTCATTCATCTTCCTGTGGTTTTCCTTGAAGCTGGGCGACCTGATAGTTTTGGATATGTACGGCTTGCTAAAGCCATGAGGAAGACCCACCGCAAGTCGGGCCCTTTCCAGCCTCATGCCTGAAGCGGAATTATGGGGAGGAAGGTTCAAGTTGCCGTTCAGGGCGGGAGCTTGATTAAGTGCAACGGACTTCTGCAAAGCAGGGCAGCCACGGCCCTTCGACTGAGCATCGTCTCACTGGAGTTTTATTTTTGCATCATTGAAAGTGTGGAAGGCGCACCCACTTGGGAACATTTACGCACGGACTACAAACACCAGGAGGCTCCGGGTGAGCCACGCCTACCAGGGCAGGTGTTGTGAAATTAGGTGCGTGCGCAGCGAATCCTTTCATCTCTTTCTGCCTGCCACTGAAGAAAGGATACAAGATCCTGAAACGCGTCTGGCCTGCATGATTAGATGCCAGTTGGGGGGCGCAGTGACTGCTGGCAAGTCGTCTCGGTAATGAATAAAGGACACTTCATTCATCTTCCTGTGGTTTTCCTTGAAGCTGGGCGACCTGATAGTTTTGGATATGTACGGCTTGCTAAAGCCATGAGGAAGACCCACCGCAAGTCGGGCCCTTTCCAGCCTCATGCCTGAAGCGGAAATATGGGGAGGAAGGTTCAAGTTGCCGTTCAGGGTGGGAGCTTGATTAAGTGCAACGGACTTCTGCAAAGCAGGGCAGCCACGGCCCTTCGACTGAGCATCGTCTCACTGGAGTTTTATTTTTGCTTCATTGAAAGTGTGGAAGGCGCACCCACTTGGGAACATTTACGCACGGACTACAAACACCAGGAGGCTCCGGGTGAGCCACGCCTACCAGGGCAGGTGTTGTGAAATTAGGTGCGTGCGCAGCGAATCCTTTCATCTCTTTCTGCCTGCCACTGAAGAAAGGATACAAGATCCTGAAACGCGTCTGGCCTGCATGATTAGATGCCAGTTGGGGGGCGCAGTGACTGCTGGCAAGTCGTCTCGTTAATGGATAAAGGACACTTCATTCATCTTCCTGTGGTTTTCCTTGAAGCTGGGCGACCTGATAGTTTTGGATATGTACGGCTTGCTAAAGCCGTGAGGAAGACCCACCGCAAGTCGGGCCCTTTCCAACCTCATGCCTGAAGCGGAAATATGGGGAGGAAGGTTCAAGTTGCCGTTCAGGGCGGGAGCTTGATTAAGTGCAACGGACTTCTGCAAAGCAGGGCAGCCACGGCCCTTCGATTGAGCATCGTCTCACTGGAGTTTTATTTTTGCATCATTGAAAGTGTGGAAGGCGCACCCACTTGGGAACATTTACGCACGGACTACAAACACCAGGAGGCTCCGGGTGAGCCACGCCTACCAGGGCAGGTGTTGTGAAATTAGGTGCGTGCGCAGCGAATCCTTTCATCTCTTTCTGCCTGCCACTGAAGAAAGGATACAAGATCCTGAAACGCGTCTGGCCTGCATGATTAGATGCCAGTTGGGGGGCGCAGTGACTGCTGGCAAGTCGTCTCGTTAATGAATAAAGGACACTTCATTCATCTTCCTGTGGTTTTCCTTGAAGCTGGGCGACCTGATAGTTTTGGATATATATATATTCACTGAAAAAACCATAGGTTATAGACCATATATAGTTAGGAATTCGCATTTACAAAACCTTATTTTACTCACACAAAACCATTGAAATTCCATATATAGTTAGTTGCACTAACTATATATCGCGCACCCGCAATCCACTGCTGATGATGTCACATATTACATCATTCATGACATGGTCAGTGACATCACTGATGACATCACTGATGACATCTCAAATGACATCACTGATGACATTACTGATGACAACATCCAGTGACTGTATGTTTCTGTAAAGTTAAAATATGTCTTACATATTGAAGAATGAGTGGATGTATAAGTGTCTGGATGAAGGATTTAGTAGGTGCATGACTGACTGTATGAGTGAGTGATTAAATGTGTCTCACTGAGTGCATGGGTTAGTGACTAAACTGTCTTAATTTGTGCATCATTATGTCTGTTGTTCTGTAAACTGTTGCATGTGTTGATAAGTAGCTATATGAGTAACTATATGGGTTATTGATTGGTTGCCCAAGTATTTGTATGGGAGACTGAGTGTGTGTGTGGGTGGCTGGGAGGTGTATGACTCTGTGCATAGATGTGTGAGCAGTTGATTCACTAGATGTATGGTTTCAAAAGTGCATGTGGAAACAGCTGTATGGGCGGTTGACTGTGTGCATGAGTGTATTGGTGAGTGAATGGATATCTCAGTGCTACATGTCAAAGTAAGTACATATGTAAAACACAGTACATGTGAGAGTTGACATATATAAATAACTGTGCATAAGAGCCAGTGAATGTGTGAGTGGCTGTATGGATCATTGTGAACTTGTATCAGGGATTGTATAAGAGTGTAAATATGTGTTAGTATATGTTTGAATAAGTAAAGTTTGTATAACTGTATAGTTGAGGAAATTGAGGTGTGATTGATTCTTTGCATGACTGACTAGGTGTGTGAGTAACTCCATGGATGAGTGACAGTCTGTGGGTGTCTGTTTACATTGATTGTATCTAAGGTTATATTTGAGTCTGAAGAGGTTCATCGTATTATCACATGAATGATATCATCAGTGATGTGATCAGTAATGTCAAATGAGATGTCATCAGTGATGTCATCAGTGATGTCATTTGAGATGTCATCAGTGATGTCATTTGAGATGTCATCAGTGATGTCATCAGTGATGTCACTGACCATGTCATGAATGATGTAATATGTGACATCATCAGCAGTGGATTGCGGGTGCGCGATATATAGTTAGTGCAACTAACTATATATGGAATTTCAATGGTTTTGTGTGAGTAAAATAAGGTTTTGTAAATGCGAATTCCTAACTATATATGGTCTATAACCTATGGTTTTTTCAGTGAATTTTCAAGGTTTTGTAAATGCTAATTCCTAACTATATATGGTCTATAACCTATGGTTTTTTCAGTGAATTTTCAAGGTTTTGTAAATGCTAATTCCTAACTATATATGGTCTATAGCCTATGGTTTTTTCAGTGAATATATATATATACATACATATATAAACATATATCATCTGTATATCTATATAAATACAAACATAAATGCATGCATACATATACTTATATGCATACAGATGCATGTTATTTACATGAAAGTTGAAAAAACACTAATAAAAGCAAAGCTAAAAAGCCACCTCATTACAAACAGAATGGCTTTAACTTAAACGAGGGCGAGATCTATTGCATTTTCAATGCTTGTTTACTTTGGTTCCATCAAGAAGGCATTCAGATGTGTCACACATTTGCCATAAATTCTGAATGTTAGCACTCTAGTTGCACATTAGATCACTGTAGTAAAGCTACTGCTCACCAGGGACGTCTGCTGCTGGTATTCAAAGTGCATGTTTCGGTCTGCATGTCAGAATTTTTTTAATGAAATAGAAGAGGATTTGAGAAGTCACTCAAAATGATCCCTAATTTTTCTTTCTGAAGCACTAATCATACTTTCTATGGCAAAATTAACCCCCTCATGTTGTTCCTTTTTAAATTGAGTGTTTTCAGACTTACCACTTCATTCCAATCAAGATGGCTTCTGGTGTGCCATACTTTTGTCATAAGTAAGACTGTTAGCGCTCTAGTTGTTCTTTAGAACACTCTGGGACATTCTGTCATTGGGCTATACTTGGGGTACATCTGGGTGATATTTGGGCTACATTTAGGCTCTTTTGTCTCTGGTGGCCATCTTGGGAGACTGTATGTCAGAATTTTTTAATGAAATTGAAGAGGGTTTGAGAAGTCAGTCAAAATGTGCCCTAATTTTTCTTTCTGCAGCACTAATTATAATTCATATGGCAAAATATACCCCCTCATTTTGTTCCTTTTTAAATTAAATGTTTTAAGAGTTACCACTTTATTCCAATCAAGATGGCTTCAGGTGTGCCATACCTTTGTAATAAGTAGGACTGTTAGCGCTCTAGTTGTTCTTTAGAACACTCTGGGACATTCTGTCATTGGGCTATACTTGGGCTACATCTGGGTGATATTTGGGCTACAT
Source organism: Lissotriton vulgaris (assembly GCF_964263255.1). NCBI lineage: Eukaryota > Metazoa > Chordata > Amphibia > Caudata > Salamandridae > Lissotriton > Lissotriton vulgaris. The sequence goes on from NC_141698.1 coordinate 210,294,479, forward strand.
TTGGGCTCTTTTGTCTCTGGTGGCCATTTTGGGAGACTGCATGTCAGAATTTTTTAATGAAATAGAAGAGGATTTGAAAAGTCACTCAAAATGTGCCCTAATTGTTCTTTCTGCAGCACTAATAATACCTTCTATTGCATAATATACCCCCTCATTTTGTTCCTTTTTAAATTAAATGTTTTAAGAGTTACCACTTTATTCCCATCACGATGGCTCCAGGTGTGCTATACCTTTGTAATAAGTAGGACTGTTAGCGCTCTAGTTGTTCTTTAGAACACTCTGGGTGGCCATTTTGGGAGACTGCATGTCAGAATGTTTTAATGAAATAGAAAAGGATTTGAGAAGTCACTCAAAATGTGCCCTAATTTTTCATTCTGCAGCACTAATCATACTTTCTATGGCAAAATATACCCCCTCATGTTGTTTCTTTTTAAATTAAATGTTTTAAGAGTTACCACTTTATTCCAATCAAGATGGCTTCAGGTGTGCCATACCTTTGTAATAAGTAGGACTGTTAGCGCTCTAGTTGATCTTTAGAACACTCTAGGAGGCTGCAGTAGAACACAAAGGAATCAACTGACAGTCTCTGTCCTTGTTGGATGTACATGTTTTACTGAGAATGTCAGACTTCATTTTCACAGGACTGAGAAAGATAATGTGAATTTACAGAAAATATGCTTTCAGTTTAGCTTATAGATCCCCTTCCAAACCACTGTGGGAAAATCATGAGATATTAGTTTTCTTTCAAACAATATTCATGATATCACAGCAGAAAGTTTTTTCACATGGTAAAATCACCTTAGAACCCACCACAAATCCTAAAACGAGTACGGTACCATCAACAAATGATTTATAATGTAACTAAAGTCCTAAAACCCTCTATTAGCTACAATGCTTTTTAATGAGGTGCTATCATGTATGTTGGTCCCAAGATGGCTGCCAACACTTCTTGGATGAAGTGCCGACAGCCAATCAGATCAGATGTGTGGTTAGGCTCCGCCCAGATATATATCTTTTTTTGAACCTAAATTACTCAAAATCCACTGGAGCACATATATTGAGACCTAGCAAAGGCACATCGGGCTAACAGTCCCTACAATTTTGCCAAGTTTCGTGCAAATCCATTCAGCCGTTCGAGCTAAAAGTGAGGCCAACCGCCCTATGGAAATTAACATGGGAAAAACGCGTTTTGGGACCCCCCTCTTTTCTCGGCCCCCCCTTGATGAAACCCCCCCAAATTGTCAGGGGCTGCTCAGAAACAAAATGTTCAATTTTCCTGAAAATTTCAGCCAATTCCGTCCACAAACGCCAAAGTTATTAGACATAGAATTTTCAAAAATCCCATAGAGAAAAAATCCTAACAATATATATCCACAGTGTCAACAATGAAAATCGTAAGCTCTATTTAGTGGTGCCCTCAAGTGGCCTTGTTACGTAGAATGTTTGTTATAAACAGTTTATAACAAACATTCTACGTAACAAGCCCACTGTACCTTACAAACATCTCAGGTTAAAGCCCACTGGAGGGCATCACTAAACAGAACATTTGAATTTCATTTTTTGACACTGTATGAACAACTGGTATGAATGAATAAGATGGGGGCTCCTATAATACCGATGTAAAAATATTATGTTTCAAAATGTAAACTACAAGGTCCAGAATTCCCTGCAGGCAGAAGTGCAAGAATAACTTCCTGGGTAAACAGGGGTAATTTCTACAATGCATCTGTTAGTCAAAGTTAACTGTGAGCAAGGTAGATGTAACTACCGAAACGCGTTGGTTTTCTGTGCAAATTAAACTTTTTGGCAAAATTTACTGGCTGGCAGTGGTGGCTCACTTTGTTGATTGTACGGATCGACGGTGTTGGAATAATTGGCGGCTTGGTTCAGCCGCGGTGAGCGGCGCACCGCTGAGCAGCGCCATTACGGGGGAAATGGAGCCATGGATTTGTGATATATATATATATTCAACACACTCCAGGTTTAGAATTCTTTGTTGAAAAAAACCAGAGTCGGAGCCCAAATGCAGAACGGTGTTGTCAGAGTTTAATTGACAGACAAGAAACACCCAACGCGTTTCGTGATCTCGAAACGCGTTGGGTGTTTCTTGTCTGTCAATTAAACTCTGACAACACCGTTCTGCATTTGGGCTCCGACTCTGGTTTTTTTCAACAAACAATTCTAAACCTGGAGTGTGTTGAATAATAGGGGGCTGGCGAACCCCGTCGTGAGCCCGCCGTTGAAGTGGCTCGAGCACGCCAATCCTTTGTGTGTCGAATATATATATATACATATATATATATATATATATATATATATATATATATATATATATATATATGCATACATTAGGTTTATACTTACCAGTAAAATAGATAAATTAATGGGGTAAAGGCAAGCGAGGTAAAGGCATAGTAGTTGTAAAAGATAGTTGTTGTTAATACTTTAGTGGTTTAGACTAAGTAGTGGTTAAGGAGTAGTTCTTTAGACTGTATTTGTTGTTCAAGTGGTAGTTGTTCCATCATATAACCGCAGTGCATATGCGAATAAACGTTATAGTCCAGAGTATGGGGGTAGAAGGTCTGCCAAGCATCTCTAAGGCCCATATAATGTATCTGTTGTTTAGCCTTTGCGGAGAAGACAATAGAGTCCTGGAGATGAGTGCAATCGAGGTCTGCCTGCCATGTTAAGTTAAAATCCCCCAGTAAGAGTTTCAGACCCTCTGCAAAGTCCTGAATCTTCCCCAAGAGCATGTGAAAAAAACTGCTTGACCTGTGTTAGGTGCAAAAGCCAAAATAAATGTGCAAAGTCTACCCTTCAAAACGCCTTTGACCATTACCAAATGTCCCTCCTTGTCTGATTTGGTATCAATGGGTTGAAATTTCGTAGACGAGTGAAAAAGGATTGCGGTCCCCCTGTGTTTAGTGAGTGCAGATGCTTTGTATATTAAGGGGTAGCTTTTGTGGCGGAGGCAGGACTCTTCCGCTCGGGGCAGATGTGTCTCCTGCAGAGCTATTATATCTAGGTGGTGATCAGAGATATATTTCCAGACCTTTTGCCTTTTTTGGGGCGAATTGAGGCATTTTACATTCCAGGAGCCTCCCATGATTATCTTTGGTTCCATGTCACCGCGCCCACCTGCTCAATGACCTATGCCTCACTCCCCCATTCCCCGAAGCAAAGTGCCCACATGAGAAAAAACAAGTGTGTACCTGGAGTGTATATCTCAATTCAATCAAATCGCATCTATATAAAGAATCATTAAAAAGCCGCCACCAGTCTCCCTCCCCATCCCCCACCCCCCCCAGAAAACCCAGAACCCCCAAATCCCAAACATAACTGTAAGAACTGTCCTAAATGTTGGATCGGTAGTAAGACTCCGACTGAGGGTTAAATAACCCACGTGTGTAGACAGAGGAATGATAGGACCAAGGTCCCGGGTCGCTCCCACTCCGGACATGCTCAGGTGTTTTGGCCACCCCATTCACTCAGTCTGGATATCTTTTGGTAATTTGGAGGTGATGGGCCAAAATTGTTGCTGTCTAGCCAACGTTGCAGGCGCCAAATCCTGGTAGATGGTGCAGTAATGGTCCTGCAAGGAAATCCTGCCTTTCTTTTGGGCTGCTAAACGTACTGTGTCTTTCACTTTGTAGGAGTGGCTTGGGGAAGCTCTGCAGTTGCAAGTAATCAGGCTCTGCACCGCAGTGATCACCCTAGAATGATTATCTGTAGTGAAACCAATAGAGAGCAGACAGTGAATCACGGGCGGTGGAGCCCCATCTCAGGCTCAGTATAGCGGAGAATGGCTGGGATGAGGTGCGCCCTGGTTCAAGTGAGCAACTCGGGTGTATTCCAGGTGGGGTTAGTAAAGACTCCGCAAAATGAGTGCCAGGGCCAAGCAGGCGTCAAGGTCAGGTCTCATAGAAAGGACGACAGGTAGGTCAGCATTTAAAGCCTGGAGTGCTCCCTGTGGCAGTTCGATTCCCTACCCGGCCTCCAGTCACCTTCTCTGTGAGCAGTAGTGGATTCCCAGGTGTCCGCTTCTAAGGCCTAGAGGTAGAGGATCTGAAGCACCTTATTACCAGGGTCGACTCTGGTTACTGGCAGTGAACATCGTGGGAGGGAATGGCACCTTTTCTATATTTGGCCGTCATCTTAGGGTAAGGCGCAGTGTGGTGGAGGATCCGGAAATTCAGCCAATCACTTGTCTCCCTTCAAATGGAGCTCTTCAACAATCTCCCGTCCCTGCTCAGACGCGCACCTCCCCGGGCGGCCTCCGATTAGCAGCACCGCCTGCTCCTTCAGCCGTAGGGGAATTGAGAGCCCACCAAAGCACCACGCCGCCCGCCAAGCTCTAAGGTGGACCCCTCACCTCCGTGCCCGGGGTGTCGCAGTGGGTGTCCGGCTGTGTCCGTGATAGTAGCAGCATGCCTCACCAAGGAGCACTCCTCATGGCCTGCAGTCATACGCGGCAGAGAAACGGGCGGCCGCCATGTTGACCCACATCCAAGCCTCTCCATCAGGGACTCTGCATGGCTCTCAGGCGTGTCAGGCGTGATCTAGACAGTCGATCGCCGGCTCTCCCTCCGCTCCAGTCCATGGGTTGTCAAGGGATCATTGTCCACACAGGTATGGCGGCGAAGTGCGGTGATTTTAGGTCCGGAACACCAGTGTAGCCCGGGAGCCGAGATGGATTACCTCCGTTCGCCCATCTTGCCTGGCCACGCCCCCTACATTTGTTTTTCTCATTAGAAATACAAAACTAGAACTACCAGAATCCAACGCAAGCAACAAGACTTTATGAGCTTGAATAAGATGTGGATTATTTGAACTCTGTTTGTACATGGCCTTGCTTCTACTAAGATTTGTACATTTGTATTTCTGGAAACACTGGGAAAACCACAGTTCTCAGTGTGTTTTATTGCAGGGACACTTTCAAATACAATCCATCTGATTACATATCTGCTACGTTTCTTCAGTCCAGGTTTTTCTTCACATTCTGTGACTTGTATTCCTGGTTTTATACTAGGATAAATAAAACAACTAGTCCCAGAATGCAAAAGAAAACCTCAACTTCAGCAGCCATTCAGACATAGACCTGGGAAACCTGACAGAGCTGAAATTATATTATTTTGAATTATCCATTAACATTGCAGTTTCTCAAGCATGCCACATTTCGCAGTTATTTGCTTGACAAGCTACTCCAAGTCATGGTTTGTATTTGCATTCTTTGACTTGTAATCTTGTTTATCACATTACAGAACCTGGGCAAAGAGATCCACAAAATAAAGAAAAAAACTGAACTGGAGAAATTATTTGCACAATGGCCTGGGAAACTTGGCAGCTATGGCAACATTATTGACTTTGCATTAAACTATGTCATTATTTTTACTAACTGTTTTCAATTTATTTTTATTTTCTCTGCACTTCAACCACTATGGAGTAGAGATCTCCCTATGGTAAAGTAAAGGAAAAAGGGAAATATATTTATTAAATTGAACTAATTAGTACAAATATTTTTATGTTAAATATTAATTATATATATTTATTTTAGATGTAGAACAAATTTTAAAAAATGCTATTAGAGCAGTATCAACTTAATTTTGAATTAAATATTTAATTTATTTAAAGATATTAAATTAATATTATTTTTAAATATGTATTCAAATATATGTATCCCATTGAAAGTAACATGTTTATATTCATTTATTTTTTAATTGTGTTTACATTTTTTTACATTAACCTATTACTATATAAAAATATGTATTTAAAAATTCAAAATAAATTCATTTAGTTTAAGGTTTTATTTTAAGTCCCTGCCTCCACTATTTCCTATATGGTATCATTGATGGCCGTGTGTGGTGCTGGACCTACTGCACCCTTTTTGGCAGTAGTAAATTGGCCACACACTGTTTTAGGAGGTGGAGGCATGCACGTGTACATCTTTGAGTAACATTACACTTGTAAATGGGTATAATCAAAATGTAGTAAAGGTACTCAAAAGTGTAAGACTAAACTTGCAGGTGAAAACGTACTCAAAGTGTAATTTACCTTTGTTAGAAGCCCCATCTATTTTTATTCATTAATGTATTTATGTAGACTGCAAATAATATTTTGAAATTAAGGTTGCACACAATAGCATGTTCAGAAAGTATTATAACTTGTATGTTGGGTGAGAAAATAATGATTGGCCAACAGTTGTTTAGAGTCCTTTTCCAGACAACAAAAAATTAGTTAATTGGAAAAGTATTTTCATCATGTGGATGAGGAAAAAAGTACAGATGCTCACATTAACAGATCCCTTTTTGCATCTCCTGGTAGTAGGCTCTTTGCTGTTGTCCTCAATTGAAGAGATGAGCACCCCTAAGGGCCACTGAAGTGCCCTAAGTGTCAACAGGGGTGCTAGGGGCTTGGTGACAGGTAGCTCTGTGGCAACAGTGTCCTGCTTTCCATGGATTTGCAAGTTGTTGATGTTTCTGGGATCGAGCTGGCATCAAATGATACATGACCACCGAAAGAGGCAGCTAAATCAGACACTGCTGAAGTAAGTAAGTAATTTGTTATTGTTTAGTTAATTAAAACCTTGTCAGTTTGTTACAAATAAATATTTTCTAAACATTATTGGCTGTACATTCTCAGTTTGTTGAAGAGAGTGATAAGCTTATTGCATCGATAAAATTAATGATCTAAGCAGTTACTGTCATGTGATTTCAAAAGTATATAATGCCTTTAAAAGTTCAATTTGCGGGCCCAGTCTTCAGGTTAAAAGATTTAAGTCACTTCCGTATCCTGTATAGAAATTTTTAACTGATTCAATTTTCACATTCTGGCTCAAGTTTATGTTTCAATTTTCAGAGCCTGTTCATGGAAGTTAAGAAATGTAATCCGTTTGCAATTCACCTGGGGGTCTGAGGGATCTAGCCCTGTTGTTATAGCAGTTCTGCAGGTCCTTATTCCTCTGAGGTTTAGCGCTTTTCTCAGTAAAGTGACTCATGCTATGTGTAGTTTGGGGTAAGTGCAAATTATATGAATAAAATCCTCTTTATTATTACTGCAGAGTCGGCATGATGTAGGCCCTTTATGTACCCAGATTGGCTGGTTCGCAATTGATGGGAATTTCCCAAAGCGTATGGCCACCGATTGTCTCTTAAGGTGTGTCAAGAATGTAATACTCAAATAGGGCGCCGGTGCGAGAGACTTGCAGTTGGTAATCACCATCCAGACATGCGACCTTGAGCTAAAGATGTTTTTATCAGGTAGCAAGGAATGAAATGTTGCTGTTTTAGTTATTACTTGCTTGAAAGTCAGATACGGCAGATTGTTGTTTCACAGCTCAGCTGTGCAAGTACTTAGTAGAGACTTGTAGAGGTATTGATTGTGCAGTGATTTTTTATCCTCATCCAGTTCCGTCCAAAGGGCCTTATTGAGTGGGGAGTTTGCGATGTTCTGTTTTAATCGATACCAAAGCTTTATTGTAGTATACATTCTCCATATTGTTTAATTTAAAAGGCCAAATTCAAGTTGTATCTGGGCTGGTGAAGCTGACTGATGTGTAGAGAAGACCTTTTTGTAGGTTGAGACTAAAATTTGTTTAAAAGTTCAGAGTGTTTGCCGTGTAGCACAATACTGGCATACGCTATAGTTGGAAGCATTTTGGCCAACATGACTGCAAGTAATGATTTGTGTGATGGTCCCTTCAGTTTTTTGCCAGAGAATTTAAAGCAAATGTTAATGCGCTAGTTCTCTGTGACATACAGGTTTATTGCGCTAAATGGTTTTCTCTATTGTCCATAGAGAAGCCCAGGTATTTATAACTAGTTACTTCCTCTACCTAATTGCCGTCAAGCGATATGTTCTGCTTAGTTGTTGGACGATTACTAATGAGCATTGTTATTAGACTAAATGTATTCCGTCATTTCCTTGAAAGATCTTCGGAGACTGGTCTTGTTTAGGCTCATTAGCACCACGTCATCCGCGTAGGAGAGATGTGATAATGATAACTTCGCTAGTTGAGGTGAATGAGAATTGATCTGATCAAGACTTTGTGCCAGATCAGACATAAATAGGTTAAAAAGGTACAGCATCAATATGCAACCTTGTTTTAGGCCTTTGTGCTCAGCTTCCTGGAAAGTCTAGAGCCTTCACCCAACTTTATTCTCATCCATGTTTGGGAGTAGAATTGCAATATTCCTCCGAAAATTCTCTGTGGGATTTTCCAGGCTCACGATTTTTCCCATAGCAGGCGACGATCCACACTATCAAATGATGTCTTTAGATCTGTAAAGCAAAGGTGCAGGTGTTGTTTCCTCCGCTTGCATTTGTTTGTTATTAATGAGAGAGCTAGGATAAGTGTAATTGTCCCAATACCTTTCCTTAAACTTGTTTGGTTGACAGGAATCAGGTTAAGCTTGTTTGACCAGTCTCTCAGATCTTCCAGGATAAGTGAGGCGTAGTATTTTGCTTCTACCTCTAATAGGGCAATTAGCCTGTAATTCTACAGACTTGTTCTGTCTCCTCCCTTGTAGATGGGTGTCATTATTGATCCTTGCCAATTGGGTGAGATATAATTTAGTAGCTCTGTTTCCTGAAAAAGAACAGGTAGTTGCCCACTCCAGAAGGATAGAACATTCTTAAAGATTGCTTGGGGGATACCGTTAGGTCCTGGGGCACCGTCTCCTCTGCCTTTCGGTATTATACATGTTATTTCATCTGCTGAGTAAAAGGACAGGTCTATTTTTAGTTTGAGGAAACTGATGCCATGTTTACCTTGTAGCCTAACGGTTTCTACAATTGAGTAAGCAATTACATCTGTCTTTACTATTAAATTGCACATGCTGTCTTCTCCTTGAGTGTTATTTTCATCTCTATCATTTGCCGCCGCAAGATCTTGGTGATATTGACATTCCTGGTGCCTCCGAGATGGGTGTTCGGGAGATGTGATTTCAAAAAACCTATTTGTTAGATAATTACTAGCCCAATCATGTTCTTGTGTATTTGATGTTAGAGTGTTCACCGGCCGGTTCAGATTATTTATCATTTCCCAGAATGTGTTAGAGTTGGATTTCCTAGCACTGTGAAGTAATTTAGACCAGAATTTGTCATTGCTATTTCTTTTATCTTCCCATAGCTTTTTTTTATGCTTTCCTCAACTGACATGTGTTGTCCCAAGCTATTTGATCAAGATGCGTTGTTTTTAGTCTCCTGATGGCTTTCTTTAGTTCACATTTCAAGAGGTTAACCTCTTTCATTAATTTATTTTTATTTCTTATATCCTGTTGTTGTTTTCCGGACATCTGTGTTGTTAATTTTGTGGTAAAATGTTCCAAGCTTGTATGTATTTCCCCTTGCTGTTATTAGACCTTTTAATTTATTTTTCAGCTCGTCTAGAGTTCCTTTTGAGTATTTTAGACATCTTACATCAATTCAATGAATACTTTCCTCTATAGTGGGGTTGACCTGATGTTTATCTAAGTTTAAGTTGAAGCGAACATGCTGATAAGAGTGATCACTCCTAGTTGTATATTGTACTGAAAAATAAGAGTGGAAAGTGATAGTGAAATTTACTGTATAATCCAGTCTGGATCTCTTCTTTCCACCATGAAATGTATGTTTGGGCGGGGTGTCATCCGCCGTTCTGCCATTTATTACTCTCAATCCCGGACACTCTAAAGCTTTTACCAGGTGCTGACCTGCGAAGCACCAGGCATGTTGTCTTCAGTTGGTATTGAGGAGGAATGTTCCAATGTATATTATCAGCTGCTAGTTTCTCATCTTTATCCGGGATGTATATTAGGTTAGAGTTAAAGTCTCCTATCAGAACTATGTCCCAGGAGGGGTGTGTGCACCATACATATGCAATTGTGGCAATTAATTGGTTATTGTGGGCTTTTTTCTTTCTTACTTTTGGATGTGTATAGGTGTTGATCAACAATAATGTTCTCGATTTATCTGAGAAATGTGAATTAGGTTTAATGAATTGCACGTTGGGCCCTGGGGAGCCAATCTTATCTGATTCGATGTTAAGTGCTGTAGAGACGTAGACTGCCAGGTCCCCTATCAACCAGCCCTATTTCTTTCTTTTTGACTTCAGATATGTTACAATGTTGGTAACCAGCCAAGGGTAATTCTTCCAATGCCCATATCTCCTGTGGAGCTATTATGTAACATATTTCCCAATTTTGAGGATGGCTGCCTTCTTCCAGCTATTTTTTTGCTCCGGCGATATTCCATAAAATGAGGTGAATGTTTCCCTTGTTTAATTGGTCGATCACATAAATCGAAAATACCTGCCCACAAGGCAAAAAAGTATATATATACCGTGTGTAGAACGCTTATATATACTTTTTTGCCTTGTGGGAGGGAATTGTTGATTTATGTGATTAATGAGTGGAGGGCTACCCGTTCCCACAAAAAAACCCTCTGGGCTCCTTATTGACAGATATAATTTGTCGATGAGCCTTTCCATGGGTCAGTTACATTAAGTGCACCTGGCAGCCAGCTCCATTGGTCTTGAACTAGTTCTACGGTTGCTTTGTGGTCTTTATGCACCCCACTTCTCTGTACAGTCGATGGACTACTGCCTTTTGCCCTCTGCAATACGTAGTACACATGTAATTTTTCTTTTCTTTGTCTTGATTCATGACTAACATTGAGGGTGGAGTTTTCAATCAGAGGGCCGGTATAACGGGGTATAATTGGTGTGGAACAAAGATTCTTTTGGCACTCATTTTTCTTGTTTAGTATGCTATGCCCTTGATTACTTGACTCATTCACTTCTATCCTGCCTTGGGAATTTTTTGGCCTCCCTTGCTTGGTGGTATTCTTATTGTCTAAGGGGCACATGCATCAAGCCAGCTTTTTGTGATTTCTAAATAGCGAATTTTACCGATTTGCTATTTAGAAATCGCAAAATGCAATGCATGAAGGGTACGCAATTTTCTTTCCTTAAAACTCCTTAATTGTGACTCGCAAATAGCGAATCGGAATTAAGGAATTGGGAATGGGAATGCATGTGCAATTTGCGAGTACTCCATAGTTACTTGCAAATTGCGCATGAAATTTCAAGGGTGCAAGGGTTCAAAAAGAATACCCTGTTGCAATCCTGAAATGAATGTAGCCTGTAGTCTGTAAATGTAGTGCACATAAACTGTAATCATATGTTCTATTACAGATGTAAATATATTTTATTCCTTTTTAGAAATATCAAGTGGTTCTCCAGAAGAAGGCGTGAATACGCCGAAACGCGCGTAGAGACAAATCAATAACTCCACTTGTCTGTTTTTTTTACTTGTTTTTTAAATATGTGTACAAATTGAAATTATTGTCAAGGGGGGGGTGGTCCCCGACCTTTGGAAAGGTGCAATTATTATTCCCATTCACAAGAAGGGAGATCGCTCACTGCCTGCCAACTATACACCCATAAGCTTAATAGCAACCATGCAAAAAGTAGTGGGGAGAATGGTTGCAAACCAGCTTATGGACTGGGTTGACGACAACAACGCCCTTTCCCCATATCAAGGTGGATTTAGGCGAGCAACCAGCACCATTGACCAGGTCTTCCGCTTTACCATACTGCGGTGGAAGACGGTTTTACTAGGAAGAGGCTGCCTGTATGTCGCGTTTGTCGACCTGCGGGCGGCATTTGATCTAGTCCCCAGGTTTAAGCTATGGTTGGTTTTGCAAAAGCTGGGAATTCCTGTTGATTTGCTCACACTAATTATGCGTCTACATGAATCCAATTTCGCAAGAGTACAGTGGGGTGGGAATGGCGAGTCAACTTCGGACTTCCCCGTGGAAAGGGGTGTCCGACAAGGCTGTTCCATGGCTCCCTTACTCTTCTCATTATTTATTAATGGGATTGTCAAGCGAATGTTGGAAGCAAGCGTAGACGCTCCTTCGTTAGCGGACGTCAGGGTCCCGATCCTGATGTTCGCTGACGATACCCTTATCTTGTCTAAAACCCCAGCAGGGCTGCAACGTGCATTAAATATTTTTGATATTTTTTGCACAGAGCACGGGCTTGAAGTAAACGTGGGGAAAACGAAACTAATGGCCTTTACCCCACGCCGTAGAATCTATCCCAAGGTAACCCTAAATAATTGCAAGTTAGACACTGTTAAGGAGTTTACATATTTAGGGGTACAGATAGCAGAGGGCGCTGACTGGTCGCATCATTTGGAAAAAGTGGCCATAAAACATCAACAGCTTTCAGGTGCTTTGAGGGGAGAACACCGCAAATCCAAGACAAAACCGATTAAACCCGCACTTATAGTGTACGATGCAAAGGTCTTAGGTGCCACTTTATATGGTGCGGAGTTATGGGCTTGGGACAATCTTGCGGCCCTACAGACATCTGAGAACAAGTTCCTCAGAGGGATTACAGGACTTCCACAGAGCACCCCCCTAATACCACTGTTCCTGGAGCTGGGTAGACGCCCAATTACCGATAGAGCGCGATTGCGCCCTGTTCTCTACTGGAGACGTCTTTGGACAACTCCAGAGATCAGACAATATGCAGAGGGTTTTCTTTGGATAATTAAGGAAGACATCTTCCACAAGATAAAATGGCTTAAAAATCTAAGGGCCATGCTAATTAACCTGGGGTTTTCCAATCTTTGGAATAACCCAGTGGAAGAGGAGTTCCCAAGCAAAGAAGCCCTCAAATCACATTATTGGGATTGGGTGGGTGGTAATCTGCTGAAAGACGTTAGGTCTGACTCTATGGCTGGTCGTTTCTTGGAGACAAAATTTTTTCCTATCTTAGAAAATTATTGGGATACTATTACGGTACCAATGGATAGGAAGCTAGTCTTCCAGCTAAGATCCGGATCTATTCCCCTAAAAAAACTAACGGCAGGTTGGCATAGGTCGACTAGTAGGTTATGCCCAGTTTGTGAAAATGCTGAGGAGAGTGTAGGCCACTTTCTATTTGTATGTAAAGCCTACTCATCACCCAGGAGATTATGGCTCACACCTGTATGCAAAAACCTGGGGACACGTGACAGTGCAGTGGCTTTAAGAATTTTGTGTACAACAACTCATGAATCGATAGTCATTGGGGTAGCTAAATACTTGGGATGGGCCTGGGCAATCAGGCGACGATTTTTGGGGGGGATCAGTTAATCAGGTTTTCCTTTTATCTTTATTGTCTAAAAATGTAAAACTACTTTGTCACATGTAAATTTTTTACGCTAATATTGTATGAGCTGCACAGAATGACTATATGAATTTATATTTGTAAATGATATGTTTTTATTCTGTAATGTTCAATTTTATGCTGTGCTTTTATGAGAAATAATCTCGAATAAAGCTTGTACAACAACAAAAAAAGAAATTATTGTCACTTGTAATATTGTTATTTGTAATATCCATGAGAAAGTAATTGTATGATTTTTTAACTGTGTCAGTGATTTGATTAAATATTTTTTGTATTTTTAATAAATTAATCATGAATAACACTTTTTCTTATTGTTAATAATTTGATGTGCACTACATTAGGTGATCTATTGTTTGGCTACAACAATTGATGTTCCACAGTACCTGCTATTCCCTCAGGACCTATTAGTTGCCTAGGATAAGTTATTTATATAATATTTGTGCCCTGACCTAGGAACTATCTAGCAGTATCAGGGGGTCCCTTTTGTTATATATTGCAATCCTGAAAGTCCCCTTTTTCCATATTTTGTGCACACACATGTGTGTGTGTAAAATGTGACTTTGAAAAAGGCCCTTTAGGGCATTTTTCAAAAGCAATCGCAAAATACCATCAACTTTAGTTTGGTGGTAACTTGCGATTCCTAATAGCCAAATCGCAATGATTTTCTCCTTAATACATTGCATTTAAGGAATCGAAATTTTAGGGATTCCTTAAGTTGCAATGTTTGCTTTGGGGATGATGCATCCCAAATGCACAAATACCAGTCAAAAAGGGGCAGATTCTGCAAATGTGTAAATCTGTGGGGTGCAGAGGCGGTTCTGATGGGCTGCGGGGCTGTGATGCGAGGTTCTGTATTAAAATACATCACACAGTGGCAGTCCTGAGGAGCTGCGGGGCTGCAATGCAAGGTCCTGCATTGCGATGCATCTGCTAAGACCTCAACTGGGCTGGCAGAGCACTTTCTAGCCCAGTTCCAAGGTTCCACGGCTGGGAAAACACCACTTGTGGGCAAGACTCATAGTTGCTGGGCTCAAGGTTGTTGGAGCCTTTTCTGTCCCTGAAGCTCTGATCAGGATGACAACCAACGAGCCCTTTGAGTCACTCTGGTGGTCCTGGGTTCTAGATGCAGGTCCAGTCCTTCTCACTCAGGCAGCAGGGCAGCAGAGTAGCAGTCCTTTTTGCAGAACAGCACAGCAATCTTCTGAGTCTTCCTCAGATCCAGAGGTGTACTGAAGAGTTGGGTCTGATGGTCCAATGTTTATACCTGGTCCCTACTTTGGAGTAGAAGAAGTTTCTAGAGACGTCCACCTCCAGAGTTGCCTAGAATTTCTTCTCTCCCTGCCCTAGCCTCAACTTGTCTGGGGAGAAAAATACTAGCGTCAAACCCTTTGTGATTGTGCTGTGGTAGAGGTTTTGTGATGTGCAAGTGTGGTAGTTGATAGCTCCTCCCCTTATCAAGTCAGAGATGGCCACTCCTGCCAACACCTATTACTTTTTTGTCTCACTATTTGGGAGAAATACCCAAAGACCAACTGCCAGCTACACCAAAACATGTGACCCAGGATACAGGCTACAAACACCACATGGTTAGGACAAGAACATGCCAACTTTCTAAAAGTGCAATTTTTAGAATTGTGACTTAAAATCCGACTTTACCATAAAAGAGGGTTTTCCATTACAATTCTTGAGACACCAAACTCGAAATTCCTACCTGCTCCCACTTGAAAGTAATCACTAATTAAAATGTAATAAGGTAACTCAATGTTATCCTATGGAAGAGTTAAGTCTTTGCATAGTGAAAAACAAATTTGAGGGGTTTTCACTAACAGGACATGTAAAAGTTAAAAGTACATGTCCAACTTTTTAAATATATTGCAAATTGACATTTGGGCTTTGTAGGGCCTACAACAGGGGTGACATGTATTAAAAAGGAAGATTTAGGCCTGGCAAAAGGTTTATTTCGCCAGGTCAAACTGGCAGTTTCAGCAACTAATCTCATGTAAAGTCCCCAAATTCACTTGTTACCTAACCGTACAGCTGCACATTCATTCATCAAGGTTAACTATTTTTATGCTACAATGTACGTACAATAATTCATCTTTAAGTCAATTACACTGTGTTATTTATTGTTGTGGACAACCTACCACTTTTGTAAAAGCGTTTTTCACAAAACAATATTCAATGAATGATACAATCAAGTCATTAAAACTTTATTTGATCTAGATTGATGACATAGATCATAAAAGTATACAAATTTAAAAACAAAACATCCATTTATAAAGTTATTAAAACTACGGTTTGAGAAAAAAGAGTATCCTGTTTAAAGATACACAGTTTATAATTAAAAAAACAATAGGTTAATCTGCATTATTAAAAACATGATTCTGGGTAACATAATTAGCTGGCCAATTAACAACAAAACACTAAAGAGGGGATAATTTACGACTAGCGGATGTGCCTCAGTTGTTGAACCTAGGGTTGTGCCAGTGTTCACAATTTTATGCCTTAGCAATGCTGTGCTAAGTAAAACTCAAAATTTGCAATTAGTTATGGTGATCCATGCTAGGATTTTTACAGAGGTTAATGTGGGCACACAACATAGAGGCTAGATTGCATTTCAACAATTGAGCAGCACAATGATTCAGTTCGATTTAAAAGAATGGTGTTAAATTATAATAAATAGCTCCAAAAATGCACTCTTTTTCTGATTATCAGTGCAATATGCAGATGGGAGGCATATATATCTAGGGTTGCTGAACTCAACCCACCCCCTTTTACAGAGTTAGGTCTATAGCAAGTAACACAGTGCATGTGCAGAACCATCCCTTAGTTCTTACATTGTATCTATGATAGTCGTTTCCTACAGACTGTCAAAATCAGGTGTTACTAGGGGTATGTTGTGCCAAGGTTGAGAGAGACAGTTGAAATACTCTGGTCAGCATACCAGGACCACTTTGCTGTGCTGCTCTAGGGTGACTTATATATACATCAATCTATTTCCGCTTCAATATAAAGGTCCAGATGGATGTATGCTGGCTTTTAAAATAAAAATAGGTAGTCCTTTTTAAGGTCCAACCTAAGCACTGTTATGTGTTAGGATATGAGTGTGTCACAATAGTGTATTACTTAGTTGAGCAGATGGATCAATGTCACAGTGACACCACTCTTGCATTCCTTGCATTTTTCTTTTACATATCATTTAAGTCATGCATTTACTTCATGAGTAACGTATGTTAATTGAAAATGTAGAACTGGAATAGTTTGGATTCACTTGTTCAGCATTTATCATTATTATGGCATTGTAGTGCCTCAAGAGAATTAGTATGTGCTCTATCAATATGAAAAGAATGGGTGGAATATACAGTGAAATAAGTAACTTGATAGATATTGAAGTTACATAGGGAAGGATGTGATTTGTGTTTCAAATGTAAGATCACACCTACTTGATTTTGTTTCAAATATGAGTTACATTAAGGAGAATAGTGTGACAGTGTGAGGAAATATTAGACTGTGATTACATAAGGAATGTATTGATTTGTACCAGATATCAGGCAGCATGCTTGTATGAATAGGTTGTCATTAGAGTAGACATTTGAGTTAGGGAATAGGGGTGTAAGAGGGTGAAGAGGGTGAATTTATCAATGAGAGAAAGCTGATGTATGTACTTACCAGTCTCTGCTCCACCTGCAATTCCCGCAATGCTTTCAATGTGGAGTATAGACAACATTGTCTCCTCCCAGCGCATGATGTTGAGGGGCCTTGGAGACCCACCACCAGTTGCTGGCACCTCTTGATGGACCCTAGAAGTGAATGAACTGACTCTCCCCTGGTTGTTCCACGACTTGCAGGTCTCCTCCTGTAAGTATCTGTTGTTCGAGAAAGCATTCATTTTATTCACAATTCTGGCCCACATTTCCCTTATACGGCTTATGTTTATTATCTGAACCTGTGCTCCAAACAGCTGGGGCTCAAATGTGAAATTTCACATCCACCATCATAATTAACTCTGTTTCTGGGAATGTAGGTAAATGGTTTGTGTGGTTTGAGTAGTGTCATTGGAAGTGGGAGTTGCAGGTGTTATTTGGCGAGTTGGTTTTCAGCAGATATATGTTGGTGGATGTGGAAGCTCAGTCCACCAATACTGTCCTCAGCTGTGAAGGTCCCTTCTCCCCACTATGACAGCAGGCTTATCGAAATGTGATGGATTACTCTAAATATGACGGATGGCTGTTTGATGGAGCAGTGTCCAACAATGGAAGACGAGGTGGACTGACAAAGGTGAAATGAAGAACAGCCGACTATCCTACCTCCCTTATGACATATGGCAGTCCATGAGCCCAAGCCCTAAATACAGAGGATGGTCAACCACCCGGCCTGAAGGACAGACCAGTTCTGTCATGACAGAGGAGCATTGGGCCATCTGCCAAACTCTAGATCAGGCCCTAAGTGGTTTGCCCAGAATCACAGAATGTTGAGCCAAAGTTAGGACTCAAGCTTGATTCCACAGTTACAAAGTCAGACACGTTGACAATTTGGACATATCTTTTCCATGTGACACCACCAAAGACATAGATCATAAATGACATAATTGATGATGTGAGCAATAACATCATTATTACGAGCAGTATGACGTAGACTTAAAAATGCAGACCAAAAAGGATGGTTTGCAAAGAAAACAGAGAACACTGCTGTAGCATTGATGATTGATAGGAATTCATACTAGTCAGCCAAATTAGTTGCAGAAGCTCTATCCGAAAGGCTGACATTGTAAATTAAAATGATTGCTTTTGCTCAAGAAGCGAAACTGTAATTGCAGGCAAATGTAATCCAGTTTACAAAAGTTGGAACATGAATACTACTTTACAATCATTCTGTGGAAATGAAGCACATTATCCGCCATCAGGTATAAAGTGCTTGTGGTGAGTTGAAGTGATGTTATTACACAAATTGCACTTACATATAATGAATTATGATCTGGTTACTACTTTTCATGAAATAGAACTGAATTATCTAGATGGCAGGAAAGCTATTTCTGAGTACTTGTGGAGTGGTAGGGCCATTGAGGGGCGTTATGAACTAAACAACAGGAGTAACCTTGCAGAGTCAAAAAACAGTGTACAAGTGTTATGCATTAGCGCTAATAGCTCAAGTTCAGGTCTTTCTTCAATGTAGTGTACTCTGTGAGTCAGAACTTATTTGGTTTGCTGTAGGGGCTGCATGGTTTGTGTTCTAGTTTGTCTCTTGACGGCTTTTGCATCAATTATGGACTTTCCTAGACTTTCTATGTCCTAGAATTCTAACTCCATAGAATTTTATATTTGCTTTTTTCACAGACAGCAATGCTTCAAAGAAATATAAAACTATCACACAATATTTAAGACACTAGTATATAAAATACACCCTTGGCAGGAATAATTTCAAATAATTCAAGAAATACATATATTAATTCATCAGGGTAAGCTGAAATCCTTTGCTGAAATCCTTTACTGAACTACCTTTGTTGCAGCCTGTATCACAATTGACTGAATTAAAGATGTATTTGTATGTCTGTGTTAAAGGATACCATTTTTTTTTTTTAAATATCTTTTTATTGCAGGAATTAGCCAAAGTTACATGACAGATCAGCGACATAGCTTCAGTGGAAAGAAAAACAACAGATCCCCCGTGAGGAAACATCTTCTATACACAGCCATTCAGCCCACAACCCAAGGGTCGGGCGGCGTCTGCTATAAAGTCGCAATTGGGGATCCGGCATATTGCTGAGGTTGATCCAGATAAACGATCGATCTTCATCTGCTTTTCCAAATCATCCTAAAAGAAATGTAACCCCCCAACACCCACTTAACCCAACTCCTCCCCCCACCCAACCCCGCCATCAGTGTATTGCATGTGTAAGATGAGCTCGTGGAAGGAGACCTTAAGTGACTGCGTAGAGATCAGTGATATGGGCATCTAACGGGATTCAGGTTGTGCTGCGTCCTCACTCTCTGAGTCGCTGGAAGCGCTGTGATCTCGCAGGGCCTGCACTAACGTCTCCCATTCCAATGCAACTACAAGCGCCCGCTCATTTTGCTGTCGCCTCGCCAGCTGGTATCGCAGGGTGCTCTCCCCGGTGGCCCACTTCTAGAGTTCGTTGTGCCATTTAGCTCCCGTTGGACCAACTCGTGCCTTCCAATGCCTGGTTATCTCCCTTTTTGCAAGAATGAGGCCCAGGTCAATAAATTTACTAGTGATTTTGTGTTTAGGGGTATGAGGGAACCAGTGTAGGATCCCCACCGCCGCGTCAAAAGTCAAGGCTCTCCCAGTGACCCCATTAAGGGTGTCCCCTATCAGGAGCCAGTAGGAGGACAGCGCTGGGCAGGACCACTGCATATGTATGAGGTCCGCCGCGGGTGCTCGGCATCTGGGACAATCCGCCGTGTCTGTGGCGAAGTATTGTTGGATTTTCGCCGGAGTCAGGTAGGCCCTGTGAAGTATATAGAAGTGAACCAATTGAAACCGGGCGTGGCGCGTGCCTTTCCAGGCTCGACGCAATAGTTGCGCCCACGTCGTTTCCGGTATATCTTTCCCTATGTCGGCTTCCCAGCGGTTCCGCAGTACGTCAAGCGGGGTCAGACCCTCATTAAGTAATCTGTTATATAAACACGTGACCGCCTTGACCGTCCCCGAGGACATCATAACATATTGGCACACCGATGATATTGGTGGCTCCTCCATACCCCTCTTCCAGTGCATCTGAATTGCTCTAATTATAGCTGTATGAAGGAGGAAGTCGCCTCGGGGAACGTCAAAGCGGTCCAGAATCTCCTGGAAGGGCAGTAACACCCCATCTTCATAAAGATCTCCCACTAACTGCAACCCTGCATCCTCCCAATGCCTTAAGCGCGACCAGTCTCCACCGTGAGGCAGGGCCGTTAACATCCCCAATGGAATCTCCGGAGCATATGGGAGTTTCAGCTCCCCCCGGGGGTGGGCGCGATTCCAGCACAGCTGTATAGTCCGTTCCTCGAGCGTAAGGTCTTGCAGAGCTAAGCGCTGGCGTAATGCAATGTAGGAGATAACATGTCTGGGCATTCCCCTGCCCCTCCCATCCTCCGGGCCTCGGAACTCTCTCGCTATCTCCTGGGTGAAGGTTTGTAACTGAGCCGCTAGATAGTATTTTTCGAAATCCGGCACCGCTAGACCGCACTCCGGTTTTGGTCTCATCAGGGTCTTGAGTGCCACCCTTCGGCGGCCTGACCCCCAGAGGAACCCCACCACCATAGATCTCAAGAGCCGGAAGGTGGCCGGCGGAACCCAAATCGGGAGTGCCCTAAAGTATTATATCAGCCGGGGTAATGCCACCATTTTCAACAATGCTATACGCCCAGCCACCGAAAGCGGCAAGGTGGCCCAGAAGTCCATGTTGCCTCGCAGCGTGCGAATACAGCGGGCTATATTGCCGTCCAAAAGATCGGCAGAGTCATGGTACACATACACCCCCAGGTACTTGAGGCAGCTAGGTTCCCATCTAATCTCCCTGGTGGTGTCGGGTCTGGGCTCCCCCTTTCGAACCGGCAATAGGCAAGTTTTGGCCCAATTCACCTTAAGGCCCGAGATCTCTCCGAATGCCGTGAGAGCCTCTTCAGCCCCATCCAGAGCATTACTCGAGTCCTCAAGGAAGAGCAGCAGGTCATCGGCATACAGAGAGATGTATTGCTGTCCTGATAAAGTTCGCAGTCCGCCAAAGTGGACTCCGGTCTGGACCGACAACGCTAGTGGTTCCACCGCGAGCGCGAAAAGCAGAGGGGATAACGAGCATCCTTGTCGCGTGCCTCGTTCCACCGGGTATTGTTGAGAGACCAACGGGCCCGCCCTCACCCTGGCCGCCGCCGAGGCATAGAGTACCATGGTCCACCTGACAAATCCCTCCCCCAAACCAAAACGTAGTAGTACTCTACGTAAATATTCCCATTCCAGGCTGTCGAAGGCCTTTTCCAGGTCAACCGAAAGGACCAAGGGGCACAGGGCCTCCGTGTGTGGTTCCTCTAGTAGACGGAACAAGCGAAGAATATTCATAGTTGTATTGCGCTTAGGGATAAATCCTGCCTGATCCTCATGGACCAAGGAACGCATGTGCCCCAGCAGTCTTGACGCCAATATGCTGCTCAGAATCTTATAATCGACCATTAGCATTGATAACGGTCGATAGGACGCCGGGTCATCGGACTCCCTACCAGGTTTGAGGAGGGGGACTACCAAGGCTTCGCACATCGAGCCGGGGAGGCGTCCCAAGCGTTTCGCTTCCTTGTAGACTACTACCAGCCGGGGCGCCAATAGATCCACGTAAGCGGAGTAGATTTCGACCGGGAGCCCATCGAGGCCCGGGGTTTTGTTTCTCGCCATTCCTTTTATGGCGCTACGGATTTCCGAAAGTTCTATATCTGCGCCCAAGGCCTTTGCTATGTCAGGTTCCAGTGCGGGAATCTCTAAGGATTGTAAATAATCATCGATCAGGGTAGGATCACAGGTCAGTCTACTACGGTATAGCCGTTCATAGTAGCGCAAGTAGCAATCGAGTATCTCCGGTTGGGTATGCACCTCAAGTCCCTCCGCGGTGCGCATGGACACCGTCGGGGAGGCCCGGCGCATGGGGTTGGCCAGCCAAGCCAAGAGCGCGCCCGACCTGTCCCCCTCCGTGAGCGATCTGGTGACATAGGCCTTATAATCGAAACATCGCAATCGTTCGACCTCTGCCGCCACTGCCTCTCTCGCTGCAGCAGTACGTTCCTGAAGTTCTGGGTGGCCGGGGCGGCGAAGCTCCATCTCGCGGAGCTTCCGGTCCGCGTTGGACAGGTCATCAAGGATGACATGTCGCATTCCCTCTTTCTTGGAAATGCAATAGCCCCTGACCACCACTTTAAAAGCATCCCACTCCGAGGCCCTCGACCTAGCAGTGCCCCCATTGGTCGCAAAATAGTCAGTAATTTTATCCTCCAGGTCCGCCTTGAAGACTATATCCTCCAATATCTCGGGGCGCAGTTTCCAAGTGGGTATGCTGGGGACCCCGGGAAACCAACTGAGATCCACTAATAGGGGGTTGTGATCCGAGATGGTCCTAGCCAAATATTCAGATCGCACAGTCGCGGACACCAATTCCATCGACCCCAGAAACCCATCCAGTCTTACATGTAATTCGTGCATGCCAGAGAAGTACGAATAATCTCTAGTATGGGGGTGCTGGGCACGCCAAATGTCTGTCAGCCCCCATTGCGCCTGCCAGTCCTTCCTGCCTTTAGCTACCCGTCGGACCGGGGAGTCCGGGAGGGGGGGGGTGTGAACGATCGGCGTCAACATCCACCACCGAGTTAAAATCTCCCCCCAGTAGGAGAGTCCCTGACAGGAAATGGGCCAAAGAGCCCGATAACCCAGATAGGAAGGCGAGCTGGTCCACGTTAGGTGCAAAAACGCAACAAATATTCAGTGCCCTACCCCCCAATGTGCCAGAGGTAGCGACCCTCCGGATCTACCACAGATTTGGAAACCTGTAGGGGTATCCCAGCTCTAATCCATATCAACACCCCTCGCGCATAAGCTGAATATGTGGTGTAGTAAACCTGCCCTCTCCACCTACGCTGTAGCGCCGCCCCTTCCGCCTTAAGATGCGTCTCTTGTAGCAACGCTATCTGCACCCCTCTACGCACCAGATAAGCCTGAATTTTGTGTCGTCTGGACATAGTGTGGAGGCCCCGCACATTCCAAGTGACGCATTTTACATTAGTGATCTCAACCATTGTCCCAAATTGTCACATCCAGGTTCCCCCAGCAATGCTCAGTCATGGATCGTTCAGTATTCGATTCAACACCAATGGCGGACGTCCCCCCCACAAACAACAAAACTTCCCCCTGAAACAAACCCCCTCCCATCCACCCCAGAATAGGACCCAAATAGCACCATTGAGGTTCCGTGAAAATTGTAAGTGGTGTTTTCGACTCGCACGAATATGGTCGAGTCTGGTATCTATGAACCGCAAATGACGAGTTTAGTGGGTGTACGCGTTTTCGCTGTACTAGCCTGAACCGTTCGTTTGTTTCGTGGGTTTCTTTATCTGAACCCACGGGTTCCATTTTAGATATGGCATCCATTTTGTTTCTTGCCCTCAAGTAGCCAGCGAACGGACACTGTCCGCTTCGCGACCCTGGGTTTCCCAAACTCTTGCGGAAGACACGTGTTCCTTTGAGGGTGTCTTTATGAGGAGGGGGGTGACACTGTAAGGCAGATGGCCCCGTTCGAGGCTCATCTTGCCGTGCCGGTCTATTGTCTTAGTTGTGCATTTCATTAGGCACGTCCTTTTGATCCCTGCAATCGTGTTTCCTGACACCACCCCTTTTACACCTTCTTCGATCTGTTCCCTATCCTTCGTCTTCCTCTGCACCTGTTTCTGACTCTTCCTTGATTCGTTCACAGCCGAACGGAATGCACTAATGGTGGGAAGATGTACTTTTACAGTTGGGAACTGGCAAACGCTACTGTAATTATGTTCCGGGCCCTGAATACATGAAAGCGACCCCCTATGACATTTACTGTGGGAACCGGGTTGTAACCTTTTGTCTGTCATGTTATCCTATGACAGAAAACTGTATAAAAAGAGCGATCCACAGATACAATTTGAAGCAGTCTCCTAGAACCTACACGTGTTGTACTTCTTGTGACTTCTGTGTTCCCTGCAGTAATAAACCTCGAATCTTTGACGCCGAAGGAAGTGTCCCGTGTCTCTGTTATTTGTACGCCGGAACAGGTAACCCACGAAGGTTTCAGGTGTTATCCCTGGCATCGCTGGGTCTTAGAATAACCCAGTCCTTCAGTTGGCGCCCATAGTGGGGCTGCATCAGTGGTACCGGTCCAAAGCCCGACGATCGTGAGGAACTTCGTGTGAAATCTCCGAGGGAAGGTGCACCCCGCTTCATCTATCCTGTTGTCGAAACAAGTGGCCCGATGACTTTTCCCGCGAAGATCCCCGCCTCCTGACGGCTGCGACGGACTGCTGCCCTGACTGTAGACCTGTTTTGGCGCCTGGCGTAGACCTTGGTACAGCGAGACGATTGACGGGCCTTCCTGGTGACGCCATTGATCTTTGAGTTAAGTATTTGTGGGTCGCTCCCAGAGTCCTTTGTTGTTGTGGGTGCTTAGTTGTTGCATGGCTCCATTGCATTGGTTCTTGGTATTTTGTTCTTTGTTGTACTATTTGATGTCTGCAGTCGCCAAAAACCGAGGGTTTTTGCTCTTTTGCAGGGACATCGTAATCCTATAACCCTTGACGTTTGTGAAACTCGGTTAGTGTGCACGATGCCTGGCCGTAGTACTTTGTTCAGTTGCTTTAGAGGTTGTGGTACGGATTCCCGGCTGGAGGACTCGTGTCCGATACCTCCGGTTGGAACTCCAACTTACGAATTGTATAGTCGACATGGTTTGGGTCCGATCACGTTCAATGAGTGTTGGGTTCGTTACACCAAAAAAGACGGTGTCCTTAGTTGGCCACCTCATGGCAGTTTCGAGGCCCCGATTTTAGATAATCTTGAAGCTAAATTGTTTCAAAGAAAAGCAAGGCCGGCCATGTTTGATTCCTTTCGGTTGTGGCGTAAAGAAGCCAAGCAGAAAGAAATCAAGCAGCTTAAACGTACTAAGAAAGAAGGTATTGTTACAACGATGAGAAATGCAGAGCAATTTCAGCGAGACAAGGAGGAGAAGGAAAAGGAAGTTTTTGATAGATTACAGCGTATGACAGTGGACAAGTGTTACCCCGCTTTACCGACGGGTACGGATAAGAAGGGAGAGGAAGCAGTAGAGGACCCTTTGTTGTCTTATCTATTGAAGTCGCCACCTCCATATGCACAGGATACCACGGTTCCTGTGGTCCCTCCTGTTCCTCAACCTGCTCCTGTTCCTCCACCTGCTCCTGTTCCTACTGCTCCTCCATCTATACCTTCTCATACTCCTGTTCCCGCTACTTCTACTCTTGTGGTTACACCTGCTGTTCCTTCTGTTTCCGACACTTCCCTTGTTACCCCGTTGCTTTACTCTTCTACCCCGTCTGCTCGACGTCGCGTTCCCTCTGTTGCTGCTAACTTCTTCACTTCTCTCGGACCGATTCTTGGGTCCGCTGGTTCTGATGCTCCCCAAAGACGAAGTCAGCTTCCTGGTGGTAGGGAACGTGATACGCTATATAATATGGCGATGAATTGGATTCGATATCCCCTTAGGAATCCTCCACGTGTGGTGGTTGATACGTTTTCTCAATTCAATGAGCCGACACAAAGGTTCGTGTTTGAAGAAATGTGCAAGCTTTTACGTGATCAGATATCAGTTGATGCGACTGATGATGTGTTGGCTGCTCTAACTGACCTTCAGCTTCAGTTTGCAAGCGGAATAATGGTGGGTAGCAATGTTCGACGTGCTTTCGAGCAGTTGCTATCTTTCCGTCCTGCTATAATGCCTCGAGCATTGTTTACAGATGAAACTGAGGGACTGACAGCGACGCCTGGTCAGTATCCCATGCGTGAAGTTCCACCAGTATGGATGCCAGGCAATCCTGGTGGTAATCCTGCTGTCTTGCCACACTTCCAGAGAGTTTGGATACACCTCCCATGGAAGCGATCGGAAGTTTTACAGGTGAAGCAATCCTTGCCTGACCCTCGCAAAAATCCTGCAGGGTACTATAAAGAATTGTCGCAGCTAGTGGATGCTACGATAATGAATCTTGCCGACATTGATATGCTGTTTGGCAATGTTGTACCGCAACCGGTATGGGCGAAGATTCGTCAGCAAGATCATGCAGCAGAATTGGGTGGTGACTGGGCTGCACTTAGTGCCGCGGATGCTTTGCAAGCTGGTGGGGCTAAGCCTGACCAGCTCATTACCGATCTTCCTCAGAGAATAATCACCCTTATGAAAACGCTTATGCCAGCTATGAAAGTTAACTGGGTCAAATTGTCCGCTTGCAAGCAAAAGAAGGACGAGAGTGTCTCCGATTTCTTCACGAGAGTTGAGGAGGCATTCATCGATCACAGTGGTCAAGATATGGGCACTGAGGGAGGTCAGAGATTGTTTGTGGACAAATTTGTGTCGAATTTGTTGCCGGACCTAAGCAACAAATTGAAGAATTCTGAGAGTGCATGGGCTGTTTCTACTTCAGCCCAGATATTGGCTACAGCCCAATATTATGAGAATAGACAGAAAGAGGAAAACGATCGTGCAGAGAAAAAGACGAAAGAACTCAAAACGAAAGTGTTGTTGCAACAAGCGTATCCTCCGCGCTCGAATCAGAATGATTCGCAACAGCGGAATCGATCGCAGTCACAATCGAATAGGTCACAATCACGAAATGATTCTTCTTCGCAGAGATTTACGCTTGGGCACAATCAGTGTGCCTATTGTAGGGGCGAGGGTCATTTGAAATTTGATTGTCCGGTTCTGCGTGATCGAAATAGTGGAAATTCGTCTAGAGGAGGTCGTAGTGGTACTCAACAGGCTTCACGAGGTAGGGGTCGTGGTGTTACGCAAAATCAAAATGATCGTTCTAATAATTCCTCTGATTCTAACAATTGTTTCGATCAGCGTGGATCATCGCAAGGCAGATCCGCACAGTACAATGTGGATGATTATTACGTCGATCAGGGTACTGACGACGGTAATTACTAGGACAGCCATAGACAAGGAGAGGGAGTAGTATCAGTTCCGGTTGATCAGAGAGGGCCTTACGTCGCAGTTGCCACCTCGGGCGTAGTTGAGCCTTTTCTGTTGGACACCGGTGCAGCGAAAAGTTCCATCATGCATTCGAAACTCCCTGGCGCACCTTTGTCTGGCTTAACAAATGTTTCTGTTGGATTCTCCGGCGCCCCTGTTAGCAATCCTGTTTCTCGCCCTTTGCCCCTTACAATTGGGCCACGTGAGCTGAAAGCTCCGTTGATTTTGACTACTGGTTGTGGTGAAAATCTTTTGGGCTTGGATTTGCTGAAACGACTGTATGCGACTTTGTATTGTTCTCCTGCGGGGGTAAAACTTACTCTGGGCGAGAGAGTTATCTCTCCTATGTACTTGTCCATCGATAAGCTCCCACCGGAATTGAGTTCTCTTCCTGCATCTTTGTGGGCAACAGGTCCCAATGACGTGGGCCTGCTTGACATCTCCCCATATGTTGTTCATTTGAAATCAAATGTGCGGTTACCACGTATTCCCCAGTATCGTATCTCGCTTGATGGTGAGCGAGCGTTGTTAGCGATCATCTATGATTTGATCGAAAAGGATGTTATCGAGGAGACTCGGGGAAACGTGTGTAATAGCCCTGTGTTACCCATCTTGAAATGCACTGATCCATCTAAGCCTCCTGTTTATCGTTTTGTTATCGATTTACGGGAGGTGAATAAAATTGTGATTCCTCAGTTCCCTGTGGTACCCGACATTACGGCTTTACTGACTCTGATTCCAGCATCTGCGTCTTGGTTCTCGGTGATCGATCTGAAGAATGCTTTCTTTAGCATTCCGATTGCTGAGGAGAGTAGGGACCTTTTTGGTTTCTCTCTAGGTGGCCGAAGCTTTAGGTTTAAACGCGCTCCTCAGGGCTACTGTGAGAGTCCATCGATATATAGCCAAGCCCTGAAAAGCCAACTTGATGCGTTTGTATTGCCGGCCGGTGCGGCCTTGATCCAATATGTGGACGACTTATTGGTGGCTGCGGACACTCAGGACATTTGCAAAATTGCTACGGTGTCTTTGTTACAGCATCTCTGTGACGTACATCACAAGGTGTCACCTTCTAAACTGCAATATTGTTGCCAAGAAGTAACCTATCTAGGTCACTTATTGTCAAAGGAGGGAAGAAGGTTGACCCCAGAACGAATTGCAGCGATTGCTCGAATGACTGTGCCAGCAACTCAGAGAGATGTGCGTGCCTTTTTAGGTATCACGTCATACTGCAGGCAATGGATTCCAAATTTTTCATTGCTAGCGAAACCATTGGTGGCTCATACGTGCAAGGATGTTCCAACTCCTTTGCCATGGACGGAAGAGTGTCAGAAAAGTTTTTCTGAACTGCGTGATGCGTTGTGTTCGGCCCCTGTGTTAGGTACTCCTGACTACAGTAAGCCGTTTACACTATACGTTCACGAGAGGGAAGGTTGTGCGTTGAGTGTTTTGACGCAACAATTTGGTGGTAAGCGACGTCCATGTGCATATTTTTCCTCGACCTTGGACCCAGTAGCTAGAGCATTGCCGAGTTGTTTGAGAGCAACAGCGGCAGCTGCGGTGTCCATCCGACAATCTGCGGGATTGGTCATGGATAATATGCTTACGGTAATGGTTCCGCATGCAGTTGACACTCTCTTGAATCGCACGAAAACTCAACATCTGACGAGTGCAAGATTGTCTGGTTATGAGTTGACGCTTCTGGCGAGTCACATTCAAATAAAGCGCTGCAATGTCCTGAACCCGGCGACTTTGTTGCCAACTAATATGGAATCAGATGAGGTAGAACCACACGACTGCTACTTACGTACTGAGGAGGAAACAAAAGGTCGTGTGGACCTAAAAAACACTCCTTTGGAAGACCCTGATGGTACCTTGTATGTGGATGGTTCGTGTTTTAAGTTACCGAATGGTGATGTGACGACTGCGTATGCTGTGGTAACGGTGAGTACAGTTGTGGAGACTGCGAGATTAAATCAGAATTCTGCACAGGCGGCAGAGCTGATTGCCTTGACCAGAGCGTGTGTTTTGTCGAAAGGGAAACGGGTGAATGTGTTTACAGACAGCCAGTATGCATTTGGTGTTGCGCATAGTTTTGGACGATTGTGAAGATAGAGAGGTTTTATGACATCGCATGGTACGAAGATCCAGCATGGACAGCTTGTGAACGATCTTTTGGATGCACTTACATTGCCTAAGCAGGTGGCGATTATTAAATGTAGTGCACACCGTAAGGTGACAGATGATGTTGGTCGTGGGAATGCGTTTGCTGATGAGATTGCTAAGGAGACTGCAAGGAATCTTACAACTAGGATGTATGTGACGAGTTCGGTAAGGTGGCCTGCAGAAGCTGGTATGTGTGAAGACACTTTCGAGAGTGTGAAAGCGATTCAGAACGAGGCCACCGAGACTGAAAAGACCAAGTGGAAAGAGAGTACGGGAAAGCTGGATGCGAATGGCTGTTGGATTGATTTGTCCGAGAATAAGAGGTGGATGTTGCCGGATGCATATGTGCTAGCTGTTGTGACTATGGCACACGGCTTGTCACATATTAGTGCGAAAGGTATCTGTAAGTTGTTGTCCCCTGTATGGAAGAATGATGGTATCGCTAAGTGTGCTGAGAGATTGGTCAAGAATTGCATGGTATGTATGATGTACAATCCTGGTAAGGGAACTCCTACACCCCCTGGCCACTTTGCTCCTCCTTCATGTCCCTTTGAGGTGATTCAGTTAGACTTCATCCATATGGAGCGATGCAATAACCTAAAATACGTTTTAGTTGTGGTTTGCACATTCTCCCGATGGATCGAAGCCTACCCTCTTAAAGACAATACTGCCCTGTCCACAGCGAAAGTCCTACTGAAGGAGTACTTTCCTCGGTATGGAATGCCACGGATTGTATGGTCTGATAACGGAAGTCAGTTTGTGGGGAGTGTGATGAAGAGTGTGTGTAAGGGCCTTGGAATTACACAAAAATTCCATAGCGCCAACCATCCCCAGTCAGCAGGTTTAGTTGAAAGGTACAATGGTACTCTTAAACTAAAACTCGCAAAGATCCAGGCTACGACTGGTCTCTCGTGGCCTGACGCTTTGCCCTTAGCTCTTCTGTCAACTAGGGCGACTGTACACTCTCGAGTAGGGCTTAGCCCATATGAGATTGTGTTTGGTCGTCCTGCCAATGTTTGGGGGGTCCCTAGACCCACTGTGTTTTCTGATCTTGAGTACCCAATGTTGATCGATTATCTTCATGATCTGACTGCTAAACTGAGGTTAATTCACCAACAGGTCTTTGAAGCACTACCGACGCAGGAGGGTCCAGGCCACCAGCTCCAGCCCGGAGACTGGGTGGTTACGAGGAATTTTGGCCGAAAACGAAATCTTGAGCCAAGATTCATCGGACCCTACCAGGTGCTCCTTGCCACGAGAACTGCTGTTCGTTTGGAGGGTCGCAAGCACTGGGTGCACGCCACCCACACCAAGAAGGTACATATACCTTTGCCAGCGGACTCGTGGGTGAGGAAGGGCATCGCTTCGTCTGAAGCTGAAGTTGTACCGAACTTTGTCCCATTCAGCGACGCTCAGCCTGTCGGAGATACCTCAGTGCAGCCGGACGATACTGTTGAACATTTGTCATCGGAGGACTCAAGATCTGAACAATAGTCTGGTCGACAGGATTTTGTTTCACCACCTGACCAACTGTTTGAAGATCAGACTCGTCCTGGGAGAAGCAGATATTTTCTCCGTTCCAACACTAGAGACAAATAAAAAATATTTTCGCTTTCTCCCTTGACATTCACCCCATTATCACTTTTCACTTTTGAACATTTTTGAATAACTGCAATTTTCGTGAATTCTGAGTTTTTTCTGCATGTGTGTATTTGTTTCCACAGCTAGGAGATTTTGTATATATTGTTTAATTAAAGTACCTTACATCCGGGTGGACCGTAGGGCCGTGCGGGTACTTCCTTCTGGTTAGTAGGTCCTGACACTAGGTTGGAGACCGTCGATTCCTAGGAACTCCTGGGGATTGACTATTGCTACACAGAACGAAGTGCGTCAAGAACGTTGCGGACGGTTTTAGAGGATGGCTTTCTCGAAGCTGTCGGAATTGGAAAGGACTCAATCTCAAAGATTCGAATTGCATAAGATTGCACGTACTAAATGCTTCATGTTTCAGGTGTTCCTTCTGTTCTTAACTGATTGGTGGGTGGGCTGTATTACATGATACAGTCATTGTTGCCTTCTGCTTCACCTACCTCTTCTTCTGAACCTAAACCTACTTCCACTGTTTCCCCTCATTCCTTCCACATCTTACCACAACACGAGCAGGTTAGACGTGCGGAATTTATGAACAATTCCTTTGTTCAGCTCCTTCATCAGCATCAGTTGGTAATGAACACTACGAATTGTTGGGTGTGTGGGTTAATGCCACATACCACTGATAGGGGAATTCCGTACTTGGTTCTTCCTTACAGTTCCCAGGGTTCAGCTCGAGCATTCCAAACAATGTTTTGTAGCGCACTAGATTCTTACCCCCATCGAGAGCCACGCACTGCAGATCATGGTCCTGGCCCGTACCATAAGCCTTTGGCAAGAGCGATTGCCGATTTAGATAGGGATATCTTTGACGCATCGCTTATCCCAGAGGAGGAGGTGCGAGCATACCGAGATCTGAGTGAGGCTGAGTATAGCACGTCAGTGGGTGATCGGCAGCTTAAAAGCTCGTCTCCGATCTGGATCGTACCCCATCTCGGAAATTTCTGTTTGAAAGGCCTAGGCCGAAGTCCGCGAGCTCAGCTCGGGAGGAGTGCCTGTACCGAAACTTATGTTTTGCCGACGACCTCTTCCCCTGTTCTTCTGACTGCCAAGGGTACTTACTTTGTTTGTTACGATCGCGCATATACATGGTTGCTTCGTGACTTCTCAGGCACATGTTATATTGCGAATTTGTTGCCGCCGACTTTCACTGTTGGGTCAGATTATCACAAGACCAGAGTTGTGAGAGGCGTGATTAGCGAAGAGGACACTGCCGGTCAAGAGGCAGGAGACTTCTTTAAGGGTTTCTTGCCGTTTTGGGGACCTATGATCAATAGTAGGAACCTGAGACAGTTGACTCGAATGGTGGAATCGACCGCTAATATCACTGCGAGCGCCCTTGGCAACATCACAGCAGAACTTCAGGCGGACAGGCTTATGACGTTACAAAATCGTATGGTTTTAGACGTTGTCTTAGCAGACAGAGGTGGAGTATGTAAGGTGATCCATTCGAGTTGCTGCATTTTCATTCCTGACAACGCTCCAACTGTCTATCAAGCCATCTCGAAGTTGCATAAGATCTCTGAGTCCATACACGTGGACGTAGGGGATTGGACGCTACTCGGATGGTTTTGGGGCCTGATGTCGACGTGGGGTTGGAAGATTCTGATGATCATTGGGGTTGTTGTAGCATTTCTGTTCACGTGTTGTCTTTGTGTGCAGTGTGGTCCTGCCTTATGTGGCCTCTGTGCTACGACGTGTATAAGGCGGCCGCCTGTTACCAAGGAAGCACTGATGGATAGAATAATGTTGCAGCAACATCTAGATGGTCTGATGAATATCGAAATCGATTCTGATTCCGACTAGTGCTTGCCTACATGAGGGCAAAAGGAGCGTCTGAGGTTCCGTGAAAATTGTAAGTGGTGTTTTCGACTCACACGAATATGGTCGAGTCTGGTATCTATGAACCGCAAATGACGAGTTTAGTGGGTGTACGCGTTTTTGCTGTACTAGCCTGAACCGTTTGTTTGTTTCGTGGGTTTCTTTATCTGAACCCACGGGTTCCATTTTAGATATGGCATCCATTTTGTTTCTTGCCCTCAAGTAGCCAGCGAACGGACGCTGTCCGCTTCGCGACCCTGGGATTCCCAAACTCTTGCGGAAGACACGTGTTCCTTTGAGGGTGTCTTTATGAGGAGGGGGATGACACTGTAAGGCAGATGGCCCCGTTTGAGGCTCATCTTGCCGTGCCGGTCTATTGTCTTAGTTGTGCATTTCATTAGGCACGTCCTTTTGATCCCTGCAATCGTGTTTCCTGACACCACCCCTTTTACACCTTCTTCGATCTGTTCCCTATCCTTCGTCTTCCTCTGCACCTGTTTCTGACTCTTCCTTGATTCGTTTACAGCCGAACGGAATGCACTAATGGTGGGAAGATGTACTTTTACAGTTGGGAACTGGCAAACGCTACTGTAATTATGTTCCGAGCCCTGAATACATGAAAGCGACCCCCTATGACATTTACTGTGGGAACCGGGTTGTAACCTTTTGTCTGTCATGTTATCCTATGACAGAAAACTGTATAAAAAGAGCGATCCACAGATACAATTTGAAGCAGTCTCCTAGAACCTACACGTGTTGTACTTCTTGTGACTTCTGTGTTCCCTGCAGTAATAAACCTCGAATCTTTGACGCCGAAGGAAGTGTCCCGTGTCTCTGTTATTTGTACGCCGGAACAGGTAACCCACAAAGGTTTCAGGTGTTATCCCTGGCACCGCTGGGTCTTAGAATAACCCAGTCCTTCACCATCCAGTTCCCATCCAAACTGTACCCTCAGTAAACACCCTTCCCCCAACTAATCCCACGGTAGCCACCGTAGGTATGCCTTAAGGGCCGAGTGCGGGCCGGGCGCCAGCAATTGGCCACCGAGTCTCGGGCTACCGAGACTAGACCGAGCACCGAATCATAAGTACCAGGCAAAGCAAGGCCCCCCAATCCCACCAGGGACACACGGTCTAGTAACAACTCCCATAACCACCTCACCCACCGTGATATTCTCCCGCCCAAATGGAGTCAGCTCACCCGAGTTCATCCCTGCCCATCCAGCATGCCCTCTGCCGAGTCTCGCTGGGAAGAGGAGAGAGTACTGTATGCCCTCGCTCCGCAGCTCACGTTTGACCGCTAGGAAGGAGGTCCGCTTATGTTGAGTTTCGTAGGTATAGTCCGGGAAAATGTTTACTTGGCTGTTCTCCACCTGGTATGGGTCATTGTGTCTGGCGGCGTTGAGAAGCAGATCCCTATCTCGGAAATGCAACAATCGCGCCACCACCGGGCGCGGGGAGCGGCCTTGTTGAGGAGGTCTGGCCGGTACCCTGTGTGCTCGTTCCAGGGTATAGAAGGAGGACAGACCCTCCGGTGCCACTACAGTTCGAAGCCAAGATTCTAGATAGGCCACCATGTCACCGTTCTCAATTTTTTCCGGTAGGCCCACTACACAAATATTGTTCCTCCTATTACGCCCTTCAGCGTCCTCCGCCCGCCTTTCCAAGTCACCGATCCGGGTCAGGGCATCCTTCATCGCAGCGGCCAGAGTCTTTTGCGCCGGCTCTAGGACCTTCACCGAGCTCTCCACCTCTTTGACTCTGTCCGAGAGCTTACCATGGTCCGCCCTGAGGAGGCCCAGGCTTGTCGCAACCTGGGCAATGTCTTGTTGAAGGGCCGATCGCGTATCTGCGATCGCCTCCAGGATCCTATCGAATTGTTGCTGTAGGTGAGGGCCTCCAGAACTCTCCGGGTTATGTCGATCGTCCTTATCCGGTGCCTCCGTGTCCGAGGCGGCCGGAGTGGTCCCTTTAGGTCCTCTTGGTTTCCCCATGGCGGACGTGCTCTGCAGTATGACTCGGGATGACCACCGCTGGGCTCCTCGGGGCCACTAGAGGAGAGGTGGAGGCGGTCACCGCCGATCGGCGTGGACCCGTCGGACCAAGTGAGGCCTCGGATTGCGATCACCAATATAGCCGGGTCTCCGACAGGGCAATATTATTGTGACGCCTATAAAGTTCCTCGGGATCTGGCGAGTGCAGGATCTCAGCGGAGTACAGCCGATCTTCTCGGGTGGCTTCGCTCTTCGGGCCAAGACCATCGGTCGCCGGGGTCCCCTCGACGCCGAAAAATCGACTATCAATCTTCCAGGGATGTCTATGGTGTCCGGACACTCCCAGATCGTCGGGAGGATAGTCGTCTCTCCGAAAGAGGAGACGTGGAGAAGGCACGTGCAGAGCTGGCAGGTTCCTCCGGGCCGAGGGTCTCGGCAGGTCTATCGAGCAGGTCCGGGCGCCATCTTGAGCTCCGCTCCGCACCCTCCGCAACTTCGCTTTTCGACAAGAACAGTCGATTTTCGGGTTTTCACAGGTGCCTCACCAAGTTGGCTTCAACTCGATCTTCGATTCATGGGGATCGGGGCGCCCAAAAACACTCGGAATTCAGGATAAATGCTGGCTCAGTCTCGGAGCCGAGCTCTCAGGCGACCATCGCCATCGGCATCCAAGCCACGCCCCGTGTTAAAGGATACCATGTTCAAGGATTAATGTACTGGATCTTAAGTAAGTCTGGGTGGTCAACTTCAATCCACTTGTGGAGTTTGCAGAGTTTCCTCACTCCGCATTATACGGAGCTGAGTGTTTTTTCCTCATCAAGCTGGCGAGCAAGGAAAATCCACTTCCTAGCGAGATTTTTCCTTGTTCGCGATTGTCGATGTCAAGTTGGCGAGCGCAAGCATGGAAAATCAACCTCCTGGCGAGATTTCTCAATGTGGGCAGTCGGATTTCTCATTGCGAGTGGTCCCGTGTGCTCGTGACCGCTCAAATTGAAAAACCGTCCTTTCGCATTCAGAAAGCTGCAGCTCAAGTAAAAAATCTACTTGAGTGGCAGAAATGAAGCAGCGCCCGTTTGCATCTGCTTGCTCTGTGCATGGTGCACAGTGTGGACAAACATCTGGTGCTGAAAATCACTGCGAAAGGCATTTATCTTACACACTCCACAGCTTGCGGAGCTTCAGGTAGCATTGCAGAGGTTTTTATGCACTTCGCTGAGTTCCACTAAGCAGAACTCAGCAAACTCCGCTAAGGCTTAATTTTAAGACTGTGTAGACAGGTTTTGCGCAACACTCTCCATGTTTTTCTCTCTGGGGTGTCTTGTTTAAGGAAAACCAGATTCTCTGTTCACTTCTTTTTATAAGATCTCTATGAAGTTAGTTCGGAACCCCGGAGATTTTCTTCTACACCCACAGTCGTGGATATGAATGCTGCAGCAGAGGCAGTGGCACCGGTGCCCAGGGTTCCAGGGGGCCCCCTAGAATCTGATTGTTGTTGTATCTTAGTATCCAACCAGCTTTCTGGGAACCCTTTTCATTGATTGCACAAGGACCCATGGCACTCTTGCTATGGCACTGTCTGCAGCTCCTCCATGTTTAACCTTTATGTTCCCCTACTACCCTCCCCCACCTCGGTCAACTTCACCATGAGCTAAATAATAATTACAAAACTGTGTTTACGCACATTTCTGAAGCCTCCCCAAGAATGTGAGATTCTCTTCCATCGCATTAGGCTCTCTCTTTTTCTTCTATTTCTTTGTTAGCATTTAGATTATTTCTTCTCAGGCAAGACGGTCTTCATCTTGCCTAATTCCAAAATTTAATCTGCACCCTTTTACTTTATGATAGGAATTTGGATTTTCTCACCACGTATTTACCCTCACCACAGTATGCACAAATTGTATAGCATTATGTTGTTTCCCTCTATACATGTTGGTTCGAAGTATTGCCAGTTTCCTAACCTCATAACCTTTGAGTTGTGTTCGGCGGCAGTCTGTGTGAGGGTAAAAAACGAAAAGCAATGTTTCAAAATTATATCACGGGACAGACATAAATGTCTATTCAACTCAGAACCAACATTATTTTTATTTATTTTTATTTAGGAAGTTTTATATAGTGCTGCTGGACCCAAGAGTATCAGAGCGCTTTACAAGGTAGGTAGACATATTAAGAAATAATAAACAAATTTACAATGTGCAGAAAAATACACAAAGGTAAAAACATTGAAATAAATGCTAGAGGGGGGCAGAGAAACAACAGAATAATAAGAGGGATAAAAGGGAGTTGACATTAGGGAGCGAAGGGGGTGTGGAGAAGGGGAGTGAGAGAATGGAAGGAGGGAGAGGGGGTGGGTAAAAAGTGAATCATAGTGGGGAGGTAATGAGCGGGGTCAGAGTCAAAAGCATTAGGAACCCCAGTGCTGGTTGAGGAGAAGTACTTTGAGTCTTTTTTTGAGGAGAGGGGAAGAGGGGTTGCAGCGAAGATCTTTGGAGACAGAATTCCGAATTGTCGGAGCAGTACCAGAGAATGCACGAGATTGGGTCTTTTACGTTTTAATTTAGGAGGGATCAGCGTAAGGGAGTTAGTGCTCCTCACGGACCTAGAGCATCCTTCTTTTTGAAGTTTGCTTGAAATGTAGGAAGGGGTGTTTTGGTGAAGGGCTTTGTGCGTGATACAAGCAATCTTATATGTGGATCGTCAGTCAATTGGAAGCCAGTTTAGGTTTTTGAGGACAGGGGAGATATGGTCAAATTCCTTACAATCAGAAATGAGTCTGACGGCAAGGTTGAGAACAGATTTGATTGGCGCAAGGTGGACTTTAGGGGTTCCAGCAAGAGTGGCATTGCCATAGTCAGTCTTGGAAAGGACAAGTGATTGTACAACGATTTTGAAGTCATCAGCTGGAATAAAAGGTTTAATTTTTTTGAGGTGGTGAAGGGTAAAAAGAGCACTTTTTGCTACATTTTTAATGTGGGGGAATAGATTAAGATTTTGGTTGATGCTGATGCCTAGTGATTTGACAGAATTAGAGGTTGAGAGGGTGCAATTAAGTGCTGTGATATCACTCAACTAGAGTTGAATGGGAAGGGGGTTATTTTTGGGAGTGCACAGGAAGATTTCTGTTTTTTTAGGATTAAGTTTGAGATGGTTGAGATGGAACCAGGTTTGGACTTTCATCAGTGTCATTGAGGTGAAGGATGTCATTGTGGGATTTAATCTTGTAGTAAAGTTGAGTATCATCGGCATAGAGGTGATAGCTGATTTTGGCTTGTTTGAGGATGAGGGTGAGTGGTTCCATGAAAAGATTGAAAAGGGTAGGGGAAAGGATCGATTCTTGTGGGACAACGAGTGAGATAGGTTGAGGTTGGAGAGGCAGTGACTACGCTTAATTTGTTGAGATCTATTTTGGAGGAACAAGGAGAACCATTTAAGTACATTGCCTTCAATTTCAAAGCGATCTTTGAGGGTGTTAAGAAGGGTGGGATAGTGGACAGTATCAAATGCAGCCGAGAGATCAAGGAGGATTAGTAGAGAGGATTCACCTTTGTCCAGAGAGCAATGAATGTCGTCAGTAATATTGAGTATAGCAGTTTCTGTACTGCATCCCTTTCTAAAGCCAGATTGGAAAATGTCGAGGAGATTGAAGGAGCTGATATGGTTATCTAATTGGGATAGGATACATTTTTCAAGTGCTTTAGAGAGGAAGGGAAGGTTAGAGATAGGGCGCAGATTGTTAAGGTCATTAGGGTCAGCAGAGGGGTTTTTAAGAATGGGAGAGATTTGTCCTAGCTGAAGGGAGTCAGGAACACAGCCAGTGGAAAGTGAGGAGTTGATGATGTCGGTCCAAATTGGGGCTATGATCAGTTTAAGAACTTGAACTAAATGGGAGGGAAGAGGGTCTTTGGAGTGTGAGGATGGTTTGAGTTTAGAAATGATGTTAATGATAGGGGTTTCAGAAATTGGACTAAATTCACTTCATGCAGCCTTGTTTTTCAAAGGGAGCCCTGACCGAGATGAATCGAGATGGGGGAGGGCAGGAATGGGTTGAGAGGGGTCAGGATATGGTGAAGGGAAGGGTGAAAGTGAGTTAGGAATGTTAGGGAGGGTGCATTGGTTAAGGGGGGTTTGGCGAGAGAGAGGAGGGCAAGAGAAGGATAGTTCGATGTTGTTGATTTTATTCAATAA
The DNA here is from genome assembly GCF_964263255.1 of Lissotriton vulgaris. NCBI lineage: Eukaryota > Metazoa > Chordata > Amphibia > Caudata > Salamandridae > Lissotriton > Lissotriton vulgaris. The sequence continues at coordinate 210,333,167 of NC_141698.1, forward strand.
AGAAGCTGGTGATTTCTTTGCATCTATCCACAGAGGCTGCTAAGTTTGGGGGGCCTGAGGTTGTTTGTTTTTTTAACGATATTAAAGAGTTCTCTGGGGCGGTTTCTAGCCTGGTCAAGTTGTGACCTGAGAAAGGAGGCCTTTTCGTTGAAGATATGTTTTTTGTATTGGGCTCTAGTAGTTCTCAGAAGAGCCAGGTTATCAGAGGAGGGTTGGCTCCTCCAGGCACTTTCAGATTGTCTGAGGGTCCGCCTTTCATAGTTAAGTTCGGCATTGAATCAGGACTTTGGAGGGATGTGTTTTTGTTTTTTAGGTTTGATTGGGGCAATTAGGTCAAGGGCTTCACGAATGGAATTATTGTAATGGTCAATAAGGTTGTTAGTATTAAGGGAGGGAGGGGGAGAAGTAAGTGAGTTTTGATTGTAGATTCCAGTTCGTTAGGTGGAATGAGGGGAAGGCTGCGAGTAGGTTTCATAGATAGAGTGATACAGTGGAGGGGCGTGTAGTAGGGCTATTCAGGGTGACGAGGTTAAGGTGGTGATCAGACCTGTCTACAGGGAGTATATTGGAGAGAAAGGCCAGATCCTTGCTCGTCAAAATCGCATCAAGGGTGGCACCTTTAGAGTGAGTCGGAGCATGGCAAAGGTGGGTCAAGTCAGTGATGTCTAGGGCTTCATTAAATAGGGTGACAGCAGGGTCATAAGTTTTGTTCCAGTGAATGTTGTACTCTCAGAGGAAAAGATTTTTGGAATGGGAGAGAGATGCTTGAATGATAAGCTCAGTCATCTCTTCCGTAAGGGGGAGGCAATTTCCCGGGGGGTGGTAAATAGCGTGTAGCCGAGTTGTGGGGAGGCCAGGACGTGTGAGGTTAGCGCAAAGGTATTCAAAAGATGTGGGGTCTTGGAGCTGAACAAGTGAGATGTCAGAAGTGAAAGAGGGTAACTTGGGGTCTTTCCCCTGTTGCTTGTGATTCACCAGCAAATGTATCAGTGGTCTGTGACTGCTCTTGCTGTAGACAGTAAAACATTGAGAGGAGACTAACTGTTCTTGTCAGCTGGCAGCCACTGCAAAGTGGCAGCTAGCCATGATAGACAACTTCCACTTTGGAAATGACCACTGTGGACACAGAAAGGAGTGAACAGCAGTCCTGCGGCCTGCTCTATGGTTTCCTCGATGTTCCTTCAAGTATTGCAACCCATATCCTATCAAAGGACATGGGATGCAGTACTGCACCAAATTTGAATGAGTAGAGAGAGGGAAGTATGCTGTCTCTTGCATGCATCACATTTTGCATTCCTTGCTGGTCATGAGAATTCTTAGGAGAATTCCTGCCTCATAAGTGTTGGTGAGAAAGGAATTTTATGAATCCTTGTGATCAACTTCTTTGCACTGTCTGAATAGAATAATATGGTGTATTTAGGTACAATGGGTCCTACAGCTATCAATTAAGGACATTTTTCAAGTGTTGTGTACTAGAAGGATATGTCCAGGTGCTAGACAATACCATCAGTGTTTGGTTCATATCAGTCAGTCAAAGTTGATATTCGGAAATTAAAATATAATATTTACATAGTCAATGCACATGTAAATATGCATAGGTGCTATGTATATTGCAGAAGGGTGGGGTGCTACAAGTGTTCCATACATGGTTTCAAAGATTAATACAAAACTGAACTGAAGGATAAACATGAAACAGATTCCAAAGTGATGGATGCTCAGTCTTAGGTGTAGTGCATGCTCATTCAAGAACAGTACCACAAACACTTACAAGAGCAACATTCCAGTCATGAATTTTTTACACAATCCAAGTAAATCAAATTTCTACGTTTCAACCTCACTTGTACCTAATACTCGGGGTCTTCATCTGAATGAAGCCTGCATAAATAGCGTATAAACAAGGTGGCCCCCTGCTATTAACGGGAGTACCTAAGGCAGGGAAAAAACATGAATGTACGAAAGACCTCTGGCAACACATTTTTTTTTAATTAGCTAAAAAGGGCTAACACTATTGTGCATCTAGGGTGAATATATAACACATTTTATTATTGGTAAATAGTTTTAAAACATTTAAAAAAAATTGAATTCTATCCAATAACCATATGTGTGTGGAGATACTTTATCTTTTCTATCCATCACTTTTCACCATTCATTTCAGCATACCTTCATACCATCCAAACAATTATACATTAAATCTTGAATTACAATACATTCTCTACCATCGTATTTCTAGACTGTGTGCAAAAATAATCAACGCAGGCATCTGAATAATATTTTTAGAAATACATAGATAGAACAATATCTTGTTTTCAGTCTTCTGGTGGCTTTAGTTTCAAAGACTGTGATGGATGCAAAAGATAAAGTTTCTGCATACGTATATGGTTATTGGATATCATTTAAAAAAATTATGTTTTTAAACCATTTACCAATCAAAAATCTGTTCAGCATTCACCCTAGATGTACAATGTTGTGAGCCCTTTTTATCTAGATAGGAGGATAAGTAGCAAAAATATATATCTGAGTTGCCGGAGGTCTTTTGTACATTTGATTGAGTAAGTAGCATGATTTGAGTCAGCCAAATCAAGTAGGGTGATAATTGGACAAATTGGACTGTGGAAAACAAAGGAAGCAAAAAAGTGTATTAACAGTTAGGGCCCGATTCCGATTTGGGTCGAAAAGCTCACCGACCAAGCCGGATCTGGAGTAGACCGAGCCGGACCCGTGCAGTCCGATCGAGCGAGTATGATGCAGCCGCATGCTGCCAGACTCGGTTCGGTCAGACTCCCATAGAAGTCAATGGGAGCTGGTCGTACGACTCGTACATGTGCTCCCATTGACTGAATGGGTACGTCTCACACTAAGGCGCCCCCTACAGTGGGTATGCATCGGTGCCATCTGCACCGTACATGCATGTGTTGGGGAGACCCTTGGGTCTCCCCCAGTGTCTGAGTCATAAGGCTGTGGGTGACAAGGGGTCCAACGAAGACCCCTAAAGGTAACTTCCGGATGTTTTGCAAACCGGAAACTTCGGCTCAAACTGGCTGTCCGGCGCGTGCATTGTACTGGCTCGGTCGTAAATCCCATCCATTGTATGGCACGGTTTGCTTACGGATGAGACGTACGGAATGGTTCAGATCCGGAAACGATTTGGTCAGTGAATTTAGCGTTGCTCGCATCGTACTTGCTCGCTCGTACAGCTGTACGAGTCGGCCAGAAAACACGGGTACGGCTCATACTTTTTACGGCCGAATCGCGTTCAGTGCCCTTCCGAGCGAGATCGGAATCGTGCCCTTAGTGTAGGAGTTGTAACCCTGAAGTCTAAACAAGTGATTGGGTCAGGAAAAAGTCCTTGTTCACTCATACATGGATGGTACTCTAAATACACCGTAAGTGCATCATGCAAGGCAGCACATCCTGTGATATATCCAACATAATACAAACATTTGACCTATTGGTGTGGAAGACATTATGTCAAAACAGAACTGCAATGCCAATCCTCCCAGTATACAGTTCAACCCACTATATAGCTCACCACCATCTCTGGCAACGAGTCGCGCCCTATACATTTGAGAAGAAATAATATGAGATAAATTGCAACAGAATGAAGATACACTTTTCGTTCCACGTGAACATGTGTTTTTTTGGAGTGTTTCCAAATTTCAATGAAAACTTGGGAAAATGTTCTGTAAAATTTTAAGTAAAAAATACATTGCACCAAATACCGTAATAGAACGATTATGGCACAGGAACCAGGTCTATTTACGTGTCACTGTAATCCATTGATATTCAAAACACGCTAGTAAAAAATGTTGCCTCTTGATAAATCTCTGGCCTGAATAAAATACTTCTTTGGTCAAGGTTACATTTGTCATGAAGCCGGTAACTGCGCACAAAAGACATGGGTTTGAAAGAACGCCTCCGTTCATGGCCAAAGAACAACGAGCTGCTGCCGTGCAAAATCTTTCTTCTCTGTTCATTGAACTGACGTATTTTCGTCAATGTTATATATGTGCTTTTCAGGTCCTCGAAAAGAAATATGAATCCGGAGAATAGTTTATGAACTAGCGCATGGTGTATCCGGCAAAGGCAGAACTTGAATGCTGCAGAAAGCGGAATGACCTTCAGATGAATGCACGCACATGGAAGGACCGTCCAATGTTTTTCAAAGAAAAATAACATTTTTCTCGAAACTTTAAAGCCTTCAGTAAACGGTTATTTATGTTAGTGAGTCACGACTCGAAGCCTTTGCAGAAATTGCACCGGAGGTCAGTAAATGGACATGATAAACCTAATTGTGAGGGAAAAATGGTTTGGAACAAATGTATGTGCCTGTGAGACTTTTATGGTGCAATTTTGATGTAGCCAGGCTCCCAGAGGGATGTTACCATTTCACAAGTCAGGACTGATTAGGACAGGAAACATGGACCAGTTTAATAAGGCTCGAGGGACAAAATCAAGAGAGATTAATGTGAAATCAATTACGAATGTTAAGCCGGTAGGAAATTAGTCATATGTGGCCTTTCTGATGTCCAGTTGTTTTTTCTTTTTTAATTTAAAGCCATCAATATCCTAGAAGTGTACAGACCCCAGCTGCCTACAAAGTCAATGTCTTATATCTTAAACACACACAGTGCTATACCAAGCGGTTTGTTACAACTCAACACAGCAGGCAGCAACAAAAATGTTATCGGAGAGACTTTGGAAAGTTAGGCTCCGACCACTGGATTGTGGATAACCTTCATACCTCAATAAGCTCAAAGAATAGAAAAAAAATGAGGGCAATAGTTGTGCCCCATATATTTATTGTCCATGGCTAACGTCCTGTACAGCATGGCTAGGAGCTGGGTGACCACCGGTCCAGTATTTTTATGGACTGTTTGTGAATTGAGGTGAAAAGTCTTTGCCCTTCTTCTCTTCTCTAATGAACGCCTTTTGTCCGTATTTTATGGACATCTCAATTCAGCTGCAGAACTGGAGAGCTCTCAACCTATCAGCTTTCTTGAAACATGTTCTAATAATATCGGGAGAAGTCTGGTGTTGTGGGACTTGCTGGTGTACAGTTTTCCCAGAGACTCCCCAGTCAACTTTGATAATCTCTCACCAAGGACCCCAGCACCGCAAAAACTAACCTACACGAAGGAATGAAAGAAGTCGCCGAATGGATGAAACAAAGCCGTCTGAAACTGAATTCAGACAAAACAGAAGTCCTCATCTTAGGTAAATCCCCCTCTGCATGGGACGACTCCTGGTGGCCGGAAGCCCTCGGAAATGCACCCACCCCGACAGACCACGCACGGAACCTTGGCGTCATCCTGGACTCTTCACTCTCAATGAACAGACAAGTCAGCGCCGTATCCTCCTCCTGCTTTAACATTCTTCGCATGCTCAGAAAAACATTTCGCTGGATCCCCTCCGAAACAAGGAAAACAGTCACCCACGCTCTAGTCACGAGCCGACTGGACTACGGAAACACCCTCTACGCAGGTACCACCGCTAAACTCCAGAAGAAACTACAACGAATCCAAAACGCCTCAGCCAGGCTCATATTAGACATCCCACGCAACGAACACATCTCTGGTCACCTTAAAGACCTCCACTGGCTACCCGTCAATAAGAGAATCACTTTCCGACTGCTTACCCACGCACACAAATCACTCTACGACATCGGACCAGATTGCCTCAACTCTCGACTGTCCTTCTACACCCCCTCCCGCCAACTTCGCTCTTCCAGCCAAGCCTACGCCACTGTACCTCGCATCAACAAGACCACCATGGGAGGCAGATCCTTCTCATACCTGGCTGCCAAAACATGGAACTCACTCCCCGCTTACCTTCGCCTCACCCAGAATCACCTAGCGTTCAGAAAGCAGCTTAAAACGTGGATATTTGACAAATAATCCTCCTCCCCTCCCTAAGCGCCTTGAAACCCTCTGGGTATGTAGTGCGCTATATAAATGTTATGACTTGACTTGACTTGACTTGTGAAAGTGTCCCATTACACAACCTGGGGTATGATTTCAGTGCTGAGGGAAAGTAGTAGAGCCAGAAAGGGGGAGGAAATAAAATAATGAAATGTGAAGCAATGGAAATTAAAAGTAAGAAATTAAGAGGTGCTGATAAGGCACGAGCAATGGAAAAAAGTAACACAAGGACAAGAAAATTAAAATCGAAAAGAGAGAAAATAGTGAAGGGTGATTAAAAAGTAAAACAAAAGAAGAAAAGAACTAGAGGGTATAGAATGCCCGTTGATAATTGAAAGAGAAAGAGCACTAAAACTAGAAAAAAGAAAAATGAACTAAAAATCAAGAGAGGGTGAACAAAGAGGGAAGTGTAAAGATAAAAAGACTTCAAGAAAAAGAGATTGCAAAAAAGGAGGGCAGCAAGAAAAGAAAAAGAACTGGGAAGGGAGATAGAGAACTAAGGGCCTCACTGAGCAGTGGAAAAGGGGGCTAGAATGAGAAGGTGCAACAGAGATTCCAAATGAAATAGTAGGCAGACAGAAAAAGAGGCCTCAAATATATTAACAATTTCCAAACACAGGATAGGTAGGGAGAATTGAGTAGGTAAGTAGCCAAGGGAGTATTTTTTTAATTTGCGTTTGTTCTTGTCCAATTGAACATTTGTGAGTATGCATGTGATAGAAGAAGAGAGAGAGAATGACATAGCTTGGATGACTTTGTGGTATACAGGATATCTGGAGGCGATCCTTGCATAAGTTGAGGATCACAAGCATATTGTGGCCCGAACTGCCAAGCCATGTCTTTCCTGGACCAGAAGCATCCTAGGACCGGTTTCTGGCTATCAGCCGTCTTCAGCCAGGATAGCTTGACTCCAGTGGTGTGGAGAGCATGGGACTCACGTCTGAGCATACCCATCCCACTCGGGGTGACAAATGCAAAAACAGCAGTTGATGGACAGAATGCAGTACAATGTCATACCTGATATACCTTTCTCAGACACCTTTCTCAGTAACATGTATATGCTATGGAGTCAGCAGCAGCTACTCTATGGCTTTAATGAAGTTGCACCAACCATACCAGGAAATGCACTTTTTTGTTTGAAGAATCTCCACATATTTTATCAAATGAATGGACCATTGAATTATGTTTTATTTTAAATATATTGTTTTTGGGGTGGAAGATTGGTGATAGAGAGGTGAAGGTAATTTGGGTGATCCAAAAGTATCATCTCTCTGTGCACCGGGTACTGGAAGGATATACAATGTGCAGGGCATGGCATCTGGTCGCTCTTTGTGCCTAAAGTCCACTTCACAATGATACAGAACTAGCAGAATGTGATATAAGAGTACAGGGCAGGGGTGGGAGTGTCACATGCTGTGTCATGTGCCCAGTTCCCATAACTCATTAGTGAAGGCCTGCTGACGCTGGCTCACACGTCCTTGCCCCAGATAAAGACTATGTGCAATAGTTCTGAGGGTAATAAAAACTAAATGTTGGATCTGACCATCGGTCCTGTGCTCAAATCCTGAAGTGCCCCTCCAAACAATGTGCAACGAGGGTGCAGAGTGCAATGAGGCTTGGAATTCAAAAGGGTTTTTAAAACCTCCAATAAAAACTACCTTTGTTAAGTTATGAATAGGCATATTCTACTCAGAAAGGCACACCAGGTTTGTACAAGAATGTTCACATTTGTTTCTGTCAAAATGCAAAAAGGGGCGGATGCTATGGATAGCAGCATTATCCAGCTCCTATATGGCACCATGCAACAGTCGACTGAAGATGACAATTCTGCCCCTGTCCCAGTCCGCCTGGCAACCCTCCTCCACCACTCCTCTCTGCCAACCCCACCAGTCCTCTTGCTGACACTTTCCGACTTTCACAGAGCACATGGAAAGCGTCAGTGATTCCTTCCCCACAATAGGGTAAAATTGCATGCTAGGGGACCCGATATCTTGAGGTCCATGTGTTTATTACCCATTCTCAGGAAAAACTGATAATGGTTAGAATTTGGTTTGGGGATACCAGTCAAAATCGGAGATTCCTGACCCCCAGTATCCCCACACCAAATTCCTGACAACTCATAAAGAGGGCAACAAAGTCCACCTTCCATTTGTTTTTTAAATAATCTTTTGTGTTATGCATCATTGTCCGTTTCTAGCTTGTGAAGCTTACCTATTGGAAATAGAAGGACTCAACCCTACAAACATTTGGAATGGGCACAATTTCTTTTCTGAAACATCAGCAGTTTCCCTACAACAAAAGCATGGCACACCAGTATGCTTAATTGCAGAGGAGCAGGAAGATAGTAATGTCGCATATATATGTGGAGAAAATGCAAGATCCTGCCGTTTAGAGACATGCAGAACACACCCTTGGTATTTCTTATTATTCCCTCAGCAGCACAAAAATAAGTTGCAGGTGGCTGAGGCAAACATGATCACATGTAGCTGTAACCTACACTATGTAGGCATGACTACTAGATAGATCAGCACGAGAATATGTGAGCACCGTAGCAATATCATGTGCCATAGAGCAAGCACACGGATGACGGCACACTTTAATGAAAGACACGCCAAATGACATGCGATGGGTAGTGCTAGAACATAAGACACATGTGAAAATGTGGAACAGAACCTCCTGGAAAAAGAACAAAGATGTGTGTTGAAATTGCACACAGATATTATAGCCCTGAAAGATAATATCCCATGGGGACAGTTCACAAGATGAACTACACTATGGGCACATTGGTGATACAGATATAATAATCCCAATACCACTCCGGGCCTGTTTTATTTACATCTCAGATGAGAGGACCGGACGGTACTCAATTCACCTCCAAGAAAAGTTCCCACGAACAGACTCCCACGTGAGACCCCAAATTGCTTTAGTAATTCCACTGGCATGATGCAAGGAACTTACTGAACGACTGCATCCACAACCACAAAAAGCAACAGCCTAAATCCTACTGCCACGCTGTCAAACATAGGCTTTGGAGCAATGTCCCTGTAGCGTTTACCCCAGAGATGACGGGACTCGGCGTAGGGGGTAAACAAGAGTCTTTATTAGGTCCGTAGCTTCAGACACAACAACCTCAGCCACAGCTTGCTGTCACAACAGGTGACAGCCGCATTCACTGCCGCGGTGCTTGCCTTCGAATCCTGTTCGCGGTGACATTCCAAATTATGTAACCGCGAGCAGTACCATCCTCCCAGTGCATAATGAGGGGGGATGAAGTGTGTGGAAGATACCACACATTCCCCTTCCCTACGAACAAAAGAACATCAAAAGAACAAGGTATGCAGTAAGAGGTTACATCATCACATATTGCTCCAAATGTATTGGTGGCCTAGTCACTCTCCGGCTTGTTCTGCTAACCGGGTGAGGGATTGTCCCGTGTACCCTGGGAGGGGGTTCCTTGGCCACCCATGATTTGTTTTCACTCCCTCCCTCCACACTGCTACCCTTCTCAGGAGGACGATACCGCACCACTCTTCCCAGGTTGTAGATCTTCCCTTCCTGGGTTTTTACAGCATTTCTGAACAATTTTACTATCTTTGTAGGCCTGCTGTATTCTGAACAACTCGCCTTGCCGGTGGGTGTTCTGATTTTTATGTCATCCCCAACTTTGAACCCAGCTTCTTGTGTGGAGTGCAGCCTATCAAAGCTTTCTTTCCTCTCTGCCATGGCTATGCTCTGTCTCACTAGCCCCCTCGATTACTTAGAGTGGTCGGACCATCCCTTGTGCCACCCCATCCAACCTGGTGATAGTTTTGTGTTCGGTACCCTCGCTCTGAGCAACTCAAATGGGGTGACGCCCGTCGTCTGGTGTGGCGTGAGCCTATAAGCTTCCAACCGTCTCCACACTCCTTCCTTCCAATTCAGGCCACCGGTTTTTGCCAACTGGATGCTCTCCTTGAGAGTCTTATTGAACCTCTCGACAATTCCATTGGTCTCGGGGTGGTACAGGGCGCAACGTTTGTGTTTGATTCCCCGCTCTTCGAGGAAGTCTTTCATTTCTTTCGAGCAGAGTTGAACCCCATTGTCTGTGAGTAGACTGCTTGGTAGCCCCTCTCTGATGAACAGTTCTTGAAGGAACTCAATGACAGTCTTCGTCGTGATTTCACTTACTATCTTCAACTCCGGCCACCTTGAGTATAGATCCATAAGCACCAAGATGTAGGGTGTGCGCACCTCTCCCGTCAGAGGGCCCACGATGTCTAACGCCAACTCCTCCCACGGCCCTGACGGGGGTGGCCTACACACCATGGGCGGCGTCTGTTGTCTCAACACTTTGTCGCTAACACTGCACAGGATACAGTCTCTAACTTTTCTCTCGATTGCGTGGTCCATGCGTGGCCACCAGTAGTCTTCTCTCAGCCTTTGTTTGGTCTTGGTGATGCCCAGGTGACCGTCATGAGCTATATCCACAAGATCTTCTCTCACCCCTGTGGGTGGGACCAACCTTGTTCCTCTGAACAAACAATCGTTGACCACTGATAATTCGTCTTTGACAATCCAGAACGGCCGTAGGGCCTCGTCCCATTTATCTTCATGTCTCCACTTGCTCTGTACTCTCCCGCACACCTTGAGAATGGTCTCGTCTGTCCGGAGCGCTTCTTTCCATGGTTCTTCACCTATGGCTCTCTGGATTATCGCGCATACGTTTTCAGTCTGGTAATCCTCCTTCTCCTCCTCCTCTATTCCTTCTGTCTTGTCGCCATCACTCTCCGTCACTAAACGCGACAGGCAGTCTGCAGCAAGATTCCTGGTTCCAGGGACATATTCGACCTTGAACGTGTACTCTTGGAGACCTACAACCCACCGCCTGATCCTGCTACAGATCGCATCCAGGCCCTTCTTTCTGAACACCTCTACCAATGGTTTGTGGTCCGTCCGAAGTATGAACCTTGTTCCCCATATGAAGTCCCTGAACTTGCTCACGGCCCAGAACACCGCCAAGGCTTCTTTTTCGATCACTGAATAGTTGCTCTCTGACTTCTGTAGTGATCTCGATGCGAATGCTATTGTTTCTTCTCCGCTTGCTCCTACCTGAGTGAGGCCTGCTCCTAGCCCCTTAGCACTAGCGTCGGTGGTGACTACGGTCACCCGATTGGGTATGAATGACTTGAGGTTGGGAGCCTCTGCGAGTGCTCTCTTCACGGCCTCAAACTCTTTTTGGCACTCCCCACTCCAGCTGAACGTTGTTTCCTTTTTTAGCAATCGGCGTATTGCAAACGTCCTTCCAGCGAAGTTCTGCACAAATTTGCTGTAGAATTCCAGCATTCCCATGAATGACTTTATTTAGTCTTTGCTCTGCGGTGGCATCAAATCCGTTATGGTTTTTTCAAGTTCTGCTTTCGGACGGATTCCTTCTGCTGTCACTTTGTGCCCCAAAAAATCCAGTTCCTTGCAGCCAAACTTGCACTTTTCTCTTCTCACCGTCAGACCTTGTGACCTAAACCTGGATAGAACTTGTCTCAACCTCTTGTGGTGTTCCTCATTGTCTTTTGCGAATACCAGTACTTCATCCTGGTAGCACATTACCCCTGGTATCTCTTTCAAGATGTTGCACATGAGTCGTTGGAACACTGCTGCGGCCGATACTAAGCCGAAGGGCATCCTCTTAAACTTGAACGCACCCATGGGCATCACGAACGCCGTGAGCTCCTGAGACTCCTCATGTAGCTTTATCTGGAAATAGGCCAAGGTGAGATCAAGTGTTGAGAATACTTTTGCGCCTTCTAGCATGCTCATCATCTGAGTGATGTTGGGCAGAAGGAATCTGTCGACCACGACCTCTTTGTTCAGGGACCTGAGGTCAATGCACAAACGAACTGACCCATCCTTTTTCTGAGCTGCTACAATTGGCGCCAACCATTCCGTGGCCTCCACAGGTTCGATGACTCCTGCTTTGCACAGTTTTTCAAGTTCAATCTTCACTGCTTCCTGGATTGCTATTGGTAGTTTCCTTACTTTAGCTACAACAGGTGTCGCGTTTTCCTTTAGTTTGATCTTGTGGCAGTAATTCTTCAAGCATCCTAGTTCTTCTCTGAAACCTTCCTTGAACTCTGTGACAATATCCTCCCTCGTTTCTTGCACTTCTTGTATTAGGATTTGAGGATCTTTGTTGGGATTTAGATAAACCCCTAATTCTTTCTGTGCCTGCCAGCCCAAAATGTTGTCACCCACTGTAGATACATAGATTTTTAACACAGTTGCTCTATCCTTGTACTCTACTGTGTCCCAGAAGTAACCCTTCATGGAAATTGGATGACCTGCATAGCCCCCAGGCCTTACACCCATCCTGTTCAATCTAATCTTTCCCCTGGACACCCGTGAAAATTCCTTTGCGCTGATGATCGTTATTCTTGAACACGAATCAAACAATGCTTCTACTTCAGTGCCTTTTACTTTTATGGTGTCTTTGGGGTTGCTGACCTGATCTCCACCTACTTGCAGCACTATCTCATCACACACTGTTTTGTCCTGTTTTTGCTCTGCTTGCTAAACCCCTGACCACTCCTGCAGTACTCCCTAAAATGGCCTTTCCTCCCGCACTTGTTACGCATGAATTTGAGCACGGGGCACTCCTTATCGTTAGCCATGTGTCCTTGCTTCCCGCATCTATAGCAGGTACCTTTGAATGACCACCCTGTCTTGTTCTCCTTCTGCTCTTTCTGGACTATCTTCTGGCCCTTGACCTCTGACACCCCTTCACATTCAGTCACGACCTCGCTTACTTTGATTTTGCCTTCGCTTCTATTCCCACCACTGTCCTGCTTTATCTCGCTCACGCACTGCAACATGTGTTCCACCTGTTTGGCAAATATTAGGACCTCCCTCAGGGGCGGGTCATCTTTCAGCCACAACTCCTCCCGTATGCGTTCTGTCCTACACCCTAACACAAACTGGTCCCTTATTCTCTCTTCGCATGCACCCCCAAACTTGCACGTCGCTGCCAGTTTTCTTAGATCAGACACAAAATCTTCTACTGATTCCCCATCCTTCTGCACTCTCTTCACGAAATGGTACCTTTCCATTATGGTGCTGGTCTTAGGAAGGAAGTGTAAATCTAATTTCTTAAGGCTAATTTCTAACTCATTCAACCCTCTCGCTTCCTGCGCACCTAGATCTGGGAGGAGTTCCAACACCTCTTCCCCCTCTGCTCCTAAGTAGTATGACAGTAAGGCTACTTTCCTATCTAACCCTAGGTTTGGCCCGCATACCGTTGCATGATTCAAAAACACCTTTTTCCACTTTTTCCAGTGTATTGCAGGCTCCCCAGGGTTAGACTGAAAAAAGGTGGAGGTGTCACACTCTGCATCTTATACGCTGTATTTGGGAGTCTACTCTGGGCAATGTAATCATGTGCCCTAGATGCACAACGGAATAGCGTTGAATGCTAGCAAAATACTCCCTCAAGGAACACAAAAGGAGTAGAATTAGATCCCTGCACACATCACCCTATGCACAAGATTAACCATGAAGCATTAACTGTTGGATGAGAATTGTGAAAGAAAGTCATCAAATTTTTTTTCTACATTTTGCATTTTTACCCCACCGAGATAACTGTAAGCACTTCAATGCAAAAGGCAGGATAGAGGTTACTCTAACCACACACACCAAACACCTATATCACAGTTTCAATACGTTCTGTATGCTCCCCACAGTTTCTTGCTGCAAGCTCTGACGACAATAAGAGAGGTTACTACTACCACTATTAGGTACCCTAGAGGAACAATACACAGTTCTGTCTATTTCCCAAACCACCTTTCATCAATATATATAAGTAAGTGGGTGCAATGTACTTCGGAGCCCACAAGATGGCACTGTTGTTCCTCGAGCTCACGTTCAGTCAGGCTTTCCTCTTTTGGATTTCTAGCAGAATCAAAGCTCTTTTCCGTGTGGCAGGAAGTGTAACCAAAGGAACGATGAGAACAATTTCTCCACACAAGTCAGTCACGATACAATCCCTAAAAGTGCTTGTTCTCCGTGTTACACTCCAAAGGTGGATTCCCAGCGAGTCATGCGCAATGGTTGGATCCTCAAGCTGGCTTGTACAGATAAGTTTCTACAAGTTCACACAGAGTACGATTACACCGCTTGTACTCTCACTTTGTGCCACACAACACAGCTACTCTTTCACCCGTTCTTTTCCGCCTCCCACGCCGCGCTGTTGGGATGGGGTATTCTCCCTCACACGATCACAAAAAGCTCGTAAGGTTCATTGCGATAGTTGTTTTATTTTTTTTTCTTTAACTTGTCTTGCAAGGATAAGCTTCTGATGTGATTTATTGCCTCCGTTAACTGTCTTTACGCTGCATTAGGTCCCCACAAAAGCTCTGTTCGGCTGCGCCTCAGTGATCCACTCCGCCTCCCACGTCGCGCTCCTGAGATGCCTTCTGATGTGCCGCTCACAACCAGGAGGCACAATTAGACGCGCTGAATATCGCTGCTTAAGCTTGCAGTTACTATGCTTTCACCAAGCACGCGGATTCTAGCGCTATTTGCGGTCTGCACAGGCACATCGACAGTCTTGGTATTCTTCCCTTAAAGTCACTTACTTCAGGTCTAATTTTCCCCTGTGTCCTTTTTTCTGCCCTACTCCGCACTGCCCCAGACTCCTTCTTCGCCGAGTCCACTTGCCACCGCACTTACACAGCTGTCGCATAGGCACAGCTATTCTTCCGCTTCGTTTTTTCTCTCACTCACCGCTGTTCTCTTCTCTGCCAGTGTGACCTTTTCCAACGTTCATGAAGGTATTCCTCTTCTCAACAAGTTCGCACCAAGTTTTTTTTTCCTTCCTTCCGATTTGTGTATTGAGGTCGTTGTCGTGCTTCTCCCTCGTCGCCAGTGTAGCGTTTACCCCAGAGATGACGGGACACAGCGTAGGGGGTAAACAAGAGTCTTTATTAGGTCCGTAGATTCAGACACAACAACCTCAGCCACAGCTTGCTGTCACAACAGGTGATAGCCGCATTCACTGCCGCGGCGCTCGCCTTCGAATCCTGGTCGTGGTGACATTCCAAATGATGTCACCGTGAGCAGTACCATCCTCGCAGTGCATAATGAGGGGGGATGAAGTGTGTGGAAGATACCACAGTCCCCTCCCAGGTTGACACCACACTAACCACACCTCAATTGATAATTTTTTAACTAAATATTGGAGGTGGACCTATTCAGGCCTTTACTTCCAATATGGCGCACAAACCTTGCAAATAATGAAATGGCCATTAACCTTGGTTCATGGTCTTTTTTTCATGTTCTCTTTTTGTCATAGTCTTTTTTCAGTTGCGGTAATCACCTAAAAAAATGCTGACAAAAAATTATTATTTACTCATGCCACAGTTTTACAATGCTACTAATTTAATTTGAAAAAAAATCCAACCCTGAAAATGATCCTCCCAAAATGGTGCAGACAAATTTCCGAAACCAGGCGGCCATTTTCTTACAACCGCGGTCTAGTCTTCACTTATATATGAGCATGACTGGGCTTTTCCTGCCAGTATTTAAACAACATCGGGCTGAAGACATGCTAATATGCGGTCTGCCCGGGTACGAGTAGGTGTCATTGGCGGAGGAGTGCTGAGACAAGAAAGATCTTTTCTTCCCTAAACGGAAAGCAGGATCCCTGATAAACGCTTTTTTTTCCTCCAGGCCACACCATGGGGAATAGCTAACCAGTATTTTGCATTTACTCATGGCCCTTCTCTTGACTCAAATACTTTATATACAATCTTCTAGGGTTACTACAAGCCCCTCCACCCTGGCAGTCCATGAGGCAAAGCGTTGCAAAAACAGAAGTATGTAATTACAAATTGTGAACAGTATGTTTATATGTTTGTTTTGTCTTGTAATGTTTGCTCACAAGTGTTTCTTTCTTTTTATCAATGTTTTTAGCAATTAACCATGTTTTCTTGCAATAGAGTAGTCCATTGTGTTTCAAGGTGTCACATTGGATACAAGCACTAATTCAATATTTTTTACTACTAAGGGCACCAACAAAAATTATGAAGGAACGCATTGATTTAAGCACTGCATATGGTTTGGGCCTGCCCACGTTAGAGGTGGGCAGGCATCATGTACTAATCTCTTTGTCACTTTATTTCCTTGAACAGATACTAAGAGTCTGATTTCATCTGTATGTATTAAATTTGGTGCTCACACATTAGGTGTGCATCTGTTCATTGTTATGGTATTTCTTTAGTATAGGATAGTTTTTCTCACAGAATGGTATGCATTGGGTTGGTCCACATGTGGTCCTGAAGAAGAGGTTTAAGGGACACCACGAAACATGTTGACCAAATACTAGGGAAAATATACACATAACAGTTACACTTCCTCCCAACTATTAACCCCTTTTGATCCATACCAACTAGGAACAGGAAAAAATGAATCCCTCAGTAGCTAGGTATTTTTAGCATCCCCATCACCACTTCCCCAAACACTGCACTACACATGTTTCGCAAAAAGTGCTTCTACGTAGTTCCACAAGTTGCCCCACGCCCCAGAGAGTTGTGTCTGGGATGGCCCCAAAGATGAAGCATGTCACCTAGGGCAACCATTGGTGAGTGAGGGGACTCAAGAAGAGAATTTTCTCTTCTTAGTTTTGGGGCGTTGTTTTTCACATTTATCATATGCCCTTCCTTCGGTAAGGTTCTCTGATCTGACATTTACAGTTTTGTTAATAACTATACACAGTTTGGAAGATGACCCTAACATCTACCTCGATCTCCCCTCATTTTTGTTTATGAAGCAAACTTTAGGCAATGAGATTGGGACTCCAGTTAATAGTTGTTGGACCTGGCCTGCTCAGGTGCGGGTGGCATGACCTCGTAGTAGTTGGCAGCCATCTTGTTTTAGAAGCTTTTCGATCCATTCCCCTTATTATTTATCTGACCCGGGGAACATAGGAGAAATATGAGACGGACACCCCTAAATTCAGAATTACGTGATACACTCTTTTGGAAGAGTGCTCTCCACCTCCTAGGTCTAGAAATAGGACTTCTGGACTGGGACTATCTTCCAGGCAATCTAGCTGGACGATACTGCTAGGATGTGTATTCCCCGTCTGGAGACAGTGACAGTGCCTGGGGAAACTCCGCCATCTGGTATCTGCTGTCTTCCCTTTAGATTAGAGGGGAGGAGTAGTTTCGGGGCTGCGCCCTGGCCCCCACAATACTGGCGCCGCTTCCTGCTGGGCGGCTGACGACCCTGACTTCCTGCTTCAAAGGATGAGGTGGCCCATGACGGGAGCTACCCCCAATCGGGCCTAAGGGAGGGAAACCCCCGGCCTACATGAAAGGAGATCAAAGACATTTTGAGGGATAAAAGAAGGACACTGGAACTAGGGAATCAGATCTGCTAGGGGAACCTCCGAAAAGGTACCCCCGGGAGCCCTCCTGAGGCACGACGAGTGTGCCCATCGCCAAGAGCCCTGCTGACGCTGTCGCGGCTCCAAATCTTCGCTATCCACAAGGGCCCTGCTGACGCTGTCGCAGCTCCAAATCGTCGCTATCCACAAGGGCCCTGCTGACGCTGTCGCGGCCCTAAGCCTTCGCCATCACCTGAGCCCTGCTAACGCTGTCGCGGCTCCAAGTCTTCGCAATCACCAAGAGCCCTGCTGACGCTGTCGCGGCTCCAAGACCTCACTATCCCCAAGAGCCCTGCTGACGCTGTCGCGGCTCCAAGACTTCGCTATCACCAAGAGCGCTGCTGATGCTGTCGCGGCTCCAAGACCTCGCTATCCACAAGAGCCCTGCTGACGCTGTCGCGGCTCCAAGTCTTCGCTATCCACAAGGGCCCTGCTGATGCTGTCGCGGCCCCAAGCCTTCGCCATCACCTGAGCCCTGCTGACGCTGTCGCGGCTCCAAGTCTTCACTATCACCAAGAGCCCTCCTGACGCTGTCGCGGCTTCAAGATCTTGCTATCCACAAGAGCCCAGCTGACGCTGTTGCGGCTCCAAGTCTTTCCTATCCACAAGGGCCCTGCTGACGCTGTCGCGGCTCCAAGCCTTTGCCCTCACCTGAGCCCTGCTGGCTCTGCCGCGGCTCCAAGTCTTCGCTATCCACAAGAGCCCTGCTGACGCTGTCGCGGCTCCAAGTTTTCGCTATCCACAAGAGCCCTGCTGACACTGTCGCGGCCCAAAGCCTTCGCCTTCACCTGAGCCCTGCTGATACTGTCGTGGCTCTCAGCTTGCCCCACCACCGAGCCTGCGGACGCTGTCGCGGCTCCAAGCTATTACCATCCCCTGAGTCTGATGGACATTGTCGCGGCTCACGTCTGTCTTCCACCTGTACTGATCAGCAGCAACATAGGGTGCTTTCCGCACTCCTGCCCGCACTGCTGAGGGCGTCACGAACTGTGAGAACTCCACGTCGAGTACCCAGTGTACTCCTGCCCGCACTGCTGGTGCGCCACGAACTTTGAGGACAGAACCAGGAGTACAAAGCCTACTCCAGGCCGCACCGCTGGTGCGCCACGAACCCTGAGACTAGAATCACAGCCTCATCGGAGGTACTGTGGGTTTGATGGTTATTCACCTACTGAGAGAGTTATATAAAGAAGTCTATAATTTTACTAGAACTCTGTGTCATGTCTATTTTATCGTGGGTCTCCTCGACCACTACGTGCAATCCGAAATACTTGGCCCGCTAACTAAAGAGAATAAGCCTGCCTGCCCTCGCTACCATCCTCCCAAGGAGAGCAGGCGTTATTTGGGGAAGGGCCCCTCCCTTCCTGTACGTGGGAGTGGGGTTCCTACTGGATTGGGGTGCGACCCTCAGCCAGGTGGGGGTTCCATTTCTAACAATAGTCTTTCGGCATGATATGCATGCTCATTGCTAATCACTTCAATATTTGCCATCATTCTTCTTTAGTTGTAGTGGCCATATGGTTGTCATATGAAACCTAAAAATGGAGGGGCACATTTAAGAGCCCCTTTACATTGCTCCTGCACCATGCAATGTGGTGCAAAAGTGATAACGCAAATAGAAAATGAGATTCATGAAGCCACGCAAGACAAACTTGCATGGCCTTGAGTGGCTTCATAAATCTTGAGTAATGCAGCGCAGCACACATGTGTTGCATTACTCTGTGTCAGGGAGGTGTATCCATGGGTGTTCCCATGCAACATCCATGGATTTTGATGCATTCCCAGATTTACCAGAAGTGGTAGACCTGGGAATGCACTAAAGACCTACGTCTCCCCAGGTGAGGTGTAACAAGGGGAAATATGTTTATTTCTCCCCGATTTTCCTCTTTCCATGTGTTCTGCATTCTGCAGCACATCTAGGAAGAGGTAAAAGCCTCACAGGATTATTTTTGTGAGGAAGGCACCACTTCCTGCACCAAAACAATCTCCTTACAATGCAGGCACCCTTGCACCTTGGGGTAAGGGTGCCTGCATTGACACTAGGCGGCCAAAAGGGTGCGAGCACGGGAGAAAAGACAGGAATATATTGTTGTGCCTTAAATAGGGTGCATTCCTGTCACACAGTGTAGCATGGCAAGGTGACTTGCTGCGCTGTGTGATTTGGCTATACATTTGGCCCTAGTACTATTCACCAGTTATTGTGGGCAATTAAACTATAAGCCCACCCCACTGCGCAGCTCAATCACTCACACACAGCATAAGCGATTACATCACTGGTTGGCATCCCATACTTAAACACCATAAACATAATTGACTGCATAACTTTGTTTCCTCAAAAGCACCAACATTTGCTGCCTTGAAATAAACATTTGGCCAGAACTCAACACCTATGGTCTGGACAGGAACAGTACAACAGTCATGCTCAGAAGGCTAGAAATACCTGGTGCAGCCTGTGGGCATGCTCTCTGCTCTCCAAAGATACTTAAGCTGTGGCCAATGGCTTCCCAACTGCAGCGTCTTACCAGCCAAGGTACTGGACAATAACCAAGTGACACATGGAGAGCAATTTTGTAAGAATGTATTCTATTGTGTGTAAGTCAGAACTCAACAATCTAAGCCTGCCTTTCACTAATCTCTCCAGCGCTTACATCACAGGCCTAAGGTGTACATTGGAACCAAAATAGTTCCAGCATTTATTTATTTACAAGACACTATATCCCCCTCTTCGTTAAATAGAAAGTTGCAACTTTTCAAACTAAACAAATGAATAAACAAATAAATACATGAATCAAATGTCCTGATTGGGCCTTTGGAAACCGGGATCTGGCAATCGAAGTGTCAGTGAACTGCACAGGTGAGGTGGAATCATCGGTTGACAAAGAGTCATCAACAGTCTGTCTGGACCTTGTCTCTACATTTGATGAGTGATGGGCCACATGTCGAAAATGAGAGGACTATCTTGTAAGGGACTTCCCAGGACACGGGGCAGTCACCATGAGTCCTTTGGTGTTAGTGATGGTTAAAGGCGCAGCCATGAAAATGAGCATAAGACTTTCTTTTTCTGTGTTGTTTGACAAGCACTGGATCTCCTCTTGTAAAGATGACATCTCGTACATGGGAGAGCCTGCGGGATAAAATCGATTTCATGTATTTATATTAACCTTTTGTGTTAGCACCATGTATCTATATTCACATGTACATCATAAAACACCTTAATCAGTTATGTCAATGCAGGAACTTCCTTTTTTCCTCTCTTATATTGGATTTCTTTTGTATGCAGACTGCGAACCAAACCGACTCCCTTTTGTGTACATACGCATTAGACTCGAATGGTGGTCACGTGCCACCCTTCCAGCAGCCGAGTAAGCCCTGGTAGTTGAGTTATACAGACAGCTGAATACATACTATCCTTTCTTGTTCTGGAACGCAAGGTCGCATCTGGTTTCAGAGGTGATAAGCACATTCCTGGAGGTGTCGTACCTGTGCTCCCAGGCACCAAGACGAAAGGGAGTCACTCCTCCTGAACCTCCCCAATAATAGCAGCAGCAGACTTCTAAATGAGCTTTGTATCCTATATAAGGTCTTTCCTTTTACTTACTGTGTCCACCAGTAATTCTCTATGTACGGTGATCTCATGTAACGCAATGAAAGTATATATGCCATGTATTGAGTGTGAATCGGCAGTCTTCTCCACGCACTGGCTTGGTGACGTCGGAGGGGCTCCTCTAAACAGTATTGATTGTCTAATAAACGATTGACTTTTCTTCACTGCCAACTGATTGATTATTTGGTAAGACGATAAGTGGGGCTATTGGTAGGTATAGCTCCTTAGATTATTTTTCCAATACTTCAGTTGGCGACTCGGGTGGGACTCCACGTTTAGGGTCGTTCTCCCGTAATACGGGGTAAGAAAGGACAATCCAGGGGGTACTCTGGTCGAGGGAATGGACTGATTAAACGATTCTGGCCGAACTCCGCTCTCACGATCAGAGTGCCCCAGCAGCTAGTGACCCCTCACCGGAGTCCTACGGGCGTAACCCAGGAGCTGACCATGTTGGTCTTCAGGAGTGGGCAGTGGAGAACACGCAATCATACCTGTGTGCACCAGGTGAGTGTATTGGTTTGGTGTTTTTTGGATTACGCTGTGGAGCGGTGTTTTGAAACAGTTAACTGTATTTGACTGGTGGTCGGTGTGCCACAGAGAACTTTGGAGGTCTGACTGGGTGGCATTGAGGCTGCACGGGCAGATGCTCCACGGACTTGTTTGGTGAATAATAGATGTTTTCGATCAGAAGCCTTGGTGTGGCACATGTGGTATGCACCCGGCCGGACTGGTCTCCGAAAAGCCCGTGGTTGCAACTGGGTAGCTTTTTGGACACATCTGAAGCGGCGCTAAGGCAGCAGGCTCAGTTAGAATAGTCCAGGAGGTGAACCAGGGAGACTACAGAATGGTCTGTAGGCTGGTCTGTGGTTAATTCCTGTCTGATGGCCCCTTGGTAGTCTACGGACTGCCTGCTTCTGGTATCTGTCGGTCTGGTGGTTGGAAATCTACGACTTCTCAACGAACGGGAGTCGATGGACTCCGTTCTTTGGTTGTTTGGTTCTGGAAAAGATATGTCAAAGTAAAATATGATATGTTGTTATTCGTCCTTTTATATGACAAATCCTGTTTGAGGAGCGATTGAACTTGAATGAACATGGCCATGTTTGAGAGTGCGTGAAAAAGTGTATTGTTGATCAGCAAATATGTCGTGCTTTAGTAAAATATGTTTTGGATGTTGTTGCCGCCGTAAGAGTGGACGGTTGGATGAAAGCCAGCCTGCCCCATCAGAGGGCAGCCCAAATTTTCATATGTATGTAAAACATGGCCTTACGCCTATTTTGTTTAGCAATTTATGGCATAAGTATACAAAGGATAATGTGGAATTACAATGGCCCTTAACAGGATCATTTGACGAGAAAAAGATACAGTATTTACAGGATCGATTATTCGACAAAAGAAGCCGGCAGGCAATGTTCGATTCTTTAAAGCTGTGGCAGAAAGAGGCGAAACGCCCCCTTATAAGGGAAGAGAAATTACTTAAAGTAAAAAATGGTCAGACTATAACCCAGAAGGCTGTAGCATATGATAGGGAACAAACTGAGAAAAATGTTGAATGTATAGATAGGCAATTTAGGTTACAGATGGACAAAAGATATACAGCTCGGACTGAACCAGAGGATAAAATTGAGGACCTATTGGATGTGCGCCCCCGCCTCCTTATGCCTCGCAACGAGTATACCCAGCAATACCACTAGTAAATGCCCCCACCCTGTCCGTGTCGCAGGCTACAGCATCGGCCATTGCTGCGGCTTCTACGCCCATGGGGTCAGCTTTCACTCCTGTTCCCACAGTACCGGCCATGGCTACATTATTGACCAGTAGTCCGTCCATTTTGTCCCCTGTAACCTAAGCTTCGCTGGCCTCGGCCTGGCCTTCCCTGTGTGCCACGTCAACTCCCATAATGATTGATTCGACCCCCTCCCATACCTCAGGGACTTTGGGCGCTCAAGGCTGTATACCCGCAATACAGTGGGTTCAAAAGAGAGACAGATGGTGATAGATCAAGCATCTCAATGGGTGCGGAATGCCATTTACACAATTACCGATATATGCAGGACCATGCAGGATTATGAACCAATTATGCAGCAATACGCTTTAGAGACTATGGCCAATCATTTAATCTCCCTATGGGAGCAATGTTTCACAGATGGGAGGGCCCCGCAGATCCTATACGACATTGTGGACCGGGCACATAAATTTGAACTAGGTTTGGAAGATGTATATGGGAATCTGGTGACTATCATGAAGTATCGAGAAAGGTTGTTTTCTAAATGCCTGAATTGGGATACTCAACAACCCATGCGGGAAGTACACCCGATCTATCACCGCGAGATCAGAGACTATGCTAATCAAATTACTCAGGCTCGTGTTGAAGCCCGATTCCAAGAACAATGGGTTCATACCCCGTGGAAGAGAAGTGAGGTTCTTTCCCTGAAATCCCAGTTACCTGACCCTCGGAAAAATCCCACTGCTTATTATAAGGAACTCACTGAGGCGCCTCATCGGCCGTAATGACCTTAGCTGATATTGAATTGTTTTTCGGGTTATTGGTACCTGTTGACGTGTTGAGACAGGTGCATGATCATCCTCATGGTAATGAATTGGGAGGAACTTGGGACCAAATTAAAGACTAGGACAAGGACAGGAAACGCAGAGATAAACCAAGACTGGCAATTTTGGCTTTGTCAGGTCGGATTATCACATATATGCATTCTTTAATTCCACCCCGAAAGGTGGATAGGGATAAACTAACTGCTTGTAAACAAAAGAAAGATGAGAGTGTATCAGACTTCTTTACTAGATTTGAAGGCGTGTTTATCGATTTCAGTGGGCAAGATTTGTCAGTAGAAGGTGGAGTAAGATTATTTGTGAATAGGTTTGTGACTAATCTGTTGCCCGAAATATCTGCTCAGCTTCAGGCAACAGAAAGCACTTGGACCACCACTACTCCTTCTGTTATTTTGAGTATGGCCCAATATTACGAACATAGAGAAAACGAGAGTAAAGATAAGTCTGACAAAAAGACGAAGGACCTTAAAACTCAAGTGTTATTACAGCAAGTAGCCAGAGGACGGGGTAGAGAAGCAGGAAGAGAAGGATTTGTTCCAAGAGGGGTGGGAGCAGGACGGGGAGGAGGTCCAGCTGTTACTTTGGGACCAAACCAATGTGCTTGTTGTAAACAGGAAGGACACTGGCGAGCTCAGTGTCCTTTCCTCTTAGCACAGAATGCAGCTGTGAGAGGCAGAGGGAGAGGACGAGGAGGTGTTGATCGAAATGATAATGGAAGAGAAGAAGCGACACAAGGTGAGGCAGGGGGAAAACCCAGAGGGAGACAGTACTATAATGAAGATTGGGGAGCAGAAGGGCCAGATGGGTATTATTACGCATAGGACAGCCACGGACAGAGTAGGGGCCGAGTGGCAGTACCCGTCGATCAACAAGGGCCTTATATTAAAGGACAATTCCTGAGAACTGTTGAGGATTTTCTAGTAGACACGGGTGCAATGAATAGTTTGATTTCTCGTTCACTGGTCCCAGGGGCTGCTCCGTCCGGGAAGAATAATATCTCAGTCTGGTTTTCTGGAATCCCGGTAGTAAGTCCCATTTCTAAGCCTCTCCCGCTTACCATAGGTCCAGTCACGGTGGATTCTCCATTTTTGTTGACTTCACATTGTAGGGAAAATTTATTGGGGCTGGACCTGCTGAAGAAGTTGCACGCGAAGATATTTTGCTCTCCCGACGGAGTGTATATAACTATTCAATCGCCAGGACGGCACACTGAGCAAAGTTTTGCTAAAAATGAACCCCTTCCTCCTGAGTTAGCTATCATTCCATCCCCATTGTGGGTGACAGGTTGGCCTTTTAAATATTCCGCCAGTCTCTATTACCTTAAAACCAAATGTTTGTTTGCCCCGTATTCTACAGTACAAGATCTCACCGGCTGGTGAGAAAGCATTGCTAATGATCATACAGGACCTCATTGACAAGGGTGTAGTAGAAGAAACAGTTTCCAATATTTGTAACAGCCCTATACTACCGATTTGAAAAAGGCCCCTACAGGAAGTGGCCCTTATTATGCTGACACTTATCGTTTTGTAATTGACCGGCGCAAAGTTAATAAGGTGGTAGTTCCTCAATATCCTGTGGTTTCAGATATTACCACCATTCTTACTATGATTCCCCAAACAGCTACGTTTTTCTATGTTATAGACCTGAAGAATGCTTTCTTTAGCATTCCAGTACATCCTGATAGCCGTCACATCTTCGGCTTCTCGTTATCTGGACGCAGATTTAGATTTTGTCGCGCCCCTCAAGGCTATAAGGAGAGTCCTAGTATTTACAGTCAAGCTTTGAAAGTACTTCTAGACAAATTGACTTTGCCTCAAGGAAACGTCCTCCTCCAATATGTGGATGATTTGCTGGTGGCATCAGACACGGAGGAAGGTTGTAAATTATTGTTGCATCTAGCGGCTAATGGTAATAAATGTCTCTTTCGAAGTTTCAATATTGTCGACAGGAAGTAACCTATCTCGGTCATCTACTGTCGAAAGAGGGGAGGAAACTAACTCGTGAACGTGTGTCTACTATTTTTAACATGCCTGTTCCTCGTACTCAACGTGATGTTCCTGCATTTCTGGGAATAACCTCTTACTGTCGACAGTGGATTCCTAATTTTTCCCTTCTTACTAAACCTCTTCTGTATCTAACCACTAAGGTTCTACAGGAACCTTTACCTTGGACTGATGAGTGTCAGGAGGCTTTCGATTATCTGAAAACTGCTCTTTGTTCGGCTCCTGTGTTAGGGACTCCTGACTACCGAAAACCTTTTGTGCTCTACGTACACGAGGTGGACGGTTGTTCGCTTTCTGTGTTAACACAAGGATTTGGTGGTTAGCAAAGGCCTTGCGCTTATTTTTCTGCAGTATTGGATTATTTTGCCAGAGCACTTCCTAGCTGTTTGAGGGCTAATGCCGCAGTGGCGGTGGCCATCCGACAGTCGGAAGGACTCGTTTTAACTTCTGACATCACAGTGATGGTACCACATGCCGTTGACACCCTCTTGAATAAAACTAAGACTCAGCACCTTACGAGTGCACGACTTACCGAATATGAATTAACTTTATTTGCTCCTCATATCACTATCAAAAGGTGTGCCACTCTGAACCCAGCCACGTTACGACCCCTCCCTTCGGATGAACCAAACAATGACATACATGATTGTATATTTCAAAATGAGGAAGAAACGAAGGGACGGGTGGACCTCACAGACACACCCCTATCTGACCCCCAAGGGGAATTGTATGTGGATGGCTCCTGTTTTAAGTTACCAGATGGCACAACGACAGCTGCTTATGCAATCACTACTCTTCATACCATAGTTGAGGCATCTCGAGTTCCCTACCATTCTGCCCAAGCAGCTGAGCTCATAGCACTGCTGCGAGCCTGTGAGTTAAGTGAGGGACTGGAGGTAAACATCTATACTGATAGCCAATACTCCTTTGGCGTGGCTCATAGCTTTGGAAAACTGTGGGCAGAAAGGGGATTTCTCACTTCACATGGTCAACGAATACAACATGGTCCCCTGATTTTAAGGTTGCTAACTGCTTTGACACTGCCTCGAAAGGTAGGGATTGTGAAATGTAGTGCACACAAGGCAATAGTTAATACTGTAGGAGAGGGAAATGCTTTTGCTGATCAAATAGCAAAGGAGACAGCTAGATCCAAAGTGTCTCCTATGTATGTAAGTTCGGCCAGATGGGTTGAGGAGTCTGATATGTTTGATAACACCATGGAAAATGTCCGAGAGATACAGAATGATGCTACCCCTGCTGAACTGCTCCGTTGGGAAAATGAAGTAGGAAGGTTGGATGACAATGGTTGTTGGATTGATTTAAGCGGGAAACAAAGATGGATGCTTTCCAATGCATTCGTTAATGCTGTAGTAGTTATGGCTCATGGAGCCGCACATGTTGGAACAAAGGGGATTTGCGCTTTGTTAGATCCAATTTGGAATAACCCTAATATCGCCAAAACTGCAGCCCATTTAGTTCAACATTGCATGATTTGTTTACGACATAATCCAGGATGGCTGGAATCTGTCCTTGGTGGAAATTTGGCACCTCCGTCCTTACCTTTTGAAGTACTCCAGATGGACTACAGACAGTTAGAAAGAATGAATAATTTGAAGTACGTTCTGGTGGTGGTCTATGCTTTTAGTAAATGGTGGAAGCCTACTCCACTAAGGAAAACACCGCCCTGGCCATAGCCAAAGCCTTGATTATGGAGTGTTTCCCAAGATACGGATTACCTAGAGTGATCTGGTCAGATAACGGTAAACACTTTAATGCAGATCTTATCAGGCATATCTGTAATGGATTACATATCAATCAGAAATGTTATGCCGCTCGGCACCCCCAGTCTGTAAGGTGGGTTGAAAAATACAATGGGAGTTTAAAACTGAAAATGGCAAAAATTCAGGAGAGCACTGGGTTAAACTGGCCCAACGCTTTGCCTTTAGCGTTAATGTCCTTGTGGGTCACCCCCCCATTCCCGGTCACGATTGTCACCCTATGACGTAATTTTTGGGCGGCCGGCTAATGTTGGGGCGTTCCACGACCAAGGAATTTTTGAGAAATTGACCACCCAATGATGACAGATTATTTGTACACCTTGACTAAAGATCTTTATTCTATCCATCAACAGGTGTCGGATACACTGCAGCCCCTGCCGGAGGGTCCCGGACATCGTTTGGAGCCCGGCCAATGGGTGATGGTGAGAAACTATCAGCGGAAATCTAGTCTGGAGCCCAGGTGAATTGAGCCAGTTCAAATTCTACTGGCTACTTGTACGGGAGTGAAAGTGAATGGTCAAAAACATTGGATTCATGTTTCCCATTTGAAGAACGTACCTTTCCCGCTTCCCTTTGACCAACCAAATCCAGAAGGAATTTTTACCCAAGAAAGTGAGAGAGCTCCTTTTGTTGTTCCTTTTTCTGACGCCCAGGAAATTGAGAAAAGGCAAGAGGAAGGAGCATCAGGCACGAGAGGGGTCTCATCATCAACAGTGAAATTGACCCCAGATTCTGTTGCCTCTGTTGATAGTTAAGGAGGTCATGATATATCAGGCATCACGAATGCCACTTCTCCTGCTTTGTTTGTTGACCAGGAGTTAACTGGTCATGTTCGCTATAACCTGCGGCCCAGAAAGCAACGCAGTATCCCTAATAAATACGGCAGGAGATAGGGAAAGACTTGAATACTAAGGCATTGCTAGATTGGTTTGGGGTTACTGAGCGAGACACTGGACTGAACACATTGAGAGCTGGAACATTGTATTGCTCTGTTCAGAAAAAAAGACTAAGAAGTCAAGAAAAGGGCCCAGGTTACAACTGTATTACCACGTTATTGCACAGATCTGTTTTCTCTCTTTTGATGAACGATAGGAGCCTGCCTGTGAGGCTCTGAACGGACACAGGAAAGAAGCACCCTCTGGCATGTTGGACTGAGTCCCTTAGTGTAGTTTGGACTTTTAATCAGAATGTATCCCTTTGGTCATTTTATTCCTGAGGAGGAACGCCCCCTTGCTCCTCGATATATGCCTACATATCTACCCATGTTTTCGTCTTGGACAACACGTGTGAAAGTTGCTTTTGTAGTCACCATTGCAGTATTTTTTATTATAATAATGAGTGTGTTTTTATATTTAGAATTTCTTCATTCTATGCATACTGTATTAGGAACCTCCACTCCACCGACTGAGCATTATTTTCTTACGCTAGCCGCTCACAAGGAAAGGCATCGCCAGACTTATGTTAAAAATGTATTTGTAGAAATGTTGCATCAAAAGCATAGTGCTACTAATACGAAGAATTGTTGGGTTTGTGGTTTGCTGCCCTCAGTGATGCATAGACATGATCTTTTTATTTTATTGCCTATATCTTATTCGGGAAGCTGTGAGGCCTGGTTCAAATTGTTGTCGATGATGTATCTCCATTATACGGTAGATTCATCTCGACACTCTGAGCGTGATTATGAAATGATTTTGGCCTATATAGAAGTACACCAGGGTTTTGATGCACAAGGGAATGATGGAGAAGGATCGCTAGACCCAAATGCCTGCAAGAACTTATATACAGAATATGAGAATGCTACCTGGCTGAAGAGTGAAATCCTTGACTTTGCAGAATTTAATTTTACTCAGTATTTTCAGCAATTTCAGGATTGGAATGTCACTGTTGATAGAGCTATCCCAGTGCCTATACTGAATAGCACCTCGGCCTTTTGTGTACAAGGAACTGGGTACATTTCGGTAGGAGATAGTCATTGTAATTATACCTATCGATTACCTACCTTTAGTAGCCCTCTGTTGTTGACACCTCCAAATGTTTATTTCGTGTGTGGCGAGAATTCCTACACATGGCTTCCCCAGGGATGGACAGGTCGTTGTTACTTGTCACTAGTAAAGAAGTAAGACGCCTATCTCGAGTAGTCGAGAGAGTTATAAATACCACAGCTGGTATACTAACTAATTTGATTGTGGAGCTTCAGGCTACGAGACTCGTTTCACTTCAAAACTGTATGGTGCTAGACGTTATCTTAGCAGATCGAGGAGGACCTTGTCGCGTAATCGGTAGCTCCTGTTGCACGTATATCCCTGACTCCGCCCCTTCTGTCCATTTGGCTATTCAAAAATTGCATCGTTTGGCTTCTGAAATACATGCTGACACAGGTACCAGGTCCCTTTCGGGATGGTTTTGGGGTTTGTTGTCTACTTGGGGTTGGAAGATCCTGATGGTGTTAGCTGGTATAGCAGGCGTTATCTTTACCTGTTGTCTCTGCATACATTGTGAAACTGCTTGTTGTTCTTATTGTGCATCCAAATTAACTTCCTCTGTGACAAGACCGTCTCTGACTAAAGTCAAAACCGAAATGGTCCAACAAGAAATACAGGAGATGATGCAGATTGATGAGGGTATTTTTGAGGACTAATTTCCTTGATTAGCTACATCATGCTAAAAGGGTGGTTCTAAGGGATAAAATCGATTTCATGTATTTATATTAACCTTTTGTGTTAGCACGATGTATCTATATTCACATGTACATCATAAAACACCTTAATTAGGTATGTCAATGCAGGAACTTCCTTTTTCGTCTCTAATATTGTATTTCTTTCGTATGCAGACTACGAACCAAACCGACTCCCTTTTGTGTACATACGCTTTAGACTCGAATGGTGGTCACGTGCCACCCTTCCAGCAGCCGAGTAAGCCATGGTAGTTGAGTTATACAGACAGCTGAATAAATACTATCCTTTCTTGTTCTGAGACCAAGGGTCGCATCTGGTTTCAGAGGTGATAAGCGCATTCCTGGAGGCGCCGTACCCGTACTCCCAGGCACCGAGACGAAAGGGAGTCACTCCTCCTGACTCTCCCCAATAATAGCAGAAGCAGACTTCTAAATGAGCTTTGTGTGCCATATAAGGTCTTTCCTTTTAACTACTGTGCCCACCAGTAATTTTCCATGTACGGTGATCTAATGTAACGCAATGAAAGTATATATGCCATGTATTGAGTGTGAATCGGCAGTCTTCTCCACGCACTGGCTTGGTGACGTCGAAGGGGCTGGATTGTCTAATAAATGATTGACTTTTCTTCACTGCCAATTGATTGATTATTTGGTAAGACAATAAGTGGGGCTATTGGTAGGTATAGCTCCTTAGATTATTTTTCTAATACGTCAAGCTCATGGCATGAGCAGTTTGCAAGACATAGTCAAACTCTGGAAGAGAGCTTTAAATGTACATGCTTCGTATCCTCTATCTCATTACCAGTGTAGAGTCCTACAAGCCCAGGTACTCGCCAATAACCACGCCACACAAGGAGAGTGATTTTATACATATTTTTATTCTGCTGTGTGTAAGTCAGAACTCAACATTCTTAGCCTGCCTTCAGCTCATCTCCCCAATACTTACGTGACAGCCCTATTTAGGGGGCATCTAAACTAGGATCGAAGAGTTGAGTAAGCCCTTGATATAGAAACAATCTGATGATAGCCCAGCAAAAGTCTCTCCTAGGATACAAATGATTTGGTTATTTATAAACCTCTCTATTATAATGTACAGCCAGGCGACATAACCACAGATCACTCAACATCCTTCGTCACACTTTACGATGAGAAAGAGTACCTCATAACCACAGTACCTACTGGTATAAAAGCAGGGTTTGGTCTGTGGTTAGAGTTTGGGTTGGTTTAGTGTTGTAGAACAGTAAACTAATGAATGTCTTCACAGTTTACTCTGAAAAAAAACATATTATCAATTAACATTTTGCTAAATACATGGGATATATAGACATTTATTTTTGGGAAAATTGTTTTGTCCACTGCTTTCTAGATCACACATAGCAATTCATGAAGGTGGGGTTGTGCCTAACATCCCCTATGTTGTCCTATAAATATTTTTCCAGAATGAAATCCCTGCACTTCACAAAAGTCAACAAGCATCAACAAAGTGGAAGAGGAGCAAAATAATTAGCTAAACAGCTAATCAGATTCCATATTCGGGAAGGCGTTTTCTCACCTTGGAAAAAAATAACCTAACACTACAAATGCTTCACAATAAAACCTTGCTGCAATTTTAAATGTTTTAAAAAGTACTGAGTTTTTTGTTTATTCTGAATATAGCGCTGTTCTGTATGTTTTTTTCTATAGCTTGTCCTACCACGTCCTGAGCCTAAAGTTGCCTGTAGGGCTAAGTGTGCAGGCCTATCTGTGAATACTGGACACTGTTGGGACCGGCACCAATAACTACACAACACATGTATACTAGTATCGAAAGTGTCGCCCCCAAGCAAGCGACCTCCTTTTATTAACCAGCAGGCCACGCCCGGCCAGCAGATGACATGGGAAGTGAGTTCCGGTAGGGGCTCCGAAAAACAGGAGTGCTGACCACTACAATGAGGAACGTGAATTTAAGAAATTAATACATTTGGATCCATTTCTAAGTAAAATTTCAGCAACAGCTACTCTATGACTTTGATGAAGTTGCACCATACACTTGAAATGCACTTTTTTGTTTGAAGAATCTCCACATATTTTGGCAAATGACTGGCCCGCTAAATTATGTTTTTTTTCAAGTTTTTTATTTGGGGGGGGCAGATTGGCCATGGAGAAGTGAAGGTGATTTGGGTGGTCCAAAAGTAGCATCTCTCGGTGCACTTGGTTCTGGAGCATATGCACGGTTTAGGGCATGACCTCTCGTCGCTTTCTGTGCCTAAAGTCCAGCCCACAAACCTACAGCACCAGTAGAATGGGATATAGAGCACAGGGCCAGGGGTGGGAGTGGTTACATGCTGTGCCATGCACCCAGTTCCCATAAGTCATGGGTGAAGGCCTGCTGATGCTGACTAACACGTCCTTGCCCCAGTGTCGCAGGCCTGAACGTATCCTCAGGATCTAATCGATGCTCTAGTGGTCCACCTCTCAACAGGCCCAAGTCTGGATACTAACAATACGCAGACTAAAGGGTGGTTAAGCGGGGGAAGGGAAGGATGGGGACAGCAGGGAGGGAGACCTGTAGTAAGACATAAATAAGAAGGATTACTAAGGAATCTTATCGCTTCTTCTCTCTTCCTCTTACCAACACTTAGTACCCATACTTCGACTAACCAGTAAAGGAAAATAACGATAACTTGCTAACAGGGGTGTTGAGCGTAGAACCTCTGTTTATTCAATATGCTGAGAATGCGAGGAACACTCCTCTGATCAATAAGACACTATATAGTGACATGCCTGTGGAGGATTAAAGAAAACGGAAAAATAATATGGATGAGGAGCAGTCAATAGTCAATATGGTGCCAGTAGTTCATTGATGCACAATGAGACTCACAAGAACAGTACACTCATGCACTCCAGAAGAAACAAAACTACTCCAGTGGAGTTACGTCACTCCTACTATGATAAATACCTTATGACACAGCAGAGGTTTGAGAGAAACCCTTAATACTTGAAGGATTTGGCAATCTTCTCATAAAGAACGAGTAAATAGTGAGCCACAAAGTCATAAGTCCTTCGTGAGAGCCTTCAGAGAGGAAAGCAATGCTCTCAAACAAAGGAAACAGAAGGTAATTACAGCGTACTGCCCTCACAGGATTCAAAGTCAAAAAGCATGGCTTTAATCATCAATATCAGAACTTCAGCAAGGTTAGCAGAGCAATAAGCGGTGCCACGGGCACCCTTACCAGACCCAAGAGCAAAAATGCTTCGCCTTTTCTAGACTTCTGCATCACGTGGATTGCGGTATGGTCGCAGCGTCCAACGCGAGGCGGCGTGCCGAGGATGCTGGGAAATAAAGTCTTTCCCTCCCTCAGTGCCTGCCTGCGTAATCGGAGCCACCATGACCCCTGACACCCAGATAAAGACTATGTGCAATAGTTGTGACGGCAAAAATGCTAAATGTTGGGTCTGGTCAGAGGTCCTCTGCTCAAATCCTGAAGTGCACCTCCAAATGATGTGCAAAGAGGGTGCAGAGTGCACTGAGGCGTGGTATTCAAAGGGTTTTTAAAACCTTCAAAAAAAGCTAGTTTTGTTAAGTTATGAACAGGCTTATTCTGCTCAGAAAGGCACGCCAGGTTTGTACAAGAAGATTCACAATTGTTTCTGTCAAAATGTCCAGCTTCTATATGGCCCCATGCAACAGTCGACTGGAGATGACAATTCTGCCCAGGTACAAGTCCGCCTTGCAACCCTCCTCCACCACTCCTCTCTGCCAACTCCATCAGCCCCCCTGCTGACACTTTCCGACTTTCATAGATCACATGGAAAGCGTCAGTGATTCCTCCCCCGCAGTAGGGTAAGATTTCATGGTAAGGGACCCAGTATCTTCAGGTCCATGTGTATATTCCCCATTCTGGGGAAAAACTGATAATGGTCAGAATTTGGTTTGGGGATACCAGTCAAAATCTTAGATTCCTGTCCCCCAGTATCCCCACACCAAATTCCTGGTTACTCATAAATAGGGCCCCAAAGTCCACCTTCCATTGTTTTTTAAAATAAACTATGAGTTGATGTATCATTGTCTATTTCTAGCTCGTGGAGCTTACCTATTGAAAATAGAAGGGCTCGACCCTACAAACATTTGGAATGGGCACAATTTTTTTTCTAAAAAATCAGCAGTTCCTCTACAAGAAAAGCATGGCAGGCCATCATTCACAATTGCATAGAAGCAGGGAGATGGTAGTGTTGTGTATGTGGAGAAAATGCAAGATCCTGCTGCTTAGAAACATGCAGAACACACCCTTGCTATCTCTTATGATTCCCTCAGCAGCACAAAAATAAGTTGCAGGTAGCTGAAGAGAACTTTAGGCAATGAAACTTGGGAATCCAGTTAATAGTCTTTCGGCATGATATGCCGAAGCATGCTCATTGCTAATCACTTCAATATTTGCCATCATTCTACTTTAGTTGTAGTGGGCATATGGTTGTCATGTGAAACCTAAAAACTGAGGGGCATGTTTATGAGTCCCTTTTCTTTGCACCTGCACCATGCAACATGGTGCAAGAGCGATAACACAAATTAAAAAGATTTATGAGGCCATGCAAGACTACCTTGCATGGCCCTGAGTGACTTCCTAAATCTTGAGTAGTGCAACGCAGAGCAAATCTCTGTGTTGCATTACTCTGTGTCAGGGAGGTGTTTCCATGGCTGTTCCCATGCAACATCCAAGGATTTTGACGCATTCCCAGATTTACCAGAAGTGGTAGACCTGGGACTGTAAAAACAACATACGTCTCACCAGGTGAGGAGTAACATGGAGAAATATGTTTATTTCTCCCCGTTTTTCCACTTTCCATGTGTTCTGCATTCTGCAGCACACATAGGAAGAGGACAAAGCCTCACAGGATTGTTTTTGTGAGGAAGGCACCTCTTTCTGCACCAAAACAATCCTCCTTGCAACGCAGCCTCCCTTGCACCATGGTGTAAGGAGGCCTGCATTGACACTTGGCAGCCAAAAGGGTGCATGCACAGGGGAGAAGGCAGGAATGTATTGCCTTAAATACAGTGCATTCCTGCCCCTTCCGCTTCACACAGTGCAGCTCAGCATGGTGACTTGCTGCGCTGCATAATTAGGCCATCAATGTGGCTCTAGTACTATTCACCAGTTATTGGGGGTAATTAAAACATAAACCTACCCCACTGCACAGCTCAATCTTTCTCACATTACATAATCTATTATATCACTGACTGGCATCCCATACTTAAACACCAGAAACATGATTGACTGCATAACTGTGTCTGCCCAAGAGCACCAACATGTGTTGCCTTGAACTAAACATTTGGCCAGAACCCAACAACTATGGTCTGGACAGGCATATTTATGAGTCCCTTTGCGTCGCACCTGACCATGCAACATGGTCCAAGAGCGATAACGCAAATAAAAAATGAGATTTATGAAGCCACGCAAGACTACCTAAACAGGCCCTTAAGGCTTTGTATCAGGATAGCAGTCATGCTCAGCAGGCTACAAATGCCTGGTGCAGCCTTTTGGCAAGCTCTGTGCTATCCCAAGAAACACCAGCTGTGGCCAATGGCCTCCCAACTGCAACATCTTAGCAGCCCAGGTACTCGACAATAAACACGTGACACACAGTGAGTAATTTTGCAAGATTTTTATTTTGCTGCATGTAAATCGCAACTCAACACTCTAACTTTTAACTCATATCCGCAGGGCTTACGTCACAGGCATATGCGTACAGTGGAACCAAAACAAATCCAGCGTTCATTTATTCAAAAGACACTACATCTCCTGCTAAATAGAAAGTTACAACTTTTCAAAATAAACAAATAAATATAACTATAATTACATGAATCAATACATAGATATGCTGGCAAATATACTTCTTCAATTAGCATTATAACACCTGAATCACACATCCTTACCGGGCACTGGAAACCAGGATCTGGTAATTGAAGTGTCAGTGATCTACACAGGTGATGTGGAATCATCAAAGACACAGAGTCATCACCAGTCTGTCTGGACCCAGTCTCTACATTGGCATCGACATTTGATGAGTGATGGGCCACTATATGTCCTTTGGTATTAGTGATGAGAAAAGGCGCAGCCTTGAATGGAGCATCAGACCTTCTTTTTCTGTGTTGTCTAACAAGCACTCGATCTCCTTTTGTAAAGGTGACATATTTAACATGGGAGAACCCATGGCATGAGAAGTTTGCTGGACCATGGCAAACTCTCTGGAAGAGAGCTGTTAATGTACAGGCTTTGTATCCCCTCTCTCATCACCAGTTGTAGCATCCTACCAGCCCAGGAACTCACCAATAACCACGAGACACAAGGAGAGTAATTTTAGATGTCTTTATTCTGCTGCGTTTAAGTCAGAACTCAAAATTCTAAGCCTGCCTTCAACTCATCTCCACAATGCTTACGTCACAGGCCTATGGAGAACAGTGAGAACCAAAAGAGTTCCAGCGTTCTTCAATTTACAAGATACTACAGCAACTAGGGTGAATACTCAGAACCATTTCCTTTGAACCTGATAGTCAGGGTTTTAAGAGTTTCCTAGTCAGCCCCATGCCTCTACTGGGAATAGCCAAAGGCTGTGTCATCTTCAGAAAAGATTAAACCTCAGCAACCCTCCACCAAGAGGTAATAGGTTTATCCTATGCCTATTCCCCACCATCTCCGTTGCAGACCCCAGCTTCAGCCAGGCTCTGTACTCATAAACAAACCCTATAAGAGTCAGAATGTTGTCATGATGTAAAATCTAAATCTCTAACAAAACCTTTAACCTTGATGTCATGATGATGTCAGTTGTGATGTGAGATCACTAATGATCTGTTCTAATATTCCATTTGTGATGTTACTAGCAGGAGCTACTGCTAGCCCATACTTACCAGGTGAGTTCCCTAAAACCTTAGGGGTGCCACCTCTTAAGAATGCAGCACCCATACCCTTGACACGCCAACCATAATGTAGAAGTTCTTTATTTCTATCACCTGCATCAGCACGGCATCAGCAGGAGTTTCCATGATGCATTATGGGCCTGATTATGACTTAGCTGTTTTATTCTGACCACTACATAAACCCCTGTTTGCGCACAGTTCGGAACTACGAGTTGACTGTTTTCTAACACATCCGATGATTATGAGATGCGTAAATACCTCAACTCTTGTCAAATTTCAGCAGGTCAAACCTGACAAAATTTAAGAGCAGAAAACCATACAGTAATTATCATATCATGTGGATATTAGTGCTTTAAACACCAAAATCCACATGCTATTCCTGAGCAACTTATAATAGGTGTCATTTATCATACATGAGAAATAACAAACCCTGTGGCATCTTTATTTACCAGGTGCACCTACAATTGTTATTGGGCCCTTAATGTCAAAGAGAAAACGGTAATCTGTGTGGGATCAATGTGGTCTTTATGAAGTTGTGTTCAAATTTATATTAACAATTATTGTTCTTACTCACAAAACTGAAAGGGTTGTCGGCACAAGAGCTTCCACCATGCTCCATGCCTGAGAAACTGCTTCCAGGTGACCACTGCCGCATATGCGTTTACAGAGATGGCAGTGGAGAGAGGGGAAAAAAGAGCTGCACGTAAGTCAGAGGATTGAGACTAATGGCAACTCCAAAACTCACACAGTATTTAGGTTTCAGCAAGAAGACACTTGCAATAAGACTGGAATAAATTCCTTGAACCTCAGTGTGAGAAGTTGGCCTGATATGCAGTGCTCACTATTCTAGTGATCACTATGTATCAGTCCAAACAACCCTTATTGATGATTTGTTGTAAGTCAACCATAGACCAGCTATCCTAGTAGCATGGACAAGAGCAGTCTTTAGGCTAGACTCTAGAGGGCGTGTTAAGCCAGCTGTTATACCATCACATATACCCCTTGAACACCAAGTGAAAGGACACCACACAAGTTGTTATGAAAATAAAAGGATATTTATTTAGAGCACAACAACCCTGGACTCTTTATGAGGACAGGCTGCTAAGCACAATACAAAGCTCTTACGAAAATACTCAAAGTCGCACAATTTACACAAATGCCCGAGGGGCACGAAAAACCATATACTCTAAAAGTGGAATGCAAAATTACTAGCAGGTAAGTACTACTCTAATAGGCTTTAGGATCGCTAGGACTGGACTACTGAACCTTCAGATTACTAGCAGGAGGCCTAGGGAGATCGGGTGCAGAGTGTGCACTCTCACGCGGGATGCGGGACAAAGTCTATGGATGCTAGATTTCGTAAAGTTAGTGTTATCGGACGAATCCGACTAGATAGAGCTGAAACGAAAAAGGATCTGGACCCTTGGAAAGTGAGGCTATGCTGGAGCACCGAAATGCTGAGGTTACCTAGCCCAGGGGCTGCGGCTGCATAGGTCTGGAAAGACGTCGGGAATCCTCGTTGCAGTCTCTGGAGCCTGAAAGAAGAAGTTGCTGGCAGGCGACCAGTGATGAAGTTCGAAGTGATCCAAGCCTGGATCGAAGATGGAAGACACCTGTAAGCAGAGGGGACCAAGTTCTGAATCACTAGCCAGTGATTAGGTGGGCACCAGGATGGCACCGGACGAAGTCACCTCGACCAGGTGAGTGGGCGACGCTAGGCTCTGCAGTCTCACGGACCAGGAGGCGTTGTTGGCAACCAGGATGGAGGTGCGAGCTGTCCCACAATGGTATCTGCTGTCGACGTCGCTGGACCCAGGATTGGGGCAACAAGTCTTGGCAAATGCAAGCCCACGCGGTGGACTTAAAATGGCGTCTGGAGTGGACCAGGAGGGTTCGGGGTGCTCCTCTGTTGGAGGGGAGCAAGGGCCAGTCTGGAGCAACCAGACCAGTGGGGTTGTCGTCATGGAGCGTCGTCAAGAGGGCCACAAGCCAGCAGGCAAGTAGCCGGACAATGCGGTGAGCAGCAAAGAGCAGAAGGGCCCCACGCAGATCTGGTGGATGCTG
The DNA here is from genome assembly GCF_964263255.1 of Lissotriton vulgaris. Lineage (NCBI taxonomy): Eukaryota > Metazoa > Chordata > Amphibia > Caudata > Salamandridae > Lissotriton > Lissotriton vulgaris. The sequence continues at coordinate 210,372,081 of NC_141698.1, forward strand.
GGGGGGCTGGACTTCGGTGCTGGAGCTGCTCAGGGTTAGGGCTTCTCGAACCCCAAAGCACTCACTCGAGGATTCCTCGGCAGTCGTGCTGGATAAGCGTCGTGCAGTTCTGAAGATGGCCGGTCCCTCGAGGTCTCGTCACACCCACGGATCTCAGCTGAGCTGACAATGTAGGTAGAGGTCAGAGGTGCCAGGGAAGCCGGGTCTCGTCGTGCTGGTCGGTCGGATTCCGGAGGAAGGACGTGCAGCAAACCGCAGTGTTCTTAGATGGTGCCTGCGGGTGCAGGGTGACTACTCCTTAGTCACAAGGGAGAAATCTTGAGAAGAAGTCTTGAGTTCCTTTCGTAGAAAGTAGTTTCAGGATTCAAAGATGATCTAATTTGGAAGGGGGCCCGCTCCTATCTTTATACTAGGAAAAGGGGCTGGCACGCGACTAGGTCCTGCCCATAGGTGGGACCAGTAAGGGGGGTGGTTACACCCCTCTCCCATGCCGGACTTTCCCCAGCTCAGGGGCTGGTGTGCCCCTGGAACTGGTTCTAGCCGGCAGATGCATAGTGAGCACCGGGGTGCCACTTGCAGTCACCTTCCTCTAAAGCCCTGCCTACCCAGGATACACAAAACCCTGTCTGGGATGGTGCTAGCACCGCCCCTGACAGGAAACCCTTTGTCCAAGCCTCCCTCGCTGGAAGGACTCCCAGCAGCAGGAGGTCAGACTTGTGTCTGTGGTGGCAGCATCCATTTTGTGATGCTGAGGCTCGAGTTAACTTTAACCGGGGTTCACAGTTACACACATGTCGTGTCCCTCTAGAAGGGTGGAATGCTAACCCCGTCGCCCGAATTGGCGAGGGGTTAGTATTCCAATTCGTATGACACCTTACTCGACATGTTTTGATAAAGTGATACCAGAGTTGGCATATAACCGCGAGGATTATAATGCACTTAAGAGTATATGGTATGCGTTATCATGGAACAGCTATTAGGACTTGGTTCCGCAAGCTGCAAACGGGCTCAGCTCATGCCAGAACACCATCTCACATGATTCCAAGCACTCTGCCTTCAGGATTGTTAAGGTCTGCCATAGGAGTGACTGATAGGAATCTATGTGTCCATTTTTAGGGTTAGATATAAGGATACTATATCTAAAGCAAAGGGTGATTACACCACCTTGCCCCAGCTGTCGTGCAGCCAGTTGTGTCAGATTTAGATGGCCAGCCAGGGGTGGCATAATACATGCTGCTGCCCCTGGTAGGCCCTGGGTACACCTATGCCCTGAGTTATTGGGTCTGAGAAGGTGGCCCAGTACCAATTGGTAAATGCACCTAAGGTACACGTGTCAATTTAGTGAGAGAACAGCAAGGCTGTGGGTCTGATTAGCAGGCCCACAGCCAGAGAAGTCGTAAACCAGTGAAGCAAAAAGCAAAAATCTGGGGTGATCATAGGATTGCAGACCCTACTCTCCTACACTCAGCCTGCCAAGTAAGGGTAGATTTACTCACAACTTTCTTTTTCCTATCCCAGATGCAGACTGCCTCTTATAAGATACCACATAGAGGAGGAGAGGAGGGGGAGAATCAATTGGTCGGGGATCCATAAGGAAGCTTTGGCATTAGAGAGGAGGCAATGTGGACTCCTGTAACAGTCTGGTTGAAGAGGTTACACTAGCGACACTTTTCTTTATCTCTTCTAAATTCCTAATGCACCTCTCCAAAACACGTTCATTAAAATTCGGTATATCAGCATAGACGGAGAATGCTCAGACTAGCAAACAGTCCAGAAGGATGGGTATAAAAGCTAAAGTCCTATCTCACTAAACAATAAGCACCGACTGGGTTGAAGGAAGGCTACTTTAGGGCGGTGCATTAGGTACCCTCAGAAGGTGGTGGTTGCAACGGGAATCACGGAGATCGTCCACTTAGCTGTGGGTGCAGTTTATGGCTCTTTGAGCTCCTGCTGCAGCTATCCATTGTGGTGTCAAGAGAGTCTACCGTAGTGGTGGCAATTGGCGAATTGCCTCCAAAGAAAAGCATTTCATTTTCTAAACCAACCCCTGGCTCCTCCTCCATACTCCCTGATCCAATGAAGATCAATCCATTTGAGAGGTGACAGGCAAAGTGCGAGCTCCAGTGAAATCTATTGAGTGTTCCAGGACTCATACCTATCAGCAGACGACAGGCAGTTTCAAGTCCCTGAAAAAAGAGGACAGGCAGAAATCATTCAGTTTGCAAGGAGATAATAGCGAAAATAGTAATATAAATGTGACCAGTGTGTGCCCTTATCATAAAACCATAATCTGGAATCAGAGTCTGCCATTCTCTCTCAAATAAAGAGAGGTAAAGACTAAAGAGGACTGAAAGGAATTCACTGTGGAGATCTCTGGCATCCCAAATCTTGCCTCACCGCTTCTCTCCTCTGGTGCAATTGTGGCTTTAAAGAAAATAAATATTTCCTTGGAAGGGTTATCAATATCACAAACAAGGCTCACCACAAGCTACAAAGGTAGATAACATATGGGGGTCTACTTCAGTCAGCGAAAATAACTTCTGTTTAAAGCCTGTTTTCCCCATCTGTCTTACAAACCCCCTAGGGGGAAAGGAAAGTGCAGCTGCGACCAGCGGAAAAGGAGACACACCCACAATTCAATTCCCCAGCATGCCACAAAAGTGTCTCCAAATCAGAAAATGAAGCAAGCCTTTACAAAAAGATAAATGGCATACAGAAAGATACTTCAGGCGTAGCCTCAGGCTTAGCCTTGCCATATTCTACCCCATCTCCAGAGAACTCACTCTATAATGAGATAATAAATCCAGATTTCGTACTTAAAATGTCAGTAGAAGAACCTCCACAGTTAACTGAGATAATAAAACAGATATTAGGAGAGCTCAAAGAAAGGAAGAATTCACAAGTCAGAGCTCACAGGGAGTTGCATGAACAACTCAATAAAATACATGCAAATTTGCCACATCTCAACATCAGATTGAACCAGGGAGAGCAAAGGATTTCTAATCCTGATGATTCTCTAACCAAAATTAATTCATCCAAAACAAAAGATAAAATTAAAATATCTGTGGTGGAGATGAAGCTGCAGGACATAGAGAAAAATCTCGTCTCTCAAACCTATGCATCGTAATCGTTCCAGAAGAAAGCGAGAATGGCCAAGATGTTATTAAGTAAATCTTGGATATGTTCAGCCAATACGTGATTCCGAGGCATCATGAGAAGATAGAAGAGCTTTCAGTTATGTGTGCACACTGTGTTGCCTCTCTTAAACCCGCCAATGCTAGATATCCATGCACTTTTGTGGTGAACATTGGAGACTTTCAATTAAAAGAGAAAATCTTAACAAAAGCAATACTAAGCTAAGGGTTTCAGACATCTAATAACTTTTCATTTAAAACATTTCTGACATGTCTGTGGGCACAGAACAACGTTGGCAAGAATTTCAGGTTATAATCAATTCCTTCAAACAACAACATGGTACACAAGCGGGATTGATTCAGCAGTCAAAACTTAAAGTTCAGTTTGAAGGACAATTTTGTGTCTTTAGTTCAGTGGAACATGAACCAATGAACTTTTGCACTCCACCATTCGGAAGAGATAAAAGGAACTCTTAAAGAACTTTGAAGATCATTTTCCGGAAGTGATGGCCCCACAATAAAGTGATCATGGATGTAAAATATTTGCCTTGGGCTCCTTCCTATTGCCCTTAATCTATTTATTTTTTCCTCTCTTTGTTTAATTTTTTCTTCATTTCATTCTATTTAATTTTTAAAGCGGTCTAATTGAGGTCCTGAATTAGTTGATGAAGAAAGTAATGATTACAAATATTGAAGACACTATGAGCCAAAGAGTAGGGAGAGAGGAGGGCAACTTGACTGGCTAGGTTAAGAGATTTGATTCTGGCCAGTCTAGACACAAAGATGAAAATAAAATAAAAAGAAATAGTGAGCAAACAGTAAATGATCAAGGTACCAGCCAGTGATTGCTTGTAATTTACTGTCCTGGCGGGGAAGACCCGCAAACAGTACCTTTTAGAAATGCAGGGTGTCGGCGACCTCTAGTTGATCTTCTGGAAGCATGGCGTCCACAGGCGTCGGTTCCGGAGGTCAGTGCAGGAGTCATCAGGGCCCTCGAATTCACAAGCGTTGCAGGTCGATCTACTCTCTGATGGAATCAAGAGCGCTGGCATCGGCAGGCGCACGTGCTGCAGTGTGAAGTGCAGCAGTGTGACGTGTGGAGCTCTCAGGTCACCGTGCGAGCAGCGGCTCGGTGGCGGCGTCAGATTGTGTTTTTGGTGAGACCCGGGTTGCGGTGCGAGATGAAGGCGGACCTCGTCATGGTGCTGGCAGGTCACGGTGCAAGCAGTGTCGTCATCGTTGCTGAAGCGCTGTCCTCGACTGGTGAACTGGAGTCAATGGCACCGGCGTCGGTAGGCCCAGAGGTCGTGGTGCAAGCAGCCGCTCGGTGGCAGCTTCAGCAGATGTTGTCGGTGAGACCAGTGTTGCGGTGCTGCATTGGGCGGTGCCCTCTGTGGTGCCTTCAGGACACGGAGTCGGCAGCGGCTTCGTAGACGTCATTGGGTTGCTTTTCTTCTGTTGCAGCACAAAACACACAGTCCCTGGTGCTGAGGGCAGAAGATCTTGAAGTCTTTGTTGTTCCTGAGACTTCTTGGACAGTGGGAATGCTCTACCTCAAGCCCTTGGAGAAACTCACAAAAGTAGATTGCAGAATGTTCAATCCAGTCCTTTCACTGTCCAAGACATAAGCAGCCACTGCATGCCAACATAGCAAAGCACACAGGAAAGTGGGAGTTCCTCCTCATTGCTTCTCCAGGTCTTCTTCTTGGCAGTCTTCTTGATACAAAATAGTTCTGAAGTGCAGGGGTCTGTTCCCCAATATTTATATCCCAAAATCCTTTGATGTCTTAGGCAGAGATTGTCTGTGCCCAGCCAGAACCAGTTCTGCCTTCTCTGGTATGACTTCCTGGCAGGAGGTGGAGACAGCATTGTCAGAGGCAGACCAGGCCCTTTGAGGTGCAAGGTAATATCCTCCCCTTCCCCAATTTCAGCCCAGTTCTATTCAGCCCTTTCCTGACCCACCTAGACTATCTGGAGCCATCCTGCTTCCCCAGCCTTCTGTCATCCAAACCCAGACAGGCACATCACATTCCAGCAGAGGCACATGGGATGATTGAGCAAGAAAATACCTACTTTCTAAAAGTGGTATTTTCAAACACAGAATGTAAAAATCACCTTCACTAAAAGATGCATCTTTAGATTCTGAGTTCAAGCATACTAAAGTTTATTCTCCTACCTAGTTCCCAGGGCCAATTATGTCTATAAGATGTTATAAACAAACTTCCCATTCTGTCCAATGGGGACCAGGTAGCCTTACAATAGTGAAAAACGAAATAGGCTGTAATTCACTATCGGGACATGCCACACACACCAGGGCATGTCCTACTTTTCACATACACTGCACCCTGCCCACAGGGGTACCTTAGGCCTTCCTTAGGGGTGCCTGACATGTACAAAAAGGGAAGGTCAGGGACTGGCAAGTTAGTGCACTGGCCAAGTCAACATGGCAGTTAACAACTGCACACAGACTCTGCAATGGCAAGTCTGAGTTACCTTTTTAAGGCTACTCACATGGGTGGCACAATCAGTGCTGCAGGCCCACTAGTAGCCTTTGATTTATAGGCCCTGGCACACTCAGTGCACTTTACTAGGCACTAACAAGTAAATCAAATATCCAATCATGGAAACACCAATCCATAACACAATTTACACAGACAGCATATGCACTTTAGCACTGATTAGCAGTGGTAAAGTGCCCAAAGTCCTAAAACCTACACAAACAAGTCAGGAAAAATAGGAGGAAGAAGCAAAAAATGTGGGGATAACCCTGCAAAAAGGGCCATTTCCAACAACCGTTGTGATGGAATAACTCGTCTGCAACGATCTAATTGAGGCCCTGAATTAGTTGATGAAGAAAGTAATGAATACAAATATTGAAGACACTAAACAACAAAGTGTAGGGAGAGAGGAGGGCAACTTGACTGGCTAGGTTAAGAGATTTGATTCTGGCCAGTCTATACACAAAGATGAAAATCAAATAAAAAGAAACAGTGAGCGAACAGCAACTAATCAAGGTTCCAGCCAGTGATTGCTTGTAATTTACTCTGCTGGCACTCTGCCGCCTAAGTCTCATTCCATTACAAAGCATTACTTGAGTCCTCATTCAACGTTCAGTGACATTAAATCTCATGCAATATGATCAAAGGCTAGTTATCGCTATAAGACAGGCTCTAACAGCGTGTTGTTGGCTGGTGGCTGATAGCAACTGTGCACAAATCTGGTAGGAGTTTCCCTTGAAGAATCTCTGATTCACTTTACCAGAGTAATAGCCCTGCTGCACTGATTACATTTAGCCTAGGAGGTGCTAGTTGTTGGCCTCTTGATCCTAAGTCTGAGGCCTTTTTTACTCCCAAATCATCATCCTCCCTATGCCATGAGTCACTGGCTGGATAGGATCAGTGATTGTTGCCGACATTCCCAATTTGTGCTAAGTGGGAAATGGTGGGTTTAAAGAGAATTCTTTGTTTAAGGCTGATCTAGAGTTACAAAGTGCCTTTTATTAGTCATGTAACAAAGGTCCCCGCAGCCCTGGCAGTGCAGGTGTGGGCTCGAGCTCCAGGGGTTCCCCTCTGCACAGTACCCTGGCATGACAGCTCCTGGCTGAGTCCAAAGGGGGGGCTCAATGTAGTTTGCAGGAGGACCCTCTCAAGTTTTGTTACACTAGTTCCTTTTATCTGGAGAAGAGAAAGGAGGATCAGACCAGTCAGCAAGTGACAAATTAAATCAAATGGTCTATAACTACATTCTAAATAATTTGAATGAATGAGAGCAGATAAGGCACAAAGGAAATAGTTGGCAGTGGTGGGGAGTGGGTTCAGTTGATCATATCTTGAGTTTTGCCCCAGCAATGCATTTTTGAAAAACAAATATAAAGTTTTAACTACTTAAGTGCTGAGCCCTTTATTGGCTATTTGGAGTAGTTTGCACTTAGGTCTCTATAACATTTTTTCCACATAAGGTATTGATTAAGTCGGGTTCCACCATCAAAACTTACTAGGACCCTGGTGTAGGAGAGTAGGGTCTGCTATCCTATGGTCACCCCAAATTTTTGCTTTTTTGCTTCACTGGTTTCTGACTTAATGTGGCTGTGGGCCTGCTAATCAGACCCACAGCCTGCTGTTCTCTCTCTAAATTGATGCCAATGCACTCTAGGTGCATTACGAATTGGAACTGGTTCACCTTATGAGCCCCTGTAATAGTGCACCCTAGGTGCCCAGGGCATAGGTGTATCCAAGGCCTACCAGGGGCTGCAGCACGTATTGTGCCACCCCTGGCCTGGCCTCCATCTTTGACACAACTGGCTGAACACTCAGCTGGGGTAAGTCGGTGTAACCACCTCTTACTTAGGTACAGTATGCCTGTGCCTAACCCTAAACTGGACACATATGTTCCTATCAGCCACTCCTATGGAAGGCCTCATCAATCCTGGAGGCAGAGTGCTTGGAAATATGTGAGATGGTGCTCTAGCATGAGCTGAGCCTGTCTGCAGCTGTCGGGAACCACTCCCTAAGCTGTTCCGGGATATTGCCATACCATATACTCTTAAGTGCATTATAATCCTCGCGGTTAAATGCTATCTTTGGTTTGGCTTTATCAAAACATGTCGAGTAAGGTGTCATACGAATTGGAATACTATCCCCTCGCCAGTTCTGGCGACGGGGATAGCATTCCACCCTTCTAGAGGGACACGACATGTGTGTAGCCTTAACCCCGGTTAAAGTTAAACAGAGCCTCAGCTCCACAAAATGGACGCTGCCACCACAGACACAAGTCTGGCCTCCTGCTGCTGACCGAAACTCGGCAGATGGTGGCCTGGACAAAGGGTTTCCTGCCTTGGGAGGTGCGAGCACCACCCCAGACAGGATTTTGTGTATTAGGTAGGACAGGGCTGAAAAGAATCAGACATGCCCGGGGCACACAAGGTGTCCCCGTGCATAGGCCAGCCCAAACCGGTTCTGGGGCCTTCCAGCCCCAGTCCTGGCGCGGAGCTGGACAAAGGAAAGGGGGTGTAACCGCCCCCCTTCCTGGTTCCTCCCAGAGGAGGGACCTAGTAGGTGATCCACCCCCTAGATTGGAATAAGAGGGGGAGCAGTGCCATTGCACAGCAGATCATCCCGAAATCAACTTAAACTAAGAAGAAGACTGGACTTCGACATTCTGCTGCACAGAAGACTGAAGAAGAATCTCCCTTGTGGCCAAGGAGTGACCACCCTGTGAACACAGGTACCAACCAGCAACTCGACGTCTGCTTTGCCGCCGCCTCCCGCCGGAGCCCGAGCCCAGAGCCCGACAAGAACCAGATTCCCAGACCTCTCAGAGCCCGATCCACAGTCCCTGCAAAGAAGGGACCCGTGGAGGCACCGAGTGACGTGGGACCGGACCTCTTGAAAGACACCCGAAAAGCTGACTGCGCAGCTTCTGAGGCATCCTCGACGTTGTGCTTTGGGGATTGAGAACCCCCACCACCGAGCAGCCCTTGCACCGAAGATCAGCCCCCCAGCATCTCCACGATCTGCGTGGGGCCCTTTTGCACTGTGCCACTCGACGCGCCATCCCGGCCACTAGCCACGTGGCCAGCGGCCATCTTGGCGACGAACCCGAAGATTTAAACAGCAGGTCTGGTTGCTCCAGACCTACCCAAGCTCCTGTGAAAAGGAGCACCCGCTCTGACCTTGCTGGTCCGAGTGAACAGCATCTTTCAACTCCTGCGTGGCTTGCATTTGCCAAGGCCTGTTTGCTCCGATCAGGTCGCCGACACCGCCAACAGCGAGAAGCCTACGTGGGACAGCTCGTGACCGACTCCTGGACGTCCTCGACCCCGGGTATCCACGTGGCTGCAGAAAGAAGCTACCCGACAACGCCTGTTTGCACCCGACATCACCTGGTTCCACTCTGGTTCCACGGCAGTCACTGGCTAGTGACTTTGAACACTGTCCCCTCTGCTTTCAGGTCTTCACATCTTCAGATCCACCCTTGGATCCACCGGAACTCTTCTCATCGAGCCGCCTGCAGCATCTCCTGCTCCAAGCACCATCGACCAGCGTGACGAAACCCGACACATCTTCGACCCTGTGCACCCGCTTCCTGTGGGTGAGGTAACTCAGCTCCGCCGGTGCTCCTGCACTGGTACACATCCCAAGGGCCTGTGTTTTAAGTTTCAGCTCCGTAGGTCACTCGGAAGGTTCCTAACTTTCTAACTTTGTGCTTTTTACGCACCATAGACTTTGTATTGAGAAGTGCGTGCACTTTGGACACTGCACCCGAGTCCCGTGGGCCTTTCCCGACTTAGTTAACTCCAGTCTCGAATAGCTCCAGCGATTCCCAAGGCCCTAGGCCTCTTCACTTTCCTCCTGGTATCCCTTATACCACTTATTTAGTATATGGTTTAGGTGGCCCCTAGGGCTCATCCATATTGTGCAACTTTTGTGTATTTTAAACTGTCTTGTGATTTAACGCTTGTGCGTCTGTGCTCATAAAGAGTCCAGGGGATTTTAATAGTTAATAAATCAATATATATTTTCAATATATATCTGTGTGGTGTCCCTTTCATTTGGTATTCAAGGGGGTTGTGTATGGTATAACAGCTGGCTTCACATGCCTTTCAGAGTTTAGCCTAAGACTGCTTTGTCCACGTTACCACTAGGATAACTGGTCTACAAGGTTGAATTACAACCATCATCATAAGGGTTGCTTGGCATGGTACAAAGTGATCACTAGAACTAGTGAGCATTATATACCAGGCCAACTTCTCACATTGGTGAGCAGCGGATTGGGATCTGAGCTTGCTGTTGTTTTACCATTACAATCTTTGAGATTATCATTTGAAAGATCATACAGGTACCTGCTAGGTACATATAAAACAAGACTAGTATACTTAAGTTCTACTGAACTTAGTTGTTGTAGAGCAAAGGGAGTAGCACACCCTAGCTACAACTACTAGATAGGTTTAGTAGGTAAACACCAGTGTAGGTAGATTGCAACACATCCACCCACACTAGAGCAATGTCTGGAACAGAGGGGTCCAGTGGACTTACTCCTGTTGAGAGTGACCCTCCAAGGGCACCATCCCAGTTTGCTATTTTTCCTTTTAAGGAATTAAGACAGCTTTGTGTCTTAAGGGGTCTGAAGACAGGGCCTACCCCTACTACAGACCACCTAAGAGAGCTCTTGGATCAGTCTGAGGCTCTAAAGACCTCTAAAGCAAACCCCACAGGGAATGCTGAAGGAGGCCATCCTTCAGAGGATGACACTGTAGACACCCCTACCCCTATCATCCTAGTAGATGAGGAAGCCTCCACCACTGGAGCTCCTCAGGTAGATGAAGAGGAAGAAGAAGAAGAGGAGGAGGAGGTGGAAAGCAGTGAGTCAGATGATGACAGAGATAGTCAGGTGCTGGTCAGTAGACTGAACCAGGCTAACTTAAGTCAACTTGGGAATGAATCAGGTAACAACCCATTCAGACCCCCAGGTGGACTTAACCAGGGCCATAGGAGGAGAAGGCATCACTCAGGTGAATCCAACACCTCCCATGTCTCTAGAGGCTCTCATGGTCACTCCAGAAAGGAGATGACTAGCCCTCAGAGAAGGGAACATGAGGCCAAGATGAGAGAGGCTGAGCTTAGGATCCAGAGGCAAGAGTTAGAGGTTGCCCTGGCTAAGGAGAAACTTGCTAGAGCAAGACAGCCTAGAGAGAGTGGGGTAATAGAACCCACTGGTGGCAGCAATATCCACAAGGATAAAGACAGGTCTTTTGATAATAGAAACCTGAGTAAGATTGTGCCCCCCTACAAAGCTGGGGATGACATCCATAAATGGATCACTGCAATGGAGAGAGCCTGCAGAGTACAGCAGATCCCTCAGGAGCAGTGGGCAGCAATCTTGTGGCTCTCCTTTGAAGGTAGAGGCCGAGACAGACTCCTCACAGTTAGTGATGGGGATTCTAGAAACTACCTGGTCCTGAAGAGTGCTCTGATTGATGGGTTAGGCTTAACCACTGAACAGTACAGGTTAATGTTCAGAGATACCCAGAAGACACAGACTCAGGACTGGTCTGAATTTGTTGAGTGTGCCACTAAGGCTCTGGAGGGATGGTTGCTGGGAAGCAAGGTTACAGACTATGAAGGATTGTACAATTTGCTGATGAGAGAACAAATTTTAAATAATTGTCAGAACCAGCAGTTGCATCAACATTTGGTTGACTCAGATTTGACCTCTCCCCAAGAATTGGGAAAGAGGGCAGATAAATGGGTAAGAACCAGAGTTAAGCAAAAGAACCAGAACCAGAACCAGGGTGGTGACCAGAAGAAAACAGACCAGAAGGGTGGGGAGCAGAAAGCTAAAGACCAGAAGTCTTCAACAGGGCCCCAAACTGAGACAGAGGGTGGGTCCCAAACTTCCAAGAAGAAGAAGAAAGAAGGTCAGAAGAAACCCTGGTGTAAAACTTGTAAGAACACCTCTCACTGGACAAGTGAGTGTAAAAAGGGTGGAGCCCCCAACACTGCAGCCCCTAAGGCACCTGCACCCACTAGTACAGTTAGCAGTGTTGGTCCTCAAGCCAAGGGTTTAGTGGGAATCACTTTGGGAACTGAAGGAGATTCTGACCTAGTCAGAACCCTTACACAGGCTGTTCTGGTTTGTGAAGGGGACATAGATTTGACCCCTGACATAAGTCCCAGTAACCTGGGCAAATACAGACAGACACCTTTGATTAACAACAAAGTGGCTCAAGCTTACAGGGACACATGTGCCAGTGTCACTATGGTGACACCTAACTTTGTGGACCCTGGACAATACATGCCAGGCGATGATTACCTGGTGACCAATGCCAGCAATGTCACTACTACACATAGTGTGGCACTTGTTAACTTTTCCTGGGGAGGGGTAACTGGCCTAAAGAAAGTTGTGGTTAGTGCTGATCTCCCAGTAGAATGTTTGTTGGGCAATGACCTGGAGAACTCTCTATGGTCAGAAGTTGAGTACAGGACTCATGCAGAGATGTTAGGGATATCATCACATGTCCTTGCTGTGACCAGGTCACAGGCCAAAAAGTGCCTCTCTGAACCTCAGGTCTTGGATCCTGGAACAATGGACCAAGTACCTCCCAAGAAGAAGAACAGGAGGGTTAAGGCTGTGCCTTCCCAACTGCCTACAAGTGAGGATCAGGCTTCACAGGAAACTGATCTAGAGACCCCTGAAGGAACTGTCCCTGAAGAACTTGAACCTGATCAGGTTGAGTTTCTGGGGACAGGGGGACCTTCTAGGGCAGACTTGGGGCAGGCTCAGTTAACCTGTCCTTCTCTTGAACCCCTCAGACAGCAGGCTGCTGCTGAGGCTGCTGGGAATGCTCAAGGTGCCCATAAAGTATATTGGGACGATGGACTCCTTTATTCAGAGGCTAGAGACCCCAAGCCTGGTGCTACCAGGAGGTTGGTTATACCTCTGCAATTTAGGGGCTTCCTACTCACCTTGGCCCATGATATTCCTTTAGCAGGACACCTAGGCCAGAACAAGACTTGGGACAGGCTTGTCCCTCACTTTCACTGGCCTCACATGTCTGAAGACACCAAGGAGTTTTGTCGCTCCTGTGAAACCTGCCAAGCCAGTGGTAAAGCAGGTGGAACAACAAAGGCCCCCCTGATACCACTACCTGTGGTGGGGGTTCCCTTTGAGAGAGTGGGGATTGATATTGTTGGTCCAATGGATCCCCCTACAGCATCTGGGCACAGATTCATACTGGTGGTAGTGGATCATGCCACCAGGTACCCAGAGGCAATTCCCCTTAGGACCACAACAGCTCCTGTTGTGGCCAGGGCCTTACTTGGAGTTTTCTCCAGAGTGGGGTTTCCTAAGGAGGTAATATCAGATAGAGGTACCAACTTCATGTCTGGATATTTGACAGCTATGTGGAAGGAATGTGGTGTAAACTACAAGTTCACCACTCCTTATCACCCACAATGCAATGGGCTTGTTGAGAGATTTAACAAGACCCTAAAGGGCATGATTAAAGGATTACCTGAAAAGCTCAGGCGAAGATGGGACATCCTTCTGCCCTGCCTTTTGTTCGCTTACAGAGAGGTCCCTCAAAAGGGGGTTGGCTTCAGCCCCTTTGAATTGTTGTTTGGGCACCCTGTAAGAGGACCCCTGTGTCTTGTGAAGGAAGGATGGGAGTTACCTCTCAAAAAGCCTAAACAGGACATAGTGGACTATGTACTTGGTCTCCGCTCCAGGATGGCAGAGTACATGGAAAAGGCATCCAAAAACCTTGAGGCTAGCCAAGAATTACAAAAAGCTTGGCATGACCAAAAGGCTGTCCTTGTTGAATTTCAGCCTGGACAGAAGGTATGGGTGTTGGAGCCAGTGGCCCCAGCAGCACTCCAAGACAAATGGTCTGGACCCCATACAATTCTGGAAAAGAAGGGAGAGGTTACCTACTTGGTGGACCTAGGAACTCCCAGGAGCCCCCACAGGGTGCTCCATGTGAACAGATTGAAGGCGTATGTCAGCAGGGCAGACATGGGCTTGCTCATGGCTACAGATGAGGGACAGGAGGAAGAGAGTGACCCTCTCCCAGACCTGCTCACTCAGAACCCTGAGGATGGCTCAGTTGATGGTGTGGCCTTAGGTGGCAGCCTCACTGAACATCAGCAACATGACTGCAGACAAGTTCTACAGGCATACAGGCATATGTTCTCATTGACACCCAGTCAGACTAACTGGTGTACACATGTGGTGGACACTGGTGACAGTCTTCCTGTAAAGAGCAAAATTTACAGGCAACCTGACCACGTCAGGGACTGTATAAAGACTGAGGTGCAAAAGATGCTGGAATTAGGTGTCATTGAGCCTTCAGAGAGCCCCTGGGCTAGCCCAGTGGTTCTGGTCCCCAAACCTCACACCAAAGATGGCAAGAGAGAGATGAGGTTCTGTGTGGATTACAGAGGACTCAATGCTGTCACCAGGACAGATGCACACCCTATTCCAAGGGCAGATGAGCTCATTGACAAGTTGGCTTCTGCCAAATATTTGAGCACATTTGACTTGACAGCTGGCTACTGGCAAATCAGGTTAGCTGAGGAGTCTAAAGCCAAGACAGCATTTTCTACCCCTAGTGGGCATTATCAGTTTGTGGTGATGCCCTTTGGTTTGAAAAATGCACCTGCCACCTTCCAAAGGTTGGTGAACCAAGTCCTCACTGGGTTGGATGACTTTTGTGCAGCTTATCTGGACGATATTGCTGTCTTTAGCTCCACCTGGGAGGATCACCTGATCCACCTGAAGGAAGTGCTTGAGGCTCTGCAGAAGGCAGGCCTCACTATCAAGGCAACAAAGTGCCAGATAGGGCAGAGCAAGGTTGTATACCTGGGCCACCTTGTAGGTGGAGGCCAAGTTCAACCACTGGAGAGTAAGATCCAGACCATCAAGGACTGGTCCCCTCCAACTACCCAGACTCAGGTCAGAGCTTTCTTGGGCCTGACTGGGTACTACAGGAAGTTTGTTAAGAACTATGGGTCCATTGTGACTCCTCTTAATGATCTGACATCCAAGAAGATGCCCAAAAAGGTTCAGTGGACAGAAATCTGTCAAAAGGCATTTGATGACCTGAAGAAGGCCATGTGCTCTGCACCTATCCTGAAGAGTCCTGACTACTCAAGAGAGTTCATTGTCCAAACAGATGCTTCTGAGTTGGGAGTGGGAGCAGTGCTTTCACAGCTTAATGTAGATGGCCAGGACCAGCCCATTGCTTTCATTAGCAGAAGGCTGACCCCCAGAGAGAAACGTTGGTCAGCTATAGAGAGGGAGGCCTTTGCTGTGGTGTGGGCCCTGAAGAAGTTGAGACCATACTTATTTGGCACTCACTTCAAGATTCAGACCGACCATAAGCCCCTCCTATGGCTTAATCAGATGAAGGGTGAAAACCCCAAACTACTCAGGTGGTCCATTTCCCTACAGGGGATGGACTTTACAGTGGAGCACCGCCCAGGGACTGACCATGGCAACGCAGATGGTCTCTCCAGGTACTTCCACTTAGAACATGAAGACACAACTGGTCAAGGTTAGTCTAATGTCCCTGCGTTTGGGGGGGGGTTATGTAGGAGAGTAGGGTCTGCTATCCTATGGTCACCCCAAATTTTTGCTTTTTTGCTTCACTGGTTTCTGACTTAATGTGGCTGTGGGCCTGCTAATCAGACCCACAGCCTGCTGTTCTCTCTCTAAATTGATGCCAATGCACTCTAGGTGCATTACGAATTGGAACTGGTTCACCTTATGAGCCCCTGTAATAGTGCACCCTAGGTGCCCAGGGCATAGGTGTATCCAAGGCCTACCAGGGGCTGCAGCACGTATTGTGCCACCCCTGGCCTGGCCTCCATCTTTGACACAACTGGCTGAACACTCAGCTGGGGTAAGTCGGTGTAACCACCTCTTACTTAGGTACAGTATGCCTGTGCCTAACCCTAAACTGGACACATATGTTCCTATCAGCCACTCCTATGGAAGGCCTCATCAATCCTGGAGGCAGAGTGCTTGGAAATATGTGAGATGGTGCTCTAGCATGAGCTGAGCCTGTCTGCAGCTGTCGGGAACCACTCCCTAAGCTGTTCCGGGATATTGCCATACCATATACTCTTAAGTGCATTATAATCCTCGCGGTTAAATGCTATCTTTGGTTTGGCTTTATCAAAACATGTCGAGTAAGGTGTCATACGAATTGGAATACTATCCCCTCGCCAGTTCTGGCGACGGGGATAGCATTCCACCCTTCTAGAGGGACACGACATGTGTGTAGCCTTAACCCCGGTTAAAGTTAAACAGAGCCTCAGCTCCACAAAATGGACGCTGCCACCACAGACACAAGTCTGGCCTCCTGCTGCTGACCGAAACTCGGCAGATGGTGGCCTGGACAAAGGGTTTCCTGCCTTGGGAGGTGCGAGCACCACCCCAGACAGGATTTTGTGTATTAGGTAGGACAGGGCTGAAAAGAATCAGACATGCCCGGGGCACACAAGGTGTCCCCGTGCATAGGCCAGCCCAAACCGGTTCTGGGGCCTTCCAGCCCCAGTCCTGGCGCGGAGCTGGACAAAGGAAAGGGGGTGTAACCGCCCCCCTTCCTGGTTCCTCCCAGAGGAGGGACCTAGTAGGTGATCCACCCCCTAGATTGGAATAAGAGGGGGAGCAGTGCCATTGCACAGCAGATCATCCCGAAATCAACTTAAACTAAGAAGAAGACTGGACTTCGACATTCTGCTGCACAGAAGACTGAAGAAGAATCTCCCTTGTGGCCAAGGAGTGACCACCCTGTGAACACAGGTACCAACCAGCAACTCGACGTCTGCTTTGCCGCCGCCTCCCGCCGGAGCCCGAGCCCAGAGCCCGACAAGAACCAGATTCCCAGACCTCTCAGAGCCCGATCCACAGTCCCTGCAAAGAAGGGACCCGTGGAGGCACCGAGTGACGTGGGACCGGACCTCTTGAAAGACACCCGAAAAGCTGACTGCGCAGCTTCTGAGGCATCCTCGACGTTGTGCTTTGGGGATTGAGAACCCCCACCACCGAGCAGCCCTTGCACCGAAGATCAGCCCCCCAGCATCTCCACGATCTGCGTGGGGCCCTTTTGCACTGTGCCACTCGACGCGCCATCCCGGCCACTAGCCACGTGGCCAGCGGCCATCTTGGCGACGAACCCGAAGATTTAAACAGCAGGTCTGGTTGCTCCAGACCTACCCAAGCTCCTGTGAAAAGGAGCACCCGCTCTGACCTTGCTGGTCCGAGTGAACAGCATCTTTCAACTCCTGCGTGGCTTGCATTTGCCAAGGCCTGTTTGCTCCGATCAGGTCGCCGACACCGCCAACAGCGAGAAGCCTACGTGGGACAGCTCGTGACCGACTCCTGGACGTCCTCGACCCCGGGTATCCACGTGGCTGCAGAAAGAAGCTACCCGACAACGCCTGTTTGCACCCGACATCACCTGGTTCCACTCTGGTTCCACGGCAGTCACTGGCTAGTGACTTTGAACACTGTCCCCTCTGCTTTCAGGTCTTCACATCTTCAGATCCACCCTTGGATCCACCGGAACTCTTCTCATCGAGCCGCCTGCAGCATCTCCTGCTCCAAGCACCATCGACCAGCGTGACGAAACCCGACACATCTTCGACCCTGTGCACCCGCTTCCTGTGGGTGAGGTAACTCAGCTCCGCCGGTGCTCCTGCACTGGTACACATCCCAAGGGCCTGTGTTTTAAGTTTCAGCTCCGTAGGTCACTCGGAAGGTTCCTAACTTTCTAACTTTGTGCTTTTTACGCACCATAGACTTTGTATTGAGAAGTGCGTGCACTTTGGACACTGCACCCGAGTCCCGTGGGCCTTTCCCGACTTAGTTAACTCCAGTCTCGAATAGCTCCAGCGATTCCCAAGGCCCTAGGCCTCTTCACTTTCCTCCTGGTATCCCTTATACCACTTATTTAGTATATGGTTTAGGTGGCCCCTAGGGCTCATCCATATTGTGCAACTTTTGTGTATTTTAAACTGTCTTGTGATTTAACGCTTGTGCGTCTGTGCTCATAAAGAGTCCAGGGGATTTTAATAGTTAATAAATCAATATATATTTTCAATATATATCTGTGTGGTGTCCCTTTCATTTGGTATTCAAGGGGGTTGTGTATGGTATAACAGCTGGCTTCACATGCCTTTCAGAGTTTAGCCTAAGACTGCTTTGTCCACGTTACCACTAGGATAACTGGTCTACAAGGTTGAATTACAACCATCATCATAAGGGTTGCTTGGCATGGTACAAAGTGATCACTAGAACTAGTGAGCATTATATACCAGGCCAACTTCTCACACCTGGGTCAACAGATCTTTTATTACCTGCTGAGAAGTGTAAAGGGGAGTATCATTCATGACAACAATTTAGCAAAACCAATAACTGTAACTGAGAAAAATCACAGATTCCAGATTTCAATTTAGGGGATTTATTACTAAGCCACAAACAACTGAATATACAAGCACCACAAGACAAGGTGGTAAAAGTACATGGGAACTAATACAAATCAGTATCTACACAAGAGTCTAATCCAATGAATTATGAAGAGGATAAAAAGTTCCAGGAAGAGTGCACAAGCCAGAATTGCTCCAATATTCAAATCAGAATTCATTTGTGGCTGAAATAGATGACACTGTCCTCTCTGGATGCAGTCTGATGACCTTGGTTTCCAGGCCTCCTCAACGAGAAAGAACACCAGCTCCCAATTATCTACCTTCTGTTTACAATGTTTCTCTTCACCTCCATGCCTAACTCCTAAAACAAAAGGTGTTAGTTCTAATAACAAAGGCAGCTTCTTCCAGCCGTGACTGCAACATGAGAAAATAACATCCTTGTATACACATGAAATTCGCTGACTACCTCCAAATGTGAGAGCTTACCAGGGAAATTACATTTCCAGGCGTACACAATTTAGCCAACATAAGAATAAACGAACAGGCCTTTCATGAGCACAACGTGAACATTTCATCGAGGCCCTTAACATCAAATTAATCACCCGTGATAGTAACGCTGCATCTGCAAGCAGCTACATTCATTACCTTTTAAGTATAACTCATTATTTCTTCGTGCCGTCTTCATCATGGTGCACTTTTAAACCTAATGCATTTCACTACACATGGACATCAAAAGTTTACAGTTTCAAATACAACCTCTGTTTAATTTCTCTTCTGCATGGCACAAAATACTTTTCTATTCATACACTTTCACATTTTTGTTACTACAACACATTTCTACTAATCAAATTAATACAACACAAAAATATATGCGGGTGCAGACTATCCATGATTACAATGCACCCATAAAATTTTAGAGCGCCATCGCGCTCCATCAGAGTCCACAGCAAATTTGAGTCCTTTTTCCCCCAACATCTTGTGGAGTCTAAAGGTGCCCAGGGCCTGTGGATTCCCCAGGAGGGGACAGAGAAAATAGGCAACATAAAGCTACATTTTGAGTGGGAAAACTAGGAAAAAAGTGCTCTGGGTATAAATTTCAGTTTTTTTCCTAAATATGGCATCAACAGATGGTTTGCTGTGCTAAAGTCATCCTCTTCCCAGCTTTCAGGAACAAGCATAGCTGGATAAAAAAACTACTTTTTTTAACAACCTTTTTGACATTTTTCAAAGAGGTAGCCCATTCTTCTAACTTTTTGTGCTCTCAAAGTACTTACAGTTTGTGGTAGAAACCATTGTGAAGCCCACGGGTGATCCAGGATATCTATAGATTTCTGAAAATATACACAATTCAGAATTCAGCAAGGGGTCATATTTGTAGATTCCTCAAGGATTTCCCCAAACATTTACAGTTGAAACAAAGAAATATTGAAAATAAGTAAGAAAAAAACGCCATTTGTGATGTTTTCATCTGTATCTTTTTGTCACGATGGCCAATTTACAAAAGCAAACTACCATTACATTTGCTAGGTCCTTCTGTATGTAGGGTTATATATGGGTTGTAGGCTCAAAAAGAGCTCAAGGTACCCATGGGCCAACATCTGAGCTGCATCGTACAATGGTTTTTCATTGTGTACTGAGTATGGACCAATTCCCGTGGTGAAATGCGTGAAGTGAAACTGGTGTAGAAAAACCTCTATATTTCTGAAATGGGCACAAAATATGGAATTTAGAAGCAGTGGTTACTTGTACATCTCTGAATTTCTAGGTACCAGTGCTACCATATTTTTTAGAGGGTATTTTTCAAAATGCCTACTTTTTTACTCACTGGCCTACATTTGGAAGGCGCAAATGCAGCGGAATTCAATTCGTAGTAACAAATGTTCTACTACTTATGCTCCCCCATGTCTTCCGATAAAAATGCTACCTCATTTGTGTGGGTAGGCCTAGTGCTGGTCCCATGATGCTTGTTTCCTGTCCAGGGAAGATCTGGCTTGGCAGTTCAGGCTGATGAGGAACAGGGTAAAGACTGAGTTGCATATGGCTGGGTCTGAACTAAAGAACGATGATGGATTCAACCCAGATCTAATAGTGAATGGGGGTGAGTGTCTGAAAGTTTCAGCGCTCCGTCCATCATCTCCTTGTGTTTGCTTTGTTCGCCCTAAGTTGGCAGGGTGTGTTCAGACGTGGATCCCTTGCTTACTTTGCCACAGGATTCAAGCTAGCCTGCCTGGTATGGAGTGTTACCACGAAACCAGTCCCAGGATGTTTTTTCCGATCCAGGGAAGGCATGACTTGGCAGTTTGGGCTGGGCTGTTCCCATGATGAACAGGGTCAAGGCTGATTTGCTTATGGCTGGGTATAAACTGGGGCGAAGTGAGCTAAGGAACGATGATGGATTCCAACCAGATCTAATAGTGACTGGGGTGAGTGTCTGAAAAGTGTCAGCGCTCCGTCCATCATCTCCTTGTGCTTGCTTTGTTCGCCCTTAGTTGACAGGGTGTGCAAGACGTGGGTCCCTTGCTCACTTTGCCACTGGATTCAAGCTAGCCTGGCTGATGTGGGCTGTTAGCCCGAAACAGATCCCAGGATGCTTGTTTCCAGTCGAGGGAAGACATGGCTTGGCAGTTCGGGCTGGACTGTGTTCCATGAGGCACAGGGTCAGAACTTATTTGCATATAGCTGTGTCTGAAGTGGGGTGGCAAGGTGAGCTAAGGAAAGATGATGGATTTAACCCAGATCTGTGACTGGGGGTGAGTGTCTTAAAAGTTTCATCGCTCCATCCATCGTCTCACTGTGTTTGCTTTGTTCGCCCTTAGTTGGCAGGGTATGCCCAGACGTGGGTCCTTTGCTCACTTTGCCACTGGATTCAAGCTAGCCTGGCTGATGAGGGCTGTTAGCCCGAAACTGGTCCCAGGATGCTTGTTTCCGGTCCAGGGAAGATATAGCTTGGCAGTTCGGGATGGACTGTTCCCATGAG
This sequence comes from Lissotriton vulgaris, assembly GCF_964263255.1. Lineage (NCBI taxonomy): Eukaryota > Metazoa > Chordata > Amphibia > Caudata > Salamandridae > Lissotriton > Lissotriton vulgaris. Next base: position 210,393,122 of record NC_141698.1, read on the forward strand.
GCACAGGTCAGAACTGATTTGAAAATAGCTGTGTCTGAACTGGTGTGGCAAAATGAGCTAAAGAACGATGATGGATTTAACCCAGATCTGTGACTGTCGGTGAGTGTCTGAAACGTTTCAGCGCTCTGTCCATTATCTCTATGTGTTTGCTTTGTTCGCCCTTAGTTGGTAGGGTATGCCCAGACGTAGGTCCCTTACTCACTTTGCCACTGGATTCAAGCTAGCCTGGCTGATGAGGGTTGTTAGCCCGAAACCGGTCCCGGGATGCTTGTTTCCGGTCCAGGGAAGACATGGCTTGGCAGTTTGGACTGAACTGTTCCCATGAGGCACAGGGTCAGAACTGATTTGAATATAGATGTCTGAACTGGGGTGGCAAAGTGAGCTAAAGAATGATGATGGGTTCAACCCAGATCTCTGACTGGGGTTGACAGGAAAGGGAGAGGTGGCTCACACTTACATCTGAATGGACTGTGTCCTGTCCTCACACAAAGCATTGAATTACCCCTGAGGGCTACCCTGGCAGACAGAACTGGGCTGAAAGGGATTCTTGTTCACTTCAGAGAGTTCTTTTGAAGTCAACCCCTATATCAAAGGCACTTTGGGTTATAAGTACAGGGGCAGTGGCCTCGCAAAATCAGACACTGTTTGGACCATTAACCAGCCATCGCTGGCTCTACATCTGCACATTGCCTGACAGAACTGTTATGCTGCCAGAAGGGACAGCCACTTTGCTAATTACTCTGCAGTGCTGGCCAGCTGCTTGTAGAGCTGCAGGAAGTACTGCCACTTTGCTAATTGTCTTGCTGTGCTGCCCAATTGTCTGCAACTTTTTCTGCACTGTGACCAACTTCAAGTGTTCTCCAAGGATTTGTGTTTAGAAATCTCAGGTCCATCATAGATTTCACTGATGCACCACTACCATGGGTCTCTGTCACTCATGAGTTCGGCAGGGGCATCCTGACTGGGACTGGTGATCGATCACTCACTCACTCTGCAATTTACCAAGGTCAGTGCATATTGAGTGCTTCCTATTCATCCAAGTGTAAAGGCCAGTGTGTGTGGTGAACTTTGAGTTTCATAACCGCGTATTGAGCGCTTTACATTTCCCCCGAGATCAGCGCATGCTGAGCGCTTTGTGCTGCACCCGACAATGAGGAAAGTGCTTTCAGTGCACCTCCCATGTTGCTATAGTGACCGGACCTTTCCCCTAGTGTCGACATCAGCTGCCCACATGACCAGAGTCAAAGCAGCATGCCGACATTGTCAGCCTGCTGGGACCCCTGCGGGATATCACTGCAACTGCCAGAGACTGACTCACCAGGCCCATTGCCACACTGCCTTCCTAATTTGGAAGTCCAGTTACAAATTTCTGAAACCCAAGGCTATCACAGCTGTGGCTCCCACTGAACCAGATACTGTGCAATAAGCCAAGCCCACCTTGGCAAATGAGGCTGAGAACCCCTTAACTGCAGCCGCGGGCTCGCAGCTAGCCTAGGCGTGTTTAATTCTTCAGTCCCAAGGGACCCGTGTAGCACTTTCTCCATGCGCCAGTTGAACATCGCAGCTGTTGAGCACCCGACTATCAGAAGGTTTCCATAACCTTCCTCCCCCACTTCAACAGGGTTTGTGCTGCTTTCCTCTACGTGCCCGCCAGTGTTAAGCAATCGTGAGTGCCAGTAAAGCACTAAACCTATTGCATACATTTGAATGCTTATATTGTGATTTGTACATATTGGCTTTTTGTTGTTTTGGCCTTGTTTAATTAATATAAATATGCCCTATTGTTATAAATCAGTGTGGAGTCTTTTTGTGGTGTTTAAGCTGTGTTACTGTGTATGCGTGCAAAAATATTTTACACAGGGCCTCTTATGTTTAGCCTGACTGCTCTGCGCCAAGCTATGAGAGGGTGAGCACAGATTTATTATAAGTGTGTAACCACTTACACTGACTAGAACTGCGGTCCCTACTTGGACAGCGTGTATACCTCTGCCAACTAGACACTTAATTTCTAACACATATCTACAAAACACAAAGCAAAACAGGATTGATAGTAGTGGCAAAAAATTACAAGCTTTCAACTGTGGCAAGTATTTTTTTTTAATTCTTTTTAAAAAATGTTCTGAATTAGTCTAGTTGAGAGCATATAAATCTGAACATTACAAAACATCGAGGGCCATATGTATCAAAGCGCAATGGGTTCGCAAACGCTGAAATTCGCAGAATTTCGGCGTTTGCGAACTCATTTTTGCAAAATGGTATGTATGAAGGAATTTGGGTGCAAAATAAGGAATCGAAAATTTGCGATTCCTTATTTTGCAAGTGCATTTAAGGAATCGCAAATTTTGCGATTCCTTAAATGCAATGTATTAAGCAAAAAAAATTCCAAAATGCCCTTAAGGAATCGCAAATTATCACCAACTTCTAGTTGGTGGTAAGTTGCGATTTCCTTGAAAAATGCACATTTCAGCATTTTTCAAAGTGCCATGTGACACACATACATGCCCTTAGTGTGAGAAGTTCGCCTGGTATATGATGCTCACTAGTTCTAGTGATCACCTTGTACCATGCCAAGCAACCCTTATGATAATTGGTTGTAAGTCAACCTTATAGACCAGCTATCTTAGTAGAGTGGACAAAGCAGTCTTAGGCTAAACTCTGTAAAGGCATGTGAAGCAAGCTGTTTGACCATACACAATCCCCTTGAATACCAAATGAAAGGACACCACGCAGATATATATTGAAAATATATATATATTTATTTACTACAAAATCCCCTATACTCTTTATGAGCACAGAAGCAAATGCGTTAAAACAAAACACAGTTTAAATATACAAAAGTTGCACAATATGGATGAGCCCTAGGGGCCACCTAAACCATATACTAAAATAGTGGTATAAGAACCACCTAGCTGAAAGGAAGTAGGTCTAGGGCCTGGGGAATCGCTGGAGCTGTTCGGGACTAACAGTGAAGAAGTCGGGAAAGGCCCGCGGGACTCGGGTGCAGTGCGGAAAGTGCACGCATATACCAATGTAAAGTCAATAGTGCGTAAAAGTTACAAAGTTAGTGTTTAAGGAACCTTCCGAGTGACCTAGAAGAATGAAACTTTGCTGGGGCAGCTGTGCGCTTTACAAGTATACGACATTTAACACATTTAACATGCTCTTCAGTCTTCTGTGCAGCAGAATGTCGAAGTCCAGTCGTCTTCTTAGTTTCAAGTTGATTCAGGATGATCTGCCGTGCTATGGCACTGCTCCCACTCTTATTCCCAAACTGAGGGGTGGATCACCTGCTAGGTCCCTCCTCTGGGTGGGACCAGGAAGGGGAGCGGTTACACCCCCTTTCCTTTGTCCAGCCCCTCGCCAGGACTGAGGCTGGAAAGCTCCAGGACCAGTTTGGACTGGCTTATGCACGAGGACACCTTGTGTGCCCCGGGCATGTCTGATTCTATTCAGCCCTGTCCTACCCAATACACATACAGGCACATGCATCAAGCGATTTGGGAATCGCAAACGGTGCGAATCGCAAAATTCGGCCGTTTGCGATTCCCAAATCACTATTTGGGATGCATCAACCTAAAAGTGAAGAAATCGCTATTTTAGCGATTTTTTAAAGTGCGATTGCTTTTAAGGAATCGCAATTTTGCGATTCCTTAAAAGCAATGCATGAAACTTAAAAAAATTGCGATTTCGCAATTAGGGAGAAAAAATTACCATGAGGTTGGACCTCATGGTAATTTTGCGATAAGTTAGAAATATGCAATTTTGCTCATATTTTTAACTTTCATGTTGTGCACACACATGCCCTTAGGGCATGTGTGTACACAACATATGTGCATTGTTTGATTTCAGGGGTGCAACAGGGTGTCCTTTGGACACCCCTGCACCCTTGAAATCGCAATCTCAATTTGCGATTAGCTAATTGCGAATCGCAAATTGAGATTGTCTTCCCATTCATTCCTATGGGCCTCTAGGCCCATAGGAATGAATGGGAAGGGATTCCTTAATTGCGATTCGCAAAATGCTAATCGCAAATAAGGAATTCTAAGGAATCGCAATTTATTTAGCGATTTCTTGATGCATAGGCATTTGCGATTCCTTAATTGCGATTCCTTAAAAATCGCAATTAAGGAATCGCAAATGCCGAGATTGATGCATGTCAGTGAAAATCCTGTCTGGGGTGGTGCTCACACCTCCCAAGACAGGAAACCCTTTGTCCAAGCCTCCCTCGCTGGAAGGACTCCCAGCAGCAGGAGGTCAGACTTGTGTCGGTGGTGGCAGCATCCATTTTGTGATGCTGAGGCTCTGGTTAACTTTAACCGGGGTTCAGGTTATGTACATGTCGTGTCCCTCTAGAAGGGTGGAATGCTATTCCCGTCGACAGAACTGTTGAGGGGGCAGTATTCCAAATCGTATGACACCTTACTCGACATGTTTTGATAAAGCAAAATCAAAGTTAGCATATAACCGCAAGGATTATAATGCACTTAAGAGTATATGGTATGGCAATATCCCGGAACAGCTAAGGGAGTTGTTCCCGACAGCTGCAGACAGGCTCAGCTCATGCTAAAGCACCATCTCACATGACACCACACACTCTGCCTCCAGAAATGTTAAGGCCTGCCATAGGAATGACTTATAGGTTAACATGTGTCCAATTAAGGTTAGATATAGGGATACTATATCTAAGTAAGAGGTGATTACACCAACTTACCCCAGCTGAGTGATAAGCCAGTTGTGTCAAATATGGAGGCCTGGCCAGGGGTGGCACAATACATGCTGCAGCCCCTGGTAGGCCTTGGCTACACCTATGCCCTGGGTACCTATGGTACACTGTTACATGGGCCTATAAGGTGAACCAGTTCCAATTGTGTATGCACCTAAGGTACATGGAGTCCATTTTAAGGAGAGAGCAATTAGCCTGGGGCCCTGAATAGCAGGATCCCAGGCCAACTATGTCAAAAACCAGCTAAACACCAGGCAAAATGTTTGTGGGTAAACATAGTCAGATAGCCACCTTCCTACATAACCCCCCAAACGAAAGGAGATATGGCTATCCTTGTCCAGGTAAGCCTATATTGCCTAAGTGGCCATATAAGGAAGTATCAGCTCTGGCTTGGTTACCCGCTGTATTATGGTCCACTAAGCAATCCCTCACCCTAAGGGTATCTGAGGGTCTCCGCCATAGGGAGTCTCTACCTGTGGTGTGTCTTTGCCAAGTCAAAGGCTGGTGTTGAGATGGAGTACTGAAGTGAGATTCCTCTGTAGGACTCAGCTTCCTCCAATCACTCTCCCCCATGTGTGCCTTTCTTTCTTTGACTGAGTTGCACTGTGCTCTCAGGGTCAACCTCTGACTACCTAAAGCTGGAGGCTGGGTCCCTTTGTTTGGCTTACTGGAGGGACAGGTCAGGTTTGGGGCCTTGGGGTCCCAGGTTTGGCTGTGCCCAACAATATCCATCTGTGGGAGGTCCCTAACTACTTTTAAAGGGGCTCCACCAGGAGTTTTTAAAGTTTTCAACCTCACTAGGGCTACTAGTTCCGGTGCCCCTAATCTGTTGAAGGGGATGCTTTATTTGACAGGGGGCCCTTTGGGGCTCACTGTCCTTCTTGTCCTCTGCAGCCCAGGGCTGAGTAAGGCAAGGTAGAGAGGGGCAGGTTACCTGCTCCATACTGGGTCCCACCTGAGAAGGGTCCACTGCCATCAGAGGCTCTGTCAGGCCAGGCCTAACAACCTCTGGGACAGTTCCTTCATCAGGGGTAAGATCAGTTCCCTGAGGAGGCTGATCCTTTCCTAAAGTCTGGTGAGGGGGAGATTTCTATTCCTCCTCCATGCTCTCTGTTTGTGTGGAGTGATCCATCATTTCAGGCTTCACAACACAGGTATCAGTTTTAATTTGGGCTGTGGCCATCACAGCCCCACCAACCTTTTCAGGAGGAGACTCAGTTTGGGTATGGGCTGTTACCATCGCAGCCCTGCTAATCTTTTCAGGAGGGATGTTAGCTAAAGATGGGGCTGAGGTTTGCTCAGCCCTACCAACCTTTTCAGGAAGGACATCTTGGATTGGGGCTGTGGCCATCACAGCCCCACTAACCTTTCCATGGAGATTTACCATTCTAGAATGGGTTTGCTGTTCAACCTCAGCCCAGGCTGAGATTTCCAAATCATTACCAAGTAGGCAATCTACAGGCAAGTTTGCTGACACTGCCATTCTCTTAGGGCCAGTGACACCTCCCCAGCTAAGATTGACTACTGCCATGGGATGTTTGGTTTCTATTCCATCAATGTGTGTCACCTTATATGTGGCATCAGGTAAAAGTTGCCTTGAGGGGACTAGACATTCAGCCACCAAGGTGATGCTAGCCCCTGTGTCTCTAAAGGCCTCAACTTTCAAGCCATTGATGAGGGGCTCCTGTCTATACTTGCTCAAAGTGTTTGTGCAAGCAATTAAATTGGCAAACCCCATGCCAGTTTCATAGACAAGAGTATCTGAGGTAGGGGACCTGGTTAGGCCAGAATCCACCTGAGCTCTAAAAGTAAACCCACCCAAATTCTTGGGGGTGCTCCCATCACCTGGGGGGCCACTGCTAACAGTGACAGGAGGTGTTGGAGCCTTACTTGGAGGTATATTCTCCTTATTACCATTTTTGGGACAACAGCTGTCTGTTTTCCAATGTCCAACCTGTTTACAGGTATAGCAGTAAGGCTTTTTCTCTGTAGAGGAAGTGTTCTGGGGCCCACCCTTTCCATTGGAGTTTTGGGGCCCTGGGGAAGTCTTATCTTTGGATTTATCCCCACCCTTCTCTTGAGGCTTGGTAGTGTCTTTCTTTTGGTCACCACCCTGGTTCTTAGGCCTGATCCGGGTTCTGACCCATTTGTCTGCCCTCTTACCCAATTCTTGTGGAGAGGTCAGATCAGAGTCCACCAGGTGCTGATGTAGAAGTTGATTTTGACAATTACTTAAGATTTGCTCTCTCATAATTAAATTATACAATCCTTTATAGTCTGTAACCTTACTTCCTAGCAACCAGCCCTCCAGAGCCTTAGTGGCACTTTCAACAAATTCAGACCAGTCCTGAGTCTGTGTCTTCTGGGTCTCTCTGAACATTAACCTGTACTGTTCAGAGGTTAAGCCTAACCCATCAACCAGAGCACTCTTCAGGACCAGGTAGTTTCTAGAATCCCCATCGCTAACTGTGAGGAGTCTATCTCGGCCTCTACCTTCAAAGGAGAGCCACAAGATTGCTGCCCACTGCTCCTGAGGGATCTGCTGTACTTTGCAGGCTCTCTCAAGTGCAGTCATCCATTTGTGGATATCATCCCCAGTTTTGTAGGGGGGCACAATCTTACTTAGGTTTCTGTTATCAAAAGACCTGTCTTTATCCTTAGGGATAATGATGCCACCAGTGGGTACTAACCCACTCTCTCTAGACTGCCATGCTCTAGCAAGTTTCTCTTGGGCCAGGGCAACCTCTAATTCTTGCTTCTGGATCCTAAGTTCAGCCTCTCTCATTTTGGCCTCATGTTTATCTTCTCTGAGGGCTAGTCATCCCCCTTCTGGAGTGACCATGAGAACCTCTAGAAGCCTGGGAGGTATTGGATTCACCTGAGTGATTCCTCCTCCTCCTATGCTTCTGGTTAAGTCCACTTGGGGGTCTGAGTGGGTTTATCCCTGACTCAGTCCCAAATACACTTAAGTTAGCCTGGGTAAGCCTGCTGGCTGGCACCTGACTAAGTCTAACATCATCAGAGTCACTGCTCCCTCCTTCTGTCACCTCTTCTTCCTCCTCCTCAACAGGCTGAGTATCTCCAGTGACTTGGTCATCCTCATCTACCTGGACGAAAGGGACAGGGGTGTCAGTATTGTCATCTTCAGTGGGAGAGCCTCCTTCAGCATTCCCTGTGGGGTCTGCTTTAGAGGTCTTTAGAGCTTCAGACTGGTCTAAAAGCTCTCTAAGGTGGTCTGTAGTAGGGGTTGGCCCTGTCTTGAGACCTCTTGAGGCACAAAGCTGCCTCAGTTCCTTAAAATTAAGCATAGCAAATTTGGATGGTGCCCTTGGAGGGTCACTCTCAACAGAGACATTCCCAGTGGATCCCTCTGCTCCAGACATTGCTCTAGTGTGGGTGGACATGTTGCAATCTACCTACACTGGTGTTTACCTACTAAACCTATCTAGTAGTTGTAGTCAGGGTGTGCTACTCCCTATCCTCTACAACAACTAAGTTCAGTAGAACTTATGTATACTAGTCTTGTTTTATATGTACCTAGCAGGTACCTGTATGATCTTTCAAATGATACTCTCAAAGATTGTAATGGTAAAACAACAGCAAGCTCAAATCCCACCGCTGCCACCAATGTGAGAAGTTGGCCTGGTATATGATGCTCACTAGTTCTAGTGATCACCTTGTACCATGCCAAGCAACCCTTATGATGATTGGTTGTAAGTCAACCTTATAGACCAGCTATCCTAGTAGTGTGGACAAAGCAGTCTTAGGCTAAACTCTGTAAAGGCATGTGAACCAAGCTGTTTTACCATACACAATCCCCTTGAATACCAAATGAAAGGACACCACACAGATATATATTGAAAATATATATATATTTATTTACTACAAAATCCCCTATACTCTTTATTAGCACAGAAGCAAATGCGTTAAAACAAAACACAGTTTAAATATACAAAAGTTGCACAATATGGATGAGCCCTAGGGGCCACCTAAACCATATACTAAAATAGTGGTATAAGAACCACCTAGCTGAAAGGAAGTAGGCCTAGGGCCTGGGGAATCGCTGGAGCTGTTCGGGACTAACAGTGAAGAAGTCAGGAAAGTCCCGCGGGACTCGGGTGCAGTGCGGAAAGTGCACGCATATACCAATGTAAAGTCAATGGTGCGTAAAAGTTTCAAAGTTAGTGTTTAAGGAACCTTCCGAGTGACCTAGAAGAATGAAACTTTAGACACAGACACTAGAGGTGTGTACCAGTGTAGGAACACTGGCGTTGCTGAGTTACCTCACCCACAGGAAGCGGGTGCACAGGTGCGAAGTAGTGTCAGGTTTCGTCAAGCAGGTCGATGGTGCTTGGAGCTGAAGATGCTGCAGGCGGCTCGATGTGAAGAGTTCCGGTGGACCCAAGGGTGGATCTGAAGTGGTGAAGACCTGAAAGCAGAGGGGACAATGTTCAAAGTTACTAGCCAGTGACTACCGTGGAACCAGGATGGAACCAGGCGATGTCGGGTGCAAACAGGCGTTAAGGTGCAGCTTGTCTCCTCAGCCACGTGGACACAAAGAGGTCGAGGACGTCCAGGAGTCAATCACGAGCTGTCCCACAAAGGCTCTAGCTGATGGCGGTGTCGGCAACTTGATTGGAGCAAACAGGCCTTGGCTAATGCACGCCACCCAGGAAGTGGAAAAAGCTTATTACTCAGACCAGCAAGGTCAGAGCGGGTGCTTCTTTTTACAGGAGCGAGGGCAATTCTGGAGCAACCAGACCCGCAGTGTAAATCATAGGTTTCGTCGCCAAGATGGCCGCTGACCACATGGCAAGTGGCCAGGATGGTGCGTCGAGTGGCACGATGCAAAAGGGCCCCACGCAGATCGTGGAGATGCTGGGGGGCTGATCTTCGGTGCAAGGGCTGCTCGGTTGTGGGGCTTCTCAAACTCCAAAGCACAACGTCGAGGGTGCCTCGGGTGCTGCGCAGTCAGCTTCTCGGGGTCTTTCGAGATGTCCAGTCCCACGTCTCTCGGTGCCTCCACGGGTCCCTTCTTTGCAGGGACTGTGGATCAAGCTGTGAGAAGTCTGAGAGTCTGGGTCTCGTCAAGCTCTGGGCTCGGGCTCCGGCAGGAGGCGGCGGCAAAGCAGACGTCGAGTTGCTGGATGGTACCTGTGTTCACAGGGTGGCCACTCCTAGGCCACAAGGGAGATGCTCTTCAGTCTTCTGTGCAGCAGAATGTCAAAGTCCAGTCGTTTTCTTAGTTTCAAGTTGATTCAGGATCATCTGCCGTGCTATGGCACTGCTCCCACTCTTATTCCCAATCTGAGGGGTGGATCACCTGCTAGGTCCCTCCTCTTTGTGGGACCAGGAAGGGGGGCGGTTACACCCCCTTTCCTTTGTCCAGCTCCTCACCAGGACTGGGGCTGGAAAGCCCCAGGACCGGTTTGGACTGGCTTATGCACGAGGACACCTTGTGTGCCTCGGGCATGTCTGATTCTATTCAGCCCTGTCCTACCCAATACACAAAATCCTGTCTGGGGTGGTGCTCACACCTCCCAAGGCAGGAAACCCTTTGCCCAAGCCTCCCTCGCTGGAAGGACTCCCAGCAGCAGGAGGTCAGACTTGTGTCGGTGGTGGCAGATCCGTTTTGTGATGCTGAGGCTCTGGTTAACTTTAACTGGGGTTCAAGTTATGTACATGTCGCGTCCCTCTAGAAGGGTGGAATTCTATCCCCGTCGACAGACCGGTCAAGGGGATAGAATACCAAATCGTATGACACCTTACTCGACATGTTTTGATAAAGCCAAACCAAAGGTAGCATATAACCGCAAGGATTATAATGCACTTAAGAGTATATGGTATGGCAATATCCCGGAACAGCTAAGGGAGTTGTTCCCGACAGCTGCAGACAGGCTCAGCTCATGCTAGAGCACCATCTTACATGAAACCACACACTCTGCCTCCAGGATTGTTAAGGCCTGCCATAGGAGTGACTTATAGGTTAACATGTGTCCAGTTAAGGTTAGATATAGGGATACTATATCTAAGTAAGAGGTGATTACACCAACTTACCCCAGCTGAGTGATCAGCCAGTTGTGTCAAATATGGAGGCCAGGCCAGGGGTGGCACAATACATGCTGCAGCCCCTGGTAGGCCTTGGCTACACCTATGCCCTGGGTACCTATGGTACACTGTTACAGGGGCCTATAAGGTGAACCAGGTCCAATTGTGTATGCACCTAAGGTACATGGAGTCCATTTTAAGGAGAGAGCAATTAGCATGGGGCCCTGAATAGCAGGATCCCAGGCCAACTATGTCAAAAATCAGCAAAACACCGGGCAAAACGTTTGGGGGTAACCATAGTCAGATATCCACCTTCCTACACTTAGGGCATGTATGTGCACCACATGTACAACCATACTTATTTCAGGGGTGCAACAGGGTGTCCTTTGGACACCCATGCACCCGTGAAATTATTCTCACTTTGCGATTCGCAAATTGCGAATCGCAAATTGAGAAAAAATTCCCATTCCTTCCTATGGGCCAGGAGGCCCGTAGAAATGAATGAGAAAGTATTCCTTAATTGCGAATTCGCAATTTGCGATTTCGCAATTAAGGAATATCAAGAAATCGCTAAAACATTGCAATTTTCTTGATACATACCAATTAGCAATTCTGAAGTAGCGATTTCTTAAAAATCGCTATTACAGAAATGCTAATTGGTATCTTGTATGTAGTTGAGCTTATATAGCGCACAGCTACCCGCTGATACATATGGCCCCTAGTATTTCCTTATCAAATTTACTCACAGAAAGGCTTTTGCAAATTGAAGACAATATTCAAACCTGGGTACAATAGCCTTCTCTAGGCCCATTATGCCCTTGCTCCTGTTCGTATAATCATCTGCTTTTTTGCTTGAGCTTAGTACACAATGATTTGTGGATATAAAATGCCTCACATGCATAGGATGGGTTAAATTAACAAAGGTGCTTTCAATTACTGTATTTAGTTACTAATTGTCTCACAGTGGAAGGTTGAATTTCTGTTTTGGAATACCCTGAGGGTCCCGCACTCTCTGGAGAAGAGGTCTTGTAGGCTCTGAATGAAAAATAAACAAATACGTTATTTTGTTTCCCTTCAGTCCTGAGTCAGCGTGGTGCCAGCTCACAGGATGCTACACCCTGCAGCTGCCTGCGAGAGGCACACATTCCGCAGAGGCTGCTGGGTGTCCCTTATGCCTTCGGTCATTAGTGGCACGTGTAGCTCATTAGCTGTTCTTTTGAAGCTGTTGTTTTGTTATCACTGTATCTGGTGAATGTCATCATTTTTAGGTCTTGCATTGTAATCATAATGCCCAAAAGGGATGTTTTTTTAACCCCTTTGGTGCTGATGACGGCCCCCAGCCGTCATGCATTACAGTGCTCGTGTGCTGATGACGGCTGGGGGCCGTCATGAACCCGCCCACTCGCGATTCTGCCGCACAGGCGCAGAATCGTGGCCCCACCCAAAGGGTTAATGAGAAGTTTAAACACTAGTTGTTCTCTGAGGACATAGCCATAACTTCCTTTTCACAATGACAGCTGAGTTTATTTGTAGAACGCCTGTGACCATAGATACCAAGATCTTGGCACATGGTATGGTCTTCGGCTGATGTGGATGTTATTGATGATGTCATCAGTATTGTTGCTGATGATGTAAATGTTGGTACCCATAACGTAAGGCAAGAGATATAAAGTGAAAGTTTTTTGGGAAATTGTCATTGCTTTATAAGTTTAGCATTTCAACAATACAATATCTTTAATCCTTAGTTTTTTAAAGGGATGTTTAAATTTTGTTTGTTTGTTTGGTGTGCATTCCCTTCCCAAAGCAAAGTTAGGCTGTGTTAGGCCTTTTGCCCTGCACAGCATACCCTGTAAAAGGCATGGAGCTCGGGCATGCCCTGCACCCAAACCATTGCACAATGTCTGCACTGCGCATGGCCTTCACCTGTGCCCCATAGGCTCCAGATGCACACCCAGCCTTCAATGCGGGTGTCAAAGAGAACACAGCTCTTGGCCTGGTACAGTGGTAAATGGGTCCAAAGTTTGCACTTCAGCCACACCTTGCGTCAAACCTCTGTACCACTTAAACCAGCTGCCATAGTAACGGGATAGGTCCTGCACCAAGCCCTTTGCCCAAAGAACCCACTTTACACATCATGTGGCTATTTGCTGAAAACGTTCTGCCTACAGGGCGACACAATGAAAAGGTGGTGGGGCAGAAGAGCATGGGAGGGGGCGTGTGAGGGAGAGGGTTTAATAATAAAATGACAAAATTAGAAACCCACTTACTTGGAGCTGTTGCCGCCTCCAGCGTTGTGCCTCCGAATTCACATACTGGTCCCAGCATACATTGAGACAGATTCACTGTGCAATCTCCATGCTGCTCTCAATGCAGCCGGGATGGAGAAACCTCAGTGCGCATGTGTGTTTTGGTCGGCATGAGACAGCCGGCCAAACACATATGCACACTTAAAGAGTGCACACAGACTCCTACTCCCCCTCCCATGCCTTGGGACCACCCCTCCCTGAATGCTCTGGCTCAGAGCTGGCAAGTCCAGTGAAAAATAAAACAATTTAGGTAATCGTTTTATTTTTCATCTGCTGGCCTGGGGCAAGTGGGGCGGCGCTCCTCCGCCGCCATTGTGGAGGAGCCGCCCCTGTGTGGCCATACCCTGTGACTAGCCTCTTTACATCCAAATCAGATGCACAAGGCTAAAGGACGGTCACCAAGCCAATTTATACAGTTTATGGTCTTTGGGTGTCTGTAGAGGCACTGGGCTTAAAACATGCGCTGACTGGCCACACTATGTACAGTTTTAAGACATGTACAGGAGGCTTAGTGTGGGCTTTGGCCCCTGAGTCGACAGAGCACACTGTGCTAGCAACGTTAAAGCGGTGGGTGAGAACCATTTTCATGTGTTAATAAGTTTGGTGCTATTTGAAAAATGTTCATGACATTTGCCTGACAGCAAGTTAAATCTAGCTCCGTTGTGGTATATTTGGTGCATATCCTTCAAAGGGCACAAAAGTTATTGGCAAATCAAAGCTGTTAACGCCCATCCTTTAACTTTGCCTCCTCAATTGCATAATGAAAGGCCTAATTTAGAATTTGGAGTGAACTGAAAATACTCTGGTTTCTCAAGGAAACTCTATTGGCTGAATTTCTTCCACAATAGAATATTGCACTCTTGCGTTCTTTACGCTGACAATTCTGATCATGCCTCGCCTTTTTCTAATACTTTTTTCCCACAATTCCAACCCTGCAAATTCTTCCAAAATGACATGTTCAAAAAAAGGAGCTATGGTATTTGCTTGTGCCCTGTGCCCAGTTTTCATATCGTTGGACCAAACTGTGTAAGGTTAGTGACCCTCTCTCTTTGGACACAGCTACTGTACAGAAGGCTACTTTTCATAGGGCCTGGCAGGACTTTAAGTGAGATGAAAAAACGGGGGGGGGGGCGGGGGTCTCTCAAAGGGGCGTGGCCAATGTAATTAAGGGCGTGGCTTAAAACACGTAAGCTAAAAATCTGTGCTTAGCATAGTCTGCCGCAGGACTTATATTTTGCTGTTTCTGTAATTGCATCCAGATATATGATACAACAAGTAACTTCATACCTACAACAAATCATGACTATTGGCTTTGTCAATAGTTGTTAGTTGCATAAGATAAATAAGCAGCAACTATGACTTGTATATTATATGGAAAAAGATTCCACTTAAAGTCCTGGTGACACCACGAAAAACTTGCTGCTCCTCCTGAGTTTCAAAAAGCGAAGGGGAATCCAGAGAGAAAATGACTCTCATTAAAGGATTTCTCTTCCCCTATAACGCCCACCTGGCATGAGGTCATGCCGTAAATTCCCCACTAGTGGGAAGTGAGCAGTGTGAGCATGCGCACGTCCATGTGCGTGCTGTCACTGAAGTCTGGAAACAAACGGACCCCCTGTGGACAAAACAGAGCCCGATAGAGACCAGTTTCAAGGTCTCCTTTAAAAAACTGCCGGTGCTCAGCACCGGTGAGACCCAGCCCACTTAAATCCCTGAGGCCTGGTCTGTGGCATACACCATCTTTACGAATAAATGTGTTATTAAAGAAGAAATAAAGAATAAACTGTACACTATACAGATGGACTGATGAGTATTTCCTAATGGAATTGGACATAAATTTTTTGAATAGAAAAACGAATACTAATGAGGGTACTGAGCATCTATTTCCTAATTTAGTTTGTGCACCTCACGCTAATTACTAAGTTGTACTCTTAAAACGCTGATATGTGCAGTTTGTGCTTGTAACATCAATCACCATTTCTACATCTAATGTTGGTCTGTGTCTTCTATATATATATATATATATATATATATATATATATATATATATATATATTACCTACTGGCGGTCGCCAGTAGGTAGTTATAGTTAGGATAATTTTCAATGTTAAATCTCAACATTCTATTTTGAATAACTTTGGCGCCGGTTGACGAATCTGCCTGAAATTTTCAGGAAAATGGTCTCATGGCGGTCCGGTCCTTCCCTGAAAGTTTGGGGGGGATTCGTCAAGCGGGGGCCGAGATAAAAGGGGGGTCCCAAAACGCGTTTTCCCCATGTTAATTTCCATAGGGCGGTCGATTTCACTTTTAGCCCGAACGGCTGAATGGATTTCCACCAAACTTGGCAAAATTGTAGGGACTGGTAGCCCGATGTGCCTTTGCTATGTCTCAAGATATGTGCTCCAGTGGATTTTGAGTAATTTAGGTTCAAAAAAATATATATATCTATAGGCGCTCTCCCGTGCGCGCACCGGAGTGCGCTCCAGGCGCGACACGCGACTTGCGCGCAGGAAGCTGATTGGATCTCAGTTGTCTGTAAACATTCTAAACAGTGCGGAGCGGCCGCCATCTTGTGTCTCGGTAAAATCGAGACACAAGGGGTTTGAAAAAAAAAGGGGCAAATGACCATAAGGGGGAAGAGTAGACCCCCTCTGACCCCCTAGGTTTGATGTAGGGACTAAAATAGGGTCCTGCAGGGCATTAAAAAAATTTTTTCGTTTTGCGCGGGGGAAGCGCATGGTACGCGCACCGGCGAAGCACGGGGAAAATCCAGGACCATATTTATGAAGGCCTTGCGCTGTTAGTTTTGCGCTTCCTGTGCGTCAATTTTTGTGACGCACCAGCGGTGTAAAAAAATGCGCATTGTTATGCAATATTTAAAAAGTGACGCATCTATCTAGATGCGTCACTTTTTAAATATAGTGCAACGAGGTACATTTTATTACACTGCTGGTGTTATGCGTCACTTTTCTGTGCGCACTCCTTATGACATTCCAGATGTGTCATATTTAATGTATGACGAATCATGTTGCAGATACAATATGGCGCAGAGTTTTAAAAAGTGACCCATGTACCTAGATGCGTCACTTTTTAAAAATAGCGTCAGGTATAATGCATGCAGAGGGGGTGTTCTCCCGCAAAAAGCTTTGTAATAGCGACGCAGTGAAATCTTTGAGATTTCACTGCGTCAGTTTTAGGATGCTGTTGCGTCAAAATCTTGTGCCTGCTTTACAGCAGGTGTTAGACTGAGGCAAGACCTTTCATATGCTGCTTTCCCCATTTGAAAGGACACATTACTGGAGTTGCGTCACTTTTGTGACGCACTCCAGCAATGCGTTACTTGGAATGTCATAAGGAGTGCGCACAGAAAAGTGACGCATTGCACCAGTAGTGTAAAAAAATGTGTTGCGTTGCGTTATATTTAAAAAGTGAGGTATCTAGGTAGATGGGTCACTTTTTAAAATCAAGCGCCACATTATATCTGCGTGAGGTATAATGCATGCAGAGGGGGTGTTCTCCCACTAAAAGCTTTGTAATAGCGACGCAGTGAAATGTTTGAGATTTCACTGCGTCACTTTTAGGATGCTGTTGCATCCTTTAAATATAGTGCAACGAGGCACATTTTATTACACTGCTGGTGTGATGCGTCACTTTTCTGTCCACAGTCCTTATGACATTCCAGATGTGTCATATTTAATGTATGACGAATCATGTTGCAAGGAGTTACAGATACGTCAGTATTTCTGACATATGTGTAAACATAAAAGTGATGCGAGGCCGGCGCAAAATTTTGACGCAATAGCATCCTAAAAGTGACGCAGGGAAATCTCATAGATTTCAGTACGTTGTTATTACCAAGCTTTTTGCGAGGGATTGCCCCCTCTGCATACATTATACCTGATGCAGATACAATATGGCGCAGAGTTTTAAAAAGTGACCCATGTACCTAGATGCGTCACTTTTTAAAAAATAGTGTCAGGTATAATGCATGCAGAGGGGGTGTTCCTTGCAAAAAGCTTGGTAATAATGACGCAGTGCGTCACTTTTAGGATGCAGTTGCGCCAAAATCTTGCGCCTGCTTCACAGCAAACCTTTCACATGGTGCTTTTTCCATGTGAAAGGACACATTACTGGAGTTGCGTCACTTTTGTGACGCACTCCTGCAATGCGTTACTTTTGTGTTTACAGATATGTCAGAAATACTGACATATCTGTAACTCCTTGCGAATTGATTAGTCATATATTAAATATGACATATCTGGAATGTCATAAGGAGTGCGTCCAGATAAGTGACGCATCGCTATTTTCACGTAGCGATGCGTCACTTTTCAGAAATGAGGCCTCCAGTTTATTCACTGTGTCATAACTTTCTTTTCTAACACTCACCTTCTTTCAGTCCTCCTACTTCACTTCCTTTCACCTCTCATACCTTTCTGTTCTTTCTTACTCATTCTCCTTTCAATTATCAATGCACTATATTTCACTTACTCTTCATTTTTTAAGATTATAGCTCTTTGATGAGAATTGGAGGTAGTTCTGAAAAGAACTTTTGGTTTTCTTCTTTTAACTGAAGAGGAACAAAAACAGGGAATAGAAACTGCTCAACAGGAGCAAAAAGAAAAGAAAAAAATTAGGGGTGGGAAGGGCAGTGATGGTTCTCCAATGCCCGAACCATGAGCAGGACACTTTGCTCCCCATAGGTGAGGAGTTGATTGCAGTATCTGCATCTGACGACCCCATGGTTGAATGCAGGTTGAATGTTTGCTACCTGCCCCTGAGATTGTTCTCTTCCAGAAGAAGTTGCTCCTCCTGTTGATGTAGAGGCCCCATCTCTGGGAACCTCCTGTGCCAGAGCCCTGACACTTTCCCGGGCAAAATTCTGGGGGTGCCTCCTCTCCACATGGCGAATCATGGTGAAGTTGCCAAAAGAGTATTTTTTTTGGGGGTTACCCCGTGACAGGACCTGTTTGCAGATCCTGCACTCTACTTTTGGTGCATTCACCTTCTTCTGGCCTTCTGGAAACTTAAAAAATTTCCAGATGAAATGTTCCTTCACCTTTGGGGTAGGAGGCTCTTCATCAATGAAATCATTGGAGTCATCTTCACTGCTGGATGGTCTGGCAGCCATGATGAATCCAGGAATATGGAGCAGCAAAAAAGGCAGGTCTTTCAGTCACAAAAGTGAAAGAAGAAGTGAAGGAAATGGGTGGGGATTTCATTCATTGTAAAAAAAAACTGTTAGCAACCAATGAAAAGTGTTATTTTAGGGTCACATGACCCGACGCGTTTACGCTGCGCGCTCCGGAGCACTTCCGGGTGCGTTTACGCAGCGCGATCGTAGGCGCTTCCGGGGCGCAAACGTGGCGCGATCGTAGGCGCTTTTCCGTGCGTTTATGCGCCGCGCACGTATGCGCTTCCGAGGGCACTTACGTTGCGCGCCGAAGTGACGTCATCAATCTTTTATAGAAATGCATAATCATTTTCCATATTAAAAAAAACAAATTTTATTTGTATGGTACGAAATGTTTTGCATTATTATTAACTTTTCATTCATATTTTTTTTCACGAACGACAGTTGCGCTCTGGGTGCGCTTTCAGATGAGCTCTCGGAGAAGCTTACAGGAGAGCTTAGCTGAAAGCTTCCCGGAGCGCGCACCCAGAGCGCAAAAGAAAAAAATTATAAAAAAAATGAATACTTAAAAAAAAACAGCAAATTGTAAAAAAAAAAAAGGTTAGAAACTCGATATACAAAGGAATTAGCATTTAAAAAACTATGAAATTCACTGAAAAAACCATAGGTTTCACACCAGTTATAGTTAGGAATTAGCATTTAAAAAACCTATGAAATTCACTGAAAAAACCATAGGTTTCACACCAGTTATAGTTAGGAATTAGCATTTAAAAAACCTATTAAATTCACTGAAAAAACCATAGGTTTCACACCAGTTATAGTTAGCTGGAAATTTTACTGATATAAAACCATTGAAATTCCCACGTTATAGTTAGATGGACTCACTATAACTTGCGCGTGCAATGCACTGCTGATGACATCACATATTACATCACTCATGACATGGTCAGTGACATCACTCATGACATCACTGATGACACCATCCAGTGAATGTGTGTCTTTCTGAAAAATAAATATATTTTATATATGTATATGTAAAAGTTGATGGAAGAATAAATGTTTAAATAAGTGTCTAAATGGATGATTTTTAAAAATTGATTGGTTAACTGGCTTAATAAGACATCATCAGCAGTGCATTGCACGCGCAAGTTATAGTGAGTCCATCTAACTATAACGTGGGAATTTCAATGGTTTTATATCAGTAAAATTTCCAGCTAACTATAACTGGTGTGAAACCTATGGTTTTTTCAGTGAATTTAATAGGTTTTTTAAATGCTAATTCCTAACTATAACTGGTGTGAAACCTATGGTTTTTTCAGTGAATATATATATATATATATATATATATATATATATATATATATATATATATATATATATATATATATATATATATATATATATATATATATATATATATATATATATATTCAATGAAAAAACCATTGGTTTTAGGCCATATATAGTTAGGGATTTGCATTTAGAAAACCTTATTTTACTCGCATAAAACCATTGAAATTCCATATATAGTTATAAGCGCTAACTATATATCGCGCACCCGCAATCCACTGCTGATGATGTCCCATATTACATCATTCATGACATGGTTAGTGACATCACTGATGACATCACTGATGACATCTCAAATGACATCACTGATGACATCACTGATTACAACATCCAGTGACTGTATGTTTCTGTAAAGTTAAAATATGTTTTACATATTGAAGAATGAGTGGATATATAAGTGTCTGGATGAAGGATTTACTAGGTGCATGACTGACTGATTGAGTGAGTGATTAAATGTGTCTCACTGAGTGCATGGGTTAGTGACTAAACTGTTTTAATTTGTGCATCATTATATCTGTTGTTCTACAAACTGCTGCATATGTTGATCAGTAGCTATATGAGTAACTGTATGGGTTATTGATTGGTTGTCCAAGTATTTGTATGGGAAACTGAGTGTGTGTGTATGGGTGGCTGGGAGGTGTGTGACTCTGTACATAGATGTGTGAGTAGTTGATTCACTATATGTATAGATTCAAAAGTGCATGTGGAAACAGCTGTATGGGCGGTTGACTGTGCATGAGTGTATTAGTGAGTGAATGGATATCTCAGTGCTACATGTCAAATTAAGTACATATGTAAAACACAGTACATGTGAGAGTTGACATCTATAAATAACTGTGCATAAGAGCCAGTGAATGTGTGAGTGGCTGTATGGATCATTGTGAACATGTATCAGAGATTGTATAAGAGAGTAAAGTAAATATGTGTTAGTATATGTTTGAATAAATAAGGTGTGTATAACTGTATAGTTGAGAAAATGGAGGTGTGATTGATTTTTGGCATAACTGACTAGGTGTGTGAGTAACTCCATGGATGAGTGACAGTCTGTGACTGTCTGTTTACACTGATTGTATCTAAGGTTATATTAGAGTCTGAAGAGGTTCATGGTATTATCACATGAATGATATCATCAGTGATGTGATCAGTCATGTCAAATGAGATGTTATCAGTGATGTCATCAGTGATGTCATTTGAGATGTCATCAGTGATGTCATCAGTGATGTCACTAACCATGTCATGAATGATGTAATATGTGACATCATCAGCAGTGGATTGCGGGTGCGCGATATATAGTTAGCGCTTATAACTATATATGGAATTTCAATGGTTTTATGCGAGTAAAATAAGGTTTTCTAAATGCAAATCCCTAACTATATATGGCCTAAAACCAATGGTTTTTTCATTGAATTTTCAAGGTTTTGTAAATGCAAATTCCTAACTATATATGGACTATAACCTATGGTTTTTTCTGTGAATTTCAATGGTTTTTTAATAGCAAATATCAAAAGCTGTCAAATGTCAAGTACGTGATAGGTAAAAACGTTTTCGTGTTTATGCACGCTGATGTGCTTTGAACGCTGCCCCCCCCCCCCACTCCCCTCTTTTCTCTTAGTAGTACTCTCTCTTTGCAGATAGTGAACGGTAGTTAACGCAGACCTTTACCCCTGTTGTAATCCGTCGTACCTGCTTGTCTCTCCATTTGATTGATTATTATCCAAGCATTTACTGTTTTACAATTGGTTCTCTTTGGATCATTCTCTATTTACAAACAAGCACAAAGTCGCAATACTTTGTTTAGTCTTTGCAGATAGTGAAAAATCGTGTAAAAAAATAAAAGTAATCGAGCAAAATCAGTAGACCACTAATTCGATCTCTTTTTGACCTCGGTAAAATACAAACATTAGGAACAACCCTTCATGAGAAATACGAAAATAGTGAAATGAACTGAGCTCCACACCATGAAGGCTGCAAAACAGCTCGACTCCGCCACCCACACCGCCCAAAATAACGACAAACCCTATGCAAATATTATAAATATACACAACACACCAGCAAAGAAACAGAGTAAAACATTTTATTAAATAACTATTTACATAACTATTTTATACTTTTTATTGCCCGATCCGGCTAGCTCAATCGATCGAGCATGAAACTCATGCACTGATAACAAGCGTTGAGAGTTTGTAGAACGATGGCTTCAGATTTTCCACATACGGTGTAGTGGCGCGAACTGGCAGGGGGCGTTTGGATTCTACCCCTTCCCCAAATAAGATTTTCATACGTGAATGTTCGTTCATGCTTTTTGTCCCTGAGTTGCTTCCATGTCACTGCCTTACATAAATGGCATAAGTCCTGGTTGTTGAGTGCCATACTTCAGAGTTCTAAGCAGCTCTTGTAACACTGTTTAAACCTTATTTGCGCCTGCTGCAGCTTCACTATTCAAAGTAAGTGGGGTCCATTTGTGGACCTGACTGCATTGGAAAACAATGTGATACGGTGCCTCCCTAAACCGCTTGACGGAGGCCCCCGAGGGGCGGTGAGATGGCGCGGACTGAGAGGGGGCGCTTGGCTCCTGCCCCCTCCCCAAGTCGTGTTGCCCTGGTGAGGCCTGAGATCGCCCCCGGCATAGGCGGCCGGCTCCCGGGGTCCGGCGGAATTTTTTCCCTTTTGAAGAATCTTCCATTCTGGACCTTGTCCCACAATCCGTTTGACCTGAAGACACGCTGTCGTGGGGCGCCCCTTTACCGTTTTAGTTGCCATTCCGCCCGCTTTTGGTACTCTGTGCCTCTTCCGCCATTCAGCTGTTTACCGCCCGCTCTTGCGACTACAACGTCTCGCTCACCATGTAGTTGAGTTGCTCCCGCTCTTAAGATTTAACCGAACTTTTTGGACTGCTGAAAGCGGTTGTATTCCGACCGCTGGTTGGTGGAGACATTTTGACTATATTCTGGACCTGCATTGTCGCGTAATGCGTCATATGACGCGACGCGTTAGCGCACCCGGAAGTGCTCCGGTGCGCAAGGCGCAGCTTCCCGGAAACGATCCAGAGCGCGCCGCGCAGCGCGTAACGTAAGCATAACAGGTCATGTGACTTGTTAATAAAACTTTTCATTGGTTCATTTTACTTTTCTTTTCCTAATTATGTAAGACTAGGTCATGTGACCTAAAAATAACACTTTTCATTGGATTAAAACATTTTTTTTCCCAAACGATGAAAGCCCCACCTTGTTTCTGGATGTTTCAGACTGAAGCTGGCGTCACCATGAGAGCACCACCATCTCGTAGCTCCGTCGTGGCCATTCCGCAAGCAACCATGGCAGCCGCTCCCCACCGGAAGCCTGCGGGAGTCGACGGCCCCCAAGACTTTTGTACAATCTTCAAGGCTTAGGGGACGCTTTCGAGAATGGAACCCAAGCCCTGGCAGACAAGCGTCCGAGTTCCAAGGTGTCCCAGGGCCATTTTACTGGACCAGGCCCAAATCCGAAGAGCCGACCGCCATTTTAAGAGTCCTGTGGAAGCCGCCTATCTCAACTACATGGTGAGCGAGACGCTGTAGCCGTAAGAGCAGGCGGTAAACAGCTGAATGGCGGAAAAAGCACAGTGTAGCAAAAGCGGGCGGAATGGCGACTGAAACGATAAAGGGGCGCCCCACTACAGCAGACAAGCCTCCGCCATGTGCTTCAAAACTGCATATGTATCTCGTGATATCAAGGTTGGGCAACCAGTACACAACAAGCAGTTACGAGTCGCATTTACACCGGCGCCATTTTGGGCGCGGCCGGGCAGGTCCAGGATCTACTGAAACATAACAAATGAGGCTGACGTCTCTGAAGCAGTTGACGAACAGCAGGACATAGCAAATAAACATGAACTCTCTAAAGCTGTTAACTCACTGCAGGACAAAACAAGTGAACCTGAAACCTCTGGAATAATTGTCGCTGAAAAGAACAACACACAAAACTCTGTAGAGCCTGAAGAAAAAAAAAAGAAGGGCATTGTAGTTTCAGACACACTTAACACTAATGACTAAACAAAGATATCGTCTGTTTATGAAGCAGTTATCATCTTGACAGAATTGACAAAGAAGTGTACAGACACCAATGCTATTAAGAAACCCAAGGAAATCCTAACGCATCAGCATTCTCGGAAGAGGTTGACACAGATAACATCTTAAGGAACAAAGAAAGACCTGTTCACTCTTGACACCCCAGGTGCTGTGTATGTTGCACTATAGTGCTGCATCGAGAAAACGGACAACCCTATTGATGTGGATTTTTCATTATTGATTATTGTAAAGAAATGGCGACTCCCCCCTTTAGCAGATTAGCTAAATGTTTGCGTAATTTAGGCATAAAAGTTATATTATTGTTGTTGTTGTTGTTATCGTTATAGTTCTGGTTAATTTAAAAAAATGGTTAAATATATTTACAGTTTTTGTTGCGTTCGTTATATTTAAATGTTAATAAAGTTTTAAAATCTAACTTTGTTGGAGTGCTATATATGTTTAAAAAATCGGGTGAATGGGGCCTTGAATCGGGTTATTGTCATGTGTGGGCTTTGCAAGTGTACTGCTACAAGATCGGACATTTCAAACTCAAATGTACGTTCTTTTTCTTACCTTTCCGAAGCATGGAGCGCAATAGCAGGCAGAGAAAGGGTGATGCACGTGTTGAACACTGCCTGGCCTGGCAAGTTGCTGGCAGTGCCCCCCCGCCCGCTCCTGAAAGAGGGCACACACACACCGCCGCCCCGAGTACTTCACAAATCTTTAAAAGACCATGCGCTTGTTCATGAGGCTTAAATGGTTTATCACCCCTTCTAGAACCCCTGCATCGACCCTCTGACAATTCCTGGAAGAATTAGCACGTAACACAATACCAAGCCCTGTCAGCTGAAACCCCCGAGAAATCATGGGGCATATTATCAAGGGGGTTTATTTCCGCTTTTTTGGCTTTAAAAGCCAAAAAAAAAGAGATAAAATTATCTCCCTATTACCAAGCTGTCGCTAACACCAGTTAGTGACAGCTAAAAGGAGATAGCGACCATCTTGGGCCCCGCTTTGCATATCAGTGATATTTATCACTAATGACATGCAAAGTGGGCGTGGCAAGATTTTAGCGACTGGAAACAGTCCCTAACCATCGCTATCTCCTATTACCAACTTTTGGAGATATTCGCGCTAAGCGCGAATATCTCCAAAACCTAACACCTGCCCTGAGCAGTTTTAGCCATGTTATCCAATGGGAAGTGGATAACATGGCTAAAAGCATTTGCTGGATAATGCATGAATATCGCTGACTTTTCAACGATATTCATGCATTGCGGCCGTTTTTTATTGCATTTGCGATAAACCTTGCTAATAGCAAGGTTTATGTGCGATAAAATTCGCCGAAGTGCGGCGATAATTTTTGTCTCTAAACAAGTTAGAGACAAAAATTACCGCTAGTTGTTGGTAATATGCCCCCGGGTTTTTCCTTGCAGGAATCGGGAGGCGAAAGACTAGCACTGAAATCAGTAGTCTCACGCCTGAATTGGGAGGGTTGGCATGTCTGGATACTCTACAGCTGGGGCCATAAACTACATCCGCAGGGCTAGGTGATAGCCTAGGTCCGTCCTGGACAATCGGACACAGAGGAAGAGGAGTGTCAGAGGGTGCGGTAGTGAATTGGGTGAAAGGGAGGTGTCGGGCGGGCACAGGGTGTGATTCTCAGAGAAGAGCAGCGCAGATGGGGGGAAGTATATGTCCCATGCATGAGAGAGAGAGCGGGGGTGACCAGTGCGTCGGGGAGATGCTTGCGAGGGTGGGGAGCCATGCTGAGGATCGGCGGCGTGCAGAGAGTGGCCCTGGTCAAGGCATCTAAAATGGCTGCCGTGCACGACAAAATTGTGGCATTGGACAAAAACGCAAGATGGCGCAGACAATGTTTATCAATAAGGATTCATTTATAACAAAATATTTACTCGCAGTGACAAAATGGTGGTCAACACTTCCTGATTTCCATCGAATCGAACGTTAACAAACGTCACGCAGCAAAAAAAAAAAAAAAAAGCTCACGCACAGTGCAGTTTTTAGCCATGTTATCCAATGGAAGGTAGATAACATGGCTAAGAGCATTTGCTGGATAATGCATGAATATCGCTGACTTTTCAGCGATATTCATGCATTGAGGCCGATGTGCGGCGATAATTTTTGTCTCTAAACAATTAAAACGAAGCACAAAATGGCGAATTCCCGTTTCGCTACCAGTTTGCGGCCCAGTTCGCGGCCTGTGAAGCGCTTCTACCGTGAAAAATCTTTTTTTTTTATTTTCCCCACGGGACCCTTTAATAACCCCAACAACATTCCTAGGGGGTCAAGAGGGGTATACCTTGCCCCCTTTCAAAAAATTCCCCCTTCGTTTTTCACCTCTTCTTCTCTCTCGATCCTACCGAGAGATAAGATGGCGGCCGCTCCGGACTGTTTAGAATGTTGACAGACACCGGAGAGCCAATCAGCTTTCTGCGCGCAAAGTTCCGTTTCGCGAAAAGTAAGCGGACCGGATCGCTGCCCGGAGCGCTGTTACAGATATATATCTTGTTTTGAACGTTAATTTCTCAAAAACTACTGGAGCACATATATTGAGACCTAGCAAAGGCACATCGGGCTAACAGTCCCTACAATTTTGCCAAGTTTCGTGCAAATCCATTCAGCCGTTCGAGCTAAAAGTGAGTTCAACCGCCCTATGGAAAAATGAATGGGAAAAACGCGTTTTGGGACCACCCTTTTTTCTCAGCCCCCCCTTGACGAACCCCCACCAAATTTTCAGGGGCTGCGCAGAAACAAAATGTGCCATTTTCCGGAAAATTTCTGCCGATTCCGTCCTCAAACGCCAAAGTTATTAGACATAGAATTTTCAAAAATCCCATAGGGAATTAATCCTAACTATATATACCTACTGGCGATAGCCAGTAGGTAATATATATATATATGTATATATATATATATATATATATATATATATATATATATATATATATATATATATATATATATATATATATATATATTTATTTTTTTTGTGTTATTTTTTTTGTTTATTATGCAACTCCAAATAAATACATAGCAAAAAAGACATATAAGACATATATTTAGCAGCAAATGGATACATAGAGAGTTTGGCAGTAGTATAAAAGGGCATATTAAGAACCAGGAGAAAAAGAATTCCAGACATTTCAATGTCAATACCTCTCCAGAGACTATCATCAAGTAGCAGCACACGCTTCACACCCAGTGCTTTAAATGAGAGAACTCTACCTGCAATTAGAAGTAAGGGATGGAGGAAGAGGTCACAGGACAGTGGAAGGCACTATTAAAGGCAGATCTAGGCAGTGTCATTGATGTGTTTATTTGTTTCTGCATGTTGTGCACCAAAGGCAGACTGTTTGGCTGCATGTACAAAGAACCAACTTAATCAGCAGTGGCCCGTGCAAGTACAAAAATTATTCATTTATTTAATTTCCCCTTGTCATCGTATGTTGAAATCACCCCTACCGGGCCCGTTTATACCTGCATGGTCCGTGGCTGAATTTAATATTCACTTTCACTTCCGGAGCTTGGCAGAAACCTTAATGTCTCTACCGTCAGTCGTCTTTGCCAAGTAATTCCGCATGTTTTGCCTAGCACCCGTCCCCAGTGCAGAATTCACCCCAAAATGCTCTATTGTCCCTTGCGCACACTTCATCTTTCTTTTCATGCTGGTGCTTACTATCCTGCATAACATAAAATCATCAGCAATCGAATGCAAAGTGGCACCCAGAAATGGAGGAGACATTTCAATCTAGCATGGCATGAGAAACATCATTTACTACGAAGGCATCCCCACGCATAACGTTTAGCACGGTACACTTACCACGCAAACGTTTTTTCAACGTGGGTGCCTTCCACGACCGTCTTTACCACGAAAGTACGTTCAGCGTGGGTTGGGGGGAGACGTGGTATTCCGTCCAGTCTTGCTGGGGGGGCTGGGGGAGGGTTGGGAGGGGGGCTAGGGGGGCTAGGGGGGCTGGGGGGTCTCCCCCCCCAAAAAATAACAACAATTAAGGAGCGAGTTAGATAAAAAAAAAACGCTCTGTGGTATTAATGAAGTAAAAGGAAAGAGCCTCCCCCAAAGACGTGCAGTGTACGTCAAAAAAGAAGTCCTTTTTTTATTTTGGAAGATGTGTTTTGACGCTTGTTTCCATGGTAGATGGAAGTAAGGGCTGCTGTAGAAAGACGTGCAGGTAAGACGTGGTACAATCCTTCGTTGTAAATTCCAGCGTGGTAAAGCCACTTGCGATGTAAAATTTGCGTGGTTATGCCATGCGTGGAACTTGAAATCGTTGAAAAATCATATATTCGCATGGCATGACCTAGACAGTGAAAGGTTCGTGAAGGAGGCCACTGCAGATTTCACCACCCATTGTTTATGTCATTTTATTTGATACAAGGAGCTTTTCTTTTTTTAATAAATATGGGTTTTGATACAATTTATGTTATGTTTCACTTGGTATATGTGTAATTGAGGATAGAGGAGTTTTCTAGATAGGTGTCTAGCTTTACAAGTTACATTAAAAAAAACTTTATTTAAAAACCACAGAAAGGAACTTTCTCTTTTGTCATATTATTTCCCAGTCCTTTCTGGGTTCATCAGGGAAAACTCTCTCTTTTTCCAGTTTAGTGTCAGTGTGCCTGGCCACCTGAAAGAAATGCAAATATACCCCATAGGGCCGGCTCTAGGTCGGTGCGATGGTTGCCACCGCACCAGGCGCTGACTTGGGATGGGGGCCCATGTTAATTGTTTAAAAAGCACCCGAGATCGCCTTCCTTGTCCCAGCAATTTTAAAGCATCAATAAAAATGTCAAAGTGATTAACATTCTTCCTGGAGAGAGCTTTGTCTGGTAGTAGAAGTTTTGACTCATTGTAATATGCCTACTGCACGAAAGTGTTGCATTCAGATCACAAAGTGCATATACTATAAAAAGGGCAATAGGTTATCGTTTTTGTCAGAGAGATTCTTTTGTTGCTTCCAGTTTATAAACTAAAATCCTAATACAGAGCAGTAAGCTATTTATTGTCATCAAAGTGCCACTTGCAAACTGCAAGGAAAATATTAAAGCTAGGCTTTGTTTTGCCTAGTCTTTCCTTATTCTGATATTGCAAAAACATTTGGGTGGAAATCAATTCTTAATATTAAACAATGGTGTAACATTTTAAATTCTGAAATTATGCTTTTCCAGACCAAAGTACCTGTATGGATGACATGTGACTCCTACACCTTGCTGTCCTCTGTCTTATGTACCATTTCCTTTACACTGATTTACACAGGTATGGCTGTCTCCATTCACTGTATGTGTGGTGTAAAGTGTTCTAACACTTTAAACAGGTATGAGTGGCGCTATGAAACTCAAATCTAAGAGACAGTGGTTATGGAGACTTGGGGGGGATTGTCAAATGATGGTAGTGAGGGAATCCGTGGCAGAGGTGGTCTTTGAGGGGGGCGCCAACCAACATTGTCTCAGAGGGTGCCACCAGTGCTAAAGCCGGCCTGGATGCCCTACTATTTAATCTGGAACTGTAAAGGGTGCTTGGGACCGGTGAATCACTCAAACCTTTGCGATGACAAAGAGTTGTTTTTAGAGTGGTAGTGCAAAGAGTAAAGAACTGGGCTGTGAAGTGTTTGCTTTTATTCATAACTGTACGTACACAGCCCTTGGTACCCCTAAGGAGGTGTTGAACGGACAGTTATTTAAAAAAGAAATTGGATTACATAGGCCCTGGGATTCCTAAAATCTACATTTTGGAAGAACCATTTTATTTAAAACTATTTATACATTTTGTAGCAGTCTATGTCAAGTCAAGTCAAGTCAATAAATTTGTATAGCGCGCTACATACCCAGAGGGTCTCAAGGCGCTTATTTTACTGTGTGTAATGCAATGCAAGTATAAAATAACGACTTATATTCTCACAGTGCTTTCTGTCACAGGCTGTGATCACGTAGCACTAAAAATACACTAGTCTCCTCTGCACCAACCAAGATTTAATTCTGTGTCTCTCTGGTTACACACAGACCTCTGCAGTGCATTAACTAATAGAGGTTTTATAATGTACTGCAGTGCTTTTCCCACTGAGCAACAACGTGTTACATTTATTTTTAATTTACACTGCCCATTATTGTATATGTTGGCACCTGATGGTGAAAGACCTAAAAAAGCATACAGAATATTTTGGGGCTTATTTATGAGAGGCTTGCGCCACCAGAGCACCAATTTTGTTTATGCTCTGGGGGCGCGAGCATCTCAAGCATACCTATGAGCTGCGCAAAGTCACCCTGCATGGCTTTGCGTGGCCTCTTAGATATGGAATAAGACAAAGCAGGGCAAGCTTCTGCCTTGCCTAACTCTTCCTCAAGGAGTTGTTCCATGTGCGCTGCATGGGGTTCCCACGCAACACCCATGTATTTTGATGCTGCCCCAGATTATTAAAATCACTTAACCCCTTCGCTGCGGCGGCTATTCCGCCGCAGCGCTAAAGGGGCGGGGCGGCCGCGCGGCGGCCGCATGCTGGTGACGGAGCCGCTCCGTCACCAGCCGCGGTTGAGCTATGCTGGTGACGGAGCGGTTCCGTCATGACCCGCCCCGCTCATTAGAACGCCCACGCAGGTGCGGCGGCTGGGCCATGACGGAACCGCTCCGTCATCAGCACAGCGCACCTGCAGCTGATGACCGAGCGGTTCCGTCATCAGCATGCAAAGGGTTAAACTTCTTTTGGGATTATTTTTGTGAAGGAAGGGGCCACTTCCTGCACAAAAACAATCCTGCCTATGTTGGTGCTAGGCAGCAATTTGTGCGCCAACGCAAGGGGAAAGGACAGGAATGCACCGTATTTTATAAATACGGTGCATTCCTGCCCTTCCACATTGGCATAAAGCAGCGCAGCAAGTGGTTTTGCAGCGCTGCCTGACCCCAATTCCTTATAAATGAGGCCCTTTGTTTTTATCTACACCTTTGACCACGCCCCCATGCTCCCTGACCTTTGGTTTTGCCAAACACTGTTTAATATTATTTCCCCACTGTAAACATTATTTTGTGTGGCAATTGGTGGCGTTTACGGTTGTCGATGATGAGGAGTACCAGGTTCTAGAAATGTTTATCAGGAGGGGGTCCTTACTCCTAAAAAAGTTTGACAAGTGGGTCTCAGCATCAAAAAGTTTGAAGATCTCTGCCGTAAAGTGCTTCAACGCCTCGGCAAGGGTAGTAAGAGCTATATAAGTTCAAGTACAATTACAATTATGGCACCTGGCACTGCTATTGCAAGTGGCCTACCTGTTCTGTGTCTAATAAAAGTTTGAGCTGTTGCTATCTGTGCCACAGCTGTTCCCAGATATGGAAAATGGATTAATGAATGTCTTGGCATTAAACAAAACCTGCCTTGGCTGATCTAATTTTTGTAGCCAGTGTGAAAGAAACATATGATATGATATGAGACTTAGAAGCGGCAGTACTTCTGTTGACAGTTTTACTACACTCCAGTGACCTTTTCCACCCTACTTTATGTATTTCAGTCTTTCTTTTTCATTTTTGAAAGTCCTGGTTGAAATTACTAGAGCAGGCTGGCAAAGGCCAAGCGAGTCTGCTCGGGGCTGGCGGTAGCCCCTGCGAGCTCTCATATTTATGGAGTTACTATTTCCTAAATGAAGTGCTGCTGGGCTCCACAGTATAAAAATAACTACTTAATGATGTTTAACATGTGCCCTAATGTTTAAACACACGTCAGCAGCCATAACTAAACAAACATGGCCATTTAAAGCATTACTAGGCACGTAATATATATGTATTTTTCTGGCTTCTAATTGCACTCCGCAATTCGAATAAATAAAAAACATTTTGAATCATTACATAAAGAAACATGGAATGCTTTCCTGCTGATGAACGAAAACTACTTGCAGCTATAAAGAACGTGAGGATTTAAGATTAATTACTCTACTGGCTTTGTTAAATAGAGACACTAAACACTTGGAGCGATACTACCACCTAGAGGTCAAAAGTAAAATCACACATTATTTGTACGACTATCTTTTACATCTGTATAACAGACGGACAGGTAAACGCTGGGTATACGGGAGCGGATTCATTCTAGAGGTTAAAACTAAAAATGACATGGTTTGGGCTCTTTTGCTTTTGTTGGAGCAACATAAGGATCAAAACAATTCTAAGTGAATTCAAACAAGACATAAATTAAAGCAAAATGGAAAATGACTTAAAAAGTAACTCTATATAAGGTCACTTTGCTTAAGCAAAATTAACAGATTTTAGACAGGAAGACTAGGTTTCCATTCCTAAATTAAAGACATTTTATTCAATGTTCTCCAGAATTTGAAATAATGAGCTGTAATTGTAATTCGATTTATGTAGCAGTTACCACATCTGACGTTTCGCTGAAGCACTTTACTTCAAGTACCACGCTACTCAGAAACCCAAGGTTAGTGGTTAATCTAGTAGCTATTGTTAGTTATTGTGATTAGTCTTGTGCTCTCCTGTCACTTTGTAATATTAATACCAGGCATGTGTGATCATTGGTGTGGGCTATGTTGTTTCAGGTGAATCGGTAGCAAGATAGATAGGCTGGCAGAAGTTTGGTAAATTTAGATTACAGCAATAGGATTTTAAAGAGGAGAAGTTGTGAGCTATGAAATTAGGTATCACCCAATTGCAGAATTACAAAAAGAAGGATTGTGGCAGGCTTGATACTGAGAGGAGGCTTTTCTCAGAAATAGAAGCTAAAAGGAGGAGGGAAGGTAAAAAGAGGGTCACTCTGAAGAAAGAAAAGAGAATAATGAAATGGGAGTAAGTCGAGGTCTATTTTTTCATGCAGGGTTTAGGAGTATAGTGGGACGAGTGTTTTTGAGTTAGCAAAACATCGTAGAATGTAAGCTGTAGAAAGAAATAACCTCATCCCTAGTGCTCTATATCCGGGGCAGGCAGTTTAAACATAAGATTCGGTGTGCACATGTCATTTAGACATAAAACCCTATCCTATTGTGCCCCAAGCCTGAGACAGGTCTTTTAAACATAGTATGAAGTATCAGAACCTCTGTACAGGGGTTGTACATTGCACAAGGGGAGTTGGCACAGAAACAGAAGGTCTCATTTAAAGATTTTACCTCACTATTCTGTAAATAGAATGCGTTTTTTTATTCAGTCACTAAAAATGAGTTATTTGGCACTGGCTGAGAGTCTCACTAATGAACAATCAGATTTCTGCTCTTTATGTCATCTAATTCCATCCAAGTGTATGTTGTGCGTGTTTGTGTATGTGACTATTGTAGATACGGTTCTTCTGAACTATTTGTGTTGACTTTATTAGGACTGTAACTGACTAAGCTTTGTCATGGACCAGAAAGACATGAACCAACCACCCCAGAAATCCGTTTTAAATTGATCAGTCTGATTCTGGGACTGACAGCTCAAGACCAGATGCATCTATCCCATGATCATAGGTTTGAACCCTGGCAGGTCCACTGTTTTTTTCAATATCTACAGACAGTCCACAACTTGATCTGATGCCGAGAGCCAACCAACCTTTACCAGCGTGATTGCCATATCATCGCTATTGTCCACCCTTGTCCCACCTCTGCGACCAAGAACCTCGGTTTCCTGCCAAGGCCCCAATCTTTGCTAGCACAGACCACTTGCCTAAGTTCATGCTTTTCCATTCTCTTGCCATATCCTGCACATACCAATCCCCATCTCTGAGCCAGGCCTCCACACAGAGAAATCATGACTGCCCCCACTTCAGGTCTATATTGCTTGTTCCCTGCATGAGAGCTGTGTGCCACTGACCTGCTACAAATATGTTGCATTCCAACATACATACACATAGAGGGGTGAAGAGCTACAAGGATATAGATAGTAGATAAAGCATGCAGGGACACACACAGTGTTTGTAAAAGTTGCCCTCACTCACACACACAATTGTGTGTGACATGCTTCATCATCGGGTCTGCTTACAATACACCCTGGCGTAGCCACGCACAGGATGGAGCATAAGGGTGGGAGTAACATAAAACAGTACAGACAAACAAAAACAGAAGGTGAGTAAACAGTGTTACCAACCCTGACTGGGAAAGCGTGATAAGGACAAGTGCAGTGAAAAGTGATGTTAAAACTGCCTCATGCATACTCTATGTATATTCCTTTATTCTAGAGCCTCATGGACAGGATTAAAAAGTGAAAAAGGTGTGGGTATATTTATGAGGATTAAGGACTCACATCAACCCCCCCCCCCGAAAACTGCTAAAGTCAACATGTTTCGACCGATGTATTCTGTGCCCACAATCGAGGGTCACACCGGTCTTCCTCAGGACTCTATATCCGTCCCAGTCCACCCTGTTACCTTGTTTAGGTTAATATCCAGAGAGAATAGTACTGCTTAGTGGAGGAATTCCCTTTCAAACCACGGGACACATATACTGTGAAAAATAAGAAACATACAACTAAAGTTATTGCAGAGGTCCCTATCGATGAGGTAATAAATACTCATTTAGTTCACAAACAACGTTCTCTTAAACCTTGTAATACAATGCCCCCAAAAAACACGGCCAAAGTCGGTCACGTAATCACACTGGGTCCTGAATCGGTTTATCCAGTGTTCAGGTGTTAGTCATTGCTCCCAACAGAATAAAAACACACCCCCCTCCGGTGGCCTCGGCGGAAGAGCTATCCATTAAAATAATTCACAACTTTGTAGGTGGCGTTACTAACCACATACCATAGAAAAAGTCAAAATCAGCCCCCGGTCACCCCACTCACCAAGTCTATTGTAACCCTGAGCTAAAAAAGGCAGTGGGCTGGATGAATCTCCTAGGACACAACCTACGGGTTCAAAAGAGAAAACTCTCAGAGGACATGATGAACCATCCCATCCTATTGCAGTCCAGAAACATCGGACCCAGGCGTATCTCTTATCAAAAAATAAAACATACAGTAAACGGAACATTGTTACGGAGTTAGTTCCTGCCCAAGTGTTCCAAAATTCCAGTGCCAAACTTACTGTCCCTGGGATGATTCAGGCCCAGTCGGCCAGCCGCAGTCCTGCCGTGAAGTGCAAGCAAGTCCGGCAGACGCCATCAGTAAATACCTCACTTCCCGGTCCCCGGGCCAATCACCTGCCGGCGTGCCTTCCACGTGACAGCACGTCACGCATGATGTCATAGGGAGGCCCGCCCCGGATCACGGTAATAGAGGAAGTCCTAAGAAGTCCCCACCAAAGCAGTCCTTCAAATCACGGTATATCATAACCAAACATTGTTTAATATATACGACAATTATATTTAAATATCAACAAGGGCACCCTTACGAGTCAGCAAAGGACCTCGGGGAACATATTTTTTAAAACAACAGTGGTCCCAAGCATTATTGAGATACAAACAGTTAACAATATAGACACAATGGATACTATATTGGTTTTGGACATGTCCGGCCGGACAGAGGTCTCAATCTTTTTATGTATTCACAAGGAATACACAAGAATTTCCTTCAACAATTCTTCGTAGCGGGCACAGGCCTGTACCCTACCACATACAAATTGGCATGGTGAAAAGTGTCACAAACAGAAAACACAAGGCTTTTAGGCAAAAGAACTTCAGGTTCCTGTGGATGAAAATGAAACAGAAATTCCAGTTACACCATTACATACATATAACACTAGGTGTACATTATAAGTATATGGTGTACATAAAGGTTGACGGCGTTTCAATCCCACTATCTAATCATGGGGATCATCATCAAGACATTGGTAATGCCAAAACAATATATACCTTTGTAGCCAATAACAGCCACCCTAGGGATGTCGGGCAAGGCAATAGCGAATGATCAGAGAGTCGGGTGGACTCGGCATCCAAGAATCGGGTCATCAGATTTAACCGCGTCTGCAATGTTCTCGATCGCGTTTAAGGGAGGATAGTCCGGATTAGTCGGACGGTGTATTAGTCGGACGGTGTATCTTCCTCGTGGTGCACCACGAAGAAGATACACCGTCCAAAACCACATGTCCAAAACCAATATAGTATCCATTGTGTCTATATTGTTAACTGTTTGTATCTCAATAATGCATGGGACCACTGTTGTTTTCAAAAATATATACGACAATGGCACGCAAGATCAGGCCATGCTCCACTCATGGGGATACACAAGTGAGTGTGCGCCGCCCACCCGAACGACAAAGATCTTAATTCTGAAGAGTCAGGAGAGCCTAGTTCATGTGACATACCACGTCCTATACATTCCCCCAGGCTCTGCCCCATTAGTGCCCCATCCACGATGCAATATTATCTTCACTCTCGGGCACCGAAACCTTAATACAAAATTGGACGGTCTAAACAAAAAATGTGTTTTGTATGTTCAACCAGGGACGAAGTTATTAATTAAAGGCACCTCAATAAAATGAGCCAGTTTTAAAGGAGCCAGCCGTCGTTAATTTAGAATAGAATCAACCCAAACCCAGGTCTGTAGTAAAGTGTACAAGCCCAGACTCTCAGAAGCTCGGGAAGTGCTACACTCAATGGACCCCCAACTGTGGTAAAAGGCATAGAGGCATATACCCAAGACACTTCACCTCCTTCAATAGAAGTCCTCATGGCCATTTATACAATAAAGAGAAACAGCACAAAAATCAATCGACTGGGTACCTCATCGATTGATAGAGTGCCAGGGGATCTCGTCATTGAGTCCCAAACGATGGCTATTTAAACAATATTCAATAACAACGAAAGAGTGACTAATTAAGCGTTAAAAAAGGGAACACACAGATGTTAGTGGAACGACCCTCACTCACCAACCTGATTGGTGACATGCTTCATCATAGGGTCCCCACTGAATCGGCCGAGTGCCGTTCCGGTGTGCTACAACGCCTGCAATTGCAGCGGAGCAGGTTTTTGTTTTGTGCTGGTGAAAGTGATGTAGTGTAGTTTAAAAAGTAACCAGATACTACCTTAGGAACAGTTTATTCTGGGTGATTTGGTTACTAGCTAAAAACAAGTGGCGGATCTATACCAGCTGGGTGATGAGGCTGGGAGATCCGATTAGGCACAAAAGGTGAAAAAGTTGGTCAACATGTTTCTGCTTATATATTAATGCATGTTCTGCTAAGCTTTCATCAGGACCTTGTAACTGGTGAGACCATGGTGGTATACGCTCACTAAGGCGTACCCTAACCACTGGTCTTGTGCAATTTATAAAACTCACGGTTTTACCACGTGAAACGGTCTTCAAATAGTTCTCAGACCGGTAGTAACTTGCAACAGAATGTCAAGTTACTTCATGGAACCCAGACGGGGGACCCGCTAGGAGATTTCCAATATTGCAGAGTACCACCGAGTGCCTAACCGTGCACGTCTGGATCCGAATATATTTGGATCCAGACGTGCACGGTGCACGTGCACGGTATGAACCAGAAGGTCCTTCAAGTTCTGACTTCGTCTGTAGGAGAATAAGGGTTTTTCTATCTTCAAACCACCAGAATTCAAAATCCTCCAGTTCTTTAAAATCAGCCGTTTGATTTGCTGGGAGGCTGTATTAAAGGTGGATACGAACACCGGTTTGTTGGATTCAGGTCTCATTGTCTTGGTCAATAGTACTTCTCGGTTGGTGTTAGTAGCCCTTTTCCTGGCTCTTTTGATCACCTTCTTGGGGTATACTCACTTGGTTAGTTTATCTGTTAATACCATAGCCTCCTCTGTGAAATCAGTCTGTTCAGAACGATTCCGACGGATTCGGAAGAATTGTCCTACAGGTAAGTTTCCACGGAGGGATCTCGGATGAAAACTATCATAGGCTAGTAAAGAGTTCTTATCAGTAGGTTTGTGATAGACCTTCGTGTGGAGCATCCCTCCCCTAGGTACAATCAGAAGGTCTAAGAATGGTAGTTCAGTCTTAGTTTCAGTGGAGGTGAGGTGGAGAAGTGGATTCCTGCTATTAAGCCACTCCAAGAAATCTTCCATGGTGGCCTCGTCTCCCTTCCAGACGACCAGGACATCGTCTATATAACGACGCCATAGCCTGATGTTCGAAGACCAGGGACACAAGCTGTCATAAATAACAGATTTCTCAAAAGCTCCCACATATAGCCCTGCCAAGCTTGGCGCGAAAACACTGCCCATTGATGTTCCATGGGTTTGTAAGTACAGTGTTCCGTCATATTCAAAAAAGTTTCTTGTCAGGGCTATTTCTGCTAGGTGTAAGATGACTGCCCTGGGTGTTACATAGGGCCAGTCAGAGGTAAACAAGATGTCTTCCAAGACTCTGAGAGTTTCCCTTTGCGGGATGTTGGTGTATAAGGCCTCAATGTCGAGGCCTATTAGAAACTCAGAGTCTGGATCGACGGTAAGTCTTTCAGATACTGTAAGATGTCAAGGGTATCCCGCAAGTACGCCGGTAACTGCTGCACCAATGGTTTCAGATGAAAGTCGCAGAATTGCGACAAGGGTTCCAGCAGGGAACCCATCCCCGAGACAATGTGTCTTCGGGGAGGAGGTCTAGATGGCTTATGAATTTTAGGGAGGACATAAAAATATGGGGTCCTCGGTTGTTTGTTAATCAGGAAATTAGCTTCATGCTCTAAAATCCAATCATTAGAGAGGGCCTACTCAACTAAGGAGACGATTTCCCTTGTGATTTCTTGCGTTGGGTCCCTGACTAGTCTCTGATAGTTTCTTTAAGCCGATGAAAGGCGGATGCATTCATGATTGTAAGTACTCTTATCCAGAATCACAATTGCACTGCCCTAATCAGCAGGTTTTACAATAATAGAGGGGTTCTCC
This sequence comes from Lissotriton vulgaris, assembly GCF_964263255.1. Taxonomy (NCBI): domain Eukaryota; kingdom Metazoa; phylum Chordata; class Amphibia; order Caudata; family Salamandridae; genus Lissotriton; species Lissotriton vulgaris. The sequence goes on from NC_141698.1 coordinate 210,431,515, forward strand.
TCTAGTTCTTTCAGAGCTTGTTTCTCTACATTAGATAAATTAGAAAACCCACAAGTCCTGTCCTCCTGAAAGTTCTCCATGTCATACACCACTGCTTGTTCGAACGTCCCTACCTCGAAAGGTAACACCGAAAGTTGGGGAGTAAAGGTGGACTTAGGGCAAAACAATGTATCGCTCTTCCCGGGGTCATTGTACTCCTTGTCCTGGAAAAAGATACGGAGTCTAAGATTTCTAAAGAAAATCGCTAGATCTTGACGCAGCTGGAAATTATTGGAAGATGGCTTGCTGCTCCCTTTGCTATAACCTTTTTTGTGAAGCTTATTCTACTGCATAGTTTGCACTGTCTCATTTAAGTGAAGCTTGCACCTCTGCTGCCAGTATTATACTGGGTAAGTCATTACTAAGGGTAGTTTTTTTTTTTTTGACCCCTCAAATATTAAACACTCGGGTACTGAATATACTACCTCTCATCAAAATAATAATCTGCTTAGTAAGTGTAGCCCAAAAGTAGAATCAGAAATCTTGTAGGGCTCAGCCACTGTTAGTTAGGTGTAGTTTAATATAGCCTTAGAGCCCGACCTAGCGGGATCTACCGGCCATTGAAGGCCCACTCCAGCAGTAAAGGTGCTGAGGACCTTTAACAAGGGAGCGGGCCTTTAATCGCAAGTAGTGCCCGCTAGGAGGACTCTAAGGCTCTTGGAACATTCTGCCCCTAGAGGGCAGAATGTTCTAATTACTAAAAACAAAGGCCTCTCGGAGCCCGAGGGGGTTTAAATCGCCTCGTGCTCCGAGAGGCCTTTGTTCACAGCAGCAGCTGTGAATAAAGACAACATTGCAATATTGATGTGAGGGCTTCAACTGACCCAAAGAAGCCCAGAGAACTCCATTGTATTCAATGGAGTGCTCCACATTCCAATATTCTAATAAATCTGAAAAACTTCTTGGTGTTTGGATTCCTGAAGTGAAGTTTGGTATTTATTGCACTGTCAAACCACTGGAAAAATGACACAGGTATGTATTACAAAACAGAAGGGTAGAGGCATGAAATATTTGGTATAATAGCCATTTTAACCAGGGAAAGATGACATCTGGCTGATAGGGCTGTCAGGGTGCCCTGCAATAAATTCCTACTAGCTTCCCTCACTCTTGTGATTATTGATAACATTTAGGGTAAGTGTCGTTTGAGTTAATATTATTCCACAGAGGGAGGTGATGTTTCTGATAGTCCAGGGGGTGAATTCTGTTGTTAAATAACTCGGTGGGAGTTGATCCATGCTCATGAGACCCTTAACCTGTTGTGCATTGTGGAAGAACTGACCTCTCTGCAAGGGAACTCCATATTCTTAGCTACTGATATGCAGGATCACCCCAACAAGATCTCTTACGCAAATATACTATAATCAATGAAATTGTGGTTATTACAATCATGGAGCTAGCCACAAGCCCTGAGGTATTTACCGGAACAATCTTGATCTCTGAGGAAATGCTTCATGTATGCAGCTACGCTACCGTCTCTGGAAATAGTGTGTTCCAGCCTTATGGTGGCTTCCCTTGGTCAGAAAAGCATGTGAAAAGGGTCCAAATTTACGAATTGCACTTTCGCAGAACTTATAAAAAAAAAAGTCCACACAGAGAATAAAGGAAGGATAAGGCATCACCCCCTAGCGACACACAATCAAAATCTATAGCCTTGGTCCAGACCACAGCAATCTCTCTTTTTGAAAGAGACTTGCAGCCAGCTATAAAGACAATGTTTTGAAAGCCTGTTGTGGTGGCTCCTGTGATCCTTTACAGTGCTCCATGAACCGCCATGTTAAATTTCCTTGAGGAGTCCTTTAGGAGATACCTTGTGTCACAAATCAACACGCGCAACACAGAAAAAAAAGTTGCACTTTTTTGAATATGTGAGTAGGGACCTTGAGGGAACCTTGCTACTAGTTTAAGGACCATCAAAGAGCAAATATCTTTTCATTACAGGTACAGAAAAGAAAGTAGACAAAGAAAAGGAACATTTGGCTAAGATTAGTGATGATAAAAGAAATTTGCTTTGATGGTTCAATGAAAAAGGGCATAGCTTCACCACATCTGATATCAATTTCTTCTTCCAAGGAGTTGCTCCAGGGTCATTAGTGGCAACACCATCAGCAGTGTTTCTGCGTCAGCATCTACTGGGGATTCTGGCTTCTGTGGCCTGCAATACCTTAAAGCTAAGAAGGCCCTGAACAAGAGGAAATCTGCTTAAAATTCCCAGTGCAAAAACAACAATTGATGGACGGATTGTTGCACAATGCCAAAACATTCACCCCAGTTACAGATCTGGGTTTAATCCATCGTTATTTTGCTCACCACACCACCCCAGTTCTGACATGGCCATATGCAAATCAGTCTGACCCTGTGCCTCATGGGAACAGTCCAGCCCGAACTGCCAAGCCATGTCTTTCCTGGACCGGAGACAAGCATCCTAGGACCGGTTTCTGGCTATCAGCCGTCATGAGCCCGGATAGCTTGATTGATTCCCGGTAAGCTGGTTAGCTATTGGATATGACAGTGTGAACATGTGCTAGTTAGGTCCTGAATATCCCTAAAAACTTCTAAAGCACTTTCACCAGAAGATCTCAAATACTCCTCTCAGTCTCAAGCCAAACGTTCCTGCACATCAGACATGCTGGCAAGCTAGCCCACCCAAGCATTCTCTGCTCCACCATACCAATGCTAAAGTAATCCTTTTGTTATCCCATATGCATGACACATTTACACTGCGGAGCTACATTTATATAGCTAACAGGGAACTCTCACCTCTCTAGTAGATACTCCACCATGCGATCTAGCAGAACACGCATGCAGCAACTCATCTATCCATTCAATTTTTAGGGGCTACAATCGTCACACAAGGGGAGTGCGAGGCATTAACATTCCTTTAGGATGCTCAGAGAAAACAATCAATCAACAGCCAAAGTCCCCCATAATTGTAGGACAGCTCGTCGAGAGACGTTTTAAGACATAGATAAAGTGGGCAATTGGCCAGGGCCCCCACCTTCCAATGGGCTGCATGAAAAAGTGAACATTCCGTCTATTGACCTCCAACCATTCTATTTCTCTATCTAGGCCTCTCTCCATACATGCCTACCTCTACCTTTGACTCTGTTTCCCTCATCCCAATGTCATTTTAAGAATTTTTGGTGTCTCAGGCAAGACATATTTGAACTTTTTTTGTGTGACCCTTTATTTTGAATGTTTACACATTTTTCATTGTTCGGAATCATGCTGGCTTAAATTAGCAAGAGAATTGGCAATACAGTTCAAAGACTTTCTTTACAAGGGACCCGAAAATGCGTCTTGCCCGGGGCCCCCAAAATCCTTAAGAAGACACTGAGATCACTTCACTCATAAGTTGTAAGTCTCCCTTCAAGACTGGACAAGTGCTCTGGGACCTGCTTGGCAATTTATTTGTTGCGTATTTTCTATTGAGTTTATCTCATCAAGAATCTCACATAAGACCCCTAGCAGAGCAACAGGAAAATCAGTTACTTTCAGACCTTCCACTGGTGTGGTATTACCCCTATGACTCGAATGTACTAGTTCTTCTGTCGTAGTCAGAGTGTCATCCCTGTGGGTGATCTAAATATCTAACTTGTTTGCCCTAGCGTAGTGTCAGAGCTTAAGGGCCCAGGGGATGTTGACTCAAGTCAGTACTCCAGGGCCCAGCGCATATGTATTACTCAGGACACTTAGCGTATTGTGAAAAGGGGGGAAGAACCCCATTGCCCTGCTACTCATATGTGTCTCAATTTTCTTTTGCAACCCATCCAGCCCCATTGGGCCCTTATTGGGGCCAGTGGATGGAGGACCTCCTCGTCTCTCATGAAGTTTTGGCTCAACCTCTCTGTTTTTAGTTGCCTCATCCTCTACGTCCCCCAAATTGGGAGCCGCTAGTATTGCTGGTGTCTGGCCCAGTTGTTTGGGGTCCTGTGATCTCTGGTTGCTGAGCAGCAGAGTCTCGTAATGCCAGCTCAGAGACTGTCAAGCCACCCCCACCAATCATGCATGCTCATCTGTGGGGGTCACCATGTTTGCTTTAATGCTTCTTTTTAATGATTTTAATGGCTTACTCTTCATCAAGTTCCCTCAATGGCAATAATTGCAGGCGAGACATCTCCCCTGATGAACAAATACCCTTCTTACTTCTGTGAGTTCTGAAACTCTAATAGCATAGTTTGTTTTTGGGGAGAAGGGCGCCAGGAATTATAAACTTAATTGAAGGGGTAAGCAATCAGATGAACTGTCTCAAGAGCCCGATACTCCATAAGTTGAGATCCGCCGAATCTCGCTGTGTCACGTCACCAGCCTTCCGAACTTCTGTTAGACACGCTAACTTGTGGAGGATGCTGGTCTCCAGATCTCGCCACAGACCTGTTCCCATTAATGGGCTAGTGAATCAACAAATCTGAGGTCTGAGTACTCTGCAAGGCTGTTTCATGGCAGCCATATCTCTCACTTGTCTCGACTGGCAGCGTTGGGTCTGGGCGAGAGAAGCGACATGTGGTGTACTGACAAGCATTTGATAAAACGGAAGGGATGTGGCAGCGTGTCTCAGATTGGGAGGATAAACTGACCCTGGCCACTGGGACAATGCAGCACATTGAGAAACAGCTAGGAGTATTAAGGATCAAGCATGAGGAGTTAGAAAATCACTCCTGAAGATCTAATCATATAATCATAGGGATTCCAGAACCTAAGGAGAAAGATAAGGTCTCAATTACATATGGGAATAACTTGAATAAGAAATTCATCCTCCCTGACTACTCGCAGAACTTAACAATTGTGCATGTGCATCACATGACTGCTCATGCTCTGGCCAACTCTAAATATTCTCGCATATTATTAATACATTTTGCAGATTTTTGGGTCAAAGAGAAAATTCTAAAAAAAGGTAATTAAGGAGAAAGCAATTGATGTGAACAATGAGTGTTCAATCTGAGTTTTTTGGACATGACTGTGAAATCTGCCCGCAGGAGAAATTACTTTAAGGCTCTGTTCCCAGCGTTTCCCATACCGGGGTGCAGGCCATATCATTCAACAGCCCACGATGAAAGTACTGCATAAAGGCCAGTTCAGTCTATTTTCCACTGTTGATGAAGCATCAAAGCTCCTGAGGGAGATATTAAAGAGGGCACAGCCTTAGCAGACGGTATACTAAAACCTATATCTGAACCCTTTTTTTCTCAGGAGCGGCAACTTGGGTGGTAGGGAAGCGAGTAAGCACGGCACAACAATATGGTGCCAGATGTGCTAAGGTGTGATCTCAGGGGTCACAGTGGTGGGGCCCTAGAGGTGAACGGGCATGAGGGTTAAGGGGTGACACTGGGGTGGTTTATTGTAACAAATGATGGTTTGGTTTGATGCTTTGTTACAGAAGTGGTAAAATCCCTCTGCATTGCACTATGAGAATGTCCAGATTTTTTTATTTTTTTGGGAACTTTTTATTGAGAGAAAAGTAGGGCATTTTGAAATCACATGGCTTCTACATTGTGCATTACATATCAAAACAAATGTCGGCAGTACTACACACATTTCTATTACATGTTGCATTTTAATTGGCATATTTCTTAATTCCACCTCCCCACGCCCCCTCACTCAGACACATCATCCATTTCTGGCACAGGCGGGTCCCAGATAGAGCCCCTGAATGTGTTCCATGCTCCCCATACTTTCTCCCATATCTGGGGGCATCCTCAGTGAACGTATACCACCCTTTCCGCCAAGATAGCCTTGTCCATATCTTTGCACCACTCTCTGAGCGTCAGCGACTCCTCGGACCCCCATTTCCTGGCAGTGTTACGTTTGACAAACATCATCCCCAGCGTTACCCAATCTTGAGCTGGGTGCGAAAGATCGTTAGGTTCCCACAGATTTAGGAGACAACACCTCGGTTCTGGTATAAGTGACACCCCCGTAACCTGCGACATTGTTCGCATCACCTGAACCCAGTAAGCTGCAATGTGGGGGCACTGCCATATAGTGTGATAAAAGGTCCCCTCCTCCCCACATTTGCGTAAGCAAAACTGATGTGTTGCCCTCCCTGTTGTAAAGAGGGTTACTCTGGTGTAGTATGTACGGTGCAGTATCTTTAACTGTACTAAACGAAGTCGTGATGGTATGGCTACTTCCCGTGGAGACGACAGTGCTGTTTGCCAATCTGCATCATCAAAATCTCCCAAGTCAGTGGACCATTTATGTCTGAGCGTTAGCATCGGGTCCGGCATGTTGTTGAATAGTTTGCGGTAGGTGAAGGAAGTAGCCTTTTTGGTCATGTGTTCAGTCAGCAGCCTGTCCTCTAAGGGGGTGGCCTCTGGGATATCAGTACAAGGCGTAAGAACCGAGTGCAATGCGTGCCTAATATGCATGTATCGAAACTGCTCAGTGGGGGCTAGTTCATATTGGACCGTAAGCTGTTCGAACTGAACCATTTCACCCCTCTTCCATAGATCCCCCATCGTGGAAATACCTATCAGATTCCAAGCCTGGAATCCCTTACTGTTTTTAAGCCACCCCTTGCATTTTAGTCTTACCTGCGCTGTGTACCATAGGTGGACTGTGTGTGCCGTCGGTCTAATAAGGGAGGGTGATCTACTTCTATTGTATAGTACAGACATTATTCCCGCTTCTCCAAACCCCTGTCTGTCGGCCTGGAAAGCTGGCTCTGTCTGAGGTGTATGTATCCATTGATTAATTATTTTTAACTCGGCCGCCCAGTAGTACAACTGCATATCTGGAAGGGCTATAACGCTGTCGTACCAGCCCCTTACCAACTTTCCTTGTGCCATACGCGCTGGTTTATGTACCCAGAGAAAATTGGAGACAGCCGCTGCTATCATTTTGAAATATTTTAGTGGCACAACAAATGGAGTGTTCTCCAAAACATATAAAAATCGGGGGAGCGACATCATTTTAAAAAGGGCTGCCTTGCCCAGCAAGGTCAGTGGCAGGCCATGCCGTCTCACCTGAACCATTCCAACGAGGCATCAGATTTTTTTGAAAAAACTCCTCTGACTGGGGTGTCACATAAATGCCCAAATATTTGAAAGTATCTACCGCAATTTTTAATGGGCAATCCACTGGGAGTAGTGGGGAAGGGCCCCGCAAGATGAATAAATTCGATTTTAACCAGTTGATTGTATAGCCTGACACCCGACCGAAGATTTCACAGATGTTTTAAAACACCAAAATAGAGCGCCTAGAGGAGGTTAGATATAATAGCACATCATCGTTACTATGGTGGCCATTCATTGATCCCGTGGTAGATCCCCTGCCTTCAAACTTTCAAGAAAAAATTTCAAAAGATGCGGGGCAGTTAGCTCAGATGTCCTTTTATAAAGCTTGATGTGTATGCCATTGGGCCCCACCACCTTTCCGGATTGTAGGGAGTAGATGGCCGCCTGCAGCCGTGGGGTCAGCCTCCAGTAGGAGGGCCGCCTCCGCCGATAGTGCAGGCATCTTTATATCTTTGATGTAGGTCTGAGCCTCATCTATCGTCATGTGTGAGCATGAGTTATATATTTGCTCAAAATGCGCGGCTAGTGTATTTGCTATATCTTGCGGAGCGTTCACTGCAGAACCTGATGGAGTACGCAGCTGCTCTATCATCCTCTGTTCTCTTTCTTTCCTATCCAACCATGCTAAAAGTTTACCTGCTTTATCCCCTACTTCTTATAGTCTGTGATGGGTAGCCTGCAGCTGTGCTCTAACCACTTCACGCTGAGAATGTCCAGATTTTGAGGGTGATATCTTGTAATATAAATAGACTAGGAAATAAACAAAAGTATATGGCTGCAGTTGGTTGGTTAAAATTTATAGCCAGAGTGTTATCTTTTGGAAAGAAACTCACTTGAAATAAAATATTCCTAAGCTGTCCTTCCCCCGCGTGGTTTTCCCATGCTTTTTTCATCAGTGGGATGTTATATAGGGGGGAGCTCTTTTCTTGTATAGATCCTTTAATTGGTTAATGGAGAGCATTAGCAGGGATTCCCAGGTACAATGGCTATGGGTGGCTGTGCTTTTAGAATCCCAGCACATTATTTTATTTTACTATTACGGCCCATTAGTGGATAAGATGCACTTTTAAACACATTTATTCGGTTTTGATGGATTCAAGGTGGTTAATCTTTTTGGGCAGCAATTTTTATCTGCTGTAGAACCTCCAGCTGATGTCCCATGTAGGAATAAGAAACAACAAAAATATTCATCTGTTTCTATGGCGGTTTGTTAGATCCATGGTGCACTGCCAATCCTAATACTAGACTTTTTACTTGTTATTCTAAAAGATTTAAGTCTGCATATCTGATTGTTTTTTTCTGGATTTTATCACAGTTTTACAGCTTTGTTTCACAAATTATAGGAAATCACTTCTTGGACCCTTCTGCGGTTTCCCAACAATTGGAAAAGTAGGTCAGTTAATACTAAAAGCACTAGATGGTGTTTTCATAGGTCCCTATTAGTGCGCAATATCTGAAAATCAATGCATGTATTTTTATTGAGAATTCTTTTAGACAATGCAAATTCAGCCTCATCATTAAGGATTTGGGAAGCATTTAAAGCCTGCTTTCGGGGCTAGGGCATTGCGTTTAAAGCAAACTGATTGAAAATGTGCTATGCCTTGATTGAGGCAATGCAGCCCAATATACAATGTGAGATCAAGGACTGTTTGCGTCTATATTCTCCGTTTGCTAGTAAATCTTTAAAATTTGGCTAAAAGTAATTTTGGAATTTCTTGTTTAATGAGGAAATAGTGAATGTGAAGACTGCATTTCAGCAAGCTTATGAGGAAAGTGAGTATTTAGGGTTGCGTCTTGGCCTGCAAAATCTAGGGCAAATGCCAATCAGATATCAGAGATGATAAATCCAGGCACCAAAGCATCACTGCTTGTATCAAGATATCCAGAAAATATTCTTAAAGCATTATTCTTCTCTTTATCAGGCACCATCTAAGGTCGCAGAGGATGCTATTTCAATGGCATATGGCCAGTGCTAAGGCAGCAGGGCCGGATGGCTTTGATATATTGATAAAACGTTGTAATGCGATAATTGCAAGTGGGCCTATCTGTCCTTCATTTACTCAATTCACTTTATTAAGCTTTTTGAAAAAAGATAAATCAACTCTCAATCCGAATTCATGTAGGCCTCTTACTTTGTTGAATGCGGACTATACATTTTTAAAGAGGATCTCAACCAACAGTCTGATTTCTGTCACCCAGAAATTAATTAATTGGGAAAAATTGTCTTTCTTCCTAATAGGTCTATGGTAGTTAACACAAATTATTTGATTCAGGCCATAGACTATTACTCGGTAAATAGCACCAAAGCTGCCGTAATTATGGTAGACGCAGAAAAAGCTTTCGACCTAGTTAGTTGGCGGGTTCTATTTGAGATTTCGAGGAGGCTTTTTTTTCCGGTTCAATTTATAACCCTTCTAAAGAATCTCTATTCAGGAGCAGTAGCTTTGATTAGTATCAACTCAAGTAATGTTGGGCAAGTTTACATTCCACGTGGAACGCATCACGGGTGTCCTCTTCACAGGTTTTATTTACTTTCTTTATTGGACATTCTTTTACAAAATGAGGTCTCTATTTTACCTCCAGTTTCGGGTATGTCCAAACTAAAACACTTTGTGGACGATATTATTCTATATTTGGATTCAGATCGAGCTAATATCCCAAAAACACTTGATAGTTTAGCTAATTGGGCCCGACAAGATTAATCACAACAAATCAGTAATGCTGTTTAATGCTTCCATTGAGGATCTTTCTATTGAACTATGGGCCAGATGTATCAAGGCTACTACCGGCCCAAACGAGACGATTCACAGAATCGGACTGTCTGCGAACGGTAAAAAGCCTTTTGGGATGTGTCATCCCAAAATAGGTCATCGCAATTTTTGCAATTACCTTATTTGCAAATACAGTTAGGAAATCGCAATTTGCGATTCCCTAAATGCAATGCAAGAAGCATTCTCAGAATGTGCCTTTGCATGAAGGAATCGCAAATTACCACCAACTTCAAGTTGGTGGTAATTTGCAAATCCTTAGAAAAATGCACCCCAAAATATTTGGGGGTGCATCAGTGTGGCCTTTTGGCCCCCTATCACCCTTGAAATTGCATTCACAATTTCTATTACCAATTTGGTAATCGCAAATTGCAAGTGCATTCCCATTCATTCCAATGGGCCTATAGGCCCTTAGGAATGAATGGGAATGCATTCCCTAATAGCAAATCGCAATTTGCAATTCGCTAATAGGGAATGTTAAGGATTCGCAAAAAATGTTGCAAATCCTACATACATTGCATTTTGCGATTCTTAAATAGCGAATCAGTAAAATTTGCTATTTAAAAATCGCAAAGGCAATTCTTGATAAACCTGGCCCTTAGAGAGCAGTGGGAGCCCACTTGTTCGATTAGAAATCTTGGTGTCTTCACCACCTTCAACATTCTTGATCTGTACAAAATAAATTATTATGCAATGCTCGGAAAAGTTAAGAGAATGTTGGAATCCTGACAGTTTTTGCCCCCGCCCATTATAGACAGAGGTGCCCTAATTAAAATGTTGATTCAACCTCTTTTTTTGTTTTTGTTTTCTAATGTAGCTATTTGATTCAGCAAAATGTTTTGAAGAAAGTGAATGATCTAACTGGTAGATTTATATGGCAACAGCAGCGCCCACATATTGATTTGTTGGCCCGATATTTTTTTTTAATACTATCAGACAGCCTTTGTTGCTTATCATGCATGTTTATATACTCATCCATTCTCACCGGATACATTTTTTTAAGATTGATGGTGCAGGAGCTAAGGTTACAGCTCTCTTTTTTTCCTGAAATAATGGAAATGCCCAAAGAAAACAAGATGAAAAATACTAAAAGCAATAATTCTACATAAAAATGATTTAGTGTTACAAAATAAGAATTTTTATGAGCATCCTTTTTTTTCTTTACAGGATTGTGATAGGCTGGGCTTGTGGATCCCTCAATCCATAATTACACTTTGGAATATATTGGGGCTCGACAGGTTATCTGATTTTAGTATTGGTGGTAGAGGGAAGACCTGGCAGCAATTAGGTCAGTTGATCGATGAAACCCATACCTATGGTCCCGCAATGTCACAGGGAGAATGGACACCAACAGCCTGATTCATCAAGCCAAAATTGGCTCGCAAAGGGCCAGATTCTGAGAATCTGGCCCTTTGCGAGCTCTATTTTTGCATTTGGGATTCATCATCCCAAATGCAAAAATCGGTAATAGCGATGTCGCAATTTTGCGAGGAATTACATTTAAGGAATCTCTATTTGAGATTCCTTAAATGCAATTCATCATCCATTAAAAAATTGCGAATTCGCAATTTCGGCCCGCTATTTACCGCGAGGTCAAACCTCGTGGTAAATAGCGAAAACTTAGAAAAATGCTTTTAAAAGCATTTTTCTAAGTTGCATGTTGCACACACACATGTCCTTTGGACATGTGTGTGCGCAACACCTGTTTCAATTTGCATTTAAGGGGTGCTACAGGGTGTCCTTTGGACGCCCCTGGCACCCTTTAAATCGCTATCTTATTTGCGATTAGCTAATTGCTAATCGCAAATAAGGAATACTCCCCAATCATTCCTATGGGCCTTTTGGCCCATAGGAATGAATGGGGAGTTATTCCTTATTTGCGATTAGCAATTTTCTAATCGCAAATAAGGATTGTGTAGGAATCGCAAATCTTTTTGCGATTCATACATGAATCCCGTTTTGCAAATCTGTAATAGCGATTCCTTATGAATCGCTATTATAGACTCGCAAAACGGGTCTATGATGAATCAGGCTGATAGTTCTTTCACTTGTCCAGTCGTGTATTTATTTTGGCATCAGATAATTACTTTTTTATCTCAAAGATTCTGTTTGGCCATTGCTGAGTCCCTAATCAGTAGACCATGTTTGACAGACTTTCCAGCCTCCCCATAACATCGGGGTCAATGCAAATAAGTCTTTATTGTCCTCTAAACACCATTCCACATAGGCCGGAAACCCACATTTTACCACTGGGTCATTATAATGGAAGGTGTTGAAGTACCAACAGCCCCCTAGGGGTTGCTACAAAACTAGTTCTACACTTAAGTCTATGAGGTCATGGTCTGAGAGCCCACAGGGAACTATGGTCATATATGCTAGGTGCGGAGACACGAAGGGAGTGCAAAAAAGTAGTCAATGCAAATCCAAATATCATGAGAGCTCAAGGTAAACGTGTAGTCTTGGGAATGCTATAGCCTACAGATGTCCTAAAGAGCGTGGTCTTGCATCAGGCCATACAAGGTATGCCTGTTTCAGTCATGATAGCCCTCAGATCTGGCCAATCTATCTAGAATGGGGTCCATTGCCACACTCCAGTTTCTGCCAATAAGAGTGCTGGAGGTGTCAAAGGATGTGAGTAGTCTACTGTTGTGGGACTTAGCCTCTAGTGGGACATAGACAGAGTGGATCTCTGCATGCAACAACAATCCCCCACAATCCAATGCAAGTAGTGGGGGTTAAGAAGAGAGGGAAAGGGATCATAGGGAGATCATAACACAACCCAGAACACATAGTCGCACAGTTATAAGTTACAGTGCAGTTGTGTTCGGACACACACAAATACAGGCCATCTTCAGGATTTGAGTGGTGATCTTGATTTGTTTCTAGGTTGGCAAGTCCATCCAGACTGTGGTCTGGCAAGTTGGGACCATTTTTGTGTGACCCAATCCCGGCGATTCAGTTAATCTACTGTAGTTGTTTCCACATGGGTCATGTCTCTGTGGCTTGTAGAGGGAGGGAGTAAAGCAGCATTGACCTGAGTGATGTCCTTGGTAGTATCATCAAGCACATCCAAAAATGATTCCAGCTCCCTCGTATCATGATATTCGGTTGTTCTGCCTTGACAGGTGCTGTTATGTTGTCCAGTTCCAGAAAGCCATACTTGATATCCCCTTTTTCAGTTTGGGGCAGAGAGTCAGTAATTGCTTCCACTTGATATTGGTAGGTACTGAGAAGTCAGCAACAAATATAATTTGTGTGTTCTCATAGCAATGGGGGCCGTGTTTCTTAACTTCTTGGGGGATGTGACGCATGCAGCATGCCAAGAATGTGCTGTGGACACTGGTCTGCAGATAGGCGACTGGAGTGGACCCTGTGGTCTCTCTGTAATTCAAGCAGGAAAGTAAACTGTTAGAAATGGGGATCTCTGGTTAGCTAAGGCTTGCGGCAAAGCCAGGCAGAGGCCACCCCTCTAGTCAGGAAAAGGGAGTTGCACGCCAAAGATAACCCCTGCTCACCCCCTTGGTAGCTTGGCACAAGCAGTTAGGCTTTTCCCACAGGCGATGTGTTAAGCATTTGCACAACACACACAGTAACAACATGCTAGGCACACCACAAAAGGAACTCCACACAAGGTTATATATAAAAATAGCCTTTGTATTATAATAAAACACATTAGATGGTAATCACACAATATACACTGTGCCAACTGGCACAGGCAATATTTACAGGGGATTATTTACACATGACAGGGCCACGTGGGCCACTGTCAGAATCATCACTTGGTAAAGAATAGTAAAAGTAAGAATATATCAGGAAGTTAGAACACAGCCAGTAATCACTGGCAAACACTATACTCAGCGTCAACCTATAACATAAATCATAACAGGAACAGTATCACATAAGGCGAGAACTCTATTCTGTGCCAAACTCATAAGTCTAAATATAGTAGACCATAATCTCCTGAACATAACTTACATTAGGAAACAAGTTGAATAACATTAACTGCAGTAGAGAATAAATCAAACCTAGACCATAGTAGAGAATCAAAATAAAACAGAAGACAGTAGGTAAAACCTAATCATTATAAAAGCACATTTATAAGCATAAATCAAGGTGCATGAAACATACTATAAACATTAAATTTCCTAGCACCTGTATAAATCACACTAGGGCCTGGCGCCCTATAAATCTAATAGTCCCCAGGGCCAACTGGCCATCTCTAAGGAGCTCAAATGCCCTCTGTCCAAAGTCAGGGTGCGCTGCTAATGCAGCGAAAGTCAAGGGTGCGCAATCGGCGTAAACCTAAACGTGGCAGCTGCCCACTACTTGCTGGGCAGATGGGAATCTTAAATGCAGGGCCTAAACGTAGCAGCTGGCACTAAGTGCTGCGCAGCTGTGCAGGCAAAGATGGGGGCGAAGGAGTGCGTCTCACGCCTGAGTCCACGACATGTCCCCTAAAATAAACACCCTAAACGGTGCAGCTTCCCACTACTTGCTGGGCAGCTGGGAAGTAGGGAAAAGGCGGCATGGGCTCTCAGTGGCCCTCAGAACAAATGGGCCCAACGTTGGAGGCACGGGGCTCTAAAAATAAAGTATGTCCCTTTGCGCACTCTGGCTCCTGAAACAACTATGCGCCACCTAGAGAAAGGAACTGGCCCCCAAGCACTGTGAAGCACACTGGCGCTATAAGTAAAGATGCACCTGGTGGAGCCACACGAGGTCTCTAGAAATAATGAGGCATATAGAGAAGAAAACACTTGCCCCCAGCGTTGGAGCCATCTATGCTCTTGCAATGCACCTGGTGGGGCCAACACACGCTCTAACAACAAACATGCCCCCAACAACGTGGCAGCTGCCCTCTAGCCAGCGGGGCAGCTGTGGAGGAAGATAGGGGCCCAGCACTACGGTGCCCTCTAGCCCCCACGGGGCTTGTAAATCAACTGGGGGCCCCTTCAGGGAACGTAGCACTAATGCCGTGCCTCGATGCGGACAGCCCCATAGAGCCCTGACTCACCGGCTCTGATGCGGGGCTCCTACCGGTCGGGGTCTCCTCAGTACACACTGTGGGGGCAGGCACCGGCAATGTGCCTTGAGCCCACTCCGCCTCCAAGCTGTACTCGGTGGCGCCTGTGGGGCTCTCCCTCAATCATGGGAGCCCCGCTCCGGCCGGCGCATCACCGCTACTCCGGGTGGCTTCTCTTCCTGCCGGATCGCAGGCCCTGCCCACATCCCGGGCAAGGGCGTCTGACTTCCGGTTTTGTGGCACGGGCCGCGGCGGTGATTTGAGGGGTAGGCTCATTCTAGATGAGCAATAAAGTTAGCTTGCGGGTGCGCAATAATAAATGTGGCAATGAGGAGTAAGCTCCATCAATATAAGGGGCAAATTAAGATAAAGTGCTCCCAGGCGCTAAGGGTAAAAACACCCAGTTTAAAAGAGCAACTGGAGCAAAAGAGTCCCAAGAAGCCCTCCAGGCATCCAGGTGCAGGGCAGAGCCCAGGGAGGCAAGCCTTCCCCCGGGCCCCAGCAGCAGCACGTCCCTGGTAGATTCAAGTCCAGAACAAGAACATTTCCATAGGGTCACAGCCCCTCCTTTTATACTACTTAATCCTTTGTTTTTACAGTGTAGGCAAGGGGAGAACCAGATACAACTGGTTCAGGAGCACTTTGTTTTGCCCAGCTCCTCTCTCTCTTTCACAAGACAGGCTAGGGACATCAGATGCACCACAGGGGGGGCAGCATTGTGGAGGGAAGGCACAGCCCTATTCAGGTCCCAGGTGCAACTCCTCTCTCCCTTCTACATTCAGATCTCCCTATTCACCACTCATCCTGGCTCCCGGAGTCAACCACACCAGCCAGCCACTGTCACTAACAAGCCAGATAGTTAATTCACATCTCACAGAACACAGAAATGCCAACTTCTAAAAGTAATGTATGACAAAACAAATACCAGTACTGCAATTCTATTTGAAACACTTTTCAAGTGGACATAATGAATTAAATCACTGCATCTCAAAGACTTATTTTTCTGTCTGACATCAATCTATATTTTTATTTTTATTCTTATATAAAAAAAAACAATGTTTTCTTTTTATGACATTTAGACATTTAGATACACTTCAAAAACGTTTGCACCATATAATAACCTACAAAACCACAATTTATTCTCTCATTCTCTCTGTCACTCTTCACTAGCATTCCCTCAAACACACCTCACTTTAGCACACTTTTCTTTCACACCAATCTGTTCATAATATGCATTTTTTTACATTAATTATTTACTATAACCAACAGCCATGGGATATCTTTTTTCTACTTGTTAGTTTGTATATTTTAAGGAACTCCTAAGGTTGTATGTAGAACTGGTCTACGCATTTTGAACTCCCTCAGTTGAGGGGAGTTCTCATCAGGACCACGTATCTCTACCTTGTGTTGGTAAGTTTTTCTTTAATATATGAGATGGTCTACCACTGTTAATGATGGAAGTAATTTCAAGGTCTTGCAGGTATTCTAGATGTCTTTAGGTTCGAACAAGCTGCAATCGTCCATGTTCTATTCTTAATTCGGCAAAGGGGCGCTCAGTACCTCTGTTGACTCTGTTGTTCGTTTCGTGTTTGGCTTTCCTTCTTTTTCCGAAAAACATGGACGATTGCCGCTTGTTCGAACCTAAGGACATCTAGAATACCTGCAAAACCTTAAAATGATATGCAGCGCCCCTCGCTTTTTAAGTTATTTTATGGCCCCCGGGATGGAGTACATGGGGTCTTTTTAGGCTCGGGGAGCGGAGCCACGTGGACCCCCTCTCCTTTGAGTTCTACTACAGCCCCAGAGGATGGTGTCCCCGGGACCTTTAGTGACGCAGGAGGGGGGCCATGCTCCCCTCCCTCCCCAAAAACTATTTGCGCTCTCCACCCGGTCCTGGCCTGGGGGTGTGAAAAGATGTGCAGGAAAAAAATATATATATATATAATCAGGCCCCCATCAAATTGGCTTTCCAAACAGAAAGGCTTTTTCAAATGCTTTACATGCAAAGCATGCAAGCATGCTAAAAATTTTAAGGAATATAACACTCCTTTCCTGCCCCAACCTGTTAAAATTAAGCGACGCATTACATGTAAAACTGAATACGTTGTTTATGTGTTGGAATGCCCTTGCGCATTACGCTACATTGGCAGTACTAAGTTACCCGTGCACATGAGGATCCTGCAACACCTTCGGGCTATTAATAACAAGGATCAAACATACCCAGTTGCACGGCACTTCGAAGCCAAACATGCCAGTGACAATACTCTTCTTCAGTACTTTGCCATCGACTGTATACCTCCGTCTCGCAAGGGTGGAAACAGAGATAGTGCCTTACGGGTATTGGAGACTAAATACATCTTGGAATTAAATTCCAAAGCTCCTATGGGTCTTAACACTACGGAGGATTTATATACGTGTATATAAATCAAGTCTCATCTTTTACGTGAGGTTATGATTTCCTGATTTCTGAATCTATGGATATTAAGATGTGTATAGCTTTGTATTGCCTATCTGTTTGGAGCATTTTTTGATTAATTATACTGCTATGGTACTGCTACAACTTTCCATTGTCCATCGTATTATGCCCTAATTTGTTTCTCTACATATACATCTGCGCTCTATACATTGTAACTAAGTATTGTTTTTTTAACAATTCACTGTCACTGAACACACTGGTGGTTATATGTTGGAATCTATTTTGATTTATTATTTGTTCACTGATTCACTTTTAAGTATATCACAGAATTTCTCGCCTATGATATTCAGGCAGCTGATATAAACGATCATCTAACACTTGGATTTGGTTGCCTACTTTTTAAGTGCTTGCCCACTTGGGCAGTATTATGTAAACAGCTAATTGCAGACTGCATCTGTACACACGTATAGTGTGTGACCAGTGGTTACTCTACACATGAATTGATGTGTTTGAAGCTCCGAAAAATTAATTGAGGAGTAACATACAAACTCTCTTTATTTATTTAGAAAAGTATATATTTTTATAAAGATATATATATTTTTGTATATATGAAGGTGTACATTTATGAAATCTTTTTATGATGATTTTAACCTGTACATTCCACTGGAGTTTTAATGTATTTGTTCTGCAGTCTGATCTCTGTATGGTGCATTGCATAGTCTGTTTTTCAGTTCTATGAATGTAATGTCACAGCTGTTAGCAATTTTTTGTATCTTGCACTTTAAATTTGGCACCGGTCCATGAGTAACGCGTCATGTGATCAAGGTCCAGGTCGGACCGAAACGCGTCATGGCGGCATAATGATGCAGGGCGGAAAACTTTAAATAAATGAAGAAAACGCACAAAGAAATTGGGTCCGCGTTGTCTATCTGAGTCCGTGTTTGCTACTGGATTCCCGAAGGATAGAGTACTGCAATATATATATATATATATATATATATATATATATTCACTGAAAAAACCATAGGTTATAGACCATATATAGTTAGGGATTAGCATTTAAAAAACCTTATTTTATTTGCACAAAACCATTGAAATTCCATATATAGTTAGTTGCACTAACTATATATCGCGGACCCGCAATCCACTGCTAATGATGTCACATATTACATCATTCATGACATGGTCAGTGACATCACTGATGACATCACTGATGACATCTCAAATGACATCACTGATGACATCACTGATGACAACACCCAGTGACTGTATGTTTCTGTAAAGTTAAAATATGTCTTACATATTGAAGAATGAGTGGATGTATAAGTGTCTGGATGAAGGATTTAGTAGGTGCATGACTGACTGTATGAGAGAATGATTAAATGTGTCTCACTGAGTGCATGGGTTAGTGATTAAAGTGTCTTAGTTTGGCAATCATTATTTATGTTCTTCTGTAAACTGCTGCATGTTTAAATCAGTAGCTATATCAGTAACTATATGGGTTATTGAATGGTTGCTCAAGTATTTGTATGGGAGACTGAGTATGTGTGTGGGTGGCTGGGAGGTGTATAACTCTGTGCATAGATGTGTGAGCAGTTGATTCCCTAGGTGTATGGCTTCAAAAGTGCATGTAGAAACAGCTGTATGGACAGTTGACTGTGTGCATGAGTATATTGGTGAGTGAATGGATATCTCAGTTCTACATGTCAAAGTAAGTACATATGTAAAACACACTCCATGTGAGAGTTGACATATATAAATAACTGAACATAAGAGCCAGTGAATGTGAGAGTGGCTGTATGAATCATTGTGAACTTGTATCAAGGATTGTATAAGAGAGTAAATATGTGTTAGTATATGTTTGAATAAGTAAGGTGTGTATAACTGTATAGTTGAGGAAATGGAGGTGTGATTGATTCTTTGCATGACTGACTAGGTGTGTGAGTAACTCCATGGATGTGTGACAGTCTGTGAGTGCCTGTTTACACTGATTGTATCTAAGGTTATATTAGAGTCTGAAGATGTATTATCACATAAATGATATCATCAGTGATGTAATCAGTAATGTCAAATGAGATGTCAGTGATGTCATCAGTGATGTCATTTGAGATCTCATCAGTGATGTCATCAGTGATGTCATTTGAGATGTCATCAGTGATGTCATCAGTGATGTCACTGACCATGTCATGAATGATGTAATATGTGACATCATTAGCAGTGGATTGCGGGTCCGCGATATATAGTTAGTGCAACTAACTATATATGGAATTTCAATGGTTTTGTGCAAATAAAATAAGGTTTTTTAAATGCTAATCCCTAACTATATATGGTCTATAACCTATGGTTTTTTCAGTGAATTTTCAAGGTTTTGTAAATGCAAATTCCTAACTATATATGGTCTATAACCTATGGTTTTTTCTGTGAATTTCATTGGTTTTTTAAAAGCTAATATCTATAGCTGTAAAATATATTCTTTATTAAGTGACGTATCACGTAGCCCGTGAGACGCCTCATGATGCATCGCATAACCGTGACGTATCGTCTCTGCAGCGCAAACCAAACCCAAAACGTAAGCGCGCCAAAACACGCTTAAAGATATATATATATTTTTTTTACCTTAATTAGACAAAATCCACACGTGCACATATCACAAACGTTCAAAAAACACAATATGTCGGACTCCCGTTACGCTGCCGGTTAGCTGCCCGGTTAACGTACCAGGAAGCACCTTTACCGCGAAAAATCGCATTTTTTTTTTCACCCCCCAGGGAACTTTAATAGCCCCCTCATCAATCCTAGGGGTTCAGGAGGGGTCTGCCTTACCCCTTTCATTCATTTACACCTTTTTTCCACCTCTTGTCTCTCGATCCCACAGAGAGACAAGATGGCGGCCGCTCCAGACTGTTTACAAAGATAACAGCCAATCAGCTTCTCCTCAGACTCCCGTTACACTCCCGGTTAGCTGCCCGGTTCGCGTACCAAGACGCGTCTCTACGGCGAAAAAAACGGAATTTTTTTCTTTTTTTTTTTTTGGGCCCAGCGTGGCTCTATAATATCCCCTCATCAATCCTAGGGGGTCAGAAGGGGTCTACCTTGCCCCCTTTCCTTCATTTCCTCCTTTGTTTTGGCCTCCTCTTGTCTCTCGATCCTACCGAGAGACAAGATGGCGGCCGCACCGGACTGTTTAGAATGTTGACAGACACCGGAGAGCCAATCAGCTTCGCTTCGCAAAGTTCCGATAAGCGAAAAGTACGCGAACCGGATCGCTGCCCGGAGCGCTGTTACAGATATATATCTTGATTTAAACGTTAATTTCTCAAAATCCACTGAAGCACATATATTGAGACCTAGCAAAGGCACATCGGGCTAACAGTCCCTACAATTTTGCCAAGTTTCGTGCAAATCCATTCAGCCGTTCGAGCTAAAAGTGAGTCCAACCGCCCTATGGAAAACTCAATGTTAAAAACGCGTTTTGGGACCCCCCTTTTTTCTCAGCCCCCCCTTGACGAAACCCCCCCAAATTTCCAGGAGCTGCTCAGAAACAAAATGTGCCATTTTCCTGAAAATTTCAGCCGATTCCGTCCACAAACGCCAAAGTTATTAGACATAGAATTTTCAGAAATCCCATAGGGAAAAAATCCTAACTATATATACCTACTGGCGACCGCCAGTAGGTAATATATATATATTCACTGAAAAAACCGTAGGTTATAGACCATATATAGTTAGGAATTCGCATTTACAAAACCTTATTTTACTCACACAAAACCATTGAAATTCCATATATAGTTAGTTGCACTAACTATATATCGCGCACCCGCAATCCACTGCTGATGATGTCACATATTACATCATTCATGACATGGTCAGTGACATCACTGATGACATCACTGATGACATCTCAAATGACATCACTGATGACATCTCAAATGACATCACTGATGACATCTCATTTGACATTACTGATCACATCACTGATGATATCATTCATGTGATAATACGATGAACCTCTTCAGACTCTAATATAACCTTAGATACAATCAGTGTAAACAGACACTCACAGACTGTCACTCATCCATGGAGTTACTAACACACCTAGTCAGTCATGCAAAGAATCAATCACACCTCCATTTCCTCAACTATACAGTTATACAAACTTTACTTATTCAAACATATACTAACACATATTTACTCTCTTATACAATCCCTGATACAAGTTCACAATGATCCATACAGCCACTCACACGTTCACTGGCTCTTATGCACAGTTATTTATATATGTCAACTCTCACATGTACTGTGTTTTACATATGTACTTACTTTGACATGTAGCACTGAGATATCCATTCACTCACCAATACACTCATGCACACAGTCAACCGCCCATACAGCTGTTTCCACATGCACTTTTGAAACCATATATCTAGTGAATCAACTGCTTACACATCTATGCACAGAGTCATACACCTCCCAGCCACCCACACACACACTCAGTCTCCCATACAAATACTTGGGCAACCAATCAATAACCCATATAGTTACTCATATAGCTGCTTATCAACACATGCAACAGTTTACAGAACAACAGACATAATGATGCACAAATTAAGACAGTTTAGTCACTAACCCATGCACTCAGTGAGACACATTTAATCACTCACTCATACAGTCAGTCATGCACCTACTAAATCCTTCATCCAGACACTTATACATCCACTCATTCTTCAATATGTAAGACATATTTTAACTTTACAGAAACATACAGTCACTGGATGTTGTCATCAGTGATGTCATCAGTGATGTCATTTGAGATGTCATCAGTGATGTCATCAGTGATGTCACTGACCATGTCATGAATGATGTAATATGTGACATCATCAGCAGTGGATTGCGGGTGCGCGATATATAGTTAGTGCAACTAACTATATATGGAATTTCAATGGTTTTGTGTGAGTAAAATAAGGTTTTGTAAATGCGAATTCCTAACTATATATGGTCTATAACCTACGGTTTTTTCAGTGAATTTTCAAGGTTTTGTAAATGCTAATTCCTAACTATATATGGTCTATAACCTATGGTTTTTTCAGTGAATTTTCAAGGTTTTGTAAATGCTAATTCCTAACTATATATGGTCTATAACCTATGGTTTTTTCAGTGAATATATATATATACATACATATATAAACATATATCATCTGTATATCTATATAAATACAAACATAAATGCATGCATACATATACTTATATGCATACAGATGCATGTTATTTACATGAAAGTTGAAAAAACACTAATAAAAGCAAAGCTAAAAAGCCACCTCATTACAAACAGAATGGCTTTAACTTAAACGAGGGCGAGATCTATTGCATTTTCAATGCTTGTTTACTTTGGTTCCATCAAGAAGGCATTCAGATGTGTCACACATTTGCCATAAATTCTGAATGTTAGCACTCTAGTTGCACATTAGATCACTGTAGTAAAGCTACTGCTCACCAGGGACGTCTGCTGCTGGTATTCAAAGTGCATGTTTCAGTCTGCATGTCAGAATTTTTTTAATGAAATAGAAGAGGATTTGAGAAGTCACTCAAAATGATCCCTAATTTTTCTTTCTGAAGCACTAATCATACTTTCTATGGCAAAATTAACCCCCTCATGTTGTTCCTTTTTAAATTGAGTGTTTTCAGACTTACCACTTCATTCCAATCAAGATGGCTTCTGGTGTGCCATACTTTTGTCATAAGTAAGACTGTTAGCACTCTAGTTGTTCTTTAGAACACTCTGGGACATTCTGTCATTGGGCTATACTTGGGGTACATCTGGGTGATATTTGGGCTACATTTAGGCTCTTTTGTCTCTGGTGGCCATCTTGGGAGACTGTATGTCAGAATTTTTTAATGAAATTGAAGAGGGTTTGAGAAGTCACTCAAAATGTGCCCTAATTTTTCTTTCTGCAGCACTAATCATAATTCATATGGCAAAATATACCCCCTCATTTTCTTCCTTTTTAAATTAAATGTTTTAAGAGTTACCACTTTATTCCAATCAAGATGGCTTCAGGTGTGCCATACCTTTGTAATAAGTAGGACTGTTAGCGCTCTAGTTGTTCTTTAGAACACTCTGGGACATTCTGTCATTGGGCTATACTTGGGCTACATCTGGGTGATATTTGGGCTACATTTGGGCTCTTTTGTCTCTGGTGGCCATTTTGGGAGACTGCATGTCAGAATTTTTTAATGAAATAGAAGAGGATTTGAAAAGTCACTCAAAATGTGCCCTAATTTTTCTTTCTGCAGCACTAATAATACCTTCTATTGCATAATATACCCCCTCATTTTGTTCCTTTTTAAATTAAATGTTTTAAGAGTTACCACTTTATTCCCATCACGATGGCTCCAGGTGTGCTATACCTTTGTAATAAGTAGGACTGTTAGCGCTCTAGTTGTTCTTTAGAACACTCTGGGACATTCGGTCATTGGGCTATACTTGGGCTACATCTGGGTGATATTTGGGCTACATTTGGGCTCTTTTGTCTCTGGTGGCCATTTTGGGAGACTGCATGTCAGAATGTTTTAATGAAATAGAAAAGGATTTGAGAAGTCACTCAAAATGTGCCCTAATTTTTCATTCTGCAGCACTAATCATACTTTCTATGGCAAAATATACCCCCTCGTGTTGTTTCTTTTTAAATTAAATGTTTTAAGAGTTACCACTTTATTCCAATCAAGATGGCTTCAGGTGTGCCATACCTTTGTAATAAGTAGGACTGTTAGCGCTGTAGTTGTTCTTTAGAACACTCTAGGAGGCTGCAGTAGAACACAAAGGAATCAACTGACAGTCTCAGTCCTTGTTGGATGTACATGTTTTACTGAGAATGTCAGACTTCATTTTCACATGACTGAGAAAGATAATGTGAATTTACAGAAAATATGCTTTCAGTTTAGCTTATAGATCCCCTTCCAAACCACTGTGGGAAAATCATGAGATATTAGTTTTCTTTCAAACAATATTCATGATATCACAGCAGAAGGTTTTTTCACATGGTAAAATCACATTAGAACCCACCACAATTCCTAAAACGAGTATGGTACCATCAACAAATGATTTATAATGTAACTAAAGTCCTAAAGCCCTCTATTAACTACAATGCTTTTTAATGAGGTGCTATCATGTATATTGGTCCCAAGATGGCTGCCAACACTTCTTGGATGAAGTGCTGACAGCCAATCAGATCAGATGTGTGGTTAGGCTCCGCCCAGATATATATCTTTTTTTGAACCTAAATTACTCAAAATCCACTGGAGCACATATATTGAGACCTAGCAAAGGCACATCGGGCTAACAGTCCCTACAATTTTGCCAAGTTTCGTGCAAATCCATTCAGCCGTTCGAGCTAAAAGTGAGGCCAACCGCCCTATGGAAATTAACATGGGAAAAACGCGTTTTGGGACCCCCCTTTTTTCTCGGCCCCCCCTAGATGAAACCCCCCCAAATTGTCAGGGGCTGCTCAGAAACAAAATGTTCCATTTTCCTGAAAATTTCAGCCAATTCCGTCCACAAACGCCAAAGTTATTAGACATAGAATTTTCAAAAATCCCATAGAGAAAAAATCCTAACTATATATACCTACTGGCGACCGCCAGTAGGTAATATATTACCTACTGACGGTCGCCAGTAGGTATATATAGTTAGGATTTTTTCCCTATGGGATTTCTGAAAATTCTATGTCTAATAACTTTGGCGTTTGTGGACGGAATTGGCTGAAATTTTCAGGAAAATGGCACATTTTGTTTCTGAGCAGCTCCTGGAAATTTGGGGGGGTTTCGGCAAGGGGGGGCTGAGATAAAAGGGGGGTCCCAAAACACGTTTTTCCCATGTTAATTTCCATAGGGCGGTTGGACTCACTTTTAGCTCGAACGGCTGAATGGATTTACACGAAACTTGGCAAAATTGTAGGGACTGTTAGCCCGATGTGCCTTTGCTAGGTCTCAATATATGTGCTTCAGTGGATTTTGAGAAATTAACGTTCAAAGTAAGATATATATCTGTAACAGCGCTCCGGGCAGCGATCCGGTTCGCGTACTTATCGCGTATCGGAACTTTGCGATGCGAAGCTGATTGGTTCTCCGGTGTCTGTCAACATTCTAAACAGTCCGGAGCGGCCGCCATCTTGTCTCTCGGTAGGATCGAGAGACAAGAGGAGGACAAAACAAAGGGGGAAATTACCATAAGGGGGCATAGTAGATCCTCGTTGACCCCCTAGGTTTTATGTGGAGGTTTTAAAAGGGCCCAGCAGGGTCAAAAAAAAAAAATTCTTTTTTTTTTTTTGCGCGATGAGCGCCTAGTACGCGAACCGGAAAGCGTTCTGGGCAGCGTACTATAAGGATAATAGAATGATACACTTTTCAAATACTGTATGTTAATTGTTTGTTGTTTTTGTTGTTTTTTTTTTGTTTTCTTTATTTTTAAAGTTTTTTTTTATTTTGATTGTTTTTCATAATTTATTAAACTTTCTAACATTTCAGTGTCTGAAATGTCATTATTTTCTTGAAATATTGTTTGCAATCTGTGAGGTTGTAAAATGTCCTCATTTTCAAGGAGGGCATCTACTGCTTGGACACATTGCAGCAGTTCTTTATCCAAGCTTTCATCCATAAATTCCATGTCAATTTGATCAATCAATTCTTGGCTGCTCTCTTGCAGGTCCATTTCAAAAGAAACTTGGTTTTCGCCTTCCATTTTGCCTGAAATTTGGATTAAAAAAATATATATTAGTAGAGATAGGGCACTGTTGGGATTAATTTTAGATAGGCAGTTTTAATCAGTGAATTTATCTTTTGGCAGTGTATAGTATCAGAGTGGAAATAGGACTATAAAAAAGTGTATGTGATTTAACCAAGACAAGCCTAACTCCATTCATAACTATAACAGAGAAGTCTATCTAAATACATTACTACTACAGAGGGATAGTATATATCTATCAGAAAAAGTCTACCATATTAAGTTATAGTGCACAATATACTTCAGTTTTAAAAATAACAACTTACCTTTAGAAACAAGTTGAGGTGTTTGGTAGCTATTCAAATGTGATGTACAACAAGAAGTAGCAGTGAAAATGGCTGTGTTTTCTTCTCTTCCTTTATATATATTCAGGTATATAACCAATCAAATGTCAGGTAATAAAAGTAGAAAATGAAAGTAACATTTTCATTGGTTGTCAATTCCAACACTTCAGATGTGTTTTGTGAAGTAATTTACCTCACGGTACTTAGAGAGGTCTACAGGCTAAATGGCTAAATGAAATTTCAATCAAATTTGTGATAATGAAAGGGATTGTTATGTAGTATGAGCTAATCTATATTTGGTGAGAGTGTCTCTAGTCGTTTTTCGGTAAATTACTTTCCCACCTTTTTTTTGGACCGCTTCCCGGAAAGCGGTCCGGTCCGCGAACTAGGAGCGTAACGGGAGTCCACCATTTTGTGTTTCGGTCGAATCAAGGTATAAAATGGAGGGTAAATAATGTTCTGAATGGGTAGAAGGGGGCATGGTACAAGTGTTTTGACCCCCTAGGTTTTCTGAGGGTGGCTGAGGAGAACCATATGTGCACAGAAAAAACTTTTTTTTTGAAATTTTGCGCGGTTAGCTTCCAGTTCGCGTACCGGATAGCGCTCTTTGAGCGTAGTTTGTTGAAAATTACAGAAAAAAGTTAGAAAAAAAATAATAAAAGTGTGTGATCAGATGAAGGGTAGCTCTGAGAAGAGCTTTTGGGTTTATGGTACATTTAGGTACTTATAAGTAGGTACCAATGCACAGTCTTAAATTCAGAATGAAAATTCTGTTGCCCTCATCTGAGAAGTGAACTCCATCTCCTCTGTAGATATCTTGCATGTAGTAACGCAAGTTATTGTTGTACAGGGAGCCCATTCCATGGTCTCTCATGAAAGCTGAAACAGATTTGTTTACATGCTTCCTCGCTTTCTCAATTTGTGGAGAAAATTGGTTGGACCACCTCCATTTCTGTCTTTGGCATATATTGGAATATACCAAGGCAGTTTGAGGAAAAAGTGCCATTAATTGCTCAAAGGTGTCCTTTAAAAGCATTTCCAGACCTACCCCTGTCAAAGTGCCCAAATCATTACCTCCACAGTGCACTATTAACAGGTCAGGTTTTGGCAAATGCATAAAGGTTTTCACCAATGGTATCAATTGGTGACATTTTAATCCTCTTTGGCCCAACCACTTAATTTCCACATCCTGTAAATTGAGGTTAGGTAAATTTCTGTTCTCAGCATACCTTTGAGCCCAGTGGATGTAACTATGTCCAACAATCCAGACCTTAAACATGGTGGGAGAAGGTTGTTCTGCAGTCAGATGAAGTGTGGTAATGAAAGGGCAGTTGAAACAGTAGGAGTTTGTAAAGAAAAAAAACTGTGGATTTCCAATGCTAATGAATCATTAGCAGTGATTGGTGCATTTCCATTTCTGAAAACAGAAAGTTAGGGTGCATGGATGTGTTCTTTGAAAGATGTAATTTGAATGGTCAAGGAAGAAACATTTAATGAAAGATTGCACTGGATACGCAGGTGCACTGAGAGTTCAGAGTTCAATTGAAACATTGTTGTGTGAATTTGCAAACATGAGAGGTCTTCCAGGAGGTGGTTGCTATGGAAAAAAGGCAGAGAGGGCAGAGGGGGGAAGGGTTTTGATTTGAAAAAAGTGAGGGAAGAGTTATGATTGGCTAATATGAGAGATATGTGAAATGAATATCTGTATTTCTGTGCTTTCAATAGCTGCAGCCTCTGGAGTGCATCCTTTTTCTTCTGCTGAAGACAATTTGGTGTATTTCTGAGACTGTTTTCAAAACTCAAAAAATATTTGCTAAGGTGAGAAAAGATTTATTTAATTTAGATAGAGAATAGTATGATTTAAGGAGAAAATGATGAAGAAAGCTGTGTTTTTAAAATGTGGTTTTGTCTCTAGTGATATACAAATAGAATTTGTTTCTTTGAGAAATTGTAATTGCATATTCGGTGTAGCATTCTGGCATGCAGTAACACAAGTTATTGTTGTACATGGAGCCCATTCCATGGTCTCTTATGTAAGCTGAAACAGATATGTTGTTTTTAAAAACGATTTTAGAAATCAATTACATTTCTGGATATGTACTGCTAGAGCTTCATAGGTTGTTTTGGGTTATATTTATAAGGCATTTGAGTGTCTTTGATGTTATTTTTTCCTTTTTAAATGGAAAGTGTTCCTCATGGGGCAAGTGTCTTGTAAATACGCTCCCACTTGTGCTTTGCAAATTTAGATTTTGATTATGGGAGTTACATAGCCATGTTAATAATGTCCAAACAATGGTGCTAGGGTATTCAAGAAAACGCTTTCATGTGTCTCAAGGACATTTTCAGTCATTTCCTCTTGATTACAGGTATACAATTGATTTATATGCTGTGTTTAAAAACGATTTTTGAAATCAATTACATTTCTGGATATGTACTGCTAGAGCTTCTTAGGTTGTTTTGGGTCATATTTATAAGGCATTTGAGTGTCTTTGATGTTATGTTTTCCTTTTTAAATGGAAAGCGTTCCTCATGGGGCAAGTGTCTTGTAAATACGCTCCCACTTGTGCTTGGCAAATTTAGATTTTGATTATGGGAGTTACATAGGCATGTTAATAATTTCCCAAAAATGGTGTAAGGGCTTAATCAAAATCTAAATTTGCCAACCGCAGGTGGGAGCGTATTTACAAGAAATTTGCACCATGAAGAACGCTTTCCATTTAAAAAGGGTAAAATAGCATAATAGACACTCAAATGCCTTATAAATATGACCCAAAACAACCTATGAAGCTCTAGCAGTACATATCCAGAAATGTAATTTATTTCAAATAATGACTTACTTCATTGGTAGGCCTTCACATGTATTTTCTCCTTTGTTTTCTTCAGTGAAAATCTTATCTGCAACCATGTGTTGGCCTCACCTCAAAAAAATAAAACAGGTGATGGACCGAATGTGGATCAATGACACACATTCACCCCAGTCCAAAGATCTGGGCTTAAACAAACCTTTAGATAGGCCACACCTTATCACCATCCTGAATTAATCATTTAACATATTAGGGAGTGATTTATGATTGTTGTATGCCTGTTTCGTACCATTGTGTGTCATTATTGTGATGCAGTGCTGGTGCAAAAGATTTGCTATGTTAAATAATAAGTAGGGCATTAAGTTTTAGATGATTGTTATTCATTTACTGTTTGGTAATAGTGGTTAATAACATTTTTTATTATATTTTTCCACAGATTCAACTGCAGATCTTTTTTTAATTTGAAAAATGCCAACGAAAAATCGTATTAGAAAGGCTAGAAAACGTCAAAGACAGCAGGATGATGTTTTATTGCAGCAGTCCTCTTCCCCAAATACTTTTCAAAACACCAAGAAAACTCCGGGTAAGAGCACAAAATCATTCTTAAGAAATATTTTTAGAAAAAAAAGTATTTATCCTAAAAATGTTTCAGTTCAGAAAAAGAAAAGTAATTTAAATGGAAAGGAAAGACTCATCAAAAATGTTACTGGTAGAGGAAGAGATAACTCTGTGCATGATAGTAGAAGGAAACAACAGTTTAGGGACATTCGAAATCGAATGTTCCGTAACAGGATAATAGTTAATTTATTAAAAAATATTAAGAAAGGCCAACAGAAAGCGGCATTTTATAAGAAGAAGAAAAATGTAGAGAAAATTATTGATCATGCTTTTGAAATTAAGCGAAAGTTGTTTATTTTGGTAATCAATAGAATTAGGAAACTAAGCAAGGTAATTTCTGATTTCAAAACAAAAAGTAGATGGAAGAGAGTAGTAAATCGTACTAACTTTTGTGAAGTTTTTTCCGGAGAATGGATGCATAGTTCAAGTTGTGAGGCATTTTTTAATGAGGAGAGTTATTTTCAGGATAATGATTTGCTGTTTGCAGTTGACACCAGTGGTCGAGCTTATGAAGTGAAGGATGGTTGTCCAGTTGAAAAAGAACAACTTGTGACAACAGAGACAGAAGAGGCGCTAAGTGATGAGGTTTTAGGAAGACGTCCTAAGGGTCCTGTGTACATTTGGAAGTGTAGTTCTATTTGCAGTGTGCGACAGGTTTCCATCAATTTGCTTTGTGATTTTGTACGGACATTGAATAAGAAAAGTTTGAAGCAGAAAATGAAGTTGTTGCAAGATTTAGATCCTTGCAGAGTGAGACAAATGACAGGTTTGCGTGGTCATTCACTGGCTTGTCTTTCCAGGAGAGTATGCCAGAGTGTTTTTCATCATTTCAGGATGCTAGCAGTGCATCATAATAAAGTGAGAAAATTAGTGAGAATGTTGTATTATGCTAAGAGTCCAGCAATTATGCTTAAACAATTATGTGCTGCTCTTTTGCATGGTTCTGAAATAGATGTGAAGAATATTTGTGAAGAAATTGAGTTTTGTTACTTTGGTAGTAGAGATGAGAATGTTCAAATTGACCCAGAAGTAGAGGGTTATGTTGAAGATAATATACAGGTTTCTAGTACAGATAATTTTCAGAAGGAAATTGCCACGTTTCAGATGAAATCAAGTGAGAGGCCTAATTTCATTTGTGTATGTTGTCGACGCACTTATTATAAGAATCAGACTAAGTTAGTGGATTTATATGCAAAAACTGAAAGGGAAAATAATAGTGAATGGAAGGATTTTGCCACATACTTGATGGTAGAAAATTGTTTTGATTTGGGAGTGGACCAACGTGTGTGTACTTATTGTTATAATAAATTAAACCAAAACCAGATGCCTGCTAGGGCAGTTCATAATAATCTGGAATTGGTTGAGATTCCTTCAGAATTGAAGGATTTAAATACTTATGAATCTATTTTGATTCAAAGTGTCCATCCCTTCCAGGCTATTGTAAGAATGGAACCAAAGACAGGGAAGTTGCCTCCCACAGATTTACAGACAGGATTAAAGGGAAGAGTTGTTTATTTGCCTCTAGATTTGAACAAAAACATTAACACAATTGGAGTAGAAAAAGTGGAAGAGGAACCTCTGGTTATCTTGGTTAATGGGGTTCCGACAAAGAATAAGAAAATATGGCAAGATTTAGTGGATGTTAGGAAAGTCAAAAATGCAACTTTGTATTTGAAGAAAAATAATAAGTACTATAAGAATGTATATGTTGCAGAAGAGGAAGTAAGTGATGAAGAGGATAGCGTTTTGTGTGCTGGCCAAATTGAGAAAGTAGAGGCGTCTAATAGTGAAGAAATATATGAACATTATAGTGTTCATCCTTTGCATTCCAAGGAAGTCATGGGGAATGCTATTGAGTTGTTTCAAATGAAACAAGCCAAAGGGAGTCCCATTAGTGTTTGGGAGGAAAGTTTGGAAGCTCGGTGTTTCCCACAGCTATTTCCCACAGGTCGAGGAGGAAGATATGATGAGCGACCTCATCAAATTCCTGCGTCTGAATACCGGACTTTACGATTGTATGCAGAAGATTCTAGGTTTCGTCAATGCATTCCCTATTTGTTTCATCTCCTGTTTGAAAGCGATCTGTCTGGACTGTCATATGCAGTGAACCACATCTTAAAAAGTGGTATACAGATGCGAAACATCTCGGCAAGTGATTTTATGCATAAAGTCAATGTCCAAGACAGTATTTTGGATTCTCACTTAATTAATCTCATGGCGTGTCAGCGTGGTACTAATGAGTACTGGTACCGTCGTCATGGTGATTTAAAATGTATGTTGAGGAACTTAGGAACTCCAACATGGTTCCTTACTCTGAGCTGTGCCGAGTATGGCTGGGAAGACTTACTTGAATTTCTACGAGAGGCAAATGGAAATATTGAAAACATTGATTTCAAGACACCTGGAGAACTGTGTTCTTTGGATCCAGTGAATGTATGCAGGTACTTCAATCATAGATTTGAAGCTATGATGTCTTTCATCACAAATAAGAAGAATCCACCCCTTGGAGAGGTGTTGGATTTCTTCTGGAGAAAGGAGTACCAAGCAAGAGGTGCTCCTCATATACATATGTTGTTGTGGATCAAGGATGCACCTAAATTTGGAACAGATCCGGATGACTTAGTGATGAATTTCATAGAACAGTATTCTACGTGTGCTGTTCCAAACGCAACGGAGAAGAAAAGCCTAAGAGAACAAGTTTTACGTTTCCAAAGCCATCGTTGTGGAAAGTACTGTCGTCGTAAATTCAGAAACAAGGACAAGTTCTACACCAAATGTCGTTTCAACTTTCCACGACCGGTGATTTCTAAAGGAAGAGTGAACAGTTTGATGTCTTCACTGCGACATAATGTGACGAGGAAATCACCCAAAAATACATACAATTTGAAAAGGAACGAAGAGTCCAAGTACATCAATGACTACAACCCAGTGATTTTGTCCATGTGGAATGCTAACATGGATATACAGTTTGTGGCTGACAACTGTATGGCTGTGGCTCGGTATGTGACATCTTACATCACCAAAAAAGAAAAGACAGAACTGAAGGAAATGTGGGAGGACATTTCCCATGAAAAGAGCCTCAGCAAGAAGTTGTACAGTTTCAGTCTGAAGATGTTGTCGCATCGAGAAATCGGAGCTTACGAATGTTCTGATCGATTGTCTTCAGCAAGTCTCTATGCCAAATCCAGGAGTATCGTTTGGGCGAGTCTTGGTCTTGCTGCAACGCGAAATCGAGTTCTAAAACCTGTCCGGGAAATTGAGTATTTGGCAGAAAAGGAACCAAACAGTACCGACATTTTGAAGACCAACATGTTGGATACATATTATCCAAATCGAAGCAGTCACCTTGAGAATGTTTGTCTATATGAGGTTCTACAAAATTATATATTCAAGAGGAACATCAAAAAAGATATTGAGAAAGGAGTGTATGCTGTAATTGGAAGTGAGGGATGCCTGGTCAAGCAAAGAAAATGCCAATTAGTAAACCATCGAAAATTGAGTGGCGAATCTCCAGAAAAAAAGGAGTTTTTGTATTTAGCACTTTTGCAACTTTTCAAGCCTTGGCGTGCAGAAGAGGAACTGCTTGGAGATTTCCTCTGTTACGAAGACTCTTTCACTGCTGCTAAGGAGACCATAGAATGTCCTGCTTTTCCCAAATATCAAGAAATGCTAACTTTGGAAATTGAGCAGGAAGCAACGATTGCAGCCGAGATTGCCAGAGACAGTTCTCAGGACAGTCAGAGTTCTGTTTCATTGAGTCAAGATCCACTTGGAGGACCTATTATCGAAAATGAAGCTGCCACTGCTATGAATGAAGTGGAAAGAGCCATGGCACATGCTCAGGAGGATTCAGTTAACTTAGAAGACTTGGAAAAACAACTCAGCGTTGAGCAGAGGAAAATATATGATGAAGTTACCAAGCAAATTGAGCACGGATTAAGTCATGAGAAGAAAGAGTGCTCATGTACATCGTTGAAGCCTGTCCGACTGTACGTGAGTGGAGAAGCGGGAACTGGAAAAAGTTTCCTTATTAAAGCAATTTCTTGTTATTTGCAGGAAAGGACTGAGTCATCGCTGTCTTGTGTTGTCACCGCTCCTACTGGACTGGCAGCACATAACATTAAAGGTATTACTTTGCATCGTCTACTGATGCTGCCAGTGGAGCATGACAACAAATTACAATACCACAAGTTATCTGGGGATGCTTGCTGTGAAGTTTCAAGAGTCTTGAGGAAAATGAAACTACTTATCATTGACGAAGTAAGCATGGTTTCCAATGTCATGCTTGCCTTTGTGCATTTGAGAATGCAAGAAGTATTTAAAACTGAATATGATGTGTTATTTGGTGGCAAACACATCATTGTTTTCGGAGATCTTCTGCAGCTGACACCAGTAAAAGGTCAACCTGTGTTCAAAATACTCACGCATGAAGATACCAGGAAGTGCCTAGGGAGCATTGGCAACGTCAATATATGGTTAAACTTCAATTATGCTGAACTGCATGAAAATATGCGTCAGGCAAAGGATGAAGATTACAAGAATATTCTACAAGATATTAGAATTGGAAAAGTGACCGAGCATGGGAAAGAAGCTTTAAATGCACGATTACTGTCAAATTTATATCCCGAACAAGAGATTGTGCCTGAGAATATTTTTCAGAAAATTACTGAGAAGAAATCCGGAATATGTTTGATGCCAACTCTTGCAGAATGTGCCATCTTCAACAACAAAATGTTGAATTTAGAAAAGCAAGAGATTGTGAAACTTGAAGCTATTGACAAAATAGAGCATATGGGATCAACAATTATTTTGTCAGAGAATTTGAAATCAAAATTGGATTCATTAGAGAAGACTATATCTAAAACTGCGGGTTTTGAAAAGACTCTGAATGTGTGCTTAAATTGCCGAATCATTTTGAGAAGGAATTTACATGTTGAAAGAGGTCTGGTAAATGGATCAATGGGTAATGTTGTTGATTTTGAGAAATACAGAAATAGAGATGGAATAGAATTTTTAAAAATTAAATTTGATGGCATTGAGGAAGTACAGCTAATTGGTCGTTGTTCTGCTAGATTTTTGCTTGTTAAAGACTTATATGTTCGCCGTAAACAGTTTCCTGTTTGCTTGGCATATGCGGTGACAATCCATAAATCGCAAGGTTTAAGTGTAGACAGTGCATTGGTGAATATTGGCAGTTCTGTGTTCAAGGAGGGTATGGCATATGTGGCATTGTCACGAGTTAGAACTTTATCGGGATTGTACTTGATTGACTGTGATGTCACAAACATTTGTGCGGATCTAGATTGTGTTAGGGAATACAATAGGTTAAGAAGAGAGTATGCGCCACATTTGCCTCAATATCCTTTGTTTGAGAAACGTGTGGTAGGCCGGAAACGTAGAAATATCAGTAATAGTAGGGAGGTTGTAGCAAAAAGACCAAAAGTCGATGAACCGAAAATTGTTAGCAGAAAGAAAGTGGATTGTGTTGAAGATGTTGTCGGTTTTCAATTTGAAAACAGTTCTGGTGTCAACTGCTATGCAAATGTAGTGGTTAATGTTCTCTTTTCACTAGAGAGTTTTAAAGAACAGATTCTCTTGAATTCAGAACAAATTTTATGCTGTTTGTTGAATTCTGTTTTCGAGAAATGTAGCACTGATCGAACAAAAGTAGAAAGTGTGTCTGAAGTTCGTTAACTGTTAGATGAATGTTCAGGTCAAACAGACTTCTCTGAAAATAATCAGCAAGATTGTCAGGAGTTTTTAATGTATATGCTTGATGTATTGCAAGATGAGGGTGTAGATGTAGATCACCTGTTTGGGCTTTCTTATCAATGGCAGCATGACTGCGAGAACTGTATGGTATCAAGTACTACTAGTGTAGACTCAGAAAGATTTATATATTTAACTTTGCCAGACAGTAAATCAGTCTCCTTTAATAAGCTAGTAAATGCAGCGGATCACAACATGGAGTGTAGCCAATGTAAATCTGAAATGATGTCAACATTATTTATACGTAGATATGGCCAGTATGTCATTTTAATGATCCAACGATGTAGGCCTGATGGATCAAAATTGTCAACTTTAATAAAAAATGTTGTGGCTTCTCAGCTGTCAATTTCAGGAAGGACTTTTGTAACTGTAGCAATTATCTATCACGATGGTCCTTCAACAACATCAGGACATTATACAGCTTATTTAAAGTCTTGAAACAGCTGGTCATTCTGCAATGATTCTGTTGTAACTTTCAAAAAAAAATTGCCATTTGACCTTAAAAATTCTTACCTGGTGTTTTTAAAACCAAAATTTTAAAGAAAGAATCTTGGGATTTCCTGTGAGGAATTGCAAAAAGTTCATCAAGTAGAGGGAATGTAAGTCTGCAATGCTGTCTAGATTATTGGTCCAAAACTTTTAATTATAATGTCAATTTAAAAATTCAAATATATAAACCTGATGCAAGTAAGTCTGCTTCATAGTAAACAGTATCAGTGTCATAGGAAAAGGAGAACATGAGTGACAAAGAAGGGTAAGATATTAGTAGTCCAGGATTGTGAAAATAATCTCAAATGTTTTCTTTTTGAAAGTTGCGAAAATAGAAAATGACGGGCTTTGATTGGAAGAATTAGAAGACTTGTGAATCGCTGCAACATGATTTGGCCAAGTGGAAACATGTGGTAGAATGTGAGAAGTCTTTTCTTGTATGTAACTTTTTTTTCAAAACGATGGAGGTTTTCTTTCAGAAAGTGGCGGGCTGAAAATATTTATAGCACAATAGAGTGGACGCTCTTCATAGGACATCCTTCGACGTCATTGAAAGTAAGTTAATTTTAAGGAGTTTTGAAATCAGATTTCTTAGGTTGTATGGGTTTTTTAAACACAATCATTTTGATTGTGTTTTTTTTTCCCCGCTGTTACATGATGAATATCTTCAAGTCACTGATTTAAGTGAAATTTGATACATTCTGAGAACAGCAAAAATAAACCATTTAACATGTATAATTAATGTTTTCCTTTTTGTACTTATGATATACATTAGAAATGTGAGGTAGATATGGAGAAACTGAATCTTCAGTAAGTGTCAATTTTAATGCTTACAGTGCAGTACTTCTAGGTACTGTTTTTTTTTGAAAACTGAATACACTTCACATTAAAGAAACCTCTTGAAAGGACACATCTTATTTGCATCCTGAAACAATCATTTACAATGTTACACACAATTTTATGATGGCTTTACATCTCTTTTGCGCTGCTATTGCATCACTATTGTGAGACATCAGCAATGCAAAAGAAGCACCATGTTCCAAAATAGGCCTCACTTCATCAGCATGAAGATACTGTTTGTTTAAAATAAATATCTTTAGGATTGTGTAGGGGTCGTAGAGAAGCAGAGTCTTCTGTAAGTGTCAAAGTTGTTGAAAAACTGTTTCTTCTTGAACCTTTTCCCTTCTTTTTTCTAATTTTTAAATACATGTTTTAATATTTTTGGAAATGTTTGTTCTCTCTTTTACAGATTGAAAGTATGAAATTTTTTTTTTTAAAGTTAACAAGAATTATAAGGTAAATGTTTTCTACTTTTTTAACCCGCCTTCCACTGCTGATGATGTCACTGACTATGTCATGAATGATGTAATAAGTGGGCATGTTTTACTACAATGGTAGGTCTTTACATGTATTATCTCCTCTGTATTCTTCAACAAGCATAAATTTGATATGCAACCCTGAGTACGCCTCACCTTAAACAAACTTTTAGAGAGGACACACCTTATCGTCACCCTCAATCAATCATTTACTCTATCACATTTAACATCTATTAGTTCTACTGCTTCATTTCTTTAATTCTTACTTTCCTGTGTTTGCTACTTCTCTCATTCCTTTCTCTATTACTTAATTATTCTACTCCTTCCAATATTTTTCACAGTCCCTCTCTTCTCATACTTCTTCATTCTTATTCACTCATTCTGTCTCTATTAATGGTATTGTTTCTGAATGATCTTAAAATTTTTTTAAAACAAGAACAGTAAGTATAAGGATAGGAAACAGACATTTATATTTCAAGAAAGACAGCTATAGGAAGTCAACAAAAGATACTGTTACTCGCAATCCACTGCTGATGATGTCACTGACCATGTCAAAAATGATGTAATATATGACATGATCAGAAGTGAATTGCGGGTAACAGTATCTTTTCTTTACTTCCTATAGCTTTCTTTCTTGTAACATAACTGTCTGTTTCCTTTCCTTATACTTACTGTTTTTTTAAAAAAAAAAAAATTTTTGGTTCGCTCCTGGTTCGCGTACCGGAGTGCGAACTGGGAGCGAACTAAAAAAAATAGAGCTTGGCAGAGTTCCAAAAATTCTACTAATTTTTTTTTATAATGGGGAGTTAGTTCTGAAAAGAATTTTTTTTTGGGTTTTTGTTGTTTTAAATTTTTTTTATTATTTTTCTGAACATTTTTTATATTTTTTTGTTTTTTTCTGAACATTTTGTAATTTTTTTTATTTTTTAGGGGGAGGGGGGAAACAAAAATGATTCATAGAAGAGGGCTCAACAGGAGCAACAAAAAAAAGAAGAATTTATTTTTGGGGGCGTTTTGGACAAACATGATTTTTGATTGCTCTTATTATAAGAGTTATGCTACTTTCACGGTAGCATAATATTTGATTGCACCTCACGCACATTTGTTTCACTTCTCCCATGTCCATTTGAATATTCGGGATCATCTCCCTTGCTTCTGGTCCCGAAACTTCTGGCACGACCGATCTTCTGGCTATTGCTGGGGGATTTTGTTGTTCATCCCGAAGCTGAGCAGCACTATAATTATTTGGGTGCCACCTACTCATGTGCCTGTGCATTGTAAAATTCCCAAAACTATATTTTTTGTCCGTCCCCCTTGAAAGGCGTTCATCACAGATACGGCAAAAGACATATCTTGCGTTGACTTTCTTTTGCCCTGGTGGAAATTTAAAAAATTGCCAGATGAAATGTTCCTTTCTGTTGTACCTCCTGGGCTCCTCAGGCAAATACTCAGGCACTTCCTCCTCTTCCTGATCTTCCTCTTCTTCAAAGATTGGTTGAGTAGGTGGTCCTTTCTTTCCATGAGGAGGTGGAGGTGGTGGTGGGGGAACACTACCAGAAGCAACAACTGAAGCCATTTCTCTGGAATGTAAAAGGGTCTTTCTCTCACCAAGATGAAAGTCAGAGTGAGGAAAGAAGGAGGGGTTTTCATCATTTGGGAAAAGCAAAAGTTCTAAACCAATGAAAAGTGTTAATTTTAGATCACATGACCTAGTATTACATCATTAGGAAACCAAAAGTGAAATGAACCAATGAAAAGTGTTATTACCGAGTCACATGACCTACTGTGTTTACATTTCGCGCTTTGCGCCGCTTTCCAGTCCGCTTCCGGGTCCGCTAACTTGGCGCGTCCGATGACGTATTACGCGACAACGCAAAACGTCATTCTAACATAACAAGTACGCTAAAAGAACGTTTACCGGTTCGCGGACTGGGAGCGGAACAAAAAAATATTTTTTTTAAAAATGTATTAAAAACATGTAAAATATATTTTAAGATTTAAAGAAGAATACATTTTACAGTTACAGATATTAGCTTTCAAAAAACCATTGAAATTCAATGAAAAAACCATAGGTTATAAAGAATATATAGTTAGGAATTAGCATTTACAAAACCTTAAAAATTCACTGAAAAAAACATAGGTTATAAACCATATATAGTTAGGAATCAGCATTTACAAAACCTTAAAAATTCACTGAAAAAACCATAGGTTATAAACCATATATAGTTAGGAATCAGCATTTACAAAACCTTATTTTACTCGCATAAAACCATTGAAATTCCATATATAGTTAGTTGCACTAACTATATATCGCGCACCCGCAATCCACTGCTGATGATGTCACATATTACATCATTCATGACATGGTCAGTGACATCACTGATGACATCACTGATGACATCTCAAATGACATCACTGATGACAACATCCAGTGACTGTATGTTTCTGTAAAGTTAAAATATGTCTTACATATTGAAGAATGAGTGGATGTATAAGAGTCTGGATGAAGGATTTAGTAGGTGCATGACTGACTGTATGAGTGAGTGATTAAATGTGTCTCACTGAGTGCATGGGTTAGTGACTAAACTGTCTTAATTTGTGCATCATTATGTCTGTTGTTCTGTAAACTGTTGCATGTGTTGATCAGTAGCTATATGAGTAACTATATGGGTTATTGATTGGTTGCCCAAGTATTTGTATGGGAGACTGAGTGTGTGTGTGGGTGGCTGGGAGGTGTATGACTCTGTGCATTGATGTGTGAGCAGTTGATTCACTAGATGTATGGGTTCAAAAGTGCATGTGGAAACAGCTGTATGAGCGGTTGACTGTGTGCATGAGTGTATTGGTGAGTGAATGGATATCTCAGTGCTACATGTCAAAGTAAGTACATATGTAAAACACAGTACATGTGAGAGTTGACATATATAAATAACTGTGCATAAGAGCCAGTGAATGTGTGAGTGGCTGTATGGATCATTGTGAACTTGTATCAGGGATTGTATAAGAGAGTAAATATGTGTTAGTATATGTTTGAATAAGTAAGGTGTGTATAACTGTATAGTTGAGGAAATGGAGGTGTGATTGATTCTTTGCATGACTGACTAGGTGTGTGAGTAACTCCATGGATGAGTGACAGTCTGTGAGTGTCTGTTTACACTGATTGTATCTAAGGTTATATTAGATTCTGAAGAGGTTCATCGTATTATCACATGAATGATATCATCAGT
Organism: Lissotriton vulgaris; assembly: GCF_964263255.1. Classification (NCBI taxonomy): domain Eukaryota; kingdom Metazoa; phylum Chordata; class Amphibia; order Caudata; family Salamandridae; genus Lissotriton; species Lissotriton vulgaris. The sequence continues at coordinate 210,472,057 of NC_141698.1, forward strand.
GATGTGATCAGTAATGTCACATGAGATGTCATCAGTGATGTCATCAGTGATGTCATTTGAGATGTCATCAGTGATGTCATCAGTGATGTCACTGACCATGTCATGAATGATGTAATATGTGACATCATCAGCAGTGGATTGCGGGTGCGCGATATATAGTTAGTGCAACTAACTATATATGGAATTTCAATGGTTTTATGCGAGTAAAATAAGGTTTTGTAAATGCTGATTCCTAACTATATATGGTTTATAACCTATGGTTTTTTCAGTGAATATGTATATATATATATATATATTACCGAACATTCTATTGGAATAACTTTGGCGCCAATTGAGGGATCTGCCTGTAATTTTCCTTACATTTGCCTCGCTGTGCTCCGCTCCTTCCCTGGAAGTTTTGGGGGGGATTCGTCAAGTGGGGGCTGAGAAAAAGGGGAGTCCCAAAACGTGTTTTCCCCAAGTTAATTTCCATAGGGACATTCTGACAAGGCTACAGTTTGAACAGCTGAACGGAATTACACCAGATTTGGCAAAATGGTAGGGACTGGTATGCAGCAGTGGCTTTTGTATGTTTGGTGAAAATCCCTCCAGTAGTTCTTGAGAAAATTGAATTTGAAATTTTTCAAATGCCATTTTCTATGGGACCTTTAGACATGGCTATAGCCCGAACGCCTGAACGGAATTACACCAAACTTGGCAAAATGGTAGGGACAGGTATGCAGTAGTGCCTTTTCTATATTTGGTGAAAATCCCTCCAGTAGTTGTTGAGAAATTGAATTTGAGCAAATTAGTGCGAGCGCGAGAGGAGTAAGTGTCCTGAGGCGGAAGCCGGGACGGTGTTATTGTTATTTTTAAAAAACATAGCGATTGCTGCTCTGTTTACATTTGATGAGTACTACTTTTTTAAATTACACCTGTGCGTGCCTGTGATATATTTTTCGAAAACTGCCACTGTTGGGCACTGTACTCGAACCCAGCATTGGAGGCTACTTGCTCCAGTGGGTTCCGCCATTTTGGGTCGGGAGACGGCCGAGCAGTGCAGTGCTCCGCCCCTCCCGCCCTTTCCTCTTTAAATGGCTCCCCTCACTAGGAAGCGCAGCGGGCGCGCCGGCGGCGCGCCGAAGGCTCGTCAAAGGCGAGCCCGTCTGCGCCTGTCCGCGCCGGACCCGCGCCCAGGGCCATACCCCCTGCCTCTCCCAATCTAAGCCCTATACTCAAACAGGCTTACAGTAGAGAGACACTCTGGGCCTTACACAATAAGTCCGCCAGCAAGGGCTGTAAAGTATGGGAACCTGGGACGAAAGCCCCATTCACATCTTCCCACTGCACTAACTGCTCTCAACTGCTGCCCAAACCCCTCTGGCTTCCTATTTCAGCCCAAGGAAACCAAAATACAGCTTTCATTAGGAAAAAAGACTCTCTGGTAAAGTGCCTCCTTCTCAATACGAGGTCGCTAGTTAAACACAGCTCGGAAATAGCAGAGCTAATCCAGGATGAGGACATAAAAATAGCATTCATTACTGAATCATGAACTGATGCAGCATCAGGTCCAGATATAGTTAAAGCCACTCCCCAGGACTTTGTCTGCCACACCCAATACAGGGACAAGAGGAGAGGGGGTGGCCTAGCCATCATCCACCATAAAAACATTAGAGGCTCCTTTCAACCCGGTCCCGCCGGCCTTGATGAATCTCTGCTTTTTAATTTCAATCTCTCAAACCATTTGTCCCTCACAGGCTGCCTTGTTTACAGGCCCCCAGGTGAGAAAACCCGATTTTTAGCAGCATTGAGTAAATTACTAGAAGCGGCAGCAAGTACCCAAAGGTTTACGCTACTTTGTCATTTTAATTTTCATCTGGAATGCAACGCAGACACAGATACTCGAGACCTAATAGACCTACTACAGGGGATTGATATGATGCAGCTGGTATCTGACCCCACACACAGGGCAGGACACACCCTAGACGGGATTTTCTCGAATCTTCCCAGTCTAAAAGTTACTTCGGTTCTACCAGTCTCCTGGTCCGATCACTCAGCAATTTACTTTGCCATTCCCCTCACCACTCCTGAAAAACCACCCAGCACCAGAAACGTCCCGAGACAAGTTAGAAAATGGAAGAACATTAAAGGGGACGATCTGGACAACATATTAAAAAACTCCCTGACCCCTCTCCCTAACAACGTGGAGGAAGCAGCCAGCTCATATACGGCCTGGCTGGACCAGGCTTGCTTACTCTTGGCTCCCCCCAAAACCACCCACTCCACCCGGGCTAACCCGGCTGCCCCGTGGTTTACTGAACAAATCAGGGAACACAAAATACGATGTAAAAAGCTCGAAAAGGTCTGGCGAATGAATTATAGCGAGCTGGACAAACAAATTCTCAATTCTGAGCAAAGACGTTATAAAGAAAGAATCCTACAAGCAAAAAAGGCCTTTCTCTCCAAACAGATATCCTACAAGCAAAAAAGGCCTTTCTCTCCAAACAGATAGAAGATGCCAGCAATACCCCCAAAGAACTTTTCCAGACGGTCTCTTCCCTAGCAAACCCAAAAACCATAGAAATTCCCTCCAGTCTCTCACTATGTGAAAGTTTGGCCACCTTTTTTCGTGAAAAGGTCGAGAACATCTTCTTTTCCCTAGACAGCCAGGTGAAGATTTCTTCCTCGAGCGAGGACCCAGATTCCCTCAGACCTGCGGTAACACTTCAACACTTCGAACCCATCATGGAAAAGGAAGTGATGAGACGCATACAAAAAATTAAATCAGGCTCCCCTCATGATCCTCGTGCCACTGCAATAGCCAAAATAGCACCAGATGCCATCGCCAGGGGACTAACTCCCCTTTTTAATCAGATGCTGGAGAAAGGGGAATATCCTTCCAGATGGAAACAAGCCTCCATCCTGCCCCTGCTAAAAAAAAACAACTTAGACATCACGGAGATGAACAACTATCGCCCGATCGCCCGACTCCCCCTCCCTGCCAAAATAATAGAAGGTAGCCTGAATGCACAACTAAGCACCTTTCTAAAAACAGGGGATCATCCTGACTCTTCCCAGCACGGTTTTCGTGCGGAACACAGCACGGAATCCGCCCTGATCAAATCAATGGAAGACATAAGGCAAGTGATGGACGCAGGAGGTAGAGCGGCCCTGATTCTGTTGGATCTTTCTGCGGCCTTCGACACGGTCCACCACAACTTACTGGTGGACCGGTTGAGGGCCTGTGGAATCCAGGGAAAAGCACTAAAAATCCTACAGGCGTTCCTGTCCGATAGAACACAGTCAGTGGCGCTAGGAGGCCACGAATCGCAGTCATTTGTACTACCCTGTGGAGTCCCCCAGGGATCTTCGCTTAGCCCTACCCTTTTTAATGTTTATGTGTCGACCCTCGCCCCGGTGATTAGATCGTTTGGTTTTCAACTCACTGCCTATGCCGACGACACACAGATTGTGGTGTCCCTTCAACCCGGCAACACTGATAACACAGCAGACAGATTCAAAAACTGTATGCACGAAGTGGGGTGCTGGATGGCACAAACCTGCCTTAAACTGAACTCTTCGAAGACAGAGGTCCTGCTCTTTGGAGCTAGAGAGAACTTTTGGTCCCCGAGGTGGTGGCCAAGCAAAATGGGACCACTCCCTGTGCCGGTTGACAAAGTAAAAAACCTGGGCATACTCATGGACAGCTCACTGTCCTTTAAACCCCAGATTAACGCACTCTCTTCCTCCCTCCATTATACCCTTAAAACCATCAGAAAAATTATCCCGTACCTGGAGAAGAAACACAGGAAAACGATTGTTACTGGTCTAGTGCTCTCTCGCCTGGACTACTGTAACAGCCTGATGTTAAACGCCCAGCAGAGTGTACTCAACAAACTCCAACTGTTGCAAAATGCAGCCGCCCGCCTGATCACCGACACTCCCAAATTTGCTTCGGTAACTCAGGACCTGGTGGCACTACACTGGCTGCCAATTCGTAAGAGAATTGCATTCAAGGCTCTGTGCATGGTCTTTAAAGCCCTTCATGATATGGGCCCCAGACACATGAAATTGCTTTTTCGCTGGCATAAACCAGCACGAACCCTGAGGTCAGGAGAATTGGCCCTGGTCACGGTCCCCAGAATCAAAAGAGCTCGCTGGGGAGGTAGGAGCTTCTCCCTTAGGGCGGCAGAGGCCTGGAACAAACTCCCACTTATGCTCAGACAAACTCAGAATCTGATGGCCTTTAGAAGAGGACTCAAGACTTGGCTCTTCACTCAGTAAGCCTGCTCTCTCACGTTTGCCCTATCAAACCAGCGCCAGGACACCTCCGGGTAACAGAGCGCTCTACAAATGTGCCAAATAAATAAATAAATAAATATATGCGCTCAAAATTCTATTGGGAATACCTTTGGCGCCGATTGAGGAATCTGTGTGTAATTTTCCAGAATTTTGGCCAGCTCCACTCCGCTCCTTCCCTGAAAGTTTGGGGGGGATTCGTCAAGCGGGAGCTGAAAGGGGGGGGTCCTAAAACGTGCTTTCCGCATGTTAATTTCCATAGGGACCTTTAGACATGGCTACAGCCCGAACGGCTGAATGGAATTACACCAAACGTGGCATAATGGTAGGGCCTGGTATGCAGATATGCCTTTGCTACGTTTGGTGAAAATCCCTACCGTAGTTCTTGAGAAAATTGAATTTGAAATTTTTCAAATGCCATTTTCTATGGGACATTCAGATACGGCTACAGCCCGAACGGCTGAACGGAATTACACCAAACTTGGCAAAATGGTAGGGTCGGGTATGCAGTAGTGCCTTTTCTATATTTGGTGAAAATCCCTACAGTAGTTGTTGAGAAAATTGAATTTGAGCAAAATATATATCTATATGCGCTCACCGTACGCGCACCGTGCGCATACCGTACGGGTACCGTACGCGTATGGGCGTGTACCCTTACGTGCGCGAGTGAGTTTCTGATTGGCTGGCAGTCGACTATCAACATTCCAAACTGTCCAAACCAGGAAGTGTTGGCCACCATCTTGTTTTTCAGGAGAGCTGAGGCACAAGAGAGCCCAAAACAAGAGTGGAAAACACGAAAAGGGGGAAGGGTAGAGACCCCCCAACCCTCTAGCCCTTCTTAGGGGGTCCCAAAAGGACCCCCAAGGGGAAAAAAAAAATTTGCGGGGTACGTGCCCAGTAAGCATACCGTGTGCGTACCCCACAATTTAATTTTTTTTTTTTTTTAAATGTGCACTTGGTGGTCCTTCTGGGACCCCCTGAGAAGGGCTAGGGGGTCAAAGGGTCTCAACCCTGCCCCCTTTTCGCGTTTTCCACTCTTGTGCCTAACTTCTCCTGAGAAACAAGATGGCTGCTCAGGTGGTCCCAGAAGGATGATAACATATATAAAAGCTATCCGCTAATAGAATTAGCATTTACAAAACCTTTGAAATTTATTGAAAAAAAATATAGGTTTCACGCCTGATATAGTTAGGAATTAGCATGTCATCAGTGATGTAATATGTGACATCATGAGCAGTGGATTGCGGGTGCGCGAAATATAGTTAGTACAACTAACTATATAGGAGCAATTTCAATGGTTTTTTAAATGCTAATTCCTAACTATATAAGGCCTGAAACCCATGGTTTTTTAAGAGAATTTGCAAGGTTTTTAAAATACTAATTCCTAACTATATAAGGCCTGAAACCTATGGTTTTTTAAGTGAATTTGCAAGGTTTTTTAAATGCTAATTCCTAACTATATAAGGCCTGAAACCTATGTTTTTTTAAGTGAATTTGCAAGGTTTTTTAAATGCTAATTCCTAACTATATAAGGCCTGAAACCTATGGTTTTTTCAGTGAATTTGGAAGGTTTTTTAAATGCTAATTCTATTAGCGGATAACGTTTAAATATGTTAATATCCTTGTGGAACCACCTGAGCATCGCTAGGGGTTCAGGTTGTTTCTACCCTGCCCCCTTTTTGCATTCTACGTGTTTGTTTTGCTGCTTCTTTTGTGCCTCGGTCTACCTAGCACAAGATGAATGCCAACACTTCCTGGTTAGAAGTGTTGACAGCCAATGAGCATGCTGCTTTCCTGTGAAAGGCAGGCTGATTGGCTGCCACTTTCTGTCAACACTCCAAACCAGGAAGTGTTGGCAGCCATCTTGTGCCTTGGTTGAACCAAGGCACAAGAAAGCAGTGAAATAAAGGTGCAAAACACGCAAAGGGGGCAGGGTAGAAGCACCCTGACCCCCTAGGCCAGCTAAGGAGGTCCCACAAGGACCCCCCAGGCCCCAAATTATTTTATTTTTTTATTGGTTTTCCTCGTGGTACGCTCATGGCATCGCACCCAGCGCGTACTCTGTGGAATAAAAAAAATAGTTTTATTTACTTTCGGGGTCCTCCTAGGCCCTCCTGATAAAACCTAGGGGGTCAGGGGGTCTCTACCCTGCCCCCTTTTATAGTTTTCCCCTTTTGTTTTTCACCTCTTGTGACTCGGTTCTATATATATATATATATATATATATATATATATATATATATATATATATATATATATATATATATATATATATATATATTATTATATATATATATTGAGTTCTTTATCGTGGGCTCTGTAGAATTTCAATGTAATGTAATTTAGAGCAGCCTAAGGATGAATTGCGATATACTTATGAGCTTTTTGAGTTAACTGAAGTCTAGAGTCTTTGGAGTTCCTTTCGACCATTCTGGATACACCGTTAATGCATGTCATTCTCTTTATTACGCCTTTTCCTTTGAACGCTTACTGTTTTGAAAGATACATTTTTTGTTATATATTTGAAGGAAATGAATCTTTGTGCTATACCCTGATGAATTCTTATGATGAATTTCTGGATTAACTTTATATGAAATATGACATTACTCTTTCTCTGTGTCTTGCGGCCTGCCTCAAGATCTGCACTGTTTATTTGTAAATATGACATTGTACATCTTATCATAGGACACTAGCCGATCCACGGCTTTATTCCAACGTGAGAATGCACGGATGAATGAGATTAGACCCCTGTATGGATAGAACACCTTTCCAATATGGCGCCCACAGAGGCACAAAGGGGTAAAGTCCTATGTTTATGTCAATGTTCATTTACTTCTATATTTAATGGGATGTCTGAAATTGACGAGTGACACACTGACGAAGGCTTACGCCGAAACGCGTCTGTTCTTTTTTGTTCCCTGAAATTAAATCACTGGATATCTCTTGGATTATGAGTGCTGCCTCTTTCTTGTGAAATTGAGAAGAGTTTTGAGCGTCATATATATATATATATATATATATATATACAGCTCAGCCTCGGAATTGTGATATCCAAAGAACCGCACTCGTGGAAACCAAAAGATTGCAGTGCTCACACCAAAACTTTTGGTGTGAGCACTGCAATCTTTTGGTTTCCACGAGTGCGGTTCTTTGGATATCACAATTCCGAGGCTGAGCTGTATACTATTGCGGGTACCCATTACCGCAAACTGCACCCGCTCGCGAGTGCCCTGACTCTTCAGTGGGACAGGGAGCACCATATATATATATATATATATATATATATATTCACTGAAAAAACCATAGGTTATAGACCATATATAGTTAGGGATTAGCATTTACAAAACCTTATTTTACTCGCACAAAACCATTGAAATTCCCATATATAGTTAGTTGCACTAACTATATATCGCGCACCCGCAATCCACTGCTGATGATGTCACATATGACATCATTCATGACATGGTCAGTGACATCACTGATGACATCACTGATGACATCTCAAATGATATCACTGATGACATCACTGATGACAACACCCAGTGACTGTATGTTTCTGTAAAGTTAAAATATGTCTTACATATTGAAGAATGAGTGGATGTATAAGTGTTTGGATAAAGGATTTAGTAGGTGCATGACTGACTGACTGTATGAGAGAATGATTAAATGTGTCTCACTGAGTGCATGGGTTAGTGACTAAACTGTCTTAATTTGTGCATCATTATATATGTTGTTCTGTAAACTGCTGCATGTTTAAATCAGTGGCTATATGAGTAACTATATGGGTTATTGAATGGTTGCCCAAGTATTTGTATGGGAGACTGAGTATGTGTGTGGGTGGCTGGGAGGTGTATGATTCTGTGCATAGGTGTGTGAGCAGTTGATTCACTAGATGTATGGGTTCAAAAGTGCATGTGGAAACAGCTGTATGGACAGTTGACTGTGTGCATGAGTGTATTGGTGAGTGAATGGATATCTCAGTGCTACATGTCAAAGTAAGTACATATGTAAAACACAGTCCATGTGAGAGTTGACATATATAAATAACTGTGCATAAGAGCCAGTGAATGTGTGAGTGGCTCTATGGATCATTGTGAACTTGTATCAGGGATTGTATAAGAGAGTAAATATGTGTTAGTATATGTTTGAATAAGTAAGGTGTGTATAACTGTATAGTTGAGGAAATGGAGGTGTGATTGATTTTTTGCATGACTGACTAGGTGTGTGAGTAACTCCATGGATAAGTGACAGTCTGTGAGTGTCTGTTTATACTGATTGTATCTAAGGTTATATTAGAGTCTGAAGATGTTCATTGTATTATCACATAAATGATATCATCAGTGATGTGATCAGTAATGTCAAATGAGATGTCATCAGTGATGTCATCAGTGATATCATTTGAGATGTCATCAGTGATGTCATCAGTAATGCCATTTGAGATGTCATCAGTGATGTCATCAGTGATGTCATTTGAGATGTCATCAGTGATGTCATCAGTGATGTCACTGATCATGTCATGAATGATGTAATATGTGACATCATCAGCAGTGGATTGCGGGTGCGCGATATATAGTTAGTGCAACTAACTATATATGGGAATTTCAATGGTTTTGTGCGAGTAAAATAAGGTTTTGTAAATGCTAATCCCTAACTATATATGGTCTATAACCTATGGTTTTTTCAGTGAATTTTCAAGGTTTTGTAAATGCAAATTCCTAACTATATATGGTCTATAACCTATGGTTTTTTCAGTGAATTTCATTGGTTTTTTAAAAGCTAATATCTATAGCTGTAAAATATATTCTTTATTACGTGACGTATCACGTAGCCACGTGGGACGCCTCATGACGCGTCGCATAAACGTGACGTATCGTCTCTGCAGCGCAAACAAAACCCGTAACGTAAGCGCGCCGGAGCACGCTTACAGATATATATATTTTTTTTTAACCTTAATTAGACAAAATCCACACGTGCACATATCTTGAGGCCTTGCAAAGGCACATCAAACAAACAGTCCCTACAATTTTGCCAAGTTTGGTGGAAATCTATTTATTTTACTGTTTCTCTTGGTTTTCCCCTTGTTACGCTTACCGGAACGCTACCCGGTACGCAAATCGGACGCTCCAAAAACACAAGATGTCAGACTCCCGTTACGCTGCCGGTTAGCTGCCCGGTTGGCGTACTGGGAAGCGCCTCTACCGCGAAAAATCGCAATTTTTTTTTTTTTTTTGCCCTGCGGGGAACTTTAATAGCCCCCTAATCAATCCTAGGGGGTCAGGAGGGGTCTACCTTACCCCTTTCCTTCATTTACACCTTTTTTTTCCACCTCTTGTCTCTCGATCCTACCGAGAGACAAGATGGCGGCCGCTCCGGACTGTTTACAATGTTGACAGCCAATCAGCTTCTCCTCAGACTCCCGTTACGCTGCCGGTTAGCTGCCCAGTTAGCTGCCCGGTTCGCGCCTCTACGGCAAAAAATCGCAATTTTTTATTTATTTATTTTTTTTTTGCCCCGCGGGGCACTTTAATATCCCCCCTCATCAATCCTAGGGGGTCAGGAGGGGTCTACCTTGCTCCCTTTCCTTCATTTCCCCCTTCGTTTTTCACCACCTCTTGTCTCTCGATCCCACCGAGAGACAAGATGGCGGCCGCTCCGGACTGTTTACAATGTTGACAGCCAATCAGCTTCTCCTCAGACTCCCGTTACGCTGCCGGTTAGCTGCCCGGTTAGCTGCCCAGTTCGCGTACCGAGATGCGCCTCTACAACGAAAAATCGCAATGTTTTTTTTTTTTTGGCCCCGCGGGGCACTTTAATATCCCCCTCATCAATCCTAGGGGGTCAGAAGGGGTCTACCTTGCCCCCTTTCCTTCATTTCCCCCTTCGTTTTGGCCTCCTCTTGTCTCTTGATCCTACAGAGAGACAAGATGGCGGCCGCTCTGGACTGTTTAGAATGTTGACAGACACCGGAGAGCCAATCAGCTTCGCTCCGCAAAGTTCCGTTACGCGAAAAGTACGCGAACCGGAGCGCTACCCGGGACGCTGTCACAGATATATCTGTTTTTTAAAACGTTAATTTCTCAAAATCCACTGGAGCACATATATTGAGACCCAGCAAAGGCACATCGGGCTAACAGTCCCTACAATTTTGCCAAGTTTCGTGCAAATCCATTCAGCCGTTCGAGCTAAAAGTGAGGCCAAACGCCCTATGGAAAACTCAATGTTAAAAACGCGTTTTGGGACCCCCCTTTTTTCTCGGCCCCCCCTTGACGAAACTCCCCCAAATTTCCAGGGGCTGCTCAGAAACAAAATGTGCCATTTTCCTGAAAATTTCAGCCGATTCCGTCCACAAACGCCAAAGGTATTAGACATAGAATTTTCAAAAGTCCCATAGAGAAAAAATCCTAACTATATATACCTACTGGCGACGGCCAGTAGGTAATATATATATATTACCTACTGGCGGTCGCCAGTAGGTATATATAGTTAGGATTTTTTCCCTATGGGATTTCTGAAAATTCTATGTCTAATAACTTTGGCGTTTGTGGACGGAATTGGCTGAAATTTTCAGGAAAATGGCACATTTTGTTTCTGAGCAGCCCCTAAAAATTTGGGGGGTGTTCGGCAAGGGGGGGGCGAGAAAAAAGGGGGGTCCCAAAACGCGTTTTTCCCATGTTAATTTCCATAGGGCGGTTGGCCTCACTTTTAGCCCGAACGGCTGAATGGATTTGCACGAAACTTGGCAAAATTGTAGGGACTGTTAGCCCGATGTGCCTTTGCTAGGTCTCAATATATGTGCTCCAGTGGATTTTGAGAAATTAACGTTCAAAGTAAGATATATATCTGTAACAGCGCTCCGGGCAGCGATCCGGTTCGCGTACTTTTCGCGTAACGGAACTTTGCGATGCGAAGCTGATTGGCTTTCCGGTGTCTGTCAACATTCTAAACAGTCCGGAGCGGCCGCCATCTTGTCTCTCGGTAGGATTGAGAGACAAGAGGAGGCCAAAACAAAGGGGGAAATTACCATAAGGGGGCATAGTAGATCCTCGTTGACCCCCTAGGTTTTATGTGGAGGTTTTAAAAGGTCCCAGCAGGGCAAAAAAAAAAATCTTATTTTTTTTTTTTTTGCGTGGTGAGCGCCTAGTACGCGAACCGGAAAGCGTTCTGGGCAGCGTACTATAAGGATAAAAGAATGATAGACTTTTCTAATACTGTATGTTAATTGTTTGTTGTTTTTGTTGATTTTTTTTTGTTTTCTTTATTTTTAAAGTATTTTTTTTTATTTTGATTGTGTTTCATAATTCATTAAACTTTCTAACATTTCATTGTCAGAAATTTCAAAATTGAATATATTTTGTATTCTATGAGGGTGTAACATGTCCTCATTTTAAAGCAGGTTATCCACTGCTTCAACACATTGTAGTAGTTCCTGGTCTCTACTTTGATCCATAAAATCATCAATTTTTCCTTGGCTGCTCTCTTCCAGTACAATTTTAAATTGAACTTGCTGCTCGCCTTCCATTTTGCCTGAAATTTGGAATAAAAAAATATATATTAGTAGAGATAGGGCACTGTTGGGATTAATTTTAGATAGGCAGTTTTTATCAGTGAATTTATCTTTTGGCAGTGTATAGTATCAGAGTGGAAATAGGACTATAAAAAAGTGTATGTGATTTAACCAAGACAAGCCTAACTCCATTCATAACTATAACAGAGAAGTCTATCTAAATCCATAACTACTACAGAGGGATAGTATATATCTATCAGAAAAAGTCTACCATATTAAGTTATAGTGCACAATATACTTCAGTTTTAAAAATAACAACTTACCTTCACAAACAAGTTGAAGTGTTTGGTAGCTATTCAAATGTGATGTACAACAAGAAGTAGCAGTCAAAATGGCTGTGTTTTCTTCTCTTCCTTTATATATATTCAGGTATATAACCAATCAAATGTCAGGTAATATAAGTAGAAAATGAAAGTAACATTTTCATTGGTTGTCAATTCCAACACTTCAGATGTGTTTTGTGAAGTAATTTACCTCACGGTATTTAGAGAGGTCTACAGGCTTAATGGCTAAATGGAATTTCAATCAAATTTGTGAAAATGAAAGGGATTGTTATGTAGTATGAGCTAATCTATATTTGGTGAGAGTGTCTCCAGTCGTTTTTCTGTGAATTACTTTCCCACCTTTTTTATTGGACCGCTTCCCGGGAAGCGGTCCGGTCCGCGAACTAGGAGCGTAACGGGAGTCCACCATTTTGTGTTTCGGTCGAATTAAGATATAAAATGGAGGGCAAATAATGTTCAGAATGGGTAGAAGGGGGCACGGTACAAGTATTTTGACCCCCTAGGTTTTCTGAGGGTGGCTGAGGAGGACCATATGTGCGGGGAAAAAACATTTTTTTTTTAAATTTTGCGCGGTTAGCTTCCAGTTCGCGTACCGCGTAGCGCTCTTTGAGCGTAGTTTGTTGAAAATTACAGAAAAAAGTTAGAGAAAAATAATAATTGTGAGTGATCAGATGTAGGGTAGCTCTGAGAAGAGCTTTTGAGTTTATGGTACATTTTGGTACTTATAAGTAGGTACCAATGCACAGTCTTAAATTCAAAATGAAAATTCTGTTGCCCTCGTCTGAGAAGTGAACTCCATCTCCTCTGTAGATATCTTGCATGTAGTAACGCAAGTTATTGTTGTACAAGGAGCCCATTCCATGGTCTCTCATGTAAGCTGAAACAGATTTGTTTACATGCTTCCTCGCTTTCTCAATTTGTGGACAAAATTGGTTGGACCACCTCCATTTCTGTCTTTGGCATATATTGGAATATACCAAGGCAGTTTGAGGAAAAAGTGCCATTATTGCTCAAAGGTGTCCTTTAAAAGCATTTCCAGACCTACCCCAGTCAAAGTGCCCAAATCATTACCTCCACAGTGCACTATTAACAGGTCAGGTTTTGGCAAATGCATAAAGGTTTTCACCAATGGTATCAATTGGTGACATTTTAATCCTCTTTGGCCCAACCACTTAATTTCCACATCTTGTAAATTGAGGTTAGGTAAATTTCTGTTCTCAGCATACCTTTGAGCCAAGTAGATGTAACTATGTCCAACAATCCAGACATTAAACATGGTGAGAGAAGGTTGGGCTGCAGTCAGATGAAGTGTGGTAATGAAAGGGCAGTTGAAACAGTAGGAGTTTGTAAAGAAAAAAAACTGTGGATTTCCAGTCCTAATGATTCATTAGCAGTGATTGGTGTATTTTCATTTCTGAAAACAGAAAGTTAGGGTGCATGGTTGAGTTCTTTGAAAGATGTAATTTGAATGGTCAAGGAAGAAACATTTAATGAAAGATTGCACTGGATACGCAGGTGCACTGAGAGTTCAGAGTTCAATTGAAACATTGTTGTGTGAATTTGCAAACATGAGAGGTCTTTCAGGAGGTGGTTGCTAAGCAAAAAAGGCAGAGAGGGCAGAGGGGGGAAGGGTTTTGATTTGAAAAAAGTGAGGGAAGAGTTATGATTGGCTAATATGAGAGATATGTGTAATGAATATCTGTATTTCTGTGCTTTCAATAGCTGCAGCCTCTGGAGTGCATCCTCTTTGTTCTGCTGAAGACAATTTGGAGTATTTCTGAGACTGTTTTGAAACTCAAAAAGTATTTTCTAAGGTGAGAAAAGATTTATTTAATTTACATAGAGAATAGTATGATTTAAGGAGAAAATGATGAAGAAAGCTGTGTTTTTAAAATGTGGCTTTGTCTCAAGTGATATACAAATAGATTTTGTTTTTTGGGAGAAATTGTAATTGCATATTCGGTGTAGCATTCTGGCATGCAGTAACACAAGTTATTGTTGTACATGGAGCCCATTTCATGGTCTCTAATGTAAGCTGAAACAGATATGTTGTTTTTAAAAACGATTTCTGAAAACAATTACATTTCTGGATATGTACTGCTAGAGCTTCATAGGTTGTTTGGGTCATATTTATAAGGCATTTGAGTGTCTATGATGTTATTTTTCCCTTTTTAAATGGAAAGCGTTCTTCATGGGGCAAGTTTCTTGTAAATACGCTCCCACCTGTGCTTGGCAAATTTAGATTTTGATTATGGGAGTTACATAGCCATGTTAATAATGTCCCAAAAATGGTGCAAGGGCATTCAAAAAAAGGCTTTCATGTGTCTCAAGGACATTTTCAGTCATTTCCTCTTGAATGTAGGTATACAATTGATTTATATGCTGTGTTTAAAAACGATTTTTTGAAATCAATTACATTTCTGGATATGTACTGCTAGAGCTTCATAGGTTGTTTTGGGTCATATTTATAAGGCATTTGAGTGTCTATGATGTTATTTTTCCCTTTTTAAATGGAAAGCGTTCCTCATGGGGCAAGTTTCTTGTAAATACGCTCCCACCTGTGGTTGGCAAATTTAGATTTTGATTATGGGAGTTAAATAGCCATGTTAATAATGTCCCAAAAATGGTGCAAGGGCATTCAAAAAAACGCTTTCATGTGTTTCAAGGACATTTTTAGTCATTTCCTCTTGAATGTAGGTATACAATTGATTTATTTGCTGTGTTTAAAAACGATTTTTTGAAATCAATTACATTTCTGGATATGTACTGCTAGAGCTTCATAGGTTGTTTGGGTCATATTTATAAAGCATTTGAGTGTCTATGATGTTATTTTTCCCTTTTTAAATGGAAAGCGTTCTTCATGGGGCAAGTTTCTTGTAAATACGCTCCCACCTGTGCTTGGCAAATTTAGATTTTGATTATGGGAGTTACATAGTCATGTTAAAAATGTCCCAAAAATGGTGCCAGGGCATTCAAAAAAACGCTTTCATGTGTCTCAAGGACATTTACAGTCATTTGCAACTGAATGTAGGTATACAATTGATTTATTTGCTGTGTTTAAAAACGATTTTTTGAAATCAATTACATTTCTGGATATGTACTGCTAGAGCTTCATAGGTTGTTTGGGTCATATTTATAAGGCATTTGAGTGTCTATGATGTTATTTTTCCCTTTTTAAATGGAAAGCGTTCTTCATGGGGCAAGTTTCTTGTAAATACGCTCCCACCTGTGCTTGGCAAATTTAGATTTTGATTATGGGAGTAACATAGCCATGTTCAAAATGACCCAAAAATGGTGCAAGGGCAATCTAAAAAACGCTTTCATGTGCATTAAGGACATTTTAAGTCAATGAGGAAACACAGGTGATGTAATTCTGAAATGAGGAAAAGAAACTTCACATTTTTCAATTACATCACTAGTGTTTCCTAAGTTTATGAATGACATTGTGCAGATGAAGTTTAGGTGTGACTACAGATTCAAAAGAGGTCTGCCCTTTGTTCAAGAGTGAAGTGGACATGACTTACTTCATTGGTAGGCCTTCACATGTATTATCTCCTTTGTTTTCTTCAACAAGTGAAAATCTCATCTGCAACCATGTGTTGGCCTCACCTCAAACAAACAAAACAGGTGATGGACCGAATGTGGATCAATGACACACATTCACCCCAGTCCAAAGATCTGGGCCCAAACAAACCTTTAGATAGGCCACACCTTATCGTCAACCTGAATCAATCATTTAAAATGTTAGGGAGAGATTTATGATTGTTGTATGCCTGTTTTGTACCACTGTGTGTCATTTTTGTGACGCAGTGCTGGTGCAAAAGATTTGCTATGTTAAATAATAAGTAGGGTGTTAAGTTTTTGATGACTGTTATTCATTTACTGTTTGGTAATAGTGGTTAATAACATTTTTTATTATATTTTTCCACAGATTCAACTGCAGATCATTTCAAAATTTGAAAAATGCCAACTAAGAATCGAATTAGAAAGGCTAGAAAACGTCAAAGACAGCAAGATCATCTAATATTGCAGCAGTCCTCTCCCCAAAATACTTGTGAAATCACCAAGAAAGCTCCGGGTAAGAGCACGAAATCATTCTTAAGAAATATTTGTAGTAAAAAAAGTATTTCTCCAAAAAATGTTTCAGTCCAGAAAAAGAAAAGCAATTTAAATGGAAAGGAAAGACCAATCAAAAATGTTACTGGTAGAGCAAGAGATAACTCTGTGCATGATAGTAGAAGGAAACAACAGTTTAGGGACATTCGAAAACGAATGTTCCGCAACAGGATAATAGTTAATTTATTAAAAAATATTAAGAAAGGCCAACAGAAAGTGGCATTTTATAAGAAGAAGAAAAATGTAGAGAAAATTATTGATCATGCTTTTGAAATTAAGCGAAAGTTGTTTATTTTGGTAATCAATAGAATTAGGAAACTAAGCAAGGTAATTTCTGATTTCAAATCAAATAGTAGATGGAAGAGAGTAGTAAATCGTAGTAACTTTTGTGAAGTTTTTTCCGGAGAATGGATGCATAGTTCAAGTTGTGAGGCATTTTTTAATGAGGAGAGTTATTTTCAGGATAATGATTTGGTGTTTGCAGTTGACACCAGTGGTCGAGCTTATGAAGTGAAGGATGGTTGTCCAGTTGAAAAAGAAAAACTTGTGACAACAGAGACAGACGAGGTGTTAGGTAATGAGGTTTTAGGAAGACGTCCTAAGGGTCCTGTGTACATTTGGAAGTGTAGTTCTATTTGCAGTGTGCGACAGGTTTCCATCAATTTGCTTTGTGATTTTATTCGTACATTTAATAAGAAAAGTTTGAAGCAGAAAATGAAGTTGTTGCAAGATTTAGATCCTTGCAGAGTGAGACAAATGACAGGTTTGCGTGGTCATTCACTGGC
Source organism: Lissotriton vulgaris (assembly GCF_964263255.1). Taxonomy (NCBI): domain Eukaryota; kingdom Metazoa; phylum Chordata; class Amphibia; order Caudata; family Salamandridae; genus Lissotriton; species Lissotriton vulgaris. The sequence goes on from NC_141698.1 coordinate 210,489,084, forward strand.
TTGTCTTTCCAGGAGAGTATGCCAGAGTGTTTTTCATCATTTCAGGATGCTAGCAGTGCATCATAATAAAGTGAGAAAATTAGTGAGAATGTTGTATTATGCTAAGAGTCCAGCAATTATGCTTAAACAATTATGTGTTGCTCTTTTGCATGGTTCTGAAATAGATGTCAAGAATATTTGTGAAGAAATTGAGTTTTGTTACTTTGGTAGTAAAGATGAGAATGTTCAAATTGACCCAGAAGTAGAGGGTAATGTTGAAGATAATGTACAGGTTTCTAGTACAGATAAATTTCAGAAGGAAATTGCCACGTTTCAGATGAAATCAAGTGAGAGGCCTAATTTCACTTGTGTGTGTTGTCGACGCACTTATTATAAGAATCAGACTAAGTTAGTGGATTTATATGCAAAAAGTGAAAGGGAAAATAATAGTGAATGGAAGGATTTAGCCACATACTTGATGGTAGAAAATTATTTTGATTTGGGATCGGATCAACGTGTATGTACTTATTGTTGTAACAAATTAAACCAAAACCAGATGCCTGCTAGGGCGGTTCATAATAATCTTGAATTGGTTGAGGTTCCTTCTGAATTGAAGGATTTAAATACTTATGAATCTATTTTGATTCAAAGTATCCATCCCTTTCAGGCTATTGTAAGAATGGAGCCAAAGACAGGGAAGTTGCCTCCATCAGATTTACAGGGAGGATTAAAGGGAAGAGTTGTTTATTTGCCTCTAGATTTGAACAAAAACATTAACACAATTGGAGTAGAAAAAGTGGAAGAGGAACCTCTGGTTATCTTGGTTAATGGGGTTCCGACAAAGAATAAGAAAATATGGCAAGATTTAGTGGATGTTAGGAAAGTCAAAAAGGCAACATTGTATTTGAAGAAAAATAATAAGTACTATATAAATGTATATGTTGCAGAAGAGGAAGTAAGTGATGAAGAGGATAGCGATTTGCGTGCTGGCCAAATTGAGAAAGTAGAGGCCTCTAAAAGTGAAGAAATATATGAACATTATAGTGTTCATCCTTTGCATTCCAAGGAAGTCATGGGGAATGCAATTGAGTTGTTTCAAATGAAACAAGCCAAAGGGAGTCCCATTAGTGTTTGGGACGAAAGTTTGGAAGCTCGGTGTTTCCCACAGCTATTTCCAACAGGTCAAGGAGGAAGATATGATGAGCGACCTCATCAAATTCCTGCGTCTGAATACCGGACTTTACGATTGTATGCAGAAGATCCTAGGTTTCGTCAATGCATTCCCTATTTGTTTCATCTCCTGTTTGAAAGCGATCTGTCTGGACTGTCATATGCAGTGAACCACATCTTAAAAAGTGGTATACAGATGCGAAACATCTCGGCAAGTGACTTTATGCATAAAGTCAATGTCCAAGACAGTATTTTGGATTCTCACCTAATTAATCTCATGGCGTGTCAGCGTGGTACTAATGAGTACTGGTACCGTCGTCATGGTGATTTAAAATGTATGCTGAGGAACTTAGGAACTCCAACATGGTTCCTTACTCTGAGCTGTGCCGAGTATGGCTGGGAAGACTTACTTGAATTTCTATGAGAGGCAAATGGAAATATTGAAAACATTGAATTCAAGACACCTGGAGAACTGTGTTCTTTGGATCCAGTGAATGTATGCAGGTACTTCAATCATAGATTTGAAGCTATGATGTCTTTCATCACAAATAAGAAGAATCCACCTCTTGGAGAGGTGTTGGATTTCTTCTGGAGAAAGGAGTACCAAGCAAGAGGTGCTCCTCATATACATATGTTGTTGTGGATCAAGGATGCACCTAAATTTGGAACAGATCCGGATGACTTAGTGATGAATTTCATAGAACAGTATTCTACGTGTGCTGTTCCAAACGCAACGGAGAAGAAAAGCCTAAGAGAACAAGTTCTACGTTTCCAAAGCCATCGTTGTGGAAAGTACTGTCGTCGTAAATTCAGAAACAAGGACAAGTTCTACACCAAATGTCGGTTCAACTTTCCACGACCGGTGATTTCTAAAGGAAGAGTGAACAGTTTGATGTCTTCGCTGCGACATAATGTGACGAGGAAATCACCCAAAAATACATACAATTTGAAAAGGAACGAAGAGTCCAAGTACATCAACGACTACAACCCAGTGATTTTGTCCATGTGGAATGCTAACATGGATATACAGTTTGTGGCTGACAACTGTATGGCTGTGGCTCGGTATGTGACATCTTACATCACCAAAAAAGAAAAGACAGAATTGAAGGATATGTGGGAGGACATTTCCCATGAAAAGAGCCTCAGCAAGAAGTTGTACAGTTTCACTCTGAAGATGTTGTCGCATCGAGAAATCGGAGCTTACGAATGTTCTGACCGGTTGTCTTCAGCAAGTCTCTATGCCAAATCCAGGAGTATCGTTTGGGCGAGTCTTGGTCTTGCTGCAACGCGAAATCGAGTTTTAAAACCTGTCCGGGAAATTGAGTATTTGGCAGAAAAGGAACCAAACAGTACCGACATTTTGAAGACCAACATGTTGGATACATATTATCCAAATCGAAGCAGTCACCTTGAGAATGTTTGTCTATATGAGGTTCTACAAAATTATATATTCAAGAGGAACATCAAAGAAGATATTGAGAAAGGAGTGTATGCTGTAATTGGAAGTGAGGGATGTCTGGTCAAGCAAAGAAAATGCCAATTAGTAAACCATCGAAAATTGAGTGGCGAATCTCCAGAAAAAAAGGAGTTTTTCTATTTAGCACTTTTGCAACTTTTCAAGCCTTGGCGTGCAGAAGAGGAACTGCTTGGAGATTTCCTCTGTTATGAAGACTCTTTCACTGCTGCTAAGGAGACCATAGAATGTCCTGCTTTTCCCAAATATCAAGAAATGTTGACTTTGGAAATTGAGCAGGAAGCAACGATTGCAGCCGAGATTGCCAGAGACAGTTCTCAGGACAGTCAGAGTTCTGTTTCATTGAGTCAGGATCCACTAGGAGGACCTATTATCGAAAATGAAGCTGCCACTGCTATGAATGAAGTGGAAAGAGCCATGGCACATGCTCAGGAGGATGCAGTTAACTTAGAAGACTTGGAAAAACAACTCAACGTTGAGCAGAGGAAAATATATGATGAAGTTACCAAGCAAATTGAGCATGGATTAAGTCATGAGAAGAAAGAGTGCTCATGTACATCGTTGAAGCCTGTCCGACTGTACGTGAGTGGAGAAGCGGGAACTGGAAAAAGTTTCCTCATTAAAGCAATTTCATGTTATTTGCAGGAAAGGACTGAGACATCGTTGTCTTGTGTTGTTACCGCTCCTACTGGACTGGCAGCACATAACATTAAAGGTATTACTTTGCATCGTCTACTGATGCTGCCAGTGGAGCATGACAACAAATTACAATACCACAAGTTATCTGGGGATGCTTGTTGTGAAGTTTCAAGAGTCTTGAGGAAAATGAAACTTCTTATCATTGACGAAGTAAGCATGGTTTCCAATGTCATGCTTGCCTTTGTGCATTTGAGAATGCAAGAAGTTCTTAAAACTGAGTATGATATGTTATTTGGTGGCAAACACATCATTGTTTTTGGAGATCTTCTGCAGCTGACACCAGTAAAAGGACAACCTGTGTTCAAAATACTCACGCATGAAGTTACCAGGAAGTGCCTAGGGAGCATTGGCAACGTCAATATATGGTTAAATTTCAATTATGCTGAACTGCATGAAAATATGCGTCAGGCGAAGGATGAAGATTACAAGAATATTCTACAAGATATTAGAATTGGAAAAGTGACCGAGCATGGGAAAGAAGCTTTAAATGCACGATTACTGTCAAATTAATATCCCGAACAAGACATTGTGCCTGAGAATATTTTTCAGAAAATTACTGAGAAGAAATCCGGAATATGTTTGATGCCAACTCTTGCAGAATGTGCCATCTTCAACAACAAAATGTTGAATTTAGAAAAGCAAGAGATTGTGAAACTTGAAGCTATTGACAGAATAGAGCATATGGGATCAACAATTATTTTGTCTGAGAATTTGAAATCAAAATTGGATTCATTAGAGAAGACTATATCTAAAACAGCGGGTTTTGAAAAGACTTTGAATGTGTGTTTAAATTGCCGAATCATTTTGAGAAGGAATTTACATGTTGAAAGAGGTCTGGTAAATGGATCAATGGGTAATGTTGTTGATTTTGAGAAATACAGAAATAGAGATGGAATTGAATTTTTAAAAATTAAATTTGATGGCATTGAGGAAGTACAGCTAATTGGTCGTTGTTCTGCTAGGTTTTTGCTTGTTAAAGACTTATATGTTCGCCGTAAACAGTTTCCTGTTTGCTTGGCATATGCGGTGACAATCCATAAATCGCAAGGTTTAAGTGTAGATAGTGCATTGGTGAATATTGGCAGTTCTGTGTTCAAGGAGGGTATGGCATATGTGGCATTGTCACGAGTTAGAACTTTATCGGGATTGTACTTGATTGGCTGTGATGTCACAAACATTTGTGCGGATCTAGATTGTGTTAAGGAATACAATAGGTTAAGAAAAGAGTATGCGCCACATTTGCCTCAATATCCTTTGTTTGAGAAACGTGTGGTAGGCCGGAAACGAAGAAATATCAGTAATAGTAGGGAGGTTGTAGCAAAAAGCCCAAAAGTCGATGAACCGAAAATTGTAAGCAGAAAGAAAGTGGATTCTGTTGAAGATGTTGTCGGTTTTCAATTTGAAAACAGTTCTGGTGTCAACTGCTATGCAAATGCAGTGGTTAATGTTCTCTTTTCACTAGAGACTTTAAAAGAACAGATTGTGTTCAATTCGGAACAAAGTTTATGCTGTTTGTTGAATTCTGTGTTAGAGAAATGTAGCACTGATCGAACAAAAGTAGAAAGTGTGTCTGAAGTTCGTTATCTGTTAGATGAATGTTCAGGTCAAACAGACTACTCTGAAAATAATCAGCAGGATTGTCAGGAGTTTTTAATGTATATGCTTGATGTATTGCAAGATGAGGGTGTAGATGTAGATCACCTGTTTGGGCTTTCTTATCAATGGCAGCATGACTGCGAGAACTGTATGGTATCAAGTACTACTAGTGTAGACTCAGAAAGATTTATATATTTAACTTTGCCAGACAGTAAATCAGTCTCCTTTAATAAGCTAGTAAATGCAGCTGATCACAACATGGAGTGTAGCCAATGTGAATCTGAAATGATGTCAACATTATTTATACGAAGATATGGCCAGTATGTCATTTTAATGATCCAACGATGTAGGCCTGATGGATCAAAATTGTCAACTTTATTAAAAAAAGTGTTGCTTCTCAGCTGTCAATATCAGGAAGGACTTTTGTAACTGTAGCAATTATCTATCACGATGGTCCTTCAACAACATCAGGACATTACACAGCTTATTTAAAGTCTCGAAACGGCTGGTCATTCTGCAACGATTCTGTTGTAACTTTCAAAAAAAAATTGCCGTTTGACCTTAAAAATTCTTACCTGGTGTTTTTAAAACCAAAATTTTAAGGAAAGAATCTCGGGATTTCCTCTGAGGAATTGCAAAAGGTTCATGAAGTAGAGGGAATGTAAGTCTGCAATGCTGTCTAGATTATTGGTCCAAAACTTTTAATTATAATGTCAATTTAAAAATCCAACTATATAAACCTGATGCAAGTAAGTCTGCTTCATAGTAAGCAGTATCAGTGTCATAGGAAAAGGAGAACATGAGTGAGAAAGAAGGGTAAGATATCAGTAGTCCAGGATTGTGAAAGTAATCTTAAATGTTTTCTTTTTGAAAGTTGCAAAAATAGAAAATGACGGGATTTCATTATAAGAATTACAAGAGTTGAAAAACGCGGCAACATGATTTGGCCAAGTGGAAACATGTGGTAGAATGTGAGAAGTCTTTTATTGTATGTAACATATTTTTCAAAACGATGGAGGTTTTCTTTCAGAAAGTGGCGGGCTGAAAATATTTATAGCACAACAGAGTGTACGCTGTTCATAGGACATCCTTCTACGTTATGGAAAGTAAGTTAATTTTAAGGAGTTTTGAATTCAGATTTCTTAGGTTGTATGGGTTTTTTAAACACAATCATTTTGATTGTGTTTTTTTTTCCCCGCTGTTACATGATGAATACCTTCAAGTCACTGATTTAAGTGAAATTTGATACATTCTGAGAACAGCAAAAATAAACCATTTAACATGTATAATTAATGTTCTACTTTTTGTACTTATGATATACATTTAGAAATGTGAGGTAGATATAGAGAAACTGAGGCTTCTGTAAGTGTCAAAGTTAATGCTTACAGTGCTGCACTTCTGGGTACTGTTTTTTTTTTAAACTGAATAGGCCTCACCTTAAAGAAACCTCTTGAAAGGACACATCTTATTTGCATCCTGAAACAATCATTTAAAATGTTAGACACAATTTTATGATGGCTTTACATCTTTTTTGCGCTGCTATTGCATCACTATTGTGAGACATCAGCAGTGCAAAAGATGCACCATGTTCCAAAATAGGCCTCACTTCATCAGCATCAAGATACTGTTTGTTTAAAATATATATCTTTAGGATTGTGTAGGGGACGTAGAGCAGCAGAGGCTTCTGTAAATGTCAAAGTTGTTGAAAAACTGTTTCTTCTTGAACCTTTTCCCTTGTCTTTTCAAATTTTTAAATACATGTTTTAATATTTATGAAATGTTTGTTCTCTCTTTTACAGATTGAAAGTATGAAAAAATATTTGAAAAAGTTAACAAGAATTATAAGGTAAATGTTTTCTACTCTTTTTACCCGCAATCCACTGCTGATGATGTCACTGACTATGTCATGAATGATGTAATAAGTGGACATGACTTACTTCATTGGTAGGCCTTCACATGTATTAATGCATACACTGCTGCACTTCTGCGTACTGTTTCATATGCTGGACTACATCTGCACTATGAGATACCTAAGCAAAGGCAACACAGGTGATGTGATTGTGAAATGAGCAAAAGAAACTCCAAGTTTTTCAATTACATTACTTGTGTTTTCTAAGTTTACGAATGACATTGTGCAGATGATGTTTAGGTCTGTCTATGGACACAGAAGAGGTCTGGCCGTTGTTCAAGAGTGAAGTGGACATGTTTTACTTCAATGGTAGGCCTTCACATGTATTATCTCCTCTGTATTCTTCAACAAGCATAAATTTGATATGCAACCCTGAGTAGGCCTCACCTTAAACAAACTTTTGGAGAGGACACCCCTTATCGTCATCCTGAATCAATCATTTAATCTATCACATTTAACATCTATTAGTTCTACTGCTTCATTTCTTTAATCCTTACTTTCCTGCGTTTGCTACTTCCCTCATTCCTTTCTCTATTACTTAATTATTCTACTCCTTCCAGTATTTTTCTCAGTCCCTCTCTTCTCATACTTCTTCATTCTTATTCACTCATTCTGTCTCTATTAATGTTACTGTTTCTGAATGATCTCAAAAATTTTTTTAAAACAAGAACAGTAAGTATAAGGGTAGGAAACAGACAGTTATGTTACAAGAAAGACAGCTATAGGAAGTAAACAAAAGATACTGTTACTCGCAATCCACTGTTGATGATGTCACTGACCATGTCAAGAATGATGTAATATGTGACATGATCAGAAGTGGATTACGGGTAACAGTATCTTTTCTTTACTCCCTATAGCTGTCTTTCTTGTAACATAACTGTCTGTTTCCTTCCCTTATACTTACTGTTCTTTTTTTAAAAAAAAAATTTGGGTTCGCGTACCGGAGTGCGAACTGGGAGCGAACTAAAAGAAATAGAGGTTGGCAGAGTTTCAAAAATTCTACCAATTTTTTTTATAATGGGGAGGTAGTTCTGAAAAGAACTTTTTTTTGGTTTTTGTTGTTTTAAATTTTTTTTATTATTTTTCTGAACATTTTTTATATTTTTTTTGTTTTTTCTGAACATTTTGTAATTTTTTTGTTTTTTGGGGGGGGGGGAACAAAAATGATTCATTGAAAAGGGCTCAACAGGAGCAACGAAAAAAAGAAGAATTTATTTTTTGGGGCATTTCGGGCAAACATGATTATTGATAGCTTTCACTATAAGAGTAATGCTACTTTCTCGGTAGCATATTAATTGGTTGCACCGCACGCACACTTGCTTTACTTCCCCCATGTCCATTTGAATGTTCGGGACCACCTCCCTCGCCTCTGGTCCCGATACTTCTTGGACGACAGATCTTCTCGCCATTGCCGGGGGATTTTGCTGTTCATCACGAAGCTGGGCAGCACTATAATTGTTTGGGTGCCACCTACTCATATGCCTGTGCATCGTGTAATTTCCGAAGCTGTATTTCTTGTCAGTCCCCCTTGAAAGCCGATCGTCGCAAATATGGCAAAACACATATCTGGCATTGACTTTTTTTTGCCCTGCTGGAAATTTAAAAAATTGCCAGATGTAGTTTTCTTTTCTATTGTACCTCCTGGGCTCCTCTGGCAAAAACTCCGGCTCTTCCTCTTCTTCCTCCTCTTCTTGATCTTCCTCTTCTTCTATGATTGCTTGAGCAGGTGGTCCTTTCTTCCCATGAGGAGGTGGAGGTGGTGGTGGGGGAACACTAGCTGAAGCAACTATTGAAGCCATTGCTCAACAATGAAAATGGGTCTTTCTCTCACCAAGATGAAAGTCAGAGTGAGGAAAGAAGGAGGGGTTTTCATCATTTGGGAAAAGCAAAAGTTCTAAACCAATGAAAAGTGTTAATTTTAGATCACATGACCTAGTATTACATCATTAGGAAACCAAAAGTGAAATGAACCAATGAAAAGTGTTATTACCGAGTCACATGACCTGCTGTGTTTACGTTTCGCGCTTTGGTCCGCTTTCCGGTCCGCTTCCGGGTCCGCTAACTTGGCGCGTCCAATGACGTATTACGCGACAACGCAAAACGTCATGCTAACGTAACAGTTACGCTAAAGGAACGTTTACCGGTTCGCGGACCGAGCCGCGGCTTTAAATTGAGCTAACGGGAAGCTGACCGGTTCGCGGACTGGGAGCGAAACAAAAAAAAAATGTTTTTTTAAATTGTCTAAAAAACATGTAAAATATATTTTAAGATTTAAAGAAGAATACATTTTACAGCTACAGATATTAGCTTTTAAAAAACCATTGAAATTCAATGAAAAAACCATAGGTTATAGACCATATATAGTTAGGAATTTGCTATTAAAAAACCATTGAAATTCACTGAAAAAACCATAGGTTATAGACCATATATAGTTAGGAATTCGCATTTACAAAACCTTATTTTACTCACACAAAACCATTGAAATTCCATATATAGTTAGTTGCACTAACTATATATCGCGCACCCGCAATCCACTGCTGATGATGTCACATATTACATCATTCATGACATGGTCAGTGACATCACTGATGACATCACTGATGACATCTCAAATGACATCACTGATGACATCACTGATGACAACATCCAGTGACTGTATGTTTCTGTAAAGTTAAAATATGTCTTACATATTGAAGAATGAGTGGATGTATAAGTGTCTGGATGAAGGATTTAGTAGGTGCATGACTGACTGTATGAGTGAGTGATTAAATGTGTCTCACTGAGTGCATGGGTTAGTGACTAAACTGTCTTAATTTGTGCATCATTATGTCTGTTGTTCTGTAAACTGTTGCATGTGTTGATCAGTAGCTATATGAGTAACTATATGGGTTATTGATTGGTTGCCCAAGTATTTGTATGGGAGACTGAGTGTGTGTGTGGGTGGCTGGGAGGTGTATGACTCTGTGCATTGATGTGTGAGCAGTTGATTCACTAAATGTATGGGTTCAAAAGTGCATGTGGAAACAGCTGTATGAGCGGTTGACCGTGTGCATGAGTGTATTGGTGAGTGAATGGATATCTCAGTGCTACATGTTAAAGTAAGTACATATGTAAAATACAGTACATGTAAGAGTTGACATATATAAATAACTGTGCATAAGAGCCAGTGAATGTGTGAGTGGCTGTATGGATCATTGTGAACTTGTATCAGGGATTGTATAAGAGAGTAAATATGTGTTAGTATATGTTTGAATAAGTAAGGTGTGTATAACTGTATAGTTGAGGAAATGGAGGTGTGATTGATTCTTTGCATGACTGACTAGGTGTGTGAGTAACTCCATGGATGAGTGACAGTCTGTGAGTGTCTGTTTACACTGATTGTATCTAAGGTTATATTAGAGTCTGAAGAGGTTCATCGTATTATCACATGAATGATATCATCAGTGATGTGATCAGTAATGTCAAATGAGATGTCATCAGTGATGTCATCAGTGATGTCATTTGAGATGTCATCAGTGATGTCATCAGTGATGTCACTGACCATGTCATGAATGATGTAATATGTGACATCATCAGCAGTGGATTGCGGGTGCGCGATATATAGTTAGTGCAACTAACTATATATGGAATTTCAATGGTTTTGTGTGAGTAAAATAAGGTTTTGTAAATGCGAATTCCTAACTATATATGGTCTATAACCTATGGTTTTTTCAGTGAATATATATATATATATATATATATATATATATATATATATATATATATATATATATATATATAACTGTGTTTCCCTCTCATTTCTCATACATATTCACATACCAAGCCAATCACATTTTATCACACACAAAATCAAAACCAAAGTATCATTTTAATTCGTTCAAATTATCAACACTTTCAAACTCACATAATCTTCAACCTAACCCCAATGCTCTCTACCAATTACCATACTAACTCTCCACAAAACACCTACCTAAACCCAAAGGTGAAAGAGTCATCACTCAATGTTGCACTCAACCAACATCTAAACACTGAAACTTGTTATTTTAATGTATTTCTTTTTTGTCTTTTTGAGCCGAAGTCCGCGCACAGGGTGCGCGGACCCCGCGATTGAAAAAAATTTTTTTTTTCAACCTTCGGGGTCCTTTACAGACCCCATGACAAAACCTAGGGGGCTCAGGAATATCAAACCTGCCTCCTTGTCAACTATTACACTTCTGTTTACAACCACTATCATCTGCCAGAAAACCAAGATGGTGGACAACACTTCCTCATTTCGACTGACTGGAATGTTGACAGACGTCCAACAGCCAATCAGAATTCCGTGCGCGCACGCTAAGGTCCGCGCACGTGCAAGGACAGTGCAAGGAAGGTGCAAGCCCGTCTATAGATATATCATTTGAAAAAAGTCGATTTTCTCAACAATTACTGAAGGGATTTTCACCAAATATACAAAAGGCACTTCTACATTCCAGGCTCTACCATTTTGCCAGGTTTGCAGTAATTCCATTCAGCCGTTCGGGCTGTAGCTGTGTCTAAACGTCCTATGGAAAATTGCATTGGACTCAATTTCACATTCAATTTTCTCAAAAACTACCGGAGGGATTTACACCAAACATAAAAAAGGCACTGCTGCATACCAGTCTCTACCATTTTGCCAAATCTAGTGTAATTCCGTTCAGCCGTTCGAGCTGTAGCCTTGTCAGAATTTTCAGATGGAAATTAACATGGTGGAAAACACGTTTAGGGACCCCTTTTTTCTCGGCCCCCGCTTGACGAATCCCCCCGAAACTTTAAGGGGAGGAGCGGAGCGCAGCGAGGCAAATTTAAGGAAAATTACAGGCAGATCCCTCAATCGGCGCCAAAGTTATTCCCAATAGAATGTTTGGAATTTCCTATGGTAACTAGGTCCTAACTATATATATATATATATATATATATTACCTACTGGCGGTCGCCAGAAGGCAGTTATAGTTAGGATTTTTTTCAATGTTAAATCTCAAAATTCTATTTAGAATAACTTTGGCGCCGGTTGACGAATCAGCCTGAAAATTTCCTCAAAATGGCCTCGTTGAGCTCCGGTCCTTCCCTGAAAGTTTGGGGGGGATGCATTCAGTGGGGGCCGAGATAAAAGGGGGGTCCCAAAACGCGTTTTCCCCATGTTAATTTCCATAGGGCGGTCGACCTCACTTTTAGCCCGAACGGCTGAATGGATTTCCACCAAACTTGGCAAAATTGTAGGGACTGGTAGCCCGATGTGCCTTTGCTATGTCTCAAGATATGTGCTCCAGTGGATTTTGAGTAATTTAGGTTCAAAAAATATATATATCTATAGGCGCGCCCCGGTACGCGCACCGGGGAGCGCACCGGGCATGCTACGCGACTTGCGCACGGAAAGGTGATTGGTTCACGGGTGTCTGTAAACATTCGAAACAGTCCGGAGCGGCCGCCATCTTGTTTCTCAGTAGGATCGAGACACAAGAGGTGGCATAAAAAAGGGGGAAATGACTATAAGGGGGCAGGGTAGACACCCCCCTGACCCCCTAGGTTTGATGTGGGGGCTAAAATAGGGTCCCGCTGGGCATTTTAAAATAATTTGCGTGGGGGGAGCGCCCGATATGCGCACCGGGGAGTGCACCGGGGAGCGAAGCATGGGGAAAATCCAGGGTCTTATTTATGAAGGCCTTGCAACAGTTTTGCGCCGCTGGTGCGTCACTTTTTGTGACGCACCAGCGGCGTAAAAAATGCGCCTCGTTGCGCCATATTTAAAAAGTGACGCATCTAGGTAGATGCGTCACTTTTTAAACCCCTGCGCCACATTATACCTGCGTCAGGTATAATGTATGCAGAGGGGGCGTTCCCCCGCAAAAAGCCTCGTAATAATGACGCAGTGAAATCTATGAGATTTAACTGCGTCACTTTTAGGACGCTGTTGCATCAAAATCTTGCGCCTGCCTCACAGCAGGCGTAAGACTGACGCAAGCCCTTTCACATGGGGCTTTCCCCATGTGAAAGTACACATTACTGGAGTTGCGTCACTTTTGTGACACACTCCAGCAATGCGTCACTTTTGCGCTTACAGATACGTCAGAAATACTGACGTATCTGTAACTCCTTGCGACATGATTCGTCATACATTAAATATGACGCATCAGGAATGTCGTAAGGAGTGCGCACTGAAAAGTGACGCATCGCTGTTTTCACGCAGCGATGTGTCACTTTTCCTAAATGAGGCCCCCAGTTTATTCACTGTGTCACCTCTACGACCCTTTCTTGCGTCAATACGTCCCTTTTGCATACATTACACCTGACGTAGGAATAATGTGGCGCAAGGGCTTACAAAGTGACGCAACTACCTAGATGCGTCACTTTGTAAATATGACTGAATAAGGTGCATTTTTTACAGCACTGGTGCGTCACAAAAAGTGACGCTCTGGTGGCGTTAAAGTGACACATGGCCTCATAAATGAGTCCTTCAGTCTTCTACTCATGCGTCATATTAAATTTATGACGTATTATGTTGGAAGTTCTTACAGATACGTCAGTATTTTAGACGTATCTGTAAGCGCAAAAGTGATGCATTGTTGGAGTGTGTCTCAAAAATGAAGCAACTCCAGCAATGTATCCTTTCACATGGGGCCAAGCCCCATATGAAAGGGCCTGCAGGCCTGCTGTGAAACAGGCGTAAGATTTGGACGCAACAGCGTCATAAAAGTGACGCAGTGATATGTCATAGATTTCACTGCGTCACTTCTACGACCCTTTCTTGTGTCAATACGTCCCTTTTGCATACATTACACCTGACGTAGGTATAATGTGGCGCAGGGGCTAACAAAGTGACACATCTACCTAGATGCGTCACTTTGTAAATATGACTGAGTAAGGTGCATTATTTACAGCACTGGTCTGTCACAAAAAGTGACGCACCGGTGGCGTTAAAGTGACGCATGGCTTCATAAATGAAGCCTTCAGTCTTCAACTCCAGCAATGCATCTTTTCTTACCCTTCCACACCCCCGTTCCTTTTCAACATTTTCTTTGAATATCCACATTCCCCTTATTCACTCTTCTTCTCCTTACTTTCTTTCCCAACACTCACCTTCTTTCAGTTGCGCTGCGAGGCCCCAGGGCGGTTATGCGCTATACAAATGCAATTTTTCATTTCATTTCATTTCATTTCAGTCCCCCTACTTCACTTCCTTTCTCCTCTCATACCTTTCTGTTCTTTCTTACTCATTTTCCTTTCCATTATCAATGCACTCCATTTCACTTACTCTTTTTCTTTTTTTTAAAAATATAGCTCTTTGATGAGAATTGGAGGTAGTTCTGAAAAGAACTTTTTTTTTCTTCTTTTTTTTAAGAACAGAAACATAAACAGGGAATGGAAACTGCTCAACAGGAGCAAAAAAAACAAAAAAACTTAGGGCTGGGAACAGCAGTGATGGTTCTCCAATGCTCGAACCATGAGCAGGACACTTTGCTCCCCATAGGTAAGGAGTTGATTGCAGTATCTGCATCTCAGGACAGCATTGTTAAAAGCAGGTTGAATATTTGGCACGAGCTCCTGCGATTGCCCCCTCCCAGAAGTAGTTGCTCCTCCGGTGGATGTAGAGGCCCCATCACTGGGAACCTCTTGTGCCAGAGCCCTGACACTTTCCAGGGCAAAATTCTGGGGGTGCTTCCTCTCCACATGCCGGATCATTGTAAAGTTCCCAAAAGAGTATTTTTTGGGGGGGTCACCCTGTGACAGGACTTGTTTGCAGATCCTTCACTCCACTTTTGGAGCATTCACCTTTTTCTGGTTAGGTGGTATTTTAAAAAATTTCCAAATGAAATGCTCCTTCGCCTTTGGCTGAGGAGGCTCTTCATCGATGAAATCACGCTCTTCATCACTGCTGGATTCTCTGGCAGCCATGGTAAACCAAGAAAGATCCAAGAGCAAAAAACAGGTCTTTAGGTCACGAAAGTGAAAGAAGAAGTGAAGGAAATGGGTGGGGATTTCATTCTTTGTAAAAAAAACTGTTAGCAACCAATGAAAAGTGTTATTTTAAGGTCACATGACTTGACGCGCTGACGCTGCGCGCACCGGAGCGCTTCCGGGTGCGCACACGAAGCGCGAACGTAGGCGCTTCCGGGGCGCATACGCAGCACGAAAGTAGGCGGTTCCGGGGCGCATACGCGGCGTGAACGTAGGCGCTTACGCGGTGCGAACGTAGGCGCTTCTGGGGGCGCTTACGTGGCGCGCCGAAGTGGCGTCTTGATAGTTTCACGGAAATGCAAAATCATTTTCATTTCCTTATAAAAAAAAACTGCTTTTATTTGTATGGTACGAAATGTTTTGCGTTATTATTAACTTTTCATTCATATTTTTTTCACGAACGAAAGTAGCGCTCTGGGTGCGCTTTCCGGAGAGCTTACCGGAGCGCGCACCCAGAGCGCCCCAGGAAAAAATGATAAAAAAAAATAAATAACTTAAAAATTAATACTTACACAAAACAGCAAATTTTTAAAAAAAACATAGGTTAGAAACTCGATATAGAAAGGAATTAGCATTTAAAAAACCTATGAAATTCACTGAAAAAACCATAGGTTTCACACCAGTTATAGTTAGGAATTAGCATTTAAAAAAAACTATTAAATTCACTGAAAAAACCATAGGTTTCACACCAGTTATAGTTAGCTGGAAATTTTACTGACATAAAACCATTGAAATTCCCACGTTATAGTTAGTTGGACTCACTATAACTTGCGCGCCTGCAATGCACTGCTGATGACGTCACATATTACATCACTCATGACATGGGGGCCACCATTTCCCTGGGGTTTGAAATCAATAAGGGCGGGGGGCCTCATGGGCCCCCCAAGCCCCGTGGATTGCCACCTCCCCGGGGCACTCTATTTTTAAATACGGGGTCCATTACGGACCCCTAGCCCCAGGGACCACCACCTCCCCAGGGCTTTAGAAACATTGGGAGGGGGCGCGCGGCCCTCCTTCCAGGAGCCCTTGGTGGCCCCAAGGAAGGTCCCCCCAGGGCTGCCTCCTGCAATGTCCCGGGGTGCCACCCCCGGGACATTGCAATTTGCTATGACAGGGCGGGGGCACAGCTCCCACCATGTCAGAGCAAACTCTGCTTCGGTTTTTGGAAGCGAGAACAGGAAACCTGCTCTTGCTTCCGAAAACCGAAGCAGAATTGCTTTTGAATAAGGGGAGCTGCATGTTAGCATCTTCCCTTGTGCAAAAGGTGCAGTGGCGGCTCCCGCTGGAGGCAGGAAGCCGTCTGGGACCGTGGCGGTATTGAGGCTCCCCTCACAGTCCCCAACAGTGAGACCAGGCCCCTGGGGAATGGGGTCCCAGGGGCCTGAAGTGGCCCGTGAGGGGGGGCAACGCGGCCCTCCTTCCCCTTTATTATTTTTTTTTTTACATGGCCGGGCCCCGGGGGATGGGGTCCTCGGGGCCAATAGTGGCCTGAGACCTGAGGAGGGGGGGCACGTTGTCCCCCTCTAAAATTAAAAACAAAGGGTGGCATGGCCCGGGGGAGGGGGTCCCTGGGACCAGAAGTGGTCTACGGAAGTGGGACCACGCGGCCCCACTCAGCTTTTTTTTTCAAATAGGCGGGCCCCGGGGATGGGGTCCCAGGGACCATTAGTGGCCTGAGGAGGGGGGCCTTTCCCCCCTCTAAAATTAAAGATGCTGCTACATCAGTTTGGCAATTTTAGACTTTAAACTATTTGCTTAATTTGCGCCGGGTTCTACCATTGCGCACATAGGCATTTAATCATTAGCACTTGCTCTATGGACATTCTGTGTAACAGACTCGTTAGGGAATATACTGTTTCTCTTTTATAACACACAACACACAATCCGGCAAGTGTAATGATGTTAAGGCACAAGCCCACATGGACGGACAGCTCTGTGTGAAGAGAGCCTGCTGCAGAGACCACCAGCCAGATGCATCAACTTAAAAACCGGTCGCAAACGGGCAGATTCTCAGAATCTGCCCCTTTGCGACCAGTATTTTTGCATTTGGGATGCATCATCTCTAAATTGAGATTCCTTAAATTGCGATTGCATTTAAGGAATCCCAAATAGAGATTCCTTAAATGCAATGCATCAAAGTAAAAAAATTAGCGATTTCGCTAATAGGAGTAGCAAATTACTATGAAGTTACTCTTCATGGTAATTTGCAAAAACTTTGAAAAATGCACTTTTGTGCATTTTTCAAAGTTTCATGTTGCGCACACATATGCCCTTAGGGCATGTGAGTGCACAACATATGTGCATAGATCAGTTTCAGGGGTGACACAGGGTGTCCTTTTGACACCCTGGCACCCATAAAATTGCATTCTCAATTTGCGATTCTCTAATTGAGAATCGCAAATTGAGAATGTCCTCCCATTCATTCCAATGGGCCTCTAGGCCCATAGGAATGAAGGGGGAGGTATTCCTTAATTGCGATTCACAATTTGCGAGTCGCAATTAAGGAATGTGTAGGAATCGCTATTTTATTAGCGATTCCAACATGCATTGGCTTTTGCGATTCCTAAAAAGCGATTCCTTAAAAATCGCTATTTAGGAATCGCAGTTCCATCTGTTGATGCATCTGGCTGCACGTGTTCTAGCGCTCAGCCGTTCATCTTTTAGGAGCAGGCAATCATGCTGCTACATCAGTTTAGCAATTTTAGAGTTTAAACTACTGCTTAATTTGCGCCGATGTCTACCAGTGCGCACATGGGCACATAATTATTAGCACTTGCTCTTTGGGCGTGCTGTGTAACAGACTTGTTAGGGAATATGCTGCTTCTCTTTTATAACACACAACAGACAAACCGGCGAGTGCAATGATGCTAAGGCACAAGCCCACATGGACGGACAGCTCAGTGTGAAGACAGCCTGCTGCAAAGACCACGTGTTCTAGCGCTCAACCTTTCATCTTTTAGGAGCAGGCAACCATACTGCTACATCAGTTTGGCAATTTTAGACTTTAAACTACTGCTCAATTTTAGCCTGGGTCTCCAGTGCGCACACGGGCACTTAATCATTAGCACTTGCTTTTTGGGCGTGCTGTGCAACAGACATGTTAGGGAATATGCTGTTTCTGTTTTATAACACACAACACACAAACCAGCGAGTGTGATGATGCTAAGGCACAAGCCCACATGGACGAACAACTCAGTGTGAAGAGAGCCTGCTGCAGAGACCACGTGTTCTAGTGCTCAGCTACCAATCAATAGCTATGCACTTATTCAATCACTCTGTGACTACTCATACAGTTATAAAATCACCATGCACTATCCTTGCACTCCTCCAATGACCCAGGCAGTACTCATGCACTCCTGCAATCACCTAGATACTAACCATGCACTCATACAATAATCCAGGCATTACCCATAAACTAATGCAATCAATCAAGCATTAGCAATGTAGTCTTTCAATCCCCCAGACATTACCCATGCACTCTTGCAATCACCCATGCAGTACCCATGCAATCCTCCAATCACCCAGTTACTATCCAAGCACTCATGCAATCACTCTGCCACTACCCAAGCACTTATAAAATCACCCAGGCAGTACCCATGCACACCTCCAATCACCAAGGCACTACCCATGCATTCATGCAATCACCCAGGCACCACTTATACACTCATGCAATCATCAAGGTATTACGTATAAACTCATGCGGGGACGCGGCTGACTGCCGAGCATGGCGGGCGCAATGTGAGCAAGCTCCACGCCCGGATCTGCCACATCCTGGATATTCCTGGCGGTATCGGCTTCTGACTGATTCCAACTCTAAATACAAGAGAGCCCCCTTGGACCGGGCTGGCACTTTCCCGGTGAAATCGCCGCTGCGTACTGCCGGTCTCTCCTGGACACCGAGGTGGGCTTGGCTTCTGGGTGCGGGCTGCGGAGCCGGAGGTCTGTTTCCTGGATCGAATAGGAGTGCCAGAGGCCGGGATTAGCGCTACTGTGACGAGCTGCACTCCCGCTGTTGCGGTGAGGCCCCCCTGGACTGAGGAAGGGGGGGCAACCAGGGTGGAATGGAAGGCTCTGAGGCCCGTCCCGGCCTCAGCGCCGTGGTGTGTACTGCCACTAGCGGCAATGGTATAGATCCCGGCGCTGGTCTGGGAGGAGCGATGTTGCGAATACAGCCGTGGACATCTGCCAGAGAACCTGTGCTCCCCTGTGCAGCCGGGTAAGTGTGGCGATACCAGCAGATCCTCGCTACGCTTGAGGCCCGATTCCCTGCCTCCCCTCCGGGCCGGTGGCCCTGTGAACTTTGGTGGCCTGGGATGCGCGGGCGGTGCCTGTCCATAGCGTGTTTCACTGCCGACCTCTGCTGCAGCGCGGTGACAGCACAGGGAATATTTCCTGGCGGAGCACTGCCTGTGGCCCTTTAGTTCTCCTGATCCCACTGACTAGTGATTGCGGACTGGGCTTGCTGACGGTCTGGGTGCCCCCCCCTTCGCACAATATCTTGGAGAGCACAGGGATCGGCATTGGACGCCGTTGCTGGTGGAAGGTCGCTGTGCGCCTTGTCCGGCTCGGTGGGATGGGCGCGTGTAGGCCTGGATATACCGGGCCACCCTGCTGAAGTGGACAATGCCCTACCCGGGGCTGGAGGTCCCCCACTGAAATTGCTAAGACCCGCTGTGCATGTTCCAGCTGCACACATTGCCTGTCCACCCCTGCCCCCCCACACGATTCAGCGGGTACCGCCGGGATCTACTGTGGGGCTGAGTGTGTGGACGGCTCTGTGCTTACTGGTCCATCCTGGGAGGGAACCTGATGGGGCCAACTGGGTCGGAGTCACGGGCCCCCCCCACCTGAACCTCTCTCTTTGGCTGCCGCTCGGGAGGCGACACCATCAGAACTACAACTGTTGGTGAGAGAGAGTGGGCCTTCATACAGCCATTGACTGGCGGTCCTCAGAGCAAGGAGAAAGAACGCCTGTGGTAGCTGAGGGAATCCCTGCCTGACGTCTCCCTTGAGCCACCATCTGACACTACAGTACCGAGCCACACTGGGCTGCCACCGGGTCAAGGGAACTGATTCTGGAGCTGCGGATGGCCAACAGACTGATGACTCTACGCTCGCCACACAGCCACTCACTAGCGTCCCGCCCACGGACTTGGGAACTCCTCCGGATAAGCTGGACCTAATCCTGAAGGAGGTACGTGACTCCCGGCAGGTCATTGAGAGACAGCTTGGGACTTTGACAACGAGATTCACACTTCTTAAAGCTGACCCTGACAAGCTAGCCGTGGTTGTCAAAGAATCCAAAGTCACACTACTTGAGTTGGCGCCACAACAAAAGGAGCATGGCCCACAGATTGCCCAGCTCCAAAAGCAGGTTGCAGGTCTACAGGAGAGGGCGGATGACGCAGAGGGGCGTGCCTGGCTCAATAACATTCGCATCATAGGCCTGCCGGAGCGATGGGAGGGAAGGGGCGCTACTAAGTTCATGGAGCATTGGTTCAGGGATCACGTGGCCTCGGAGGGCCTCTCGGATTTATTCTGCGTGGAAAGGGCACCCAGAATACCAACGTGCAGTCCGGTGGAGGGGGCCCACCCCGACCCTTGATTGTTAAAGTCCTCAATTTCAGAGACCGAGACATTCTGCTGCAAAAAGCGAGGGAGCTGTCCCATATCTAGTATGAGAAACACAGGATATATGCCTATACACGGACTACACAGCTCTGGTCCAGAGTCAACGTTCTCATTATCAAGATGTGAAAAAAAAGCCTCTGGCACTAAATATCAGGGGGGCTTGCAGCAAGATCTGGGATCCCTGCTCCGGAGCAGGCCCTGCGTGAACAGGCGGAGGCCCTTGAGACATAAGTTTCAGTGATGTCACCCACCCAGTCCTGTTGCACTCCTTGAATGAAGCACCGAACCATTCAGACTCAGGCTTTAGCATTAACTTATTTAGCAATATTACACCTCAAACTTCTGATGGATATTTGGGATAACGGTGTGCTTTGGTTCATGCTGGGGCACGATATATAGCAACTTTATCCTTTTTTTAATTTTTTTTATTTTGCTCATGGATGTTTTGCACTTAACGGATCAGGATCATGTCACTAGTACCAAAACTGCAAATGGTGATAGTAAAAGAGGCGGTCCGGGCCGCACAGCGCTCATAACGTCCTAACCTAGTTGCGCTGGCGGTAGGCATGCACCCCCTACAGCGAAAGCAACACACACATTGTTTTCAGTTTCCACCGTTGTGCATATGGTTTGGACCAGCAATGTTTGGATAGCTGGCCCGAGTATTGTAGAATGGAGTTAAGATCTTTTTAGGTTCTGGCCCACCGCTTACACTCTCTGGAGAATTGCTGCTTCCCCGCTATTGTGCTGGCGCTATATAGTGGTATACCTTAAATATCGATGCAGGATAGCTACAACATGATTACTTGGAATGTACAGGGATTGGGGTCAGACGGCAAACAACACAGAGTGCATGCACAGTTGAATAGGTGATGCGCACATATAGTATTTCTGCAAGAATACCACCTGACCGCAGCCAAAGCGGCCAAACTCCACAAAAAATGGAGAGGTCAGGTTTTTGAGGGGCACACTACATGGTACACAAATTGTCCTTGGTAGTATATACTCAACCAATTTCGAGCAGGGCCAATACTTATTAAGCCTCAGCCCTGTGCTAGCGCCTTGGGCTGCATGTTCATGGATACTGGGGGGGACTATAATGCTATACTGGGGGGGACTATAATGCTGTGCTGGACCCCTCCATTTATAGGTCATACACCCCCCCTCGGAGGCGCCAGTACTGTCCACCAGGCAGAGGCGTTGTGCAGATGGGCAGAGGGATGGGGTCTGGGTGATGTTTGGCGCTTTAAAAAAACACTAGCAGAGAATATTCATTCTTCTTGCATCCACACCAAATCTACACCCGCATAGTCAGGATTTTGTGTTCCAACCACATTGACGCATGCAACATACCTGGGCAAGACACTTTCTGACCATAACCCACTGGAGATCTCACTCAACTGGGGCAAAATTCCCACCCCAGTTCCTATCTGGAAACTGTGGCCCCTTGTGCTTGAGGGCTCAGTCTTTCTGGAGGCACTGGCGACTGGCATAGATTATTATTTTGCTGAAAACACGGGGACTGCATCCACACCTCAACTGGAGTGGGATGCTTCTAAGACAGTGATTAGGGGGATAGCCATCAGCACTACGGCAGTGGCACGTCAGGAAATACATAATAACCTTAAAGAGGTCAAAAACTCCCTGAATAGCCTCAAACAAGACGCAGCTAATGACCACACAAAAAAAACACTTTTACAAGACGCCCAAATAAAACACGCGGAGCTGCTAGAAACACTTCAACACATAGACTACATTGCGTACACGCATGCGAAACACGTTGATGTTGATAAGGCTGGCCCACTATTAGCACATATTCTCAGAGATGACCTCCCACACACCCCGATCCATGAGATAACCACCAGCGCTAGGGATACAGTGAAAACGCAACGGGATATAAATGTAGCCTTTTGTGAATATTATCAAGACTTGTACCAGGCGCCCCCTCCCATTGGTGGAAGAGGCCCGGGTTGCCTTTTTAACAGGTGTAAAGTTCCCACAACTTGACAAACCGGCGCAGGACACTCTCTCTGGCCCTATCACAAGGTCCGAAATCAAGGCAGCCATTAGGGGCCTCCCCCGAAACAAGACCCCAGGTCTGGACAGCCTCTCTGCGAATTCTTTGCCACGTTCTCGGATACTCTGGTGCCACAACTAGAGAAACTGTATAATGCTGCGCTGTTCTCGGGGTCCTTGCCCTCCTCCATGAGACAGGCACTGGTTGTGTCTCTCCCCAAACCAGGGCGCCAGGTGATGGATCCGTCAGGGTACAGACCAATTTCCCTACTCACCACAGACTACAAGTTTTTGAATAAAGTACTGGCTGGCCGCCTGCTTGCATACTTACACAACCTAATCCACCCAGACCAATGCAGGTTTGTACCAGCAAGATGCACCTCACTTAACATCAGGAGGTTGTACCATGTTATGAATGCCACACCCCAGGAGAGAGCCCACGCAGTTGTATCACCTTGGATCTGAGACAGGCGTTCGATACGCTCAGTTGGGACTACATGTTACACGCACTCGAACAATTTGGCATCCCGGCTGGGTTATTTAGAGTGGGTTAGGCTCTTGCACATGGACCCCACGACATGGGCCCATACAGAGCGACATATCTCGGAGGAGTACCCGGTTAGTAAAGGCACACGGCAGGGTTGCCCACTGTCTCCTGTGCTGGCCCTGGAGTCCTTAGCCCTTAGGGCAAGGTTATCGGCAGCACAACAGAGCATACGTATCGGGCAAACTACACACATTATCCCCACATACGCAGACAACATCATTCTGTATGCCGATGACCTCACCTCTCTATCACTCGGCTCGGGCATTTTCTTTTGCTTTTGCAAAGCTTTCAGGCCTTAGAATTAATGTCCGTATGTCTTATTTTTTTTTCCGGCACTGGGATCGCCCAGAGACGGTTCAGTTTGGCCCTCATACTCTACAAGTCGCGGCACATACTTTTAAATATCTGGGTATACAGATTTATCGTTCAGCACAAGACCTCATTGAGGGTAATCTTCTGGTCATCCCTACCGCTATCGGTGATGTGCCAAGTGGTGATTTCGAAAATGGTAGTCCTCCCCCGACTACTGTATTTTTTCACCAATTTGCCAATTGTGATCCCGACCCCGCTGCTTAACTATTTGAACACCACTCTTTCCGCTCTGATTTGGGGAAGTGGCCGAGTAAGACTGACTAAGCTGCAACTGGACACGGATAAAGGGGGACTAGGTGCCCAAGATTTCTGGGCCTACTGCTACGTGAACCAGCTACAGTGGCTCTCACATTGGCTGGCAGGGCGTAACTTACATGAAATAGATTCTTCACCTGCCGATGTGGATCGCGGATGGCTTCATACTCTGATCCTACCGCATGCTAAGATTCCGACCGATGCCCGCTGCTGTAACGCACAGCGCTCATTTATTGGAAAAAATCCACACACTACACACGTGGCTGCCTTCCTTACTCTGACACCATACCACTACTTGGTATCCCGACCCCAACTGGCCTCCTTACTGAACGGAGACGGCTCCCCTGGGTGGAAGGCGGTGTAGCTACAGTGGGAGACCTATTTGACAACGGCACACTTATGGATCACAGCAATTTTGTAGGGAGCAAAGGAGTCACGGATGCATTATATTTACTACATGTCACACTTCTGCAATATGTAAAGAAACATTGGGCCCCCCACAGGGCGGAACCCCCCACCATGAAATGGTCTTCATGACCTACCTGATGGGGAATGGTGACACCTCACCAAGTGGCTTTAAAGAGGCATCACTGCCCACACTAGAATTCCGCTGACTGTTTTACGCAACAAATGGGCAGAGGACTTGGGGACAGACCTGACTGATAGGGATTGGAGCAGGACCTTGGCTTACTCTAGGAGAATCCCATGGAACACCAAATTCAAATTCATTCAGTGCATGGTTTTGCACAGGGCTTATCTCACCCGCACCGACTGCAGCGTATCTTCCCGGTGACACAGCACTGCTGTCCTAGATGTAAATTAGAAGACACTTACCTCCTACATATGTTATGGCAATGCCCCAGGCTTACGTCTTACTGGTTAGAAGTTTTATCCCTGATAGCAGCTGCGGTTGGCCTCCTCATTCCGGGCACTCCTGCAGTGTGCCTTTTGGGATTGATGCAGCGCCCTAAGGCGCAAAAAGTTCAACTTCGCTTTATAGACTTGGCTCTACTCCTGACTAAGCGATCCATTACTATGAGGTGGAAGTCGGCCGCTCCCCCACAGCTTCATGGTTGGCATGGAGGAGTGATGCGATGGAGCGGGGCGGAGCGTGCTGCTATCCGCTGGGAGGAAGCCCGGGGTTTGCAACAAAAAATGTATCTCTTTAGACTGGGACAGTATCCTGGAGGCGTTCAAGGCTCTGGCCCCACCACCAGTGCCGGTGGCTTGGACTTAGCGACTGCCTGATTATCTAATACCTGTCCCCACTCTCCACTATTGTCGACTTTCACTGACTGTGGTCCCTGCATCGTAGGGTGCATGCATACACTTTGAAACTTGGAAGTAGCTAGTGGAACGCATTGTTTTATGAGCTGTGAGTGGGTGGTGCCAGACAAAGTTGGGGGAGGGAGGGAGGGACGGGATAGTTGTGTGCCTATATTACACACTTTTTGTAGGAGATGTTGTTCGTACAATGTACGGTGATACCAATGTAATGTATTAAGGTGTATGTCTGCAATATGCTGTAATTGCTGGGTTGAAAACTTACAAATTAATAAAATCTGTTTAAAAACACCTATAAACTCATGCAATCACCCAAGCATTACACATGCACTTACAAAATTAACAAGACATTACGAAAGCACTCTTCCAATCACCCAGGCACTACTCATCCACTGATACAATTACACAGGCACTACCTATGCACCGCTGCAATAACCCATGCACTGCCCATGCACTCCTGCAACCAACCAGCTAGTAACCATAGACTTATCCAAGCATTCCACCAATACCCAAGCACTTGTAAAAATCACCACACACTATTCTTCCACTCTTGCAATCACCTTGACATAACCCATGCACTCATGCAATCATCTAGACATTACCCATAAACTAACAACACTATTCATTCTCACTGGTTCGTACAGTGCAGCTGATTTTCATACAGTACTGCCGTGAGTATCCTGAGCAGGGAACGAGGAGCAAGGAGCACGGCTGAGGCGAGGCTGTGAGGGGTCGAGAGTAGCCGGGGTAAGGCAAGGAAGCCCTCACCCTCACCCCGAAAGCCTGAGCCGAGCCGAGCTTCAAACCAAGCGGTACCTGGCGCCTCGGAGCAGCAAGAGGAGCGGTGGGAGGCGAACGGCGAGCAATCGAGCGGTGAGCGGTGAGCGCGGGCAGGTGAGTTTGTTTGTGGTTCCCTGCCTGCGGCCGTGACCGCGACCTCCCGCTCCCGCTCTGCCTGCTTTGCCTTAGACCCGGCTCTGCCTGCTTCGCCTGAGGGCCTCAGAGCGTATGAGAGGCTGACGGAGCAGCGAGAGCAGTGAGCCACAAGCCGCAGGAGCCAAGCGAGCTGAGCGCCACGAGCCGCGGGGGGCATATTACCTAAAGCCCCAGACTTGAGACTTGAGACCCCTCCGAGGTGCCGGACCTCATACACACCCAGCCACTCTGGTTTGACCTCACCTGCTTTCCCTGGGGGTCGTCTGCCTCGCAGTTTAGCACCGCTGCAAGGAAAACGGCCAGGCGGGCGTAGCCTACATCATCCAGCAGGCATCGCAGGGACGCACAGAGAGGAGGTCACCAGAGGGCGCCGGAGGGCCAGTCTCTGCCAGTCATCACCAAGCAGGACAGGGGAAGGCTACCCCTCCAACGACCAGGACCAGGACCCCGTGTGGAAAACTGTAGCAGGGGAAACTCCCTGTGAGTGACTAGAGTATTGGAAGCCTATATTGCAGCAGTGAATGTGGGCACTGCGCGACGGTATAACGAACACTCATTTTATCATTTCTAAAGAAAGCATTGTTCAGGGCAGGAAAATAAGGACACCCCACCATAGTTTTTATCCCTTAAATTGAGTCAACATAACTGACAGTGGTGGTGGTCCGTGATCCTTGAGAGAGCGCGCCGGCAGGCGGAGCCAAGTCAAGTCAAGTCAGGGCAAGGCAACCTGGCTCCTCTATAACCAGGCATTAAAGAAAGGGCAGTGAAAGGCCCAACAAGCTCAACAAGCTGCCCAAAGGGGGCGAATATTATAACAAACAATACAGCAAATGGCATAACGGCAACGTAACGTAAAAGCAGTAAAACCAGATCCACAGTAACATAACCCACACTGGAACACCAGGAAAACTCCAGGAAAACAAGGAAACAGAAAAATAAATAAATAAATAAATACACAAATAAATAGAAAGAAAAAAAAGTATCCAGATCAGCACATCTACCAACTGGGAGCGCAACCAAGTAGATAAACAGGAAGCAACCACTTGAGAGGCACTAACCTCAACTGCAAACCAGCAAACTTCTGACAGCGGGATGAGGTCCGGAAAAGTCAGGAAAGCAACCAACAGTGCCCAGACTAGAAGGCGCGGGAACAGTAAGTCCAAGCCACCGGACGAAATAATACACCTGCAGGAACAGGAGCTAGCAACACCAGAAAATCAGTCGCGCGAGGACGACAAGGCAGATATACTGAGCAAACTCGCACATAAGGGCAACCAACCAAAAATGTACTCAATCTTTTCTTTCCTGAAAGATCCTGGGTCGTTCTTAAGCTCTTCAATCAGCGATCTCAAGGGCCTTCCCTCCCCACTGGAACCTGCGGGATCTACCCAAATAACTGCCATCGACCCAGGAGGTGAAACAAGCGAGAACATAAGACAAGAAAAACCGGGGACAGAGAGAGACACTGGGGACGGCTGGGAGGAAGACCAAGAAAGGAAGAGGGAGAGTAACGCCAAGGGCAAAAGGGGAACACACTCAACCAAGGAAAGCTCAACCCAAGCAGATTTGATTGGCACAGGCAAGGACGGACAAAGCGAAATCCATAGCGCCCACAACAGCTACAAGGAGGAAAGGGGCTATCCCCTTGAGCCAAGGATAGCTATCCTGCCAACGTCACAATCACTAATAACAGCAATAGAGAAGGGGCAAAATTATCAAGAGCCCACAAACAATAGAAAACAACTCACGCCCAGAAAATCGGAGTCACCATTTCCAACAGAGCCAACAAAAATGGACTACAAAATACAGGATCAGCCAAAAGCAAATACAGGACCCATCACTAGTAAACAAGCAACTAATATTACCACTAATCAGGCCCATGAGCACCCGCAACATCGAGAACACTCACAAGAGGATGTCGGAAGCGAACCAGGAATATCACCAAAAAATGAAGAAAAAGAAGAACCGGAAGAGACAGAAAAAACCGAGCTCGATCAAACCGATATCTCCAAATTAGAGAACACCGGCCAGCTCACAACAGAGGAGTGGGAGAGGCTAGTAGCATCTTACTCCCCAGTTATCCCACAGGTGGAGGATAGTCAACAAGTTCCTGTTAAAATCCCAATCACAGAAGAGTCTTCTAATGGACCAGAAATACTATGGTCATCCTTGCTAAACACCCTACAGCTATCAATAAAGGCCATGCAGTATCACTCGGACAAAATGGACATGCAACTTTCCCTTCTAAATTTTCTAGCGATACATGTAGCAAACATCGACAACAAGCTTGCAGACATGAATGACATGATCAAAAGAGTACAAGCTGAAACAAAAATAGAGCAGCCAAGCTGCGCCTGCTACACAATAATGGACAAACTCTCATCGATTGGACTCTCACCGGGAACCAAGAAAGGCCAGAAGGCACAAAACTCGAGCAGGGACAGTCCAACATGCCAGAATACCTCGGGGAAAAACAAAGTTGAAACTTATGCCGAGGTGGCATGGAAAGCAACACAAACACCTGCAGAATCACAACAAAAGGTTAGCTCGGAACAAAAGAACACACAGCTTAGTGATGCGCAGGGACAACAGGGGCAGGATCCAGAAACCACGAACTATAACAGCCCTCGAAACAAGAGCTCGGGGATAGAAAGCCCTGAAAAACTCAGGGATTTAAACAAACAAGGTCGAAAACAGAAAAGAAAAGGAAGAAAAAAGACAAGCAACATAAAAGCTTTTTTCAAAGTGGTAAACCTAACATCGGAAAGGGATCAGGAAGCAGATACAGACAGGCAAACAGCGACCATAACAACCTCACCGGCTAAAGAAACTAAACAAATCTCATTAAGTCAAAACTCCAACCACAAAGGCAGAAACACGACCAATAAGCGTCAAACAGAATTCAGTCGTGATAAAAGCAAGCCCACAAATGAAACAGAGAGGACAAACATTACAGCAAGGTCGGGAGCTTCACTAACAGTCACTAAGGGAACCCCTGAGTTACAGGGCCCAATGCAGGAAGAAGACAAGGAGCCCATAGAAGCCCGAGCCGAAAAGCAACCACTTTCAAAAAGAGCCGAGCAGACACTGATTAAACTAGACATTGAAGAACATATGCAACGGGGCCACAAGCAGAAGGAAGTTGAAAAAGGCACAATTCTATTTATCCCGGAGTACAGGTCAAGAGGCAGAGGGGATATACTCAACCGAGGTAACATACTACACTTACTGTCCACCATTAGCAACTTGAAGGACATAAAAACAAACAACCTTGAATCTGTGGAATTTGAACACCACAGTCACCTGTCCGAACAAGAGGTAACCAAAACCATATGGGCTACGCAGGAAATAACTGAAAGAATCATGGAGTCTGAACAACGTTTTAAAACATGGGGGATTCGCCTAAAAATACAGGAAAAAACAGGATACCCAGAACCACTAAGCCAAGCACAAAAAGAGAGACTCGACTGCTTCGAAAACAAACAAAATCCAGAGAAAAGCACAAGCGTCCTGAAAGGGGCCAGAAGCATTTCAGTCTCCCAGACAGACATATACCGACTGAGCGCAAGGAAAGCCCAAGGACCAATCCGAGATGAGGATTGGTATTGGGTAGCAAGGACCATCAATACAAGGCCTGAGAAGAAATGACAAAGCTCGCGACAAAACAATCCAAAAAACCATCAATTAAGAATTTGTTCCTGGAACATAAACGGCTTAGGAAATAAAGCAGACGACGCTCAGCTTCTACTATACCTCCAGAATTTTGACATAATTGCCCTTCAAGAGACCTGGTCGGATGAGCCGCACCAAATACAGGAATTTAAAGCACACCACACACCAGCTTCAAGAAATGCTAAATATGGCC
Source organism: Lissotriton vulgaris (assembly GCF_964263255.1). Classification (NCBI taxonomy): domain Eukaryota; kingdom Metazoa; phylum Chordata; class Amphibia; order Caudata; family Salamandridae; genus Lissotriton; species Lissotriton vulgaris. Next base: position 210,518,791 of record NC_141698.1, read on the forward strand.
ATTCAAAAGGTGGCCAAACAACATACACCTCAATAAAGAGCATAAATGAAATAAAGAGTATAGACGCCACACAGTCAGGTAACAACAGCATAAAAACAATAGAGCTGGAACTAGGGGGAAAAGATCAAAATCAAAAGCTCATACTGCTAAACGTATATGTTCACCCCCGGGAAAAAAAAGCCGGGATTAAACTACTAATTGCAGAAGTAACAAAGATACTGTCAGAGGAGTCAACAACCAACCTCTTAGTAACAGGGGACTTTAATATGTACTTAGGCGGGCCCCAGCTAAGGGACTCACTCCTAGAAGAACATTTTAACATATGGGGAATCCCCCAACAGGTGGCCAGCAAATGGGGAAAACAAAGCAGACTGTCAAGAGTCAGCCTGAAAGATTTGGAACATCTCAACCTTGTAGCTCTAAACGGCTGTTTCATAAATGACATCCCATCGGCAGACACTTTTCACAACACAATGGCAAGCTCCACAATAGACCTCACATTCTCATCTCTACAACTGTTTGGCAAAATTCTGGATTTTCGAATAGGAACAAACGCAGCCAGCGACCACCTACCGCAAGAGATCACTCTTGACACCTATGGGGCCGCGGCCACCTTACCAGTAGCTAATGTGGGATTATCATACTTGGTTATACAAAAAAGGATAAAATGCAAAACGCACAACTTAGAAGGTTTCGAAAAAGAAGCGAAAAAACTGTGGGAAAAAAGCATAGAGTCCCGGACAGATAATCTAAGCCGATGGGAATCATTCACCAGCAGCCTTGGAACTGCCCAAACAAGCTCAAAAACAGCCCTTAAAAACTTGGAAAATCAAAACCAACCAAGTTCCAAAAAGAGATCTCGCAACAAGGAAGAGGAAGACAAGAAAATAAAACGGAACATCAATTTAAAGATTCATAAGGAAAACATCAACAAGCTACTGAGGCAACTACACCGAGAAGGCCCGAACAAAGAAGTCCAAAAGGAACTGCAAAAACAAAAATCCATCAAGAAGAAATTAATCTGGAACCTGAAAAGGGAGGCAGAGGATGACCTATGGCCAAAGCTGCTCCATGATGCAAAAGGAATTAACACCAGTGGAAGATTCTGGAAGACAGTGAATGACCTCCAGGATACCAGAAAACCCAGCATAAACTCACATATCACCGAAGAAGCCTGGTCTGAATTTTTATGGCTCCATTTCAATACAACAACAAATAATTCTGCCAAGAAGTCATCAGAACTCAATAGAAAAACCTCAGACTGCATACAACAAACAGAGTCAACTTCAAAGTGCTTTTCAGAAAAACAAATCATAAGCAGGATAGCAAAAGGGAAGACAGAGGGGGCGCCAGGCCCCAATGGAATTCCTCCCATTTTGTACAAACGAAATCCGGAATATTGGGCAGCAGCCCTATTGCCACTATTCAAACAGATTTCCGAAACGGGAACGATTCCCGACTCATGGAAAGGCTCAATAATAGCTCTCATTCATAAGAAAGGCAGCAAAAATGATCCAAAAAATTATAGACTTGTTGCTCTAATTGACAATGAGGCCAAATACTATGCTGGCCTATTACTAGAGGAGCTCACAGAATGGGTAAATGAAAATGCAGTAATCCCCATCACCCAAACAGGCTTTCGGAAAAAACTAGGAACAATGACAAACATTCTGGCCCTAACTCTGCTAATTGAATCCGCCAAACTCGCCAGCTCACCCCTCTATATATGCTTCATTGACTTCACTTCCGCTTTCGATAACATCAACAGAAACTTACTATGGGAGAAGCTTGCCAACAGGAAAATGCCGACAACTTTACTATCACAACTGGTGCTATTACACACGAACACATGGGTACAAATCAAGCTAGGCTCAGGAGACTGCCTGTCAAGAAAAGTACAGACGACCAAGGGCCTCAAACAAGGGTGCGTTCTAGCCCCGACCCTCTTCAATATTTTTATGTTGGATCTTTCTCCAATGCTAGACGAATGCAATCCTCACGCCCCAAAACTAGGAGGATTTATAGTCTCAAACTTGATGTACGCCGATGACATCGTGCTCATTAGCCGGACGCCGATAGGGCTACAACACCTAATCAACACAACATACACCCATGCAGCCACAAACGGCCTCAGCATAAACCTCTCCAAAACAAAAGCCATGAGAGTAAATGAGAAGCCGGCCACATCTAAATTTCTCTGGCAAATGGGAGGCCTAACAGTGGAAACTGTGGACGAGTACAAATACCTGGGTGTAATTGTTGACAGAAAAGGGGCATTCCTCCCTCAGAAGGAAGCAATATCAAGGAGAGGTACTACAATATCAGCTGCACTGAGAAACCTTAAACAGAAAGTATCTGGCTGCAGTTTCACTCCACTCCTACAAATAATCCAAGCAAAACTAACACCGGCTATCACCTATGAAAGTGAATGCCTCCGAGGAAGGGACGCACAGATACTGAACAAAACAACAGCCAGGGCAATGCGAATGTTATTTAATCTGCCCAAATACACTTCACAAGCACAGATAAGACTCGAATTTGGCCTGAGAAATCAAGTAACAGAAAGAATGGGGGTCTATGCCAAAAGTTGGCACAAAATACGAGGAGCCGATGCCTCATCCATGGATTATCATCTCTGGAACGAGCTATCAGGGAGAAACACGAGTGCTGCCGCAACTTATCTAAAGCACTCCATAGAAACTTTGGAGCTACAAGAAGCCTGGAAGAGCAACATCTCACATAATTTGTTCAAACAACTAGCAAATAAATCTGTAAGGACCATGTCTCTAATAGAGGACAAAGCTGCATTAACGAAAAGGGCACACGGTTGGATCGTCATCCAAAACTACACCAGCAGCTTATGCCAAAGCTACTTAGGAGCCGGTTTTTCACGGTCTACAAAGGAGAAATTTATACAACTAAGTCTGGGCATCCTCCCATCTCAAATCCATCTTCCCCCGTGGAAACGGCCACAAATGCCATCAAGTTGCCGATTATGTGGGGACACAAAAGAGGACATCCTTCACTTAATATGCATCTGCAAAGGTCTGGACAAGGAGCGCCGACAACATCTAAAGCCAACCCTAAAGAAACTGGGAATAAGGACATGCCGGCAGGCAGTCAAAGCATGCTTTGATGGAAAAAACATCCAATTAGCAAGTCATCTGGTAAAATTCCTGGAAAAAGCTGGTAAGAAGCAGAACGACAGAAGGGAGAGCCCGGAAGACACTAACCCACACAACATTTAACTCCGACCACCGCCCCATCTAGCCGCTACCACAAACTCAAGCCACAATTACCACGGATGGATTACAAACCCCAAAGAATCTGTAAAGGCTGCAGGGAGTCTGCGAGCTTGCCTTTTATTCTTTATTCTCTTCCTGTTTACAAAATGACTTAGCATTTAGATAATCGAAAGCCTAATCGCCTTCCAACATATATTTTTTGCTCAAGTAAGTTCTTAGAACATTTTAAAGTTTATTTAACTGAAATGTTTGATAGTCATATTTTACTAGACAAAAGTTTTATTTTAAGTTCATCTACATGTAAATATGCTGATTGCAATGGTTTTAATTAACTGAGCAATAAAGAATTATTCCTATTCCTATTCCATAAACTAATGCAATCAGTCAAGCATTACTCATGTACTCTTCCAATATTCCATACATTACCTCCATACTCATGCAATCACCGAAACATTAACCAAGCAGTTACAAAATCAACCAAGCACTACCCGTGCACTCCTCCGATCACTTAGGCACTACTCATCCACTCATGCAATAACTCAAGCACTATTACTGCACTCCTCCAATCACCCCGGCTCTAGTTATGCACTTATGCAATCACCTAGGCATTACCTATGTACTCATGCAATCACTCAGGCAGTACCCATGCAATCACTCACGCATTACCCATGCATTCCTCCAATTATCAGGCACTACCCATGCACTCATGCAAACATTCGGCCAATATCCAAGCACTTAAAAAATCACCACGGACTACCTTTGTACTCATGTATTCACCCAGGCACTACTCATGCAGTTATAAAATTCCCCAGGCATTACTCGTGCATGCATGCAATCACTCAGGCACTACCTATGCACTCATGCAACAAACCAGGCATTACCCACACACTCATCCAGTACCAGTCAGCAAAAAACTGGGGGGTGCCCAGCGCACAGGATGACTTTGCAACAAGGCCTCTTTCTGCACCTCTGATGGTTCTTTCTGCATATCTCTTGCTTCTTTCTGCACCTTTCTTCCTCTTTCTACACATGCCCTACCTATGTAGGCATAGTTAGAAATTAGCATTTAAAAAACCTTAGAAATTCACTGAAAAAACCATAGGTTTCAGGGACGTTATAGTTAGAAATTAGCATTTAAAAAACCTTAGAAATTTACTCAAACAAACTTAGGTTTCCGAGACGTTACATTTAGAAATTAGCATTTAAAAAACCTTTGACGATTTACTAAAAAAAATAGGTTTCAGGGACTTTATAGTTAGAAATTATCATTTAAAAAACCTTTGAAATTCACTGGAAGAACCTCAGGTTTTCAAGACGTTATAGTTAGAAATTAGCATTTAAAAAACCTTTGAAATTCACTGAAAAGAACCATAGGTTTCAGGGGCGCTATAGTTAGTTGGACATTTCACTCGTACAAAACCAGAGAAGTTCAGCCTTTATAGGTAGGTGAGCTAACTATAACTCACACCCCTGAAATGCACTGCTGATGACATCACTCATGACATGGTCGGTGACATCACTGATGACATCTCAAATGACATTACTGATGACATCACTGATGACATCTTCCACGTGAAAATCCGAAGCACCTCCTCACAGCCTAATATAACGTATAGTACATCCACTCCAAAATACAGACTCCCTTTCTCTCAAAGCATACACACCAATACCAGTTACTACATACACACTCACTGATTCATAGCTCTACATACACATCTATACCCTTTTCCATACAGTCACCCATAAATGCAGTCACACATCAACACAGCTACTATCATATGTACTCATACACCCATACAGACACTCACACACCACCACTCACCCATAGAGTTATTCACACAGCTAGTCAGTAATGCAAATAATCAATCACACTCTCATTTTCTCCCCTACACAGTTATACACACACTACCTCATACAGATACTAACACATACTTACTCTCTTCTGCAATCACTGACACAAGCACACACTCATCCATTCAGCTACTCTCACAATCACTCACTCTCTCATATAATCATTTATATACTCTAACACTCACATATACTACCTTTCACATATGTAGTTAATCACACATATACCACAGAGACATCCATTCACTCACCAACACAGCTATACACACACTCACACAGCCATGTAGCCCCTCACAGATGCTCTTGAACCCATACACCCAGTGAATCACCCACTCACAAATCCATACAGGGGGTCACACACACACCACCCACCCACCCACACAGACTCAGAGACACCCATTTACGTACTCAGACAACTAATCAAAAGGCCATATATAGATACTCATGTAGCTAATCACCAACCCACGTACCACTTACACACCTACTGACAGACTGAAACAGGCCTTCATACAGATTAGTCAGTTCCCCATGTATTAGTAAGACACCTTTAATCACTCACTCATACAGTCAGTCATGCACCTATTAAATCATTCATTCAGATACTCATATACCCACTCATTCTTCAATATATCTTGACACACATATGTATAAAACATATTTAAACTCTTTAGAAACACTCAGTCACTTTTCAAATGTTACAATTTTAATTCCATTAATAATGTTTATTTTAATAAAAAACATTTTGAATGCATTTCAAAATTAAAATGAGTTTACTAAACAATACTTACATATAAAAAGAATATTGAGAGTGCGATTTAAAATAGTATTATTTAAATATTTATAAAACATTTAATTTAATTTAATGATTAAATGTGCTATAATATTTTATTATTCTAGTCTTAGATTAATAAAAATAATTTTAGGTTGCTTTATATATTTTTTTACATTAAAATGTTTTATAATTTTTTAATATCATTGTTAGTCCCTATATGTTACCATATGACATCTCCAAGCTGGTGGCCATCTATGTGTGAGAAGTTACTAGTAGTACGTTCACACTAGGTAATTCTTTTCTAACAGGATCGACCCACAGCTTTGAGGGGGTGGCGACATATAAGTCTGCCCCTAGTAGTAAACATACACTCAGAAATGGTGAATAGAACAAAAGTGTAAAGTTACTACTAAGTATAAGAGTACATTTACACATGAGCAATTATATACTTGTAAATTAACCATTCTGAATAGGGCCCACAAATATGTCATTCTTCATGTGTCAATTTACCTTTGTGAATAAGATCCGCCATACTTAGTTACTTGATAAAACGTTTGAACATGTAAATCTTAGATACCTTTGGAATATTTATTATTTTTAGTTCTGTTTTAGTAGTTCCTTTTTGTTAGACCTGTCAGCCTTAGGGTGGTCTTCCCCCATACATTTTGCCTTCTCCCCTCCTGTTTTGCTGAATTTGTGTTGTTGGTTTTTGGGCACTTTACAACTGCTAATCTGTGCTAAATTGTTTGTTCTCATTGCTAAAACATGCTAAAATTGGCTTGCACCTGATTGGCTGACAATTTGACTCAGCAAAATAAACCATTTGCCAGGCCTAAATCTCCCTTTTTATACATGTCACCTATACATTAGGCCCTACACAGCCCATAGGGTAAGTTGCAGTGTATTTAAAATGTTGGACATGTACTTTTAAGTCCCATCCCGGACGAGACTTGGCAAGGCCCCCTCTCTTTCATTCACATTAGGAGGTCCCATGTTTCCAGGTTCAAAAGCCAAAGTCAAATACTTGATTTGGTATGTATAAAACAACCATAAATATTTACATAGATAAAATCTGATTGCATTACATGTAAATAGTATGAAACAGTAAAATACAAAGCAGAGGTAACGCTGCTGCACTGGAGCGAATACCCTAACAACACTGCCCGAACACGGCCCACAAGTAATCCGAGGCATTTTGAAGCAAGGTATAAGAGGCTGGATACCAGACCTGTGCATGCTGGCCCCAGCTCCATGCTTTGGCCTGTGGGGCCCAGTGGACTGCCTTGCCCTTGAGTGCTGGGAAAGGCAGCCTGCACCCTGACGATCCCTCCATGCCAGAGCATGGGCCATTGAGAAACAGAGGGTTGGACACCTGAGCGGCAGGACCGCAGCAAGGGGGAGCACAAAGAAGAGGTGCCTGCTGCTATGTGAAGGATAGCAGGAGCCTGGCTCCCGGCCCTCACCAGTGGGCCATCAAATTAACTTGGTTGCAATCTCTGCCTGCTCATATCCACGGTCAGGTCTGAAACACTGCTGGCCCCCCAAAAGGCTTACATATCTGGACAACAGTGATGGCTCCCTGCTTGGTGGTTATCAAATCTAATGGCACTGGCATGCAGTGTGTCATGGCTATGGGCTGCGGCTTTAGGGACAAAAACTAAGCACAGCGCAATTCCACTAGCTCTACCAAAAGCGTGCCACATGCACTCTGTGGAAAAATGCACTGCTCCTCTCCTTTGGTGCATTACTGGTGGTTTCGTCATAAACCCTGTGACAGAGCCTTTAGACTTTAAGGTATATACAGTAATGGGCACACATTCTCTGTGTGTTCCAATGATTATGCTCATAAGTTTCATCCATGCGCTTTTATTTCCTTATGTTCTTTAAACACAAACCTTGTTTCTTTTTTCTTTTTTGCCTTTTTAAAAAAAAATTTGTGTGTTCCTCTGTTCCTCGAAAGATAGCCTGTAATGCGAAAAGCACTGTGTGGGTTAATATGTTGCCACTCCCCCTTCTGGAACGTTCTGCAACATGGCATACATCTTGGGCGGGTCCCTCTTCCCTGAACATCTTGGCAGTTTTCCATGTAGCATCGGCGTCTCTGCAGCACGTGGGAAGTCTAAGGGTGCGACTCAGAGTACACCCAGGGTGTGGCTTGACCGCCGAAGCAACATGGCGGACCCTGAGTGAGCTCCGTCATTACACGGAACTCTTTCCAGATTCGGAGCTCTATCGGCCGCATTTTGCCCACCCTGCGGTTCGTGTGACCTTATGAAGATGAGGTGCGTCTTCCGGAGTGCTCTGAAGGGCATTCCTCTTCTTCCTTGCCGATTTTTTATATTGCAGCATTTTTCCTTCACGAAATGCGAGCGCCGCCATTTTATATCGCGGCGTTCGTGCTCGTTTTTTCTTCCCGCTGTAAAGGATTTCTCTGCCCTGCTAGGTCTTTGTTATGCCATTTCTCTGCATTTGAGCCTTATATTTGACTGCTTCTTATTGGAACTTTCTTGGAACTTTCTTTTACTGTTACAGCTGATATGGCATTTTTCTGTCATTTTTCCTCTCACGCCTCATTGTGTATTCCATGTTGAATACCTTCCTCATTCAGGAGATAATGGGTGTCTCTGATTACTACACCCCCCTGTTGTACCTATTTTAAGTGCTGTTCTTTCAAGTTCCTTGCTCACCCGCTTTACTACAATCTGCTGCAGGTTGCTTCATTTTACCTCACAGCCTCTATACCAGCACTTGCCAGGTTCTGTTCTGCCGCCTTTTCTCCTTTGCCTCATAAGTTCTCTTACTTACCACCAGTGTTTAATGTGGCCCGTGATCTTCATTCTACGAGATCCTCCTCCATTGGAATCAAACTGAAAAGGCACAAGAATGATCCACCTTCTCCTATCCACTCCTCACAGAACCCTGTTTTAGATTCTTTTTTGGATGAAGTACGTGGTTTGCAGCCATTTATGACCACTACTAATGAAAAACTAAAACAGATTGAGGAGAGTAGGGTACTGGATCTGGAGCAAAGGGTTAGTGATATCCAAGATGTTTCCGTGAAGATTCCAATGCTTGAAATGGAAATTCATAAATTGAAAATTCACACTGAAGAACTTGAAAATCCTAATCGTAGAAATAACCTGCGCCTTTATGGTCTTCAGGAAAATGTTGAAGAGACTGACCTGGTTGCATTTCTACAGAATTTTCTTCCTGAATTATTGGATCTTCTAGCTACGCCATCTCCTCTCAACATTCAGAGAGCTCATTCTTTAGGTCGTCTGCTTCGCATGTCAAACAAACCACGTGGGATTATAATGCTTTTCTTAGAATTTACTGAACTTATGCATGTCTTCAGAGCTGTAAGACTTAAACGTCGCTTAACATGGTCAGTCCATATTATTTTTATTTCTCAAGACATTTCTACTGCTACAAATGCTCGGCGCAAAGAGTTCCTAGCTTTACGACCGCGAAGGAGGCAACTCAACATCAAGTATGGAATTCTCCATCCCTGTCTTTGTAAAATCCCGCATAATGGTAGTTCCTTTGATGATCCTGCCAAACTTAATCTCTTCCTTGATTCCATTTCATCGCATGGCATGAAGACTAATGACTAATATTTCTTCTATTTGCAGATTATTTAATTGTTCTCAAATTATTTCACTGCTTTTTCCTTTGCAGGATTGTTTATTCTTTTGTTAACTTTTTAGCTTGTATAAGGTTTTTTCGTGTTGCTGCTTTTCTTTGTTCTTTTTGAGGTTGTGTATTCTAATTTTTCTTCCCTTATGGGTGTCCGTGTTCTTCACTGTCACCATATTTCTCTCATTTCGCATTTCTCTTTTTCTTCAGGTCTGGATTTCCTTCCTTGATCTATCTACCTTCTTTTTTGTATCTTCCTATCCCTCTCCTTTTTTCTTTTCTTCCTTTCTCTTTCACTTTCTCTCCTTGCCGGTTCCGTTGTTCATTACTTATCTTCTCTTTTACAATGTTCCATCTTTATTGCAAAAAAAATTGGTGTCTTTCTTTTCTTTTTGTTTATTGGTCCCACAGTTTCCCTTCATTGAATATGCTGTCTCGTGTTCCTGGTTCCTTTCACATTCCCTAATCCTACTCCATAGTTAATGTAGTCTCGTGGAATGTCCCTGGTCTAGGTCATCCTGTCAAACGTCAAAAGGTATTGTCTCACCTGGCTAATCTCAATGCTCAAGTTGCTTTTTTGCTGGAAACCCACTGTAATGATGTTGAATCTTTAAAATTCAAACGCAATTGGGTTAGCCAAGTTATTTTTTCGCCTGCTATTTCTCGTCATGGTGGTGCTGCTATATTATTTCACAAATCCATTCAAGCTCAAATTGTATCATCTGATTGCGAATCTCATGGTAGATGGGTAATAGTTGATGCTACTATCAACAAAAGATTAATTACTTTTTTCAATATTTATGGTCCCGTGAAACCATTTTGGCATACTATTAAAATGAAACTGATGTCTATCTCTAACCCTATTGTGGTGCTTGGCGGCGATTTTAATAATTGGTTAGACCCTTTCTCTGACTGAGTATCAAATTATAAATTTGAACCTGACAAGACCCATAAATCTTTCCAATCAGCCATCTCCTCTCTTACCTTGTTTGACTCATGGAAAACATGTAATCCTGATTTATCTGAATTTACCTTTTTCTCTCCTGTCCATCACACAAGATCTCGTATTGATTATATTTTAATTTCCATGTCATTGTTACCTTGTCTGCAATCCTCTGTAATTGGTTCTATTTTTATTTCTGACCATGCACCAGTTTCTACTTGCATTGATACATCCCTATCCCTACCCAAACAAGGTTGCTGGCGTTTTAATAATTATCTGTTATCTGACTGAAATTTTTTTTCGGAAGCGACCTCTTTCATTAAGGAATTTTTTTAATTTAATGACTCTTTAGACACCTCTATACACAACAACTGGGATGCCTTTAAAGGATCATTCAGAGCCTTTACTGTTGCTTACTCAGCTAAGAAGAAAACATTGTTGAATAAAGAATATAAAGATACTCTTGACTTAATTAAAACCTTGGAACATAGTTACTTTTCCTCTAAATCTCCCTCTTCATTGCAAGAATTAATTAAAGCCAAATCCAAATTAAACAAACTTGCCACAGTTGATGTTTGCAACATCCTCCTCAAAATCAAATCCAAATATCATGCGGACCAAAATAAAGCTGGGAAAATGTTGGTGAACTATTTAAAAATCAAATCCGAATGCAAAAATATTGGCCCTATCCACTCAGAAATAAATAATCAACTACTTTCTTCTGATTCTGATATTGTTAACACTTTCCAATCATATTACAATACATTATACACAGAAACCACAAACCCAACTTATGGAGATTTCGCATCTTTTTTCCAAAATATTCCCAAACCTGCTACCCCCCTGATATCTTTTACCTCTCTCGAGGAAGATATCTCTCTACAGGAAATTATTTCCTCTCTTAAATCCCTGAAAAAGGCTAAAGCCCCTGGACCAGATGGTTTTCCTTTGAATTACTTTCCACTGTTTCCTCCGTTTTTACCCCTAAATTACTGGAACTCTTTATCTCTTTTTTATCCAATTGTAGGGCTTCTGGTTCTTTTCTAGAAGCCCTTATTATTGTTATTCCCAAACCCAATAAAGACCCTTCCTTTTGTAAGAATTTCTGCCCTATTTCTTTAATCAATTATGACTGTAAAATGTTTGCGAAGATTTTGGCCTCCAGATTGGAGAATGTTATCCCTATTCTTATTAATCCGGATCAATCTGGTTTTGTCAAGGGACGTTTGGCTTCTGATAATGCCAGAATGTTCTCTAACATACTTACTGTAAGCAAAAAATACTCTTCCCCTTTAGCAGCTCTATCATTAGATGCTGAAAAAGCTTTTGACCATATTAATTGGGATTTTATCTTACATACTTTACATTGGTTTTGGTTTGGTCCTAAGTTTACTTCCTATGTTAAATTGCTATATACAGATCCGAAAGGCTGTGTATTTGATAATGGTCTCTTCCCCCCTTAATTTTGCTTGCAGAGAGGTACACGTCAAGGTTGCCCCCTTTCTCCTTTACTTTTTTTTTTATGTTTAGAACCTTTTCTCCAACGCATCAGGAATAATTCTCAGATTTCGGGTCTTAACTTAAAATACCATCATATTAAACTGTCTGCCTATGCGGATGATATTCTTATATACATGTCTGACCCTGTATCCTCTTTACCACATTTTTTGCAAGAAATGTCATTATTCTCTCAAGTCTCCGGTTACAAATTAAACTTTTCCAAAACTGAGATTTTACCATTAAATGACCCCTTTTCTTTTTAACCTTTATATAAACAGCTTGGGCCAACACCTCAGTAGAGAACAAAATGACTACCAGTCTACAGGGGGTGCCCCTGTCCCTCTTCTATTGTATGCCAACGATGCAGTGATCATGACAAGGACTCAACGGGGCCTTCAAAGGGCGGTGAATAGTTTTGTCATTTACATGAAAGATAGGGGACTAAGAGAGAACACAACGAAGACATTCACCATGGGTTGAGGCAAGAATAGAGGCACAACATGTAACATCTACATTGATAACAGTAAGGTAGAAACCACTGACACTTTCTGTTATTTGGGTATCACCTTTGACAAGAAAGGTACCTGGAAATTGGCGATTAAGGCCAAAAAGTTGACTTTTTGCTAGAGCTGTGGGAGCAGTCTTAAATCTTGCTAAAAAGGTAGGACATAGACTGGTTAAAGAGCTGCTGGCAGTTTATAAGATTAAATGCATTTCCACTGGGTCATACAGGGCAGGCTTATGGGGCATTGAAGGATCGGACACAATACAAGTTTATGTTTTATCCATTTCCTTCTGGGCGTCCCCATTTCTTCCGCTACTTACAGCTGCAACCAGAAACTGGGCATCCTTTATATATCAGACACCATCAAGATAGCCCCCTTGCTATTGTGGCATAAGGTCTGGGTAACTGATGAAACAGGCTGTTATGGTTTTGCAGCGTGGGCCGCGTAGACCTTGACATGTGTTTAGTCTAGGTTTCCCCATTTCCTTTACCCACGTTCCCTAATGCTCCCTACACATTTTTTACACAAGCACGTTCTTTGGAGACGCTCCCTTATGCACATAAAGGGACGCGTCTGAACGCAGGCCACTGCTTGGCTTACTGATTGGAACCACGCCCCTTTACTTGCTTCCTGATTATCGAGCAGCGCCTTTTAGTTGGCATCCCTGCTCGGCTCCTGCTTCGTCCTGCTCCCGCTTTGTCCAGTTCTCCGGCGGAATCCTGCCCAGTGCCTTTGAGTAATTTTGTTCATTGTTTGCTTTCTTACATTTCCCCTTCGTTGGAAAGCATACTTGGGTTCCGTCAACCTCTAGCACGGAGACTCCCTCTAATCTCCGTACGCGCTTGTGCCCCGACCAAAGCTTGCACAGAGGTTCCTAAACCTCCGTACACACCTGAAACTCTGTTTCCCCGCCCTCAGAGTTCATCTGAGGTCTCGCCCACCGATCGTTGGAAACGCTAGCTGTTAATTCTCCTCGCATGTGGGCATTAGCTTGACCGGACGGTCATTTCTGCATAGTGTTGATTTATTTTTGCCCTGATGTGAGTGTGCTCGCTCCGCTTGGTAATAACTTCCCAAGCCGGGCGGCACACCTCTTGAGTGTGTGGCTGTTCCGCTCTTACCCTACCCCCTGGAGAGCCGGTCAGCGCACCTTAATTCCATTCCCCCATTTATGTAGTTTGTGTGTATGGTGTATGAGTGCATCCTTTTTATTGTCCTGCCCTATCTAACCTGGCATCAGACTTCCCAGGTAATTCTTTCGGCATGGACATCCATTCAAGACACCATTGGACTTCACTGGGGTAAGTGAACCTATGAACTAAGCACATGTCAATGTAAACAAATTGTTTGTGTAAATACTGTTTAGTAGTATTACTACCTGCCCTGTTTTCTTACAGCGTGACCACACCAGACAGACCAGACAGACCAGCATCCTCCCTATTTTTACCCCCCTTGTATGGGGAGAGTGGTGGACACTCCTTGGGTTTTTCCCCCATACTTTTAAGGAACAGCTAGCAGGAGTGTGTTTACCATTGTATTCCTGGTACTGTTCTTTGGAAGTTAGGAGGATTTATCTTCGCTCCCGTGGAATCCAGCTTGTATCCTTTTAAACTCTGACACAGGCTTTTATAGGGACGTAATTCAGGATTGCCTTAAACTAGATGGGGTTAAAAACATGGTATGGTTTAACTATATAAAAAAGATAACTAACGCCATTGGCCATCCCGAATATTTCATGGAACCTAGTAGTCTGGAAGACGTTTCCAGAAAAAACCTGAAAGAGCGTTGCCTGAAATACTTTGAGGAACATAGATGGCATAAAGAGAGAGTTAAACATACGGTAATGGCATACCAACTGATCATGAGTGGTGAGGGCACTCAACAATATCTATTGACGGTACAGAATAGCTTTAGCCGTATGATTTTGGCCCGTTCCGACTCGCCCCTTTTTTTAGAATGGTTTTATTTCCAGTGGCAAATGTCTGGTCAGCTGATACACTTCCCTGCCCTTGTGATAATGAAATGAAATGAAAAATTCCACTTATATAGCGCATAACCACCCGGAGGCCTTGCAGCGCTTTAGACTGATTACTGTGTCGGGCTGCTGGGTGAATTAGTACACTTTTGAAAACAAGTAGGTTTTTAGATCTCTCCTAAATGACATTCGGTTGTTATTTTGTCTGAGGGTTAGAGGCAGGGAGTTCCATAGTTTCGCCGCTGTGTGAGAGAAAGAGTGGCCGCCCTTGCGGGCTTTCTTGATTTTTGACATGGTTGCCAGATGCAATGAAGCCGAGCGAAGGGCTCTGGATGGTGAGTAAGGTAGCACTAGGGGGTACAGAACTGCCGGGCCAGTTCGATGTAAAGATTTGTGCAAGATGCACATGGCCTTAAACTGTGTTCTGGCAGCCATTGGGAGCCAATGGGGTTCTTTTAAGGCATTCCTCTCTGATTGCCAACGGGGGATGTTGAACAATAGACGGGCGGCACAGTTTTGGGTGACTTGGAGTCTTTTAGTCACTGCTGCCGGGGCTTCTAGATATAGAACGTTTCCATAGTCCAGGCGAGAGAGTATCAGGGCCTGAACCATGACCCTTCTCGCCTGGAATGGAAGTAGGGGGAGCACTTTGCGGAGCATTTTCATTAGCCCCACACAAGTGGAGGCAGTTTTGGTAGCTTGGACTGAGAAATCCAGCGCTCTATCAAGCCAGATTCCTAGGCTCTTTATCTGGTCTTTAGGAGGAGGGGGGACACCGAGGCATAAAGGCCAGCTAGACGCTAAGGAGGTTGGGGAGGGGTTACCTAGTAACATGATCTCAGTCTTCTCCCCGTTGAGTTTGAGGTGGGAGAGTTGCATCCACTTAGCGACAGCCTCCAGACAAGGGCCCAAGGTGTTAGACGAACCCTCATTGTGGTCCAGAGAGACCACAAGTTGGGTATCGTCTGCGTAGGTGACAATCCGCACACCAAAAGGGAGGACTATCTTCTCTAGAGGCTGCATATAGACATTAAAAAGTATGATAATGATTCACTACAATCAACCCTGCATTGTACTTGGTGTACCACACAGAGACCTCCCCGAAAAACTGCGCGTCCTTACCACTCATTACAAAACATTGTACACCTCCCACAGACGGACAACACTTGACCTGCGCGAGTACCTAGATGACACTGCCATTGCATGGCTAGGCCCGACCCAACAGAAGTTTTTGCATCACGAACTGGAACTGGACGAAATAAAAGACGCTATTATGTCCATGAAATCTGGCAAGGCTCCGGGGTCAGACGGCCTTCCAATCGACTTTTATAAAACCTTCATTCATGTGCTGGCCCCCATACTGAGGCAGGTTTACTATTCAGCCCTGGAGGATGGCACCTTACCACTTAGTATGCGTGAAGCCCTCATTACATCCCTGTTAAAACCGGGCAAGCCCCCAGAGCACTGTGACTCATACAGACCCCTGTTGTTACTGAACACTGACGTCAAAATCTTGGCGAAGGTCCTGGCATCTCGATTGAATCTCCTGATGGAAAGACTGGTCCTACCGGACCAAGCGGGCTTTGTCCCAAATCGCGCCACCTCTCATAACCTTCGTACATTGCAGGCTGTTCTGCAGGATATTAACCCTAATTGCGAGGCTGCGGCGGTCTTCCTAGATGCTACTAAAGCTTTCGATTCCCTGGAATGGGACTACCTGCTGTCACTACTGGAACGCATGGGAACCCCCTTCAGCTTTATAGACTGGATCAAGCTCTTATATAATAAACCGCATGCTGCTGTGCTCTTAAATGGGTCCCGATCGGCCCCCTTTGACATTCATAGAGGAACTCGACAGGGGTGCCCACTCTCCCCGGTCCTATTTGCAATAGCCATTGAGCCTCGTGCGGCCAAGCTCCGACAACACCATAACCACCGCTCCCTGATCTACCCGGAGCGACAACTGCTCATTTCGTTATATGCAGACGACATTACTCTATATATCCACAAACCGCAAGAAAATCTGAACCCCCTTTTGCGCGAGATCACGAAATTTGGAGCCATAGCGGGGATACAGATAAATTGGTCTAAGTCCGCTTTGTTCCCCCTGACAGACAAAACTCTGCAGTTCCCTCTTGACTACCCACTGCTGTGGGAGAATGATGAAATAAAGTACCTGGGCATCAACATCACCAGGGACCGTGAGGCCCTAATCAGGGCAAACTATGGTACGGTCCTCGACAAACTTGCTGACAGCGTTACCAAATGGATCCACCTCCCGTTATCCATGGCTGGGCGTATATCTCTAATTAAGATGGCAGTCCTCCCTAAGATGTTGTACCTCTTTACTAATATCCCATATAATCCGGGCTCATACTTTTTCCGCGCCCTAGATTCCCAGCTGTTGAGACTTATATGGGGGGGGGGGAAACAGGCCAGGATGGGACTGAAGACACTTATGTTGCCTTACCACCAGGGTGGATTCGATGTTCCGAACTTTCGACTGTACTATGACTGTGCTCAGGGCCACTTTGCTGCGTATTGGATCCACCCGCCTCCCTTCATGGCTCACCTTGCCGTAGAGGATGGATACATGAGACCTGAAAAGCCTTCGGGCTACCTATATTTGGAAGCCCGAATAACTGATCGTGACCCCACCACAGTGGACTGCACTGTGCGCGCCTGGCGTAGGATAGCAGACCGCATGGATGTTGCCTTCCTATACTCCCCACGTATGAGCCTTGCCCATGATCCTAGATTGAGTGTCTCCTGTGAAGAGATTGGCCGCAAACTGCTCACCAAACTAGCGCTTCATACATGGGGGGACCTCTACATACAGGGACAATTTCGCACAGCGGCGCAATTCTTTGGGGACCACTCGCCCTCAGGCATGGACACATTCCTCTACACGAGGCTGCGACAAAACGTTAAGGCAGTCACCCCCAGCTTCCCAGAAGAACCGGAAATCATGGCCCCCCTGCATACTCTTCTCCACACTGATACACCGAAACATGTAGTTTCCATGCTTTATACCCACGCATATGCTGCCTCCACACCCCCATCCCTTAGAGCGAGACGCAACTGGGACAACGATCTGGGTGCCCCACTCTCTGATGAACAATGGGAGGAAAGCTGCTCACACACGAATGCAGTGACAGGCAATGCTCGCCTCAGGCTGGTACATTTTAAATTTCTGCACCGTCTCTACTACACCCCCGCCAGGCTGCGCCGGTTTGGGTTGCGGGATAATGACAGATGCCTTAGATGTAACCAGATAGGAGCGGACTTCATTCACTTGGCTTGGTCATGCCAGGCTGTGGCTTGGTATTGGGTGGAGATCTTTGCAGCCATGTCTGAAATGTTAGGGATTACTGTGACACCCTGTCCCAAAATTGCCCTCCTAGGCCATTCCACCCCGGCGCTTAAAAATAACCGGAAATTCTTCGCCCTGGGGTTCCTACTTGCAAAGCGTCACGTGGCCTGCAGATGGGGCCGTGGACGTGCTCCTAAATTTAAAATATGGCTGACCACCATGTCCACTTGGCAGGACCAGCTACGCAGCTACGCTGATCTACTACCTCACAAATCGCGTCCCAGAGATCTCTGGGGCCCGCTCACGGCCTATCTGCTTAAAGCCCTAGACGACGATGACTTTGGTTCGGTCCGTCAGGGTGATACGGGTCAGGCTGCACTACCACGTGGGCCTGACGGCGCATCTACTCCACGCCCACATGATGCTACCTGACTTCCTTCCCTTACTCTAGCCCATACTCCCCCCCCTCCAAGTACGGTGCATACCACACGATACTGGTCCCTGGGGCTGTCTGGGTCGTGAACCCAGTAGTAACATTCCGTTCGCGTGCGTACCATTACATTCACACTGAACTACCGAGCTGTGCGCTGGCTGTTCTCCCGGCCTGTGCGGGAGGCATTCCCCACTTGCTATACAATACATGATACATGACATTCAGCTGCGTTGCTATCTCACTAGACCACAGGCGACAACACAGACTAAACCTATCCCCCCCCACGACACAAGTGTTGGTCATCCGATGACAGAGTTCACTTACTCCACATCCAGCCTGCTCCCGGTTCGGGGCAACATCATATCCATACTCTGCGCTAAACGGCCCTCCGTACCACATACTACGTATGGTGGATACACGGTGGGTAGGATAGACCACATCTGTTTCACTGTTCTCTAAGAACTGTTTTAGACACCAAAATAAGAAAAAGTGACCTCAAATGTTCAATGTTTGCAAACTGCTCAGTAGTTTATTTGCGAAATAACATCTCCTTTGACAGCCTCATCCACTTTGCATCGCAGCCGGCCCATAAGGGTTGTAGGCGACATGCTGTGTTAATTAATTGTGCCTCCCCATACAATACCTATTGGTTATGACACCGCATGTTGTTGCTGCCGGCCTGCTCTCACAGGTTGTAGGCGTTAAAGCTGTGTATTCCTTACTTGCCTTTAATAAAGGTCTTTAAAAAAAAAAAAACCTGCATTGTACTTTGTTTTGTAAATTTTTCACGGTACCTAGAAAGAAATATCTCAGACCGATTCTTAGAGTCTGGAATATTAGGGCAGCATTTTTGAGATTACAGCTGTTAGAAACACCAGCAATTATTCTGGCTGTAACTACGAATTTAAAGTCAATTATCAGGCCCCGGGCAACAATGTAATGTCTCTTCTTTTTTTTATAAACCCATAGCTGGATTTTTTACATTTTCTAATACTTTTTGCTAAAAAGTTGGATTATTACTACATTACACCTTTTTATAAATTTTAGATTATGTTTTTAAAGTATAGACTGTGGCACACTATAAATGAATTCTGATCTCTTTTAAGAAATACATTTTATGTAACCTTATGAGATTTATCTCTCTCCCCAGCCACACATCTTATATTTGTCTATTTTTACAAGACTGTATATATTTGGATTGTGCATATGTAATTATATAAATATTTTCTGCTCTTGTACTTTTATGATTTCCCATGCAATGAAATCGAATAAAGTTTTAAATTGAATTGAATTGACTCCTGTTATCAACATATGTTTGATTCTACTAACTTTACATGGTGTCCTCAAAAAATTAAATATTTAGGAATATGGTTTTCCTCTACTATTCGTGATACATTAGTACACAACTTTACTGCCTTGAAACTCAAAATTACTAATTTATTATCCTCTTGGTCTCCCTTGTTTTTATCTTGGTGGGGTAGACTTGATACAATTAAAAAGATGATTGTACCTCAGATATTATTTATTTTGTCAATGTTACCTTTTAAAATTCCCAACTATTATTTTTCACAGATTAATTCTATTTGTACTAAGTTCCTTTGGAACAATAAGCGTGCTCGAATTGCACTACCCAAACTTTCCCGTCCTCAATCTGAAGGGGGTGTCCGATTTCCAAATTTTAGATTGCATCACAATGCTTTTTTGATTCGCCAATTTTATGCTTTGTCTAAAGATTATCAGGATGTACCTAAACCTTCATGGGTTTCCGTTGAATGTTCACTGTTAAATGATTTTTCTTTTCAGGATGAGATATTTATGACCAACTGTACTTTTATTTCACAATATCCAATTTTGAAATATTCTCATCATCTATTACATACACTTTTCTTTCAGCCTTTTGATGACTATCAAACTTTTCTAGCCTCTTCCTTATGGTTTAACAGACACATTAAATTTTGCCACAAATCCTTTTATTACAAACATTGGAAAGAAAAGGGCATATTTTATGTATACCAACTGTTTGCCAATGGTTCGATTTTAACTTTTTATGAATTACAAGAGAATTTTGATTTACCTGCTTCATGTATTCAACAATATAATACTCTTATTACGAATCTTCAAAATTCTCTACAGAAATTCAACTCTCAACCCTTTCCACTCTTATTTTCACCTGACGCTCCTCTATATACTGTTCCTTCTAACATTATACCAAGTGCCTCATTCATTTACAAAACTTTATCTAATGCGCTATGCCCTCGCACTAAATCTAAAGTTGAACTTGATTGGGAGCAAGATTTATCCCACTCATTATCTATTCCTCAATGGCACAAACTATGGCAGAAATTATTTAAATCCTTGAAGTCTGCACACATAACACAATCTCTTTATTTGATTTACAATATAATTGTTATAACTCCTTGCCTTCTTAATACAATTAAACCTTTAGTGTCATCCTCATGTTGGTCATGCCTCACGGCTGAAGGTTCTCTGACACATTTACTTTACTATTGTCCGAAGGTTAATTCTTTTTGGAAAAATATTTGGTCTAAAAGTTTATTGATTTTTTCATATAATGTCCATTTTAATATCCGTAATGTATTTTTAGGCACTTTATCTCCAGATTTTGATCAAGTTCTCCCCAAATCTATTTTGTTTGACTTGTTTATTGCAGTTGCTTTTAAAGTTATATTATCTTGCTGGAAAGACAACTCTAAATTATCCTTTATGCATTGGTGGAATCTTATTTGTGATGAACACAGAATTGCCTCTGTTTCTTCTGTATCAATTCATTTAAATATCAAATCTGATTTGTTATGGTTACCATTTACCACCTATTTATCTTCAAACTTGTCTCTTCCATAATCTCCTATTTCCTCTCCTTTTCTGTTTTATTTTCCCTCCTTTCCTTTTTTATTTTTCTCTTTATCTCTTCCTTCGCTTTTCTTTTTCTTACTCTTTCGTTTTCTACTCTCCTTTTTATAATAAAACTCTTTTCTTTCATTTTTCTTCTCTTTTACTTCTTTCATAGATATGCTCTATTAAATTTTATTATTGTTCAATTTTCACTATATTAACTGTTTTATTCTGACTATTTCATAAGAGTTCATCTAATTTCCAGTTGTATTATTTGTATTTTTAATGTTTAAATATATCCTCCTTCTTTGTTATTTACTTTTTTTTTTATTGTTGAACATACTTATTATATGTATTTTTTCTGATCTATTTCATTAATAAAAATCATTTACAGAGTATACCCAGCAGATTAGAGGAACAGATGCTCAACTGAGTCGGGTTAAGAGCATCTCTTTCAGTTCTTTTTTGGTGAAACCCGAGTTAAAAGTTTCATGGGTAATTTTTTGATACTTGGATGTGCTAATAGTTACGAACTTAGAATCCTGAATTCTCCAGCAGTCTTTTCAAGAACCTTTAACCCTTGAACGGTTATAAGTAATTTTTTAAAACATTTACAAAGGTATAAAGTGAACTTTTGACAAACATAAAAGGAGGAGTTATTTACAACTATTGGTCAATCTGGAAACACAAGACATTATTATTGGCAAACATTTCCTGTATAAAGTTGCGTGGCAGGTCCTGCATTTAAAAGCATCACTTATTATTATTTGAGGAGCAGTTGACAAAATCTTAAAGAGTAAGACTGTAGGTGTGTATAATTTCCTTCGCTCTATTTAATTGTTGAAACATAAATGAGAAATTCAAACAAATGAATAATCATTGTTATTTCTTCTATGTTCCACTGTAGTCTTCTCATTCCCAATCTCTCCAGGCTAAAGCAGTAGGGAACATACAGGTGAATATTCTAAAATAGTAGTAAGATTTTATTAGTGTTAAGTGTAAAGTTAGTTTGTGTGAAACGCGTTCTGCATTTCTATTTACAGATCTCCTTCCCTGCTGTTCCTACCCCAACATCCCTTCCCCCACCTGGCCACTCTAATGTTCTGTGTCATAACGACAATCAGACTTGGAGCTGCCTAGAGGTGGACCCTTCTAGCATTGTGCAAGCCCGAAGAACGTCACCCTTGACACAGTGACTGGACTGGCGTGCAGGTCCTCACACATCAATGCAGGAAGATATGGCTTGATAGGTCCTAAACGGCACAAGCTGCCCTTCAATACTATAAAAGACAAGACGACGCATCTTGTGCTGAAGTGGACGAAGACACTGCCTCAGGGTTGGGTGGGGAGGTGGTGCTGAAGCGCTTATGATGGAACTGCGTAGTGGCCCTAGGGCACTTGATGGTAGATTTGACGTGCACAACAAAAGATTGGACAAGAAGCATGAGCTCCTGGACAGCCAAGAGCGGAGACTTGGTGTTTTTGAGGGCAGGGTGTCGGACCTGGAGGACGGGGCAGCTGCAAAGGTGGAAAAACTCAAAAAACAGGTCAAGACACTGGCTATGAAGAGAGAAGACTTAGAAACGAGAGGCAGGAGAAATAATTTACGCATCCTTGGGGTACCAGAGTCCACAAACAAGGGCACATGGACCAGTTTGTTGAGTGGTTGCTACCAGAGTTTTTTGGCGCAGAATCATTCACTCCCACATTTGTTGTGAAATGCGCTCATCGAGCATTGGGACTGTGTCCCAATCCCGGCCTTCCACCACGACCAATAATTGCAAGGCTGTTGAATTTCAGAGATTGGGACACAGCCCTGAGATTGGCGAGCGAAAAGGGTCCATATTCCCAGACTTTACCATGCTAGTGCAGGAGGCTCGACCAAAGTACACAGGTGTGAAGGCAACGCTACGCAATCTTGGTCTACGATAGGGAATGCTCTATCCGGCCCACATGCATGTAGATGTCAACGAAAAAGTGCCCATTTTCTACAGCCCCACGGATGTACAAAACTTTAGCAAAACCTTTGCAGAAGCTCAGCAACATAACCAGCAAGGATCGCCAGGAGGGTCGCAGCCAAAAATCCACTCTAGGGCTAGTATGGACGTTTTCCTGACCAGCTAACCACAAATTCAACCACAAATGGCAGATGGGGCTGCTGGAACTAAAAACACCTCTGAAACAAACGGGGCAACCCAGTAACCCAGGGACCTGGGGCGGATAATTTTTGACAAAATGTGCTCAACACTAGTTTTCAAATTGCATCCAAAACATCATCTATGCTAATAACATTGATGAATACTTGTTTTGGAAGCAATTCGAAAACTAGTGTTGAGTGTTTCATAAGACATTCTACTCTATTCATGGGATTTTTTATTGGTTAGGTTGACCATATCATCCTAATTGTTACCTATGCTATCTTATTGCAGCATGTATGAATACCTTTTTTGAAAACTGTTTGAAAACTGATGTTTAAAGATTCTCTTGGTTGGTGGACTAATTTCCCCAATCAGTTGGTATGTATCAGACACATATGTTTCAGTCACTACAATATTATGATGAATGCTTACCCAAAATGAGTGTCTAATGTAATTTGTTTGCTTACTTATTGGTGTCTCCTATATATTTCTGCATCCTGATGATGACCCCATTTTAAATAATCTAAGTCCAGGGATCAAAACGTCAACAAAAACATCATATGTGGACTGTTTTTCAAGAAACTGATGATGGCTACCAATACTTGATTAGCGGGGGTTGATCTCTAACACTCTATTATCCGTATCAGCCACGTGAATATATTTCTATACATAGCATGTATGCACTTTATTCACTTATAGTCATTTCCACTGTGCCGTCTCCCCCCCTCCCTTTTTATGCACCTTGTGCTCGAGAGCAAACATACGTTTTACTTCTCACTGTAAACAATCAAAGAAAAAGTTGCTGAAATAAAATAAAAATATAAATATGTAATGCTAAGTTATTTGTGTTAGGGGTGTATGTATCCCCTTGTTGACACTTTGCAGTGGAAATCAAGGGCTACACTTCCCTCAAAGGGACCACCTTTTTGTTAAAAATAGAAACTAAAATCACAACATTCCATATTGGGGCGCATAAGCGATTGGCAAAATGGCACTGGGTGTAAAGCTCTGAGTCAAAGCAACAGTTAAAATAATGCAAGGGTCTATCTTTCAAGATACGGGGGCCAACGTGGTGTTGCCACACCCCCAGTGAGGTTCACCTTACAGATGGTTGTTAGCCAGAGTTGCCTTTGGAAAGTAAAAAAATTGTTCTGTTTGATGGTACAGGGAGGTGCTAGGCGGGTAGCTGCCCAGCATTGGTGGGGGGAGGGTGGTAAAAGGTTCAATGTTTTGTTATAAATAGGGAATGAGGTATTTCCCCTTTCGGTGTGCAACAGTGTGAAGCAGTATCCAGTTTTAGTATGAAACACATAAGCATAGTACACAATAATGTTGGCTAATATTAAAGCTTTTGCAGACATAGCGTTCATGTCTTGGAACATCAGGGGACTAAACAACTCACAGAAATGCAGGCAAGTCTTACGATATAAATGCAGACATGCAATTGATGTGGAATTTCTACAGGAGGCACACTTGTCACCTACCCATTCAACTTCATTTGCTTCCACTTGGGGAAATGCTAGATTTTTTGCTAACTACAGTTCAAATCCCTGTGGGGTGTCTATTCTTAAATGTAAAACATTGCCCTTTAAAAACATATAAGCACAGTAGCACGCTGATATTAGGACACCGGATACAGCAAGTCAATGTATATGTACCTAATGTAGACAACCATGATTTTTTTTTACAATTTACAGACACCAATTGCCCTAATTGATACCAATCATATTTTATTGGGGTAAGACCTGAACTTACTACTGGATCTAGCACTAGACAGTACAGCAGATGCCCCATTTACTAATCCACACTCCCGCAACTGCGTTGGAAGAAATGTGTGAACTGTATACACTACATGACGAGTGGCACCTGCTGCACCCCTCTGACTTAGCCTACATGCACCACGCGACCCAGTACAACACATTGACAAGGATAGACTACTGGATATTGTCACGTACCATGACCCCCTGGTTACAAGCTGTTAAACACCTACCTAGAACACTGTCTGATCACTCTCCTGTGACCCTGTCTATGCACATACCTGGTGCTGGGGAGGGTGAGGTTTGAGCCACAGTGGCGATTTCCAGAAATGGCACAGCTAGATGCAGTCATCAGGGGCAAACTCAGACAGGCGATAAATGAATACTTCGCGAATAATGCAGGGTAAGTCTTGTTGCAGGTCACCCTATGGGAGGCTTTTAAAGCATACATGAGGGGGATATGAATTTCTAAAGGAACAGGATATTAAAGGATTTCCGACGTACACTTACAAGACTTACCAGACTAGAGGGAGAGCTCTTAACAAAGACTAGGGTCAGGCTAATAAGGCAAACCAAAACTATTTAACTAGAAGGGCGACCATGATGATGGAATACCAGGAATCGGCGGAGAGGGAAAGCTCACTTCCTGGGTATATACACTACAGCTAGGCGGTATGGAGACGGTGAGAGGTCAGGACGCACACTAGCACGAATGCTACAACCACCATGTAGACAGTCTTATATTCCCGGAGTGCTGGGTCCGAATGATGAGTATATAGCTGATACACCTGGAATCAAGCAAGGATTGCTTAGATACTACACTGACACGTATACCAGAAGACACACGGAAGGCAGTAGCGCCATTACCAATTATCTGATAGAAATAGAGATGGTATGCTTGACGTCAGCGCAACAACACTTTTTTAACTAGCCCTTCAATATTGAAGAGCTCAAGCAAGCAATAGATGCTATGGATGGGAATAAAGCCCCTGGTCTGATGGGTTCACCGGTGTTTACTATAAGGCGTATAAAGAATTGTTGGTACCTCACTTACTGGAAGTATATGCAGAAGCATTACAGGAGGGGATTCTCCCCCCCCCCCCGCATGCTTCGTGAGGCTGTTATTATCCTACGTCTAAAGCCGGGGAAGGACCCAATACACTGCGGCTCCTATGGGCAACTATCACTGTTACATTTTGATACAAAAATACTGGCAAAAATGGTGGCGGCCATACTAGCGTTGCTACTAGGGCAAATAATATGCCCAACACAGTCTGGATTGGTCCCCCACAGGTCATCTGCATTAAATCTCTGCATGTTTTTTGCAACCTTTCATAGAATAGCGCCCACTGTCCTGCAGTGGCGGCGCTGCTAGACGCAGAAAAGGCCTTTGATTCTCTAGAATGGCCCTTTATACAAGCTGTGCTGCATAAATTGGGTTGCCCGGCAGGGTTTATATCCCTTATTACCATACTATATGCTCAACCCACCACGTGCATCAGAGTAAACGGCACTACAACCAGCTCATTTAATATAACACTTGGTACTAGGCAAGGCTGCCAGCTATTACAGCTCCTTTTTATCATAGCAATGGATCCCCTGGTGAGACAGCTCCATAAAATCCATCTGCATTGGGGGTTGCAATTTAAACCAGGTCCAGTACTTGCGATGCTTTGTACGGATGATATTATATTATATGTAAGGCTCACAGTTTTCCGTTTTTACTGATTTTTACAGATAAATACAGGCAGAAAACCATTCATTTTCCTGTCTGTATTTATTTTTAAATGTGGATAAAAACGGAAATTGGGTTGTTTTTGAGTTATTCTAAATGATATCAGTCATGACTGCCAGGCCAATAGCTGTTGGATTGACAGGCAAGGGGATTGAAAAAATAAAGGACATTTAATAAAGAGCCTTAAACAGCAGTAGATATGCACAACCTTGATACTAAAATGTGCATGTTTTCCTATAAGTGCAAATTTTATCATCTGAGTGTGTGTATATCATTGAAACATGGCGTTCAGGCACAAGTGTATGTAAACTGGTTAAATAAATGCAGAAATATACACATTTCAGCTTAATTTTTTCACAAAACCTAAAATAAATATGGATAAATGCTGGTAAAATTAACCACAAAAATATGGATAAATACAAGCAGAAATGACAAAAATATAAATACCATAAAAACGGGAGCCCTAATTATATGCCAGACACCCAGGTTAAAACCTGGTGCCTCTGTTTCATGAAATTGCATGTTTCGGGGAACTACCAGGATTACATATCAATTGGCAAAAATCTGTTACCTTTCCTCTAACTGAAGTGAGGGACCTCAAGTGTGTCTGGTTTCCACTGACATAGTGTAAGTCAGAAACCCGATACCTAGGAATCACTCAGCACAAACACAAAGAACAAATACTACGATTAAACTATGGCTCGGTAATAGACAAACTGAATACTAAATTCAATAGATGGATAAGACTGCCGTTGTCAATGGCGGAACACATAGCCATAATAAAAATTGTAGTTTTACCAGAGCTGCATTATTTTTTCAACAATATCCCTATACCTCTCAAAAACACATTCTTTACCCAGATGCGTACACAACTGATGCAATTTATTTTGGGAAGGCGGCAACCGCAAATTGGATGAAACACCCTGGTCCTTCCATATGACAAAGGGGGTTTGAAGTCCCAAACGTCCAGCTGTATTATCTAGCAGCACAATGCAGCTATGCGTGGCACTGGTATCACCAAGATGCCCGGATACCATTTGCCAAACCAGAGGCCAACATGGCATCCCCAGTGTCACTACGGGCACTCCTACCCATGCGATTGCAACAAGATAAAGAAGACATTCAAACAGTATCCATTACCAGTAGGGCTGGAGGAAATTGCTACGAGTCACAGGGTGCACAGAACTATACGCCTCCCTCCTTCCCCTGATTGATAACCCATGGTTGCCTATTACGACAGAACTGTAATGTTCATGACCGCGGTTAGCGGTCTAGTTAGCCGCGCACCAGAGGGCGCGCATACGCGAGCGAGTGACGTCACGCGCTCGCATATTTAATAAAGGGGGCGTGGCCGGCAAAGTTAGTCCGGACCACGCGGTCAACCAAATCTGGTGTCCCGAGTCTCTTTCCGGCCGCCGCGCCAATGCTACCATGCGCATGCGGCCTAGAGACTCCACACTGGCGACGAGGGTCTGAGGACCCATGCAATGCCCCGGTTCAATGCATCTCAGCCGTGCCCCTATGTTGAGGGAGCGCACGGCTATCATCGGGCCTTTTCTGAGTGGCAGGGCCTCGAAGTGCAACCCGCCCCGAGCAGGAAGCCGGCGGACAACAACAGCCATGCGCACTGGCTCCCGCTGATGCCCCACGGGAAGGCTGGGTTGCCGACTGGCGTGGTGTGCCCCCACGGAGTGTAGCCGAAGCCCGTGTCACAGGAGAAGAGGGCGAACACGTGGTCCCTCCAGTGCAACTGTGGCCCACGTGCAGCAGCGGAAGAAGGTCAGTGCCGGGGTGCAAGGCCCCAGACAAGCAAGCCAGGCAGTACACGCACAGCACAAGTAGCCCAGCAACGGGGCAGGACAGAGTCTGAGCCGCAACCGGCCAGAGCAACGACGCCACTAGGCAAGGTCGACCCAGGCCACTAGCTAGGCCACGCCATGTGCCAATATGGCGTCCATTCCCGCCATCGAGCCATTTGTGGTTGACGGCGCCCCGGCATCCCTAGCGCCACGCTGGAAGGACTGGACAGATCGCCTGCAAATATACTTTGAGGGGGCAGGCACGGCAAGGGAACGCCGCAGAGCGCTACTCTTACACCTGGGAAGGAAAGACATCCACAGGATTTACAAGACCCTAGTGGAAGCGACGCCAAAGACCTACATCACACTCCTCAATGCGCTCAATGCACACTTTGAACCAATGGCAAGCAAAGATTATGAAAGGTTCATCTTCCGGCAAGCCAAACAGGAGGCTGAGGAATCGCTTGGCGCATTCCACGGCAGGCTTAAAGAACTGGCCAGCACCTGTGGTTTTCGCGACGAGCAAGAGGAGATACGGGGCCAAATCATACAAGGGTGCTACTCATCAAACTTGAGGGTAAAGATCCTGCAAGAGGACGGTAAACCACTGGAAGATATCTTGAAGCTAGGGCGCTCCAAAGAACTGTCGCAAGCGAGAGCGTCACACATGGAGGCGGCTCTCCACCGGCCAGTCAAGGCAGAGCAGGTCAACACGGTGGAACAAGTCAATGTCGTCCGACCGAAACCACGTCAATTTGGAGGGAAGAAACCACAAGACAGGCGCAGAGAATGTGGGTACTGTGAAGGCCAGCCCCACCGCGCTCAAGACTGCCCAGCACGCGGGAAAAGATGCAGCTCGTGTGGACGGATGAACCACTTTGCGGCAGTATGCAGAACCACGAAGTCGAAGAATGAGGGGGCCCATGCTATAAGGGAAAGCCAAGACAGTGAAGATATGGACGATGACTCCAACGACTACCCGGTCCACTATGTGTTCGCCATCGACCAGCCGCAGAGAAAGAAGAGGCGCCTCCCGAAGTGTCGAATAAGAATACACCAGCAAGAAGTAAGAGCTGCCATAGACACCGGAGCCTCCATTAAACTCATGGCAGCGAATGTATATAACCAGCTGCGGAGCAAACCGAGTCTGCAAGAAGCCAGAATCCGGGTGTTTGCATACTGGCAGAAGACACCGATCCCCCTGATCGGTTGCTTCCAAACAGAGCTGCAGCATCAAGACCGGAAAGTCCTGACGACCGTCTACGTCACCAAGGAAGGCAGTGGCATGCTCATCTGCGGGCAGGCAGCAGAAGAACTCGGGCTGATATCGTTTGCAATTGCCGTACTGGAAGAAGAGCTAGACACCATACTGGAAGAGTTCGAAGACACGTTCTGAGGCATTGGATGCCTCAAGGTGAGGGAGTTGTCACTCCACATTGATCCATCGATCCAACCTGTCGCCCTCAGACACCCGAGGATAGCCTTCCACCTCAGAAAAAAGGTTGAGGAAGAACTAGAAGCCCTTGAGCGACAGGGCATCATTGAAAAAGTCAATGGCCCTACCCCATGGGTGTCTCCAATCGTGGTGGTGCGCAAGCCCAAGCAACCTGGCCAAGTCCGCATCTGTGTGGACATGCGCCTACCCAATGCGGCAGTCAAGAGAGAAAGACACCTGACCCCCACCATCGAGGACATTTTAGGAGAACTAAACAGAGCAAAGTGGTTCTCCAAGATGGATCTCCGATCGGGCTATCACCAGCTGCCTCTCCATCCAGACTCCCGATACATAACCACGTTCTCCACCCATGTGGGCCTCAGACGCTACCGACGCCTCACTTTCGGCATCTCCAGTACCGCGGAAGTTTTCCAGAATACTATCCGGGAGGTTCTGAGTGGGCTCCCGGGAGTCCTGAATGTCGGCGATGACCTGCTCATATATGCAAACTCGATCGAAGAACATCACCAAAGGTTGAGAGGCGTGCTACGGAGAATCAAGGAATCTGGCCTGACCCTACAACGCGAGAAGTGCCAATTTCTCCAAAACAAGATCAGCTTCTTCGGTTACACCTTCTCAGATCAAGGAATAGCCCCCGACCCAGACAAGGTGAGGGATGTACAGGAAGCCCCCGCTCCCTCCAACGAATCGGAAGTGAGAAGCTTCCTAGGAATGGTGAATTTCTGCGGGAGATTCATCCCGGACTTGTCTAACCTCACCAGGCCTCTCCGAGAACTCACTAAATCCACCACCCCCTGGCAGTGGGGCGAAGAACAGGAGACGGCCTTCCGGGACACCAAAGCAGCTTTGTCAGCAGATAAAACCCTGTCGTACTTTGACCCGGCGAAGCCAACCAACATAGCAGTGGATGCCAGCCCTTACGGCCTGGGAGCCGTGCTGACACAACGCCAAGGCAAGGTTGACTGGGCACCCATCGACTATGCCAGTCGATCTTTAACCGAGACTGAACAAAGGTACTCCCAGATAGAGAGAGAAGAGATTGCGATCCATTGGGCCTGCAGACATTTCCACGTCTATGTGTACGGGCACCCGTTCACAGTATCGACAGACCACAAGCCTCTGATCCCGCTCTTCCGAGGGTCGGTGTCCAAACCGCCGCCCCGAATAGAAAAATGGATTCTCCAACTGCAAGAATACGACTACCCAGTGGAGTACAAACCGGGCGCGATAAACCCAGCAGACTATCTCTCCAGACATCCCAGAGCGGCCACCAACGTGGAAAAGGAGGACGCAGAGGAGACCGAAGAATACGTGAAAGTTGTGCTGGAAAGATCAAGACCCCTACCGATGAGTCTGGAAATGATCGTCGGGGCAACCCGGAACGACGAAGTACTCCAGCTAGTGATAAGTGCACTACAAGCCAACGACTGGAGAACCGTCCAAGCATCAATGAACAAAAGGACACCACAAGCAAGAAGCGCCCTGGAGACATTCCTGAGAATGAAAGAGGAACTGTCGGTCGACAGCCAAGGGTGCTTACTGAGAGGACCACGGATTGTGATGCCTGAAAGCCTGACCCTGCAAGCAGTCGAGCTAGCACACCACGGACACCAGGGCATAGTGAAGACCAAGAGCAGACTCCGGGCCAAGGTGTGGTTCCCGGACATGGACACCAGAGTGGAACAGACGGTCAAGGAATGCCGATGGTGCCAGGCCGCGGGACAACCCGAACGTCCAGCCCCAGTCATCACAGAAGACGACCCGCAGAGACCATGGGAGCGTGTCAGCGTGGACTTCGGACATCTCCCAGATGGAAGATACGTGCTCGTCATAATAGATGATTTCGCCAAATACCCAGAGGTGGAGGTCGTGGCAACACTCACGGCGAAGGAGGTCATTGCAAAATTTGAGAAGACCATAGCCACGTATGGCATCTTCGAGAGTGTCAAGACGGACAATGGACCACCGTTTCAAGGCCAAGAGTTCGCAGAATACCTCAAGGATTGGGGAATCCATCACAGGAAGGTGACCCCCCGATGGCCTCAAGCCAACGGGGAGGTAGAGAGGTTCATGCGCACACTGATTAAAGTCATCAGAATCGCCCATGCAGAAGAGGCTCCCCTGGAGAGAGCAATCTACACCTTCCTGAGGGAGTATCGGCTCACACCACATCGCACGACGGAAGCAGCCCCAGGTCCCTCTGCAATGGGGCGGATAGTCAGAGACACTTTCCCTATCCATCCCAACTGGGCTCCGGCCAAAGTGGATCCACGGAAAACTCTGTCTAACAGGACTCGGTCCAATAACTATGCCAGCTTTCGGCGAAGGGCAAAAGAACCGACAATCCAAGAAAAAGACCGTGTCTATGTGAAGGACAGATATCCGGGGAGCAAGTTCCGACTCCCATTCGAGCCCCGACCGTGGACGGTCATGCGCCGCACAGGCACTATGATGACGGCTCAACAACAGATGGAAACAGTCACACGTAACATCTCCTTTTTCAAAAAGGCTCACCCAAGTTCCACAAGCCCCCAAGAGCAAGAACCCGAAAACGACGTATCCAGCCAGCCTGAAGGACCGAGCAGCCCAGGAAATGAAATGAAATGAAAAAGAAACTTGATAAAGCGCTCTGCGGCCAAGCGGCTTCCTGGCGCTGGGAAACACATCAGTATCTACAGAGGGACCCAAGAAATTTAGCCAGGGAATGCCTGAAGAAAAAGAAAAGTTTTAAGGGCTTTGCGAAAGTGGGAAAAAATAGGAATAGAGCGGATAGAGAGAGGGAGGCTGTTCCAGAACTGGGGGGCCAGCACAGAGAATCGGGTACCCGCAGTACGTGATTTACGGAAGCGAGGGACGTGAAGGAGAGAAAGTGATGAAGAGCGGAGGGTGCGGCTTGGGGTGTGAGAGGTGATAAGAGAGTTGATGAAGTGCGGGGCAGAGCGAGCGTGCGCCCGAAAGGCCAAGCAGGCTAGTTTAAAGTAAGGTCTAAGATGGACCGGGAGCCAGTGGAGGGACTTGAGGGCGGGAGTGATGTGAGAGGATTTGGGAAGGCGAAGGATAAGGCGGGCCGCCTGGTTTTGGATAGCCTGGAGGCGGCGAGTCTCGTAGGCAGGGATGCCTACGTACAAGCCATTCCCGTAATCCAAGCGGGAGGTGATGAGGGCCGTAATGATGGTCTTGAGAGCGTCAACAGAAAAAAAACGGGAAATCTTGCGGATTAAACGAAGGGAGGAAAAACAAGAAGACACAACGGAGCTGATTTGGGCATGCTGTAGTAAGTAAGCAGGAGGCCGTGAAGTTGTCACGAAGCTTTAATGTAGGAAACAGGTGCTGCGCAGCAGCTCACAGCAAGGCAAGCAGGCAACTGTGACAAGCCATTTGAAAAGCATTCTGTAAAAGAACATAGGGGACAGAGGAAAGAACAGGGAGGGCAAAGATTCTAGAAAGACTAGAAAGGGAACATAAACAGGAACCAAGGAAGAACACTACATTATCCTCTCCTCTTAAAAAGGGAAAAGAAGGAAAGAGCAAAAGAGGCAAAAGAGGAGAAAGAAGGAAAAGCAAAAGAAGAGGAAGGAAGAATCAACGGAACCTTACAAGAACAAAACGAGAACGAACACTCCTACGGGGTTGGAAGGGAACAGCAGAAGAAGAAGAAGAAGAAGAAGAAGACGAAGAAGAAGAAGGTAAAACTGGAGCATCTTGAGAAGAGGAATGATTGACAATACGTACACAAGGATGGAGAGGAACAACCGAAGTGGAAGGCAAAACAGATGTGGAGTGACTGACAACAGGTTCACCCACTTTAACAATCCTGGCAGCATTCCACCAGTTCTTCATATTGACTCTAACTGAATTACCACAAACTTTGTCAATAACAAAAGGTTCAGAAAACTTGGGACTGCCTTTAGTTGAGTGAGTGGGTAATTTTACTCGGATACTCTCACCCACTTTGAAGGCTTGTGAAGATACTCTTTTCCTGGAGTCAAAATCATTTTTCTGCTTAGATTGAGCATGTATCACATTAGCTTTAGCGACATCATCAACATTGTCAAGGGAGTTCAGTTTAACCCAACGTGACATCCATCCAGGACAAACCTTGGAACAGGGTTTCCTCCCGCGCAACAGCTCAAAGGGGGAAACCTTGGTGGAGGAGTGAGGGGTGGTGCGATAGAACCACAACATGGACCTAACAGCGTTTGGGACATGACAGTGTTGAGCAATAGCCCACTGAATGCAGTTGTTGAGAACCCTGTTCATGCGTTCAACGAGGCCGTTCGTTTGGGGGTGATAGAGGGCACTTCTCAAATGGTCAATCCCACTCTGGCAAACAAAAGAATTAAACTCCTGACTGATGAACTGAGAACCGTTGTCGCTAACAATGGACGAAGGAAATGGGAATGTGTTGATCCATACATTGACGTTAATATTGGCGATAAGGTTGTTCGCTTACTAGTTGATTCAGGAACCAAGGAAGAACACTACACATGCATGGTCAGATCATTGCTGATCTTGATGCCCAAAGTCCGAACAGAGGAAACTGGGGAGGGGGGAGGACCGAAAGAAAGGGGCCAGTGAGCTGGGGACCATGGGTTAGAAGAACCTCCAGTAAGGACGAGCTCTGTCTTGTCCGGATTGAGCTTCAAATGATTGAAGCTCATCCACTGGGAAATAAAAACAAGGGTGGAACAAAACTTGGGGAGAGAGTCAGCTGGGGATGAAAGATCAAAGACGAGCTGGAGGTCATCTGCGTAGTTGTACACAGAGACCCCCAGCTCGAGAAGAGAAGAGATAAGGGGGTGGATATAAAGGTTAAAGAGAAGTGGGGAAAGGGAAGAGCCTTGAGGGACCCCACAGGTGACAGGGCGAGGGGGAGCAGAAAAACCAGAGAGGTGAACTGCCTGCGATCTGCCTTGAAGGAAGGACGCGATCCAGGAAAAGGCAGTGCCTTGGATGCCCGCTGCGCTGACACGGTCGAGAAGGATGGCATGATCGACCGTGTCAAACGCAGCGGACAGATCCAAAAGGACCAAGGCTTGGGGGAGGTTGCTGTCGGCTTTCCCCTTGAGTTCATCCAGGACCGCGAGGACCACGCCCTCAGTGGAGTGGCCGGGACGAAAGCCCGCCTGGTGGGAGGCCAAGAGATGATTCTCCTCGATGTAGGTGGAGAGGCAGGATGTTACGTGGCTTTCGAGAATCTTCCCTAGATAGGGGAGTAGGGAGATCGGCCTGAAATTAGATGGGAGAGAAGGGTCAAGACCAGCTTTTTTCAAAATAGGGAAAACTATAGCAGATTTAAAAGGGAAGGAACACAACCTAAAGCCAGAGAAGTGTTGAGGAAAGTGAGGGGGGGACAGGGCAGCTAGTGTAGAGAGTTCTGAGAATCCGTGCGGGAGCACAGTCCGCAGGAGAGCCAGACTTGACCTTGACAAGCAGGTCGAGGAAGAGCTCAGATGAAATGGTTTGAAAATGGTCCAGAACGGAAGGGGACAGAGGAGGGTAGCCCGAAAGTTCAGGTTGAGACACGATGGGGATGTTGGCCTTGATGGTAATGATCTTATTGATGAAATAATCATTCAGAGAGAGACAGAGAGACTGGGATGGAGCAGGGGAGAGGCAGGCACGATCAGAGGTGGCAAGACTGTGAACTAGTGAGAAAATCTCACGGGATTTGTTGGCCGAGAGGGCCACTCTCTCAGTAAAGTATTTGGTTTTGGCCGCTAAAATGGCTTTTTGGTAATTATTGAGGAGGGCTTTGTATTTGAGGCGGAGGGTAGAGCAGTAGTTGCGTCGCCAATGACGCTCCGAGCGCCTAAGCTCTAATTTAAGGGATTTAAGGTCGCTAGTAAACCACTTGTGAGCGTCATAAGGGCGAACAGATTTAACCTTTTTAAGTGGGGCGACCTGGTCGCAAGCAGAAGAAAGCCAAGTGCTGATGACATCCGCCTGCCTTTCCAGGGACAGGTCAGTCAGGTCAGGAGCAGATGAGGACAATGAAGAAGAAAGAGCGTTAAGGTCAGTCTGGTTCCAGCTTCGAGCCAAGATGTTTTTAGGCAGGAGGGCTTTCTCAGCTTGACCCAGATAGATGGAGAAGGAGATCATGGAGTGGTCCGACCAGACACAGGGGAGAATAGAAGTGGGTAAGAGGTTGCAGCGTAGGGACCAAATTTGGTCCAAGATATGGCCCTGAATGTGGGTAGGGGCCGTAACATGAGATAAAAAATTAAGACACTGAAGTGTAGCAGAGAAGTCTTTAGATGAAGAGTCCTCCCTCGGGTCGCCCGGCCAAAAGTTGAAATCGCCAAGCAGGAGCAGCGAAGAGTTATTCACCGCCAAGGTGGCCAGGAGATCCTGCAGGGTGGACACAAACAATGGCATACTTTGAGGGGGGCGGTACATGAGGACCACAGTAAGAGGTACTGGGAGATTAAGAGAGCGGGCCACCAGAAAGTCAACACTGGGTATGCGGGGGTGCGGGAGAAGTTGGAATTTCATGGAAGAGTGAATTATCATCGCCACACCCCCTCCAGTTTTGCCGTCAGGGCGGTCAGCTCGAAGAGCATAGTGGGTATTAGGAAGGATAGCCAGGAGGTCCGGGAGAGAATCAGAGGAAAACCAAGTTTCAGTGAGAAAAAGAAAATCAGGGGAATCAGTATCGAGAAGATTGAAAAGAGCAGTCTGATTTTTGACAGCAGAGCGAGTGTTAAGGAGAATAGCAGAGGCTGCTGAGGAGCCGGAAGAGGGGCCAGTGACAGGGGGCGTACGGGACGTGGAGGGAGGGGAGATAGATGGGGCAGGGCGAAGACAGGGGGAGTGGGGGGCGTAAATACCATGCGAAATTAAGTGTTGAGCTACAGAGGGGGAAAGGAGGGCAGAAGCAGAAAAGGAAGATAATTGGGCAGAAGTGTACACCAAAGGAAGGGCAGGGTCTGTGGCCCCTGGTCCCGGCCCGTCGCGGACGGGCGCAGACGGGCTTTACTTAGGCGCAACTTCGTCGCGCCTTCGTCGCGCCCGCTGCGCCCGTCCGCTGCGCCGCCGGGACTGGCCAACCAGTATGTAGGGACACATGAGGGGGAGTGGCAGGGGGGGAGGGGCCCAAACACTGCAGCGCTGACCCAGAGCCGCCCAAGATGGAGGACTCGCCCGTCTCAGGAGGAGACAATCAGCGGGAGGCGCTCTGGGTGGCGTGCAGGAGGGAGAAGCTGCTAATAATGGTGCCATGCGCGGAAGTCCAGAGCGCAACTGAGGGGCACAGCGAGCGTCGACCAGAAGGTCAGTGTGAGGCTAAAAAGTAAACGTTGCTCCCGGTGAAGCCTCGGGAGATCTGTAGGCTGAGTGATGAAGGCGCGAGGTCCGCAAGGCGCCTGAAGTACTTGTCTGGGGGGGAGGGGCCCAAACACTGCAGCGCTGACCCAGAGCCGCCCAAGATGGAGGACTCGCCCGTCTCAGGAGGAGACGATCAGCGGGAGGCGCTCTGGGTGGCGTGCAGGAGGGAGAAGCTGCTAATAATGGTGCCGTGCGCGGAAATCCAGAGCGCAACTGAGGGGCACAGCGAGCGTCGACCAGAAGGTCAGTGTGAGGCTAAAAAGTAAACGTTGCTCCCGGCGAAGCCTCGGGAGATCTGTAGGCTGAGTGATGAAGGCGCGAGGTCCGCAAGGCGCCTGAAGTACTTGTCTGGGGGGGAGGGGCCCAAACACTGCAGCGCTTACCCAGAGCCACCCAAGATGGAGGACTTGCCCGTCTCAGGAGGAGACGATCAGCGGGAGGCGCTCTGGGTGGCGTGCAGGAGGGAGAAGCTGCTAATAATGGTGCCGTGCGCGGAAGTCCAGAGCGCAACTGAGGGGCACAGCGAGCGTCGACCAGAAGGTCAGTGTGGAGGAGAGGAAAATGAGGCTCAGGGCGAAGACCTGGCAGCGAGCCCCTCGATCACTGAAACCTCCAGAGTCAGCAGTCCCCGGTCCCTAGATGATCACCGGAGTGCCCGAGGATCCCCTCTTGGGACCCCACGGAGGGCACCCTCCCGGGGAGAAGCAGCAGGGTACGGGCTGAGAAGAAACCCGGCCCCGTCTTCCCAGCTGGTGGACTTTGCGGTGGGCTGATCATGAACTACTTATTCAACAGACTGGTAACCGGCCGGATGGCCCAGTGTTTCTCTTTTATTCTGATTAATAGTGACTCTTGAATATACTGTTTTGTTTTAATAAAGGTTAAAAGGAATGTAATGTCCATGACCGCGGTTAGCGGTCTAGTTAGCCGCGTACCAGAGGGCGCGCATACGCGAGCGCGTGATGTCACGCGCTCGCATATTTAATAAAGGGGGCGTGGCCAGCAAAGTTAGTCCGGACCACGCGGTCAACCAAATCTGGTGTCCCGAGTCTCTTTCCTGTCGCCGCGCCAATGCTACCATGCGCATGCGGCCTAGAGACTCCACAAGAGCCATTAGTACAGAAAACGCTTCGGCAATTTGGGCTATGTACATTTGGGGACACCTTCCCTGGGGGTCACATATGCTCATGCACCAAGGTCAATCGTTTCATGGATGCTCCACATATAGACTGTAAACTCACCGCACAGTGTCCTGCAATCACAGACATAAACTGCAACATTACAAATATCTACAAAAGGATCTATATGACACCAGTGCTGAGGCTCCCATAGACCCTTCCCGCACGTCAAGATGCCCTAAGTGCCAGGCCCCCCGCAGTAGACTTTATCCATATGATGTGGGCATGAAGTAGGATAGCAGAGTATTGGGAAGACATTATTATTGCACTGCAACATATGACACGAAAACAGATCAGGCCATCCCCACTATTGACCCTGCTGGGGTATGCCGCAGATATCCCCAAGGCAACGTGCGGATATGTTGGAATAGCATTACTCTTGGCAAAGAGGGAGTTGGCCATACACTGGGGGCCGGAAGAGCACACCAACAGTTTCACAGTGGCTTTAAAGTTTGACGTACTGTGACACCAATAGCAAACTATATGCCAGATTTCAACCCCCCACGGTAAGACCCAAAGATATTTGGAAACCCCTGAGAAACTATTTGCATAGCAAAGCCTGTGAAGAGGGCACCCAGTAAACATGGCGGAACACTGAATCAAATGGAGGAGATGCAAACGTGTACGGAAATGCAGGGGCGGGTATGTACAAAGTGAAAATATGAAAACGTATCAGGTTGATGTTAATATTGTGCATCTGATTAAGAGTGGTATTGTATGTCACCTACTATGACATTGAACACATTGTTGAATAGCATGTCAACTGCTTTAGCAAGCATCATGCTGCTGACACAATTGAAGAAGGGAAAGAATGGTATTGAGCTTGTTTACACTGAGAGCTGTAAACAATAAACAAAAATAAAAAAAATCCAGTTCATGGAAACATCCTATTGAGTTTTTACATTAATGACTGTTAAGGGGAATTTCAGTTTCTGTGTTAATTTGAATGACTTTTCTACTATTGTCTTTACGAATCCTCTGAATACTAAGTTCCCAATGTTGTTTGAATTTATTAATTCTATCAAAGCAAAGTACAATTCCAAGGGCCATGAGATCCACCTGATTCTTGTAGGTGGTTTTAATGACAGACTGGAACATTGTCCAATAGTAGAGCTCCTGGAGAGCTCAGCACTCGTGGGTAATACCGATCAGAGAGGAACCAAACTTGAGGTTATATACCAACTCACAATCTGTGCAACTTCATGGAACAAATGGGAATCAGTGGGAATTTACTAACAACCTTTAGGGGCAGAGGCTGTGTCTCTGTAACCAATGATGTCTTTATTTTTAGCAGCCTGGTTAACTATTTCGACCATGGAGCTATCTTAGTATCCAATTTTTGTGATCATCACCCCCCTAGAAATAGCTCTGACAATACTGATAACCAAGATGAAGAATTTAGCGATAGTGACTAGAAGGTCACAACCATCCTCTGACAGGCTCAGGTTAGTTTGGAGATTGCAGCAAATTTATCGTATTGCTAATTTAGGGAAATAGTGAGTTTTTTAGCTGTCTAGCTGAGGAGTGAGGGAAGGAGGGGGAGACCTAGTTGTTTACTCCTTTGTAGATCTCTGTAATTGTATTAAACACAATATTTTTAAACCTGTTTGAAGCCATTGTGCAACACCTAGATGGTTCAATAATGCTTGCTCCATAGCAAATAGGCAGTTACGTAAAGCTCTTAGTTCCAACCCCAGGGATTCCACGAAAGTAGCTGTTTTACATAGGGTATATAAAACAGCTGTCAAAACAGGTAACTGAAATCTGGTACATGCAACTCGCACAAAGGAATCAAGGGCCTTTTGGGCTACTGTAACTACCATCGGAGCCCTAAATTGTTTCACATCGCCGGTTAGTTGTCATATCTCAAGTACATCATAAGAGGCTCACTTTTCTCAGATTTACTCTCCTGAACTCCCTGACATACCTACTTAGAAGCTTTTTTCCTCTTATAAATCACAGCTGTATCTATCTTTTTCTCTTTGCAACGTTATCAATGCTATTTGGCAGAGCCCTAATGGGAAGGCACCCTGCCACAACAGAGTTCAAATAGACTTAGTTAAACACAATCCTGATCTGTGGGTGCAGCTACTGACTAATGTTTTTAACAGCCTAGCTCATTCCTCTCTCCCTACTTCATGGTCCTCTTCATTCATTATACTAATCTTTTTAAAAAAATGATCTTTCCGATCCTAGATTATTCTTCCCTATATCTCTTATTGACCCCTCTGTAAAAAAATTTGGGCTTGTTTCATACAACAGGATATGTGATTAGGCTACAAAGAATTCTGTCCTTAATGGTCCCAGGAAACATGTGGGGACCATTGAGCCGTGTCTAAACATGAACTTAACTATTGGCAAGTATACTATTGCTAAGCACCCTCCCATATACCTTGAATTAGAGAACCTTCCCACAGCTTTTGATTGTGTTAATTGATTGAAGCCTAAAGGATCCTTCTGGCTATGGGATTGGATGTGTGTTAGAAATGGGGTAGCCAATTCTACGGGGGAGCATGGAGCAGAGGGGGCAGGCCAAACTCCTGAGGAAATGTGTGAAGCATCCACTCAGTACCCACGGACGACACACCAGGAACAGCACAAAAAGAGACACAACACCAATTTGGATGAAAAAGAATAACTCTTGTATTGTTCAAAATATGCAAAAGTAAGGCACAGTAATCACAATAGGGTGCCAACTGGTGCCAGGGCAATGTATACCAGGGGGATTATTTACAGGGAGAATGGAAAAAGGTAAGTCCATGAGTTTCCAGGCTGTAGGGAAGAAAAACATAAAGCAACCTCGTATGGCATAGAACATCAGTAGGCATATAACAGCAGGCACTCCGCATAAAGATAAGCATTAGGCATAACACACAGTATGACCTGAATTAGCGTCTCCTGCAAAAAGGAACCATAGGCGTATAACATTACCATCAGGCCTAGACAGGTATAATCATATGAGCATTGAGATTAATCGCTAGGCAGGGCAACTCAAAGTCACCAGACCACATTAGGTACAACAGTGTAGGCAGGACGAATCCTGAGTAGGGGCGCAGTAACCTAAGCACCCAGCATTAACATTCGGCATAGGCCTGAATCATGGGGCAGGTCAGCATGAAATAAAACATTAGGAAGGAAAGCACATCATGCGTGAACTCATTAGGCCGGTAACACTGTGCCCCTATAAATGGCATCAACAGCATTAGCAACAGGAGGTACACCTAAAGTAGAGCAGGCATAAATCACATTTAACATGGGGCCTCAACTTAACGTCTGGCAGGGCCCAAAACCTCTTGAGCATGCTTTATCTCCTACATTAACATGTGGCCATCAGGCCTTAAACATCAGGCATTCTGACAGGGGTACCTCTTTCATTAACATAAACCCCTGGAGCATCCCTGTGGGCCTGCAGACAACAACCCTAGCCCGGGGGTGTAAAGCATGAAGGCATTTCCCTCATAGCCCCTTCCAACCATGTCAGGCATCCTGGGTAGTGAGTCCCTCAGGTCAACAAGGCCCCCAACGATGGCGACTGCCCTCTGTCCGGTGGGGCAGTCGTGAAGGTCCGGAATGCCCCCCTGGTGGCAGCTGCCGCTACCTGCGGTGCAGCTGGGTTCCACCGATCAGGTAGGGAGGCACGAGTCACGTCGGAGCCCCTCCCTGGGGCTCAAGAACACCAT
This sequence comes from Lissotriton vulgaris, assembly GCF_964263255.1. Classification (NCBI taxonomy): domain Eukaryota; kingdom Metazoa; phylum Chordata; class Amphibia; order Caudata; family Salamandridae; genus Lissotriton; species Lissotriton vulgaris. The sequence goes on from NC_141698.1 coordinate 210,560,884, forward strand.
ACAGTGCTTCCGATGCAGCTGCCCACTGTCAGACGGGGAAGCTGTGAGGATCTGTCTCGGCAAAGGGGGCGGGCACCGGTGATGTGCCGCAACACACCCCCTCCTACTCCTTGATGGGCCCCACTAACCAGCTATCCCGCAGGGCCTCGACTCTCCTCAGGAGCTCCGGTCTCTCTCCCGGATGGCCGCTGGTTCTGTGGGGCTCTCCCCTCCTTACGGGGCTCTTCCCGGCACTTCCTCACCGGCGGAGGGGGGGTAGGCTCCCGCCCTCCGTACTCTCCTCCTCGGCTGCTTCACCCGGGTCCCTCCAGGACTTCTGTTGCCTTCCCGGTTCTTTCTCGGGCCTCGGTCCAATCAGGGCCCGGCCCTCAGGAGGTGCGCCTGCACCAGCCAATCCCCTCGCGGCTTGCAGGGGGGACCGTGGCGGCAGCAGCCAATGGTGGGACCGCAAAGGCAGGGTCGCGGCCGATGACACGGCTGGGCGACCCCGTCACGTGAGGGCGGTGGCGGCTTCAGGGCCTAGCGCAGCCTTCCCTGTACTACGGCAGCCCTCTCTTGGCTTCGGGGGCCGCCGCAATGATGCCAACAGCAGTGGGGGCCTCTACCAGCAGGCGACAGTCCGTGGTGGTGGTGGCGGCGGGGACCCGGAAGGCTTCCGGTCAGCGCAAGGAAGCGCCAGCAAACCCCGGGCCATGGTGGTGATGACGACAGCAATGAGGGGTAGGCTCCCTCCGATCTGGATGACGCCACACGAGGTAGGCACTGGCTAAATGATGCAGGCAAACACAGGGTGGGCACCCGTTGAAGGCTGTAACATGCGGGGTAGACTCCCGCTTCTTCTAGGCATCCAGAGCGCCGCCACTACTCGGGGTGGGCACCCTCGGCGCTCCCAAAAAAATAGTTCCTATGGGCCACACAGCGCTTAGGTGAAGCAGTGCTTCACAGGGCAGCAGCGTCTTCAGCAATAGCGCTTTACCAGCACAGCGCTTGAGGCAACACGACGTGGGGCATACCAGCAGCCCCTTCCACGAAGCGATTAGGCAGGCAGGCCTCAGCTCCTCTTCTCTGGGGCTTGAGGTATAGCGCTCAGTTCCTCATCACACAGCGCTTACAGCACACAGTGCAGGGGGGTTCGACAGTCCCAACAGCAAGCCTCAGGTGCCCCAGGGTAACTCTCCTCACCTCCTGGGGGGGTCAATTCCAGCCCCAATATATCGCTTTCCACTTCAGGCGCTTTCAGGTGCAGCGCTTGCGTGGCGCCAGGACCCACCAGTCTCATGGACCCTGGGGGGCCCTTCTTCTTCAGGGGGCCGGGTGGCAGAGCAGCAGGCACTACTGGGCCAGGTCAACAGTTAGTGGGAACTCATCAAAACAGGGCAGTAGGCTTTCACCAACCTCCACTGTAGCGTGTCCCTCCTCCTACACAGCAGCCTGCACTCCTGCAGTGGGGCTTCCATTAGCCCTGGGGACTGCAGGGGGTTCTAGATGGGTGCAGGGTCCAGCACACAGGCCAAAGTAGTGGTATCCCTTGGCAACAGGTCCCCTCACGTTCCAGTCCCAGCTCTGTCGCAGCACATGGAGGCACATCCCCCTTATTTATATGCCCCTCACCCCATCTACCGTCTACCAGTCAGTGTCAGAACCTTCCAGAATGCTCTGGGGAACTAGTTCTAACTGGATCAGGGGGAGGAGTAGAGCACCCTGGGTGCCATGCTTTCCCTCCAAACGCTACGGTGGCTGGGTACCAAACAACTAGACCTCTAACCCACCGCAGTCAGGTGGCCCAACACATAGCCATGGCATCCATTTTAAAAGGTAGCAGTTCACCAGGGTACATTTTCTTGATGGGGGATTGACAAGTGCTCACACCATTGCATTACATTGTCATAGTAACCAGGGAATCTCATACCTCACATGGCCTATACAACTTTATTTACCATGGGGAGACATCCTAAACAGGAGGGTGAAAAGCGAAATATTTTGGGGAAAAGGGGCCAAGTCCAACAAAGTGGCTTGTCCATTTTTAAGCAGCTATTCATAAGAACATGAGTGCGAAAATCCAGATATGGGGTTAATGGAGAACTCACCAATTAATTTGCAATTCTCGTGGCATAAGGCAAGGTTGTATTCTGGCGCCCCTTTTATTTATATTTTATGTCAATAAATTAAGCCCATTCCAATGCAATATTTGCTCAGATGTTGCTATGGTTGGTGGAGCCCCTGTCCCCACCCGGTTCTATGCCAATTATGCTATCCTTATGGCTCGCACACTAAGGGCCCAATTCACAGAACTAACTTAAGACAAAATCCTAAACCTACCACCATTTACTCATTTTGGTATTCACACAAGGCATTTACTCATCTTGGTATTCACAGAAGGCACTTACTCATTGATGAGTAAGTGCCTTCTGAGAATACCAAAATGAGTAAGTGCCTTGTGTGAATATCAAAATGGTAGTAAGTTTAGGATTTTGTCTTAAGTTAGTTCTGTGAATCGGGCCCTAACAGCCTTATTTCTGCAAGTCATCTCTTTTTCCACTTTGTTGTATAGGGTCTAGGATATTCTGTGATGGGTAATCGCTACAGTGGGGCAGGCTATGATGGGGGTTCTAAAATGTGGTGGCAGTCCTGCCTGGGGTTGATTTGTTTTGATATAACATGACTGTTGCTCTTACAATAAACTCTGTTATCGAATTGAAACTGCTTGGAGAGACCCCAAAAGTGGCAATGAGAATGGGATGTCTGGTTACAGGCAAGTGGGCTTATAGAGAAAAGCTGTTAACATTGCAGCCTAATCCAGCTGTTGGTGCCCAAAAAAGGTTGCATTGCGGGCAATGGGCAGGACCAACTAAGAAGGAAAAAGGTACACTATTTAGTCCGGTGCCAACTGTGAGCTGTGTGTACGGCATACGGCAAGTGCTTGTGAAAGTGTGGGACTTGGGTATAGTCTGTATGGTTGAGAATGTAGCCCAAAACAGTTCATGGATGATCTAGACTTACTAACTTCTTGAAATCATATATTATGTCATGTGGCCCCAAACGCTTCAGTGTTTCCCCCTCTTGTTTTGCTTCAGGGCAGATCAGTTATTCCGCTAATTTGCTTTCCATTGGGTCACTTTAAAGCTGTTTCTGCCTGCCCATGCGAATTCATTTCCACTCAGTCTATATTGCACTTTTTTTGTATGCAACTTTTATATAAATTATACAAACAATTTTTATTCCTGTTATTAAGAAACAATATATACAGCATTGTTGACTAGCAGTTTAATACTTTCAAAAGCTGCTGGATACTGACTGTTATTTTCATGTAGGATATTTCCTGTAACAAGCTGTCCACTCACAAACCAATATGAACCTGAATATGATGTTGGTAGGAGTAGCCTCTGACCAACATCTCTGCGGTTTCGAAACCGGCTGACCTCGGGTCAGCGGTCAGAAACCGCAATTATGCTGTGACCCACATTGTGCGATCGCAAACTCCCATTTCCCCATAGGAGCTTGTGCGGTGGTCGGACACTGGCAGCATCACAAGCTGCCATACAGAAATGGGAGTTACTGTAAATCCCTGTATCGTGTGGCAGGCACCTGACGGTGCCTGACACACAACGCAGGGATTTTCAGAGGGGCATCATAGGTGCCACCCTGGCCCACATCCAGAGGCCACAGAAGGAAGGGTACCCTGCTAGGTGCCCCCAAAATCACTTTCCAACAGGCTTTCCATGTCTGAAAGCCCGACATGAAAAGCCTGTCAAAATGACATCATAATCCCGACGGAGGAAAAGCCATCCATTAGGGATTATTACCGGTTTCCGACTGGCCAATAGGCTACTTGAACCTGTCAGATTGACTGGCCGACGTAAACTCTGACCACCTTCTTTGTATAAGAGAGTTAAAATCATGGATGTCGGCCGGAAAGGCTTTCTGTCTGACATCAAAATGAGGCCCTATGTACTTTGATACCCTTCAGGACATCGGGATATTATTTTTTCATGCCAATATGTGGGTTTTTATATTTAAACATGTCATTGCTATATTAGAATTGTAGTTTTAATTATGTTTTGTTATATTTAATATTTATGTTGTACATCTTTGGATGCTGGTTTTAACTGTGCTGTTTGTATGTTTATGGGCGTTTTTGCAATTGAGTAAAGTTTTTGAATTTGATTTGAATTAATTATTTTGTCGCCATGGTACTCATGAAGGGTAACATTGGTTATATCGATATGGTCTCCTATGTAATATGTAAAGTCTGTCCCTTCTTTCCATATTATGTTGATGGTATTGGTGGAGTTGATTTAATACATGTAGGCTGTGTAGCAATTAATACTGTTTTTGCTGTTCCTAATAAGAAGGAAAAGAAATACATATTAAGTCTTTGATTTATTTGAGGATATGTTGTTGTTATTTTGAAATATAACTTTCGATATTTGTAGTTTTTGCTTAATTTTTTAGCACTGACAATAATTATGTTAGGTGAGCTTGTTGTACAGGGTTTGTCATTGTAAAGTATAGCACACTTGGAATGTACACATGGAAAACTATCCCTAAAACAGTACATTTGTTAACTGTTAAACAGTAACATAATTTAGCTTGTCATTTTTGTTTTTGGTTAGTTTTAAAATGTGTAATAAAATTGTTAAATTTGCAAGCATGTATTACCTTTTTAAAGCAAATAGTTAGACACTTGTATATGAGTATTTACAAAAGAAATCTAAAAGTGCTTGCAGTAGTGGTAAGAACATTAAAAATTACTTTGTATATACATTTTCTTGACTTGATTTTAGAGTGTATTTTTAGATGTACAATATTTGCCTATGCATTTTAATGGTGGAGAGGAGACAGTGAAATTGCAGGCAGAAACAAGCAATGGCAGTCCAAATAGGTGGCATGTTGTGAAAGGCATTATAGTAACTTGCTTCTTCTGTAAAATGAGGAACACTCTTTTGTGTTTCTCAAGTTATTGTTCACCTGTTTTTGAGATGCTACACGTCAGATTAAGTGCTAAGTTGAAAATATTCTCAGGTCCCAATGTTGTATTTCTATCTAGGACCCTAATTCGATATTCACGATTCATGCCCGTGTGTGGTTTTAATAAATAGTACCCTTATAAAGGCATAAGAATCAGATCCATATTTAGTAATAGCCCATGCAGTCCAAAGCACGGCAAGGCTACTCCCATAGACTCCTAGAAAGCACAACGCGTTCTTTAAACAAACCAAGCCTCCAGCAGCCCGGGAATCCCCCTCCTGCTTTTGTTTTGATTTGCACAAGAACTCCTAGAGTCCAGCAAGAACTATTAGTTCTCAATGACGTCTTATGTCCAACCTTACATCAAACCCGGCACCTTTGAGGTATAAATATACCAGCGTTGCCTTAAGCAAACACACGGTGGTGGGAGCAGAGCGACGTTCTACTTGTCGGAGAGCCCAGCTGTTGCCAGAGCCGAAGGAAGCCGCCCCTCCCTTTTTGACGCGCTGGACCTTTTCTCACGCCGAGAAAATCCAGCTCCGGTGTTTCCAGTTTCCATTGCGGGTTACTGGGAGATCGAGTCCTGAGAAGCGAGATACAAGACCTCCTTCATTCTATAACCAAGGTACGGAGCTGATTAAAACCTTAGAGAGAATTCTTGATTCATATCCTTGGCAAAAAACCTAACTTTAACTTAAAACTGCTACTTACTTACTCCTTCCCACGTATTAGGCTTAGGTCAGGTACACTGGGGTAGGCGTATCTTAGAAGCACCAGTTGAGTTCGTTAGTCAATGTTTTTATGTATGTATATATTTTATATATTTTAAAGTATCATATGGCTAAGAAACCATATCAATTCTTTTACAGTATTATTTCATAATACTACTTTTACTGTACGCACTTTACTTTAAGATACGTATTGCAATTGTGGCAATTCATTTTTCTTGCATGAGAAAGAAGACTGCTCAATAAAATAACACCTTTTTATTGAAAACGCCCGTCTTTCTATTTCTCTGCACTCTGGTGAAACTAAGCATGCACGATTGACTGAGTGAAATAGCTGTCTATTGTTTTCACACGACTCTAGAGATACACTCTTTATTCTGAGGAAGCAAAGTTGTCATGTTTATGCGGTTGTCAGAAACTGAATCCCTTCTAGTCTAATCAGGGAAGTTCACTCCTCCCTGTTAATTCGAGAAAGTTTCTAGTGACCTCTGAGCTAGCTGGCAAACCTAAATTAAGTCTAACATAGTCAGTAGAGACCTAGATGACCTAAGTCCTACGTCTACACTGCTGTTTATGTTATTCCAATGCGCAGAGCCTATTGAGAAAATAGGAACTACACTACATGGCGCCCAACGTTTGGTAAGGCGATAATCTAACGCAAGACACTAGAGTAACTCAGTCGTGCTTTTCACACAGATCCCTTTCTCCCGTAAAAACTCCAATAGACATCTGGAGTGGGTGAAAGGTTAATATCCGCCGGAACTTAGTAGGATGAGAATCCTATGTATTAGTTCTTGGTTTAATCAACGTTGAAGGATACAGTGTTCCAAAATATTGTGCACCTAATCTTTGTTTCCTTGAAACTTGATCTGCAACAAAACTTTCTGTGAGTAAAATGGGAGAAAATGAAGAAAGAGATATCGAAGCATTAGCAACTCAACTCTTAGAGGAAGACACAAGTCTCCAAGAAAATGACCCGAATGCTATAATCATTCCCGTCAATATAAGAAGAACTATAACTATTAAACTTATAGAAAAAGGTTTATCACCAAGAGGTGGTACAGTCATATTCATGATAGAGGCACATGAATATCGGCAGACAGAGGTGTTCTACACATGGATACATTTTCCAGCAGCACACGCTGTGACAAAAGATTTCCACTATTACAAAATAGAGGAACCTCCAGAAAATACACTCCTTTCAAGGACGTTGAAATCCCACTAACTTTTCCAAGAGCACCTGCTCTGGTTTAATGGCGCCCTAAAACATCAAAATCACATCACCCGGCACGGTCCACTAGGTAGACCAGGAGCCACGTGGCCGGTTCTTGCCAGCTACACACCACACCCAAGCATTGAAACAATGTCAAGCGAAGAACTCCTAGTTAAACTAAAAGAATTAACAAAGGCATATAGAGAATTAGTTCAATTGGCAAGGGATGATATAAAGTACTTCCAGAAATTGAAGGAGACAGATATAACAGACCAACCATTTGAACTCACCAGAATCATAGATAAATCCTATGAAGAACTAGGAAGAGATAGTTTGGGTGGGAAACCAGTAAAACCCCAACTAACTGAAAATCCTGAAAAAACATTTATTAAAAATAATCTAAATACTCCAAAAAAGAATTGGGATGGTAATAAACAATCCACTCCCAGGGAAAAACGATTCCAGTCCAGAGGAAGGTCTCCTCAGCGGAGAGAAAGATCTCCTGGCTGAGGAGGCAAGTCTCCCCAAAGGGAACCCTCCGAAAAAGATATAATCTTAGAGATAGGGATAAATTGAGAAAACCTGATAGATATCAAAATGTTGACACAAGTCCCTCTCGATCTTTTCAGACTTCCTCACAGAAATCGGAAAGAAGAGGACGGTCAGAACACAAGGAAGAGCACGTCAAGTCCAAAGACAAAGAACCTGCTCATCAAAGTAAAAAATCACAATTTCCCAGAAAGAAGGGAGCAAGTATTAAAATTTAAACATGCCGAGGATTCTGAGGACACAACTGAAAAACGGAGAGTGGGCACAGACAATGCTAGACAGCGCAGCAGAAGTGACCATAGCTCGCAAGATCCTGATGAATCTTCTGGAGACAGTGAACACGAGTGAATACATTCAGGTAGAAACTGCAGACACACGAGTTAGTGTGCCCCATAAATTATATGAAATAACATTACGTATAGCGGGAGATAAAACTAGGAAAATAAAAGGTCTCTTTTGGGAGAAACTTTCTAAAGGCTACGACATCCTGTTAGCTGAAAAAGACTGGCCACCAGAGTTTGTCAGGGAGTGCCCTCATGGCGAAGAAATTATTATGCCTGCCTTTTCAAATCATATTCCAATTCATAAAAAGTACACATTGGCAAGAAAATGGGCAGTGGCCCAAGCCCCTGCATTATATAAAAATCATGTAGGATGGGATGAGGACTCTCCTCCCCACAATATCCAGTTAAAAAATCAACCTACTGCACAAAGGCAGTACCCAGTTAAACAAGAAGCTAAAAAGCAAGTCAGGGAGATCTTAGATCAACTTGAATACCAAGGGGTGATTGAAACATGCACCTCACTAATGAACAATCCTTGGTTTCCCGTCTCCAAGCCAGACGATTCATATCGTCTAGTTTTGGACTACAGACATTTAAACTCCTGCTGCAAAACTATTGCAGTACAAAATTCACACAGTGCAGCACTAATGAACAATATTGTGCGCAAAAAATATAAAACGACATTAGACATTTCAAATGGATTCTTCTGTCAAAACATAGCACCTGAAAGCAGGTACTTGACCGCTTTATCAATAATGGGGTCGCAAAAACAATTTTGCCGACTCCCACAGGGATTCAAGAACAGCCCAGGATTATTCTCAGCAAGGGTAACAGAGTTACTACAAATATATGATGATGAGGCATTATCCTATGTCAATGACATCTATCTCACAGATGATGACCTGGAGACTCACTTAAAAAGAGTGAACACCATAATTCTTGGGTTCGCATCAGAGGGTTACAAATTCAACTTTAAAAAGTCAAGAATTGCACATCTAACAGTCCTATTTTTAGGATATGAATTATCAAGTGAAGGCAAAAACCTGGCAGACAACTTCTTAGAGAAGTGTGCAGTACTCCAAGCACCGAAGACGCTGAAAAATTTACAATCAATACTAGGCTTCCTGAATTTCGGTAGAACATACATTCTAAATTATGCAGAGAGGGTTAAACATCTCTATGAATTAATAAAACCTGATTTCAAACCTATACATTGGACTCAAAAACACACAGAAATTTTGAGATCATTGCAAACAGACATGTTAACTAAAACAAAATTGAAAACTCGCGACAACATACGCAACCTTGTAATCTGAGTAATTCCAGGAAAATGCGGATTCACATACCTGACCTCCAATGAGGGAGAAACGGTACCTATAGCTTACAAATCACACTTGTACACTCAAGCTGAAATGAAATTCAGCTCTACAGAAAAAATTCTGACAGCGGTTCAAACTGCTGTTGCAAAAGAAAAAGCCCTAGCCCAAGGCAAAAGAATAACTGTTTATACAGCAGAATCAGCCCTTGAGGCATTAACAAGTCCACGTAATCTGAATACAGTGGAATTAGATCCAAAATGGATACAATGGGAAAATTCTCTTGCTACAGAAGACGTGAAATACTATTTTGACCCGAAATTGAAAAAAAATAGATGATCTAGAATATGAACAAGAATATCCTCTGCCAATCGAAATTTTGCCTCTCGAACAATATACATGTGTGATCTATATCGACAGATTTGCACACCATTACGATGTAGAGAAAAAATCCTACAATGCAGCGTGCGCAATTGTTAAAGGTCGCTGGCGCTCTGGTAAATTCAAACCAGTGATTACCAAAACTGAATCACTCCGAAACTGTTCAGCCGAACGAGCTGAAATAAGATCTTTGAAGATGGCGCTTGAAAATGCTGATCGCAAATTCCCCACACTAATAGTGTGCGATTCGCATTACTGCGTCAAGTCATATAACAGGGACATGCAGACATGGAGCAAAAACGGTTACAAAGATGACACAGGTGCCACAATAAAGCATAAAAAGCTTTGGGAACAAGTAGTTCTTTTACAGAAAGAACTACAAAAGACTCACGTGATACACGCCCTGAGTCATCGACGTGATGGCGTTCACGTTGCAGGGAATTCATTGGCTAACACAGCCACAGCGGAAGCGGTTCAACCGGCTTCCGTAGCCTCTAAAAAGCGTTCAGAAAAACAAATAGATGGAGAACCCATGCTGGCAGTAAAAGCGTCATTAAAAGGCGATTATGCAGCATTACCTCTCAACTATCCACTCAGTAATACATACATAATTGATGCAAACTCCGTTCCTTTTGCTCAAATCCTTGGAGTGGGGGATAGAGTAATTCCAAACACGAACCAGAGAGTTTTCTTGATTGAAGACGCACACATGGGATTGGGTCTGAGGCACCAAGACATCCTGAAATCTCTGATAGAATTAGAATCAAATTACTGGTGACCGGGAATGAGCATAGATATCTACAATTTTGCAAGAAATTGTGAGGACTGCAACAGAGATCGCAGTTGTTAACCGGACCAGACAACAGCCCAGATACCACTATTGGAGAGCATCAGGCGATCTATAGCGCAGAAATCCAGCCGGAGAAATGCGTCCCCATAATTATTAAGACTGAAGTCATTTAAAAATGTAGACCCCAGCGCTCGGCTGACGCCAGAACTGTTATAAAAGATTTGCAAGTCTTTATCGGCACATACGCAATTGGCATGCTACACTCTGATTAGGGTCCTGCGTTTAGCTCTCGAGCTTACAAAGAGGCCATGACCAGCATGGGCATTGCATTGCGGTACTCATCTCCCTTCCATCCTGAGGGATATGCGGTAGTGGAAAGAAAAAACTGTGACATAAAGCAATCTATAACGGCGAGGGTATTAGTTTCGGGTGATGGGTGGGTCAAACATTTAATAAGTGTCCAACGTAGTCTTAATAACATGCCAAGAGATTCTCTAAAAGGTTTCAGTCCGTATGAACTTTTGTTTGGAACTAGAATGATTGCCCAGGATTTGGATTGTCAGACTTCAGTGGTAGAAGAAAAATCTTTTGAACAAGAAAGAGTCTAAGTAACATAAAGAATAAGCCAACAAAAAAAGAAGAACCACCTGTCCCAGCAAGACCTGTCTGGATTCCAAAGATTGGGGATCTGGTCAGAGAAAAGATTGCGGTGAAGAACGAATTTGGGCCTTCTTACAGAAAAGCAGTACCTGGCTTAGCTATCAGAGGAACAAGATCAGTAGTACTACCGCCACTTGCTGGTAAAAAAGAAAACAGAATTGTTTCAATCGACCTGGTGAAACCACAAACATGTGGCCCATAATAAATTGCAGGCCCAGTGGACTCCCAAGAAATAGCAGAAGGCCAAACTTTGCTACAATCCAAGAGGTTCAAACTGAGAGACTAATCACATTCGATAAACCAACAGTAAATAAAATGGACTATGCAACAAAGCCATGGAACTAGTACCTCTTGAAACCCAAATTGCAACAATTCGTGAAGGTGCACCTATCTACAACAATGTAGCTTCAGAGTGTACAAACGTAACAAAAGAAAATGCAAAGATCAATGGAAATCCGGAAGCGATCCCACCAATTGACAGAACAGCATCTGGCTATTTTATCAACTTTGATGACTTTTCCGATGATCCAAGTGAACATGGAGACAAGCCAGCAACACAAACTTTCAAAGAGAAAATGACCGAGCTATTTCACCAACTGAAAGAGACATATCTGATCTCACCATGGATTGAATTTTGGACTGTGTTAGGTGTACTTTTCCTCCTGCTTTGGCTCATCATGGTTTTATGTTTGGGTAGATTCATTGATGGAAAATATAGTACAATGGACACAGCAAGTCAGAACATCAACTTGGTCCTAAAGTCTCACAGATCCTCTCACATCGAGAAAAGAGAACTATCATCAGTGAACATCACAGCCAATCCAATACCTGGGGGTATTGCATGGGACAAAACTGACTATGATATATATGGGCCGATTGAGCTCTTGAAGTATCCACACCAGTTCAAGATTTCCTTAAGTGATTTTGTGAAACCTAGTTCCTTTTCTGATGATTGGGATTTTGAAAATATTAATAATATGATGTCAGATTTAGTAATGTCAGCTAAATTTACAGAACATGATTATTTACAGGGTTCATCAAATTATGAAGAATTATACTGTTACAATCACTATGGTCATCACTATTTGCATAAATCTGCAAAACCTAGAAATGTTTTTACTTATAGTCAATGGGAACATTGTCCAACACCACCAAAAGGAAGTTCGAAAACATTTTTTGAGAAATTTCCATACTTCTCAGGGTTTAACAACAGTGATCCAGAAACGTTTTATTTTAAAATGTAAATAGGACAGGAATGAAAAACATGCTGACAAATACTAAATTGATTTATTCTGAAAAATTTTATGACAAAATGTCAACATTTGGTTTTGAATTTTGGAAAAACAACATTGAAACAAAAACCATCGGGGGAACAAAAGACTGGCAGGTACAAGGTCTAGAATCATTATTTAGAGCCTGCATGATCCCAGAACAAATAATATTCCTGAATGATACCATTCAACAAACTACTTGTCTTGGTTTAGCTAAGATAAAAGACTTAAACAAACCGTCTATTCCGAAGCCCATACCTGATGGCAATAGCACTACGGATGTGGAATTAGACGTATCCCATATTTTTCACCAAAACAGAACAAATCCTGATTGGAAAAAATGGTTGATCTGACCCATAGACACTAACAACTGTCAAGATAGATTCCTGAATAAAAGACAGGGGTTCAAAATGACCAGACCAGACCCAAGATATTCCCAGAGACAACATCCAGGGATAGTTACAACATACAGTGTAGGGAAATTATGCCCTGAGTGGCTACAAACATCCACACTGGCTGAAATTAAGCAACACTTGACTTTACTTAAAGAAGGTGCTGACTTGCGAGATTTCATAATGGGACCTCGCAAACAGCGTCAAAAATGTTTCATAGCGGCAGGTATATACGCTGCATACAACGAAGCTTGGAAAGTAATGCAAATTGAAACAGCAGAAAAAATACGAGAAATTGATCGTATAAATTTGGAGAAATCACTTTCTGTTGTGGACAATGGGTTAACGACTCTGTCTTCCAGAATTTATTCATTGGACAGTATTGTATCATCTGCCTTTGATATAATAGAGCAGGACTTGCTAATTTTACAACATGGTCAGTCTAAATTGCGTTCTATTGTACAGCTTGGCTGGACGTTGCAAAACCTACGTTCAGGCTACGTGCCATGGCGTCTAATCAACATAACGCCATTATTTTCTATCTTTAACCTTACTGATAAACAAATCAGTTTGGCACAAAAAGGAGCAGATTTTACGATTCTGAGCATTGAAAAACTTGAGAGATTACCATTGACAATGTCAGAGAGACCTGTCATTGAATGGATAATACACGGAACAATTACAATTCCAATAACAACTTTCCAGTTTAGAAATTGCCAAGAATATATACCAGCAGGCCAGTATGAAAGGTTGGGTAAAGGTTACATCAAATCAACCTGGGATTTACCTTACACACACAAATGTTATAGTGAAAGGAAAAAGGAGGTATTCCTTAGTGGCAATAATTGTAAAAAATCACTAAGCGGTACACTTCTGTGTCAAGGTATTAACTTGCATGGAGCTTGCAAAGGGTCTTCAAATAACCTTTCATGTCACCTGCAAGGCACTCCTGCAACACAGATAGAACCATTCTTCAGACAACTCTCCAACGGTAGCTACGTTATAATAGCTGACCACAGCTGTTGTGGATTGGTGCGAGGAGAATGTTATCTCGTAACTGTTACTTCCAGGGTCGTTTGCTGTATGCAAGTATTGTATCCAAACAGCAATCCAGACATGGAGGCAGCAATATGGCCTTATGTGAATATCTCTTCTATTCGAATTGATACTTTAAGCAGAATGAAGTCTATTCTTTTACAGACAACTGTGCCTTTGACATCATCCAAAGAAACGTATGACCTGCAAGTCGCAAGGACAGCTGCAGAGATACATACCCTTTTATCGACAAATTGCCCTGTGCATTTCGCAGAAATGTTAAGTCAAATTTTAAACATGTCTGATACCAGTGGCATCGCACATGTATTTAAGACAATTTTTTTGGGACTGTTAACACCATTTCAAACAGTTCTGGGCATCTTCCCGAATTTTGTCCATTCTGTCTTTGGCGGCCTACCTTTAATTTTGGGACTCGTAGCAGGAATTTTATTTTTGCTCCTTCTGCTCCGATATGGCAAGCCAATCCACAGACAAGACTCCAGCAACGATGGAAGAAACGATCCTAGCAATACGATACCGAGACCGTATCACTAAGGTCCTCGGATTGGCCCGGCTAAGAGATCTGAGTACAACTTGGTTTCTTTCATTCAGACCGATCTAGCAGGATTGCATCTTACCTGTGCTTCGATGTCTGCTATGCCGAGAAGAATGTGTGTTGGACGTCTGTCTTACACTACCATCAGCAGTAACAATGGATATCGATGCTTTGCTAGGTCCGGTAACGACTCATGCAATGTGTTGTCCCCAGCGGCTACCTATTCTGATGACCGCATTCGTTGAGATTTCACCACTACGAGTAGGTGGCAATGAAGTACGAGAGGAGAGCAGCACCAAACAGGTACAACCTTCTGTGAGCATTCCTGATCCAAACACCGATGATAGCAATCACGCAGAGAACTGCACAGTTGCAGTATTTTCAAACTTGGTCGAACTTTCACCTGATGTTTTAGACCAATTTTTTGCGAGTCAGTCTGATATGATGTTCTCCCCTGAACAACGGGAATAACTTTTTAAACAACAAACACACAGTGTTCCCTGAACTCTGAATTTGGCCTTCAGTTCTGTTAAACAAAACAACTGAGAACATTTGGAACTATTTTTCCCCTGAAAGCGAAATTATTTTTCTTTCAAATCAAAATATTTACCATTTTTTCTGGCACATGGTACTTTGCTTAAATTAGAACTATTCTTAGAGAACAGAGCTTCTATTTTTAGAAACATTAGAGACAATATTTTACCTCAGCCTCTAGCACATGTACAATAGGGAAACAACCGTTACAACGCAACTATTACAACGCACACCGTTACAACGCATACCATTACAACGCAGGTTCCTTTACAACGCATGGCTTTACAACGCATGACATTACATAGCAGATGCTATTACAACGCATGCCATTACAACGTAAGTATAGGTAAGTAATGTATTTTATTTTACCTTTTTTTAATTACTAAAATATTTAAAATAAATAAAATAATTTAATTAAAGTAATTTTAAATATATAGTTTGGATTTTGGGGTACAGGGGTATTCTTAGGGTTCAGGGTTGGGTTTGGATTTTGGGGTACAGGGGTATTTTTAGGGTTCAGGGTTGTGTTTGGGTTTTGGGGTACAGGGTTATTTTTAGGTTTTAGGGCTGGGTTTGGGTTTTGGGGTACAGGGGTATTTTTAGTTTTTAGGGCTGGGTTTGGGTTTTGGGGTACAGGGGCATTTTTAGGTTTTAGGGCTGGGTTTGGGTTTTGGGGTACAGGGGTATTTTTAGGTTTTAGGGCTGGGTTTGGGTTTTGGGGTACAGGGGTATTTTTAGGTTTTAGGGCTGGGTTTGGGTTTTGGGGTACAGGGGTATTTTTAGGTTTTAGTGCAGGGTTTGGGTTTTGGGGTACAGGGGTTTTTTTAGTTTTTAGGGCTGGGTTTGGGTTTTGGGGTACAGGGGTATTTTTAGGTTTTAGGGCTGGGTTTGGGTTTTGGGGTACAGGGGTATTTTTAGGTTTTAGGGCTGGGTTTGGGTTTTGGGGTACAGGGGTATTTTTAGGTTTTAGGGCTGGGTTTGGGTTTTGGGGTACAGGGGTATTTTTAGGTTTTAGGGCTGGGTTTGGGTTTTGGGGTACAGGGGTATTTTTAGGTTTTAGGGCTGGGTTTGGGTTTTGGGGTACAGGGGTATTTTTAGGTTTTAGGGCTGGGTTTGGGTTTTGGGGTACAGGGGTATATTTAGGTTTTAGGGCTGGGTTTGGGTTTTGGGGTACAGGGGTATTTTTAGGTTTTAGGGCTGGGTTTGGGTTTTGGGGTACAGGGGTATTTTTAGGTTTTAGGGCTGGGTTTGAGTTTTGGGGTACAGGGGTATTTTTAGGGTTCAGTTTTAAAATAAATAATTTAAAATAATTGTAAAAATTATTTTGATTAATTTTATTTATTAATTATAGTTCTTTAATATTAATAGTTCTTTTAAAAATAAACTATTTTTTAAAATATATATATAAGTACAAATTAATTATTTAAAAATAATTTAATTTATTTAATTATTTATTTATTTTTAAATTACATTTTAAAATAAAATAATTTACTTACCTATACTTACGTTGTAATGGCATGCGTTGTAATACCATCTGCTATGTAATGTCTTGCGTTGTAAAGGTATGCGTTGTAAATGTATCTGCGTTGTAAAAATTGCGTTGTAATGGTGTGCGTTGTAAAAGTTTGCGTTGTAACGCCATACATCCGTACAATATCGTACAAGTATGTGATGAAATGGTCTCAACCTTCTCTTCTGTATACAGAGCCATTTCATGTGTAATTTCATTTATAATTTTCGCAATTCATTCAGCTGATATATATGAACTTAACTGAGTGATAACCTTGCTTGAAAACGTACAGTACCAATACTCATTTTCGTGTATAAACCGTACACCATTTCAATTGCAATTATGTATTTTGGGGTGGGTTGGAAAACACACATGCATCGTATGTTTACTATTGCTTATTTTTTAGTAATCATGGGCATTAATCCGTGGAGTGGGTGTTGTATTTCTATCTAAGACCCTAATTCGATATTCCCGATTCATGCCCTTGTGTGGTTTTAATAAATAGTACCCTTATAAAGGCATAAGAATCAGATCCATATTTAGTAATAGCCCAAGCAGTCCAAAGCACGGCAAGGCTACTCCCATAGACTCCTAGAAAGCACAACGCGTTCTTTAAACAAACCAAGCCTCCAGCAGCCCTGGAATCCCCCTCCTGCTTTTGTTTTGATTTGCACAAGAACTCCTAGAGTCCAGCAAGAACTGTTAGTTCTCAATGACGTCTTATGTCCAACCTTACGTCAAACCCGGCACCTTTCACGTATAAATATACCAACGTTGCATTAAGCAAACACACGTTGGTGGGGAGGAGAGCGACGTTCTACTTGTCCGAAAGCCCAGCTGTTGCCAGAGCCGAAGGAAGCCGCCCCTCCCTTTTTGACGCGCTGGAGAAGCTGCCTTTTTTCACGCCGAGAAAATCCAGCTCCGGTGTTTCCAGTTTCCCTTGCGGGGTACTGGGAGATCGAGCCCTGAGAAGCGAAATACAAGACCTCCTTCATTCTATAACCAAGGTACGGAGCTGATTAAAACCTTAGAGAGAATTCTTGATTCCTATCCTTGGCAAAAAACCTAACTTTAACTTAAAACTGCTACTTACTTACTCCTTCCCACGTATTAGGCTTAGGTCAGGTAAACTGGGGTAGGCGTATCTTAGAAGCACCAGTTGAGTTTGTTAGTCAATGTTTTTATGTATGTATATATTTTATATATTTTAAAGTATCATATGGCTAAGAAACCATATCAATGCTTTTACAGTATTATTTCATAATACTACTTTTACTGTGCGCACTTTAGTTTATGATAAGTATTGCAATTGTGGCAATTCATTTCTCTTGCATGAGAAAGAAGACTGCTCAATAAAATAACACCTTTTTATTGAAAACGCCTGTCTTTCTATTTCTCTGTACTCTGGTGATACTAAGCATGCACGATTGACTGAGTGAAATAGCCGTCTATTGTTTTCACACGACTCTAGAGATACACTCTTTATTCTGAGGGAGCAAAGTTGTCATGTTTATGCGGTTGTCAGAAACTGAATCCCTTCTTGTCTAATCAGGGAAGTTCACTTCTTCCTGTTCATTCGAGAAAGTTTCTAGTGACCTCTGAGCTAGCTGGCAAACCTAAATTAAGTCTAACATAGTCAGTAGAGACCTAGATGACCTAAATCCTACGTCTACACTGCTGTTTATGTTATTCCAATGCGCAGAGCCTATTGGGAAAATAGGAACTACACTACACCAAGTTAAGTTTCTACATGTTTCACAAGGTGTCTATATTGTCAAGTGGCCCTGCAAGCGTAAGCCATTGCCCAATGTGCTACATCGTTAAAGTGCAAGCAACTACTGGCTTTTAGGTAATCAACACTTTTCCAATTGTTCCAGTAATCAAGCACTGCACTCATGTTTGGTTATGACTTATAAAATGCAATGAAATACATAATTGTCAACATACTATGGGCAGCCTGGTCTCCCTAAGATGGAAAAGTATCCTCAGTCTGATACTTTATCAGAACAGGGCGGGCGGCTTTGAGGGTTATTTGGGACTCCTCCTCCGACACCAACTCCCAGCCAGTACAAGTGACAGAAGATGTTACTGATGGCCCATTACAGAGTGGATCACTGACACTTTCTCCCGCTAAAAACATATCACTTTTGAGCGTGATGTTCTTACTGGCCATCGCCAACAGCCCTCTGAATATCAATTCAGGCCCCCAAGTTTGAAGATCTCTGGATCCCAATCTTATGTTGGCTGCATCCAGAGGATTTCTTGCACAGGGATGAGGTTTGTCTTTCCCACTAGTGGAAATGCCTGTTTTTCAGCCAGTGTAACATACAAAGATAGGGCCTGATTCACGAAGGGCCTCTGCAATCATGGCGGAGGACCCGCATTCGTAAGGGAGTCTCTGCACTCTGAGTGGAATCAGCGCAATGAGAATTGTCATTGCGGAGATTCTGTCCAGAGTGCGTAGTCTCGCCTACGGCAGTGGGGCCTCCGCCACGAGTGCGGAACCCCTTTTTGAATCAGGCCCATAGCTTTTTCGTTTTCTTCATTTATGAAATTTAATATGCCACATTTTATTGCTACTGTACTGTAATCAGTGTTTAGATTGCTTTGCTGTCCCTTTATTTGTAACATTATTAGGGAAGTTTTGCTCAAATAGTAGGCGCTACAGTGTATAGTTCCTTCAAAACACTATGTGGCATATTTACATAAGAATGGCGGAGCGCAGCATTATGCCAAAATACCTAACACTGCACTCCGCCATTCTGAAAACGTAGGGATGCACCGTATTTACAACAATACGGTGCATCCCTGCGTTTTCCCTGGCCCTGGCGCTGATCTCAGCTGCCTAGCGCCAATGTGGGCACCCTTACACCATAGTGCAAGTCTGCCTGTTTTGAGGGAATGATTGTTTATGTGCAGGAAGGTGCACCTTCCTGCACATTAACAATCCAGAATGGCGATTTGTAACTTATATGTGCGCTGCATTGTGCAGCACACATAGAAGTTAGAACTCCTCATTTTGCAGCACACATGGAAACAGCAAAAACGAGGAGAATTAAAGTATTTTTCCTCATTTCGCCATGTTACGACCAGGGTTTCCCTGGTCTTTATTTTGGCGCTGCCTCCTATTTACGCCACTCTTGTAAATAGGGGCAGCGTCCAAATCTATGGGTGTTGCGGTGGAATGCCTATCGCAACACCCATTGTCCACCCCTTTCACAGTAAGTATAGCGTGAAAGGGTGTTTTATTTACAATGCGTCATTAAGTCACGTTACGTGGCTTAATGCCACCTTGTTTATAAGGCAAAGCCCCTATAGCCACAGGAATGTCGATAAAAGTGACTTATAAAAATGCCCCTCTGTTCGTTGTTTGACATTTTAAGTTGGTATCTATAAAGTAATTGCAGCTCACAAGTGCAAGGATTTTCAACTAGCAGAAATAAAGACATTCTCCTATTTGTGACGCAGCACGGTTATAAAAACAGCGACTAAAACTGTCAAATTACTCATATAGTGTTGTTGAGGAAGTCTATGCTATAGCGCCTATCAAGGTACTTCCCGCAGCTATGCAATTTAAAAAAAGGTAATCCATAATAAGTAAATGCGAAGCCAAGTACCTTGAACACTATCAACAGTACGATTCCATAATTACCAACACCTCTGAGAAAACCATTAGGCTGTGAAAGCATGATAAACATTTAGAAACGTAACTTTTTAGAATGTCAGCAAAATCATAACTGACAACTAAAAGTAGCAGAAGGCCGAAGAGAAAATAACACTGCAGGCAAGCATGAACCCTCTTCAAAGAAAGTCATGGATTGTGGCCAACACAAGATTACAATCGCTCACTTGAAAAATTAAACAAGTATGAACAATAACACACATAAAGGGAACCAGGCAACAATCTGGAAGAACGGAAGGAAGACAAACACAGGCAGCAAGCGTTAGCCCTTTGTAGCCAACATAAGATTACAATGGCTGGCTCGAGCAACAGCAAATATCTATCATCACACAGCAAAGCATGTAAATGCACCGTGGACAAGGCAGGAATCTGTAGGAATGGAAATAAAAAGAACAATATAAATCACGACAAATAAAGATTAAAGCAATATGACAAAGTATTCCGTCACTTCATCCATACATCACATCCACAGTGCTGAAAAATAATCATTAGGGAGGAAAGCAGCGAATCCAAAGCACATAAAACAGATAACAAAGCCAATCAATGAAAGAATAGAAAGTACATATGCGAAATTGGGTTTTTGGTTGAGTGGGGTGTTAACCCTTCTCTAGAAACAGACACAATGCCTGTCAGGGTGAACCAAAAAAAGTCTCTAAATGAACATGTGCTTAACTCTCTGGTAACTCAACACAAAGCAGTCAGACTTAACTTAGACGCATTGTGTACGTTTTTTTATGCAGCACACAAACTGTAGTAAAGTGAAAACACAACACAAGAAAAATCTTACACCAATTTCGAAAAATAGAGTGCATTTTAATAAATTATTTGCCACCGAAGCCATAAAAATCAAATTAAAAGAACCGGATTTATGAATTTTTAAAGTTTAAGGTAAAAACTATTGCCTAAAAGATCAAAGCGCAAACCGGGGACATCTTGTCACGCGAGGCCTGGTCAACGTAAAAAACATATGTCCGGACAGGATGCGTGAGTCGGATACAAAGAGTGTATTGAGACTGGCAGGTGCTTACCTTCGGACTTAAAAGAAATTTGAAGAAAATGTTCTGAGAAGATAGAAGTTCAGCAGGGCAGCGGCAGCAGGCAGTATGCAGTGTGTGAAGAGGAGGCTTCACCGTCGGGGAACTGCTGGACGAAATCTCTATGAAGATTTCCATGTTCAGACTTAGTCTCTGTTTTGGAAGTCAAAAATCTCCAACAGGACAAGGCTAGAAGCTGTAGCCAATGAGGACTCAAGAGGCCGGATACCCCTTCTAGGAAGGACTGGTGAACTGGATTTGCTGCTGCAAAGAGGAACGTAATGGAAGCTGCTGTGAAGTCAGATCAACAGGCAATACACCTTGGGGTGGATAGACAAGCAGGTTTGTCCCTGTCTGCTGTCAGTTCTGAGAGGCGTTTTTAGCCAAATTTTGCACTAATAGCCAAGTTTGGGATTTTGGTTATTGATGCACCTTTACCACTACTACTAAGTGTCAAGGATTTAAAGCGCACCCCTTTGGGGATAAGGACTCATTCAGGCTTGGTCCAGGTGCGAATTCAAGACGGTTATAGCCTTTTCCTACCCCAAGGCTCTGAGCAGGAGGCCA